>NC_080787.1:20512795-21115545 GCF_028018385.1 Neofelis nebulosa
TTCCATGTCTGTGAACTTGGAGGTGCTGAGGGCTGTTTCTCTACCTCACAAACACAGAGAACTCCCAGGATTCTCTGCAGGCCTCTCTGTAGTCCATTAGGGTCATGTACATTTCCCTTCACCATTGACTAACAGTCACTCCTACCATCCGATTTCCTTAGAAGAAAATAGTTTTATCTAGACAGGATTTGGGCTATGCTTTCAAAATCAGCTTTTTCAAGCTTCAAAATTTGGTAAACAGTCAGGCATATTTGAATTGTTTCCATATTTCTCTGTGCTACCAGAAGACTTTTCTGATGGTCACTTAGCACCCCCTTAATTAAATCAAAGACAGCAGCTCAGGGCTGAGTGTTTGCTTTTCCTCCTACCTTTCCTTGCCCACATGAACCTGCATGTGTATCTGTGTGTGTGTGTGTGTGTGTGTGTGTGTGTCTGTCTGTCTCTCTCAAGAGAGAGGTAGTGATAATTTGTAAACATCAGATGTTAGGTCAATTTCAGTTGCTCTTTTCAATTCCTAACAAACTTAGCAGGGACGTTGGGAAATTACTGGTCATTAAAGTTTGAATGGAAAGCCCCAGGTCAAGGGTAACAACTTCTCTTCAGTTTAAAAGCTAATGTGGCCCTGAAGACAACTCTGAAATACATTTGAAAATTGTTCCCATCAATGTGTTTTGGAAAGAACTCAGGCTGCTTGGAATAGACAGCCTGTTAATACCATGCCATTCAGCAAAGATACATAGCAGAAGTTGCCACTGCAAACACACTTCCTGGTGCTTAGGTGCTTGTGCTTCAGATGCGCATTCTGATCAGATGGTGGCTGCGAGGACAGACGTTGTCCAGGGACTTTCTATGAGACCTCACGCTTATGGAATACGTACCATCTTCTAGTCTCTCTCTTTCGCATTTCACACGTACTGTTTCAGTCGACCCGACTGGAAACACTATGACTTGTGCACCATTATCTCCACTTTACAGCCGCAGAAACAGAGACACAGAAAGTTCCACGAGTTTGCTCACAGACACACAGGTGGGAAGAAGTGAGACCAGGACGTGAAGTAAGGCACGCTGATTTTGGAGCTCCTGGCCATTGCATGAAGGCAGTTTGCCTTGCTTTGCTTTGGAGGCCGTACTTCTTTAGAAGTAAACATTTAGCTGCAGGCTGGCAGCCTCACCGAAATGACAGAAAGCAATTCGAGAGTCTTTGAAATCACCCGGCAGCTTTCAGACATTTCCTCTGTCACCCTCTTTCTGATAACGTCCCCACAATGACGTCACCGCTGGCAGGCGGTAACGGACCAAGAGCAGTGTCAGGACTGAGGGCTGGATTTTTCTACTCGGCCCTTGATCCCAGGGCTTCTAGACCTAGCATGTTCTCTCTGAGCTCTTGGGGCAACCGATGCTCACACTAATGCCACTGAAGAGCCAAAAAAAAAAAAAAAATATATATATATATATATATATATATATACATACATACACAAAAACTCTTTTTACGTTACTACTGTGGTGGGGGAGGATGTCATTAGGCCTTCAGTGAAGTAATCATTGTTTCCAAAAACAGGGGGAAAAAGTCAGCTTCTTGCACCTCAAGTAAGTTCATTGGCAAGGAGGCTTCTTGGTCTGAGGACAGCCTTGAAGACAGGTGGCTGTACTTCATGTATTTTCCATTAGGACTTCTCCAGATGCTTTTCGCAAGATTTCCTCTGACTCCTGGAAGGTGGACAGAGAAGGGGAGCAGGTAGAATACTGTGCACAAAAGTTTGTTTTTTTTTTTTTAATGTTTATTTATTTATTTATTTAAATTAATTAATTAATTTTTTTTTAATTTTTTTTTTTAACGTTTATTCATTTTAGAGACAGAGAGAGACAGAGCATGAATGGGGGAAGGTCAGAGAGAGAGGGAGACACAGAATCCGAAACAGGCTCCAGACTCTGAGCCGTCAGCACAGAGCCCGACGCGGGGCTCGAACTCACGGACCGCGAGATCATGACCTGAGCCGAAGTCGGTCGCCTAACCGACTGAGCCACCCAGGCGCCCCAATGTTTATTTATTTTTGAAGGAGAGAGAGTCAGAGCATGAGTGGGGGAGGAGCAGAGAGAGGCAGACACAGAATCCGAAGCAGGATCCAGGCTCCGAACCGTCAGCACAGAGCCCGACGCGGGGCTCGAACCCACAAACCGCGAGATCATGACCTGAGCCAAAGTCGGACGCTCAACCGACTGAGCCACCCAGGCGCCCTGTGCACAAAAGTTTTGACCTCTTTGAAGACAAGTATACAAAGGGTCGGTACCAAAGTAAAGAGTCCGACAATAAATTTCATATATTGAAAAACAAAACAAAACAACACAAAACAAAAGTCAAGAGTCCGAAGGAGACATTTCCTCCAATCAGCTGGGAACCAGCTGTACGTCTGTCTCCAGGAGCTGACAGTCTATAAAACATTCTTATCCTGAGCAGGCCACGTTTCAGAGAAATCTACCTTTGTCGAAGGTAACAGGAAGAGGCTGATTTTCTTCTGTACTGGTGTGTGCTTTATTTGTGACATCACTAAAGGCTGGATTCACTTTAAGTAGCCCCAAATGCCGTGAACGTTCTGGTGGAGAACGGTGCAAATTGCCTAGCGGCCATAGAGAAACCTCCACTAACCAGATAATGTGAAGCGTTTCCAGCTAAATAATTAACATGTAATAATTTAGACTTGCTTGGCAGGGAGAAAATGCCTAGGAGGCCAACAGATTTGACCTTAAGTTTCAGCCATTTGGTTAACACGAATTCTCTGAGGTTTCATGTAATTTTCACCTACTCTGAGGATAGCATTTCTATTCAGAGGGCAGCCAGGTAAACGATTAGCCAAAACAATTCTTTTTGACCAAATGAGTCAAGTCTGCAATAAACAATCTGGCAATTTTTTGTTTTTTTTTTAAGTTAAGGGGATTTTTAAAAGCACAGCAACATTTTCCTCACTTTTATGAAACACTGCCCCATGTTTCCAGGCAGAAAAGCAAAAACTCTCAAAAGGTCATGTAATGTCATTTCAGCAATGCAGAAATAAGAAGAAAACCAACTAACAAGCAAAAAGGATATAACTGATAACGATCTTTGGCAACAGGTCTTAAAGGAGAAGATATAAATATGCACACGTATATATGTAGTGCTAAGAGGATTTCACCTTGAAACTTCATAGCTCTAATTCCATAATAAAGGCCACTTGTTTGTCTCCGGCTAGATTAGCCTTTGAGCTGGGTTATACAGGAAATCAAATCCTGTTTCATTGCAGGAAGCATTGTCAATCTCCTCCCTGAGTACAAGTTTCAACAAATGGAGTAACAGGCAAATAAAGCCTTTTCTTCATACCAGGCTGGAGCAGCGGGTGCACACAAACGCAGACTGGGATCCTGAAGTTCTCCCATGAGGCTCTGGGGAAGAATATATCCTCCCCTCCCCACAGGATCACGGCCTGTCCCACACCGGGGACATTGAATACTTCTGGCTTCTGCCAAGCAGTGCTCCTCAGCTGGCGATGTTATTCTTTCCAGGGGACTTTTGGAAATGTCTGGAGATATTTTTGGCTGTCATACTAGGAGCGAGCTGCAGTGGCACCAGATCAACAAAGCACATCAAAGTAGCATTACGAAGTCTCAAGAAATTAAGTTATCGTTGGAACCAGCGCCTACAAAAGTCAAGCCGGGCCCTGAGTGCTAAAATAAAAGATTTAAATAAGACTCAGAGTCCCTTAAGATAATAATCAAAATGTCTAAGATTAAATGAAGATCACTGGCCACACCAAGAACCAGGAAAAGTACGACTTGAATGAAAAATGGCAATAAACTGACACCAACGGAGAAACAGATATTGGAATTATCTGACAAAGATTTTAAGGAGTTATTATCAAAATGCCTTAAAGAGCAATTATGAATTCTCCTGAAACAAATGAAAAATAAAAACCATTGGCAAAGAAATAGAAGTTATTAAAAAGGACCAAGTTGACATTGTGGAACTGAAAAATACAATAACAGAAATAAAAAAGCAAACAAACAGTAATAGGGTGGGCTCAGTAATAGGGTAGAGATAACAGAGGATCAAATCGATGAACTTGAGGACCAATTAATAGAATTTACTCAATACGAAAAACAGAAAGTGGACTGGAAAAATATAAACAGAGCCTCAGGGAACTGTGGGGATAATAACAAAATTTTCCAAAATTCGTATTGCCGAAGTCCCAGAAGGAGAGTAGAAAACGAGTTGGAATGAACGAGTATTTAAAAAGAATAATGGCTGACAATTTCTCAAATTTGGTGAAGGACATAAATCTACAGATTTAAGAAATTGAACAATTCTCCAAATCTGATAGGCCCAAAGAAATCCAGGCCACAACATATCATAACTAAATGCCTAAAAACTAAAGACAAGGTCATCAAAGCAACCAGAGAGAAACAACACATCAACGATAAGGAACACAAATTCAAATAAAAACACATTTCTCGGGGTGCCTGGGCGGCTCAGTTGGTTAAGCATCCGACTTCGGCTCAGGTCATGATCTCATAGTTTGTGAGTTCGAGCCCCGCATCGGGCTCTGTACGCACAGCTCAGAGCCTGGAGCCTGCTTCAGATTCTGTGTCTCCCTCTCTTTCTGCCCCATCCCCACTCACGCTCTGTCTCTCTCTGTCTTAAAAATAATTAAAACATTAAAAAAAAAAATTCTCATCTGAAACCATGAAGGCCAGAGGAAGTTGTACATTTTTCTTTTTTTTATATAGATTTCTTTTTCTCCTTTTTAAAAATGTTTTTGAAATGTTTATTTAATTTTGAGAAAGAGAGAGAAAGAATGCATGCGCGCACAACTGCGAGAGGGGCAGGGAGAGAGGGAGCCACAGAATCTGAAGCAGGCTCCAGGCTCTGAGCTGTCAGTGCAGAGCCTGACATGGGGCTCGAACCCACAAACCATGAGATCATGACCTAAGCCAAAGTCGGCTGCTTAACCGACTGAGCGACCCAGGTGTCCCACACATTTTTCGAAGAAGAAAACAAAAATATTGTCAATGGTAAATTCTACATCTTACAAAAGTCTTCAGGAATGAAAGGGGAATAGAGGCATTCTCAGATGAAGGAAAACTCAGATGAAGGAAAACTAAAGAATTTTGTTGCTAGCGGTCTTGCCTTCAGAAAATGGTGAAAGGAAATATAATTGACCCTTGAAAACACCAGTTTGAACTGCCCAGGTTCACTTCTATGTAGAGTTTTTTTTTTAAGAGTTGACAGCAGAAGCCACAAAATGTTAATTTACAGCTGGGCACCCGAGTCTCCACAGGACCAGATCAAAGGCAACTGGGGCAGAGGCCCTGTCTGCTGGCCCCTGAGACACAGGGAGGCCGACCAAGGCTGTCAGAAGCCCCTGGGGGCCCCTGGACCAGAGCTGCAGGTTTCCCCGTGCCAACAGGGTGGTTGGGTGAAGTGCTCGGGGCTGGCAGGAGGGAGGCTAGGCCGAGCAGGGGAATGGCACAGAGGGCAGGGACCACAGTAGGTAGGGAGCCTGAGCCCCTGATGTCTCTGTCCCGTGTTCTCCATACACTAGCTTGTGGAAGCTGCTCTGGGCAAGCTTGGAGCTTCAGGCCCCACCTGGGCTGGGCATGGACCCTTCCCCATGTGGTGCTCTGGCTCTGAGGCCTCCTTGGGCACTCACAAATGGCCACAGTTATGGGCTGATGGTATACTTGTAGGCAGAAGTGGCAACCGTACTATTCCTCTACGCTGCTCTTGCCAGCTTTGGGCCCAACCAACAGCTGATACAGCTGAGCTGGGGCCAACAGGAGAGGAACATCGCCATGCTGGGGCCAGGCCCACCCTCACTGCTGTCTTTCGGTGGCCCAGCCTATCTATATGTGGACTGTTTTCAATAAGTATATGAACGGTACTATAAAAGTATTTTCTCGTCCTTATGATTTTCTTAGTGATATTTTTCCCTCTGGCCTGCTTTATTGTAAGAGCACAATATATAACATATACATAATGCTTGTCAATTGGCAGTTATTGGTAAGGCTTCCAGTCAACAGTAGGTTATTAGCAGTTACGTTTCTAAAGAGTCGACAGCTGTATGCAGACGGCTGGGGATTGGCATTCCTCACCTCAGCATTGTTCAAGGGCCAATGGTAATTCAAACCGAAAGATGATGATAAAGGAGGGAAATTGGAAGCATTGGAAAGGATGAAAGAACAATGTAAAGAGCAAAAGTATGATACATACAGTAGACTAACTCTTGTCACGATCTCTGTAAATCATATTTAATGAGTACAACAAAAATTACAATACTATCTGATGTTTAAGACTATGATATTTAAAAGTGGGAGAAGTATAGGAACTAAAATGGAAGCAAGGAGTCCACACGTCATTTGAAATGGCAAAATGTTAATAATAATAGACTCTAATAAGTCACATGTGTATATTGCCATACCCAGGGCAACCATTAAGAAAACTTCCAAATAGATACACTCAAAACCGCTATAATTCAATCAAGATAGAATACTAAAAACATACACAATACACTGGAAGGAAAGGAGGAACAGAGGTGCAAGAAATAGAGGAAACAAGTCATAACAAGTAATTAGATGGTAGACAACTACCTTAAATGTAAATGGTCTAAATATGCCAATTAAAAAGCAGAGATTGGCACAGTGAGTTTAAAATAAAAATAAAAAAAAAAAACACCCACAACCCATCTATGTTATTTATAAGAAATTCACTTTAGGGTCGCCTGGCTGGCTCTGTTGAAGGGGTGTGTGGCTCTTAATCTCAGGGTCATGAACTGGATGGAGCCCTGTGATGAGTGTAGAGATTACTTAAATACATAAAAACTTTACAAAATTCACTTTAATTTCAACAAAATTGGTAGATGGTCAGTAAAAGGATCAAAAAATGTAACTACGTAAACATTAACTTAAAAAAGAAGGAATGGGATGGGGCGCCTGGGTGGCGCAGTCGGTTAAGCGTCCGACTTCAGCCGGGTCACGATCTCGCGGTCCGTGAGTTCGAGCCCCGCGTCGGGCTCTGGGCTGATGGCTCGGAGCCTGGAGCCTGTTTCCGGTTCTGTGTCTCCCTCTCTCTCTGCCCCTCCCCCGTTCATGCTCTGTCTCTCTCTGTCCAAAAATAAATAAAAAACGTTGAAAAAAAAAAATTTAAAGAAAAAAGAAGGAATGGCAATATTAATATCAGATAAGGTAGACCTTATATGAGCAAAGAAACTTATTAGAAACAAAGAAAGACATTGCATAATGATAATTCCTAATCACCAGGAAGACATAGCAATCCTAAGGATGTATGCCCCAAACAAGAGTATTAGATACCTAACGGCAAAATCTGATAGAGCTGAAAAGAGTAATACACAAATCCATAATTATTGTTAGGGATGTCAACACCCCCTTTCAGCAAATCATATAATTATTAGATAGAAAATCAGCAAATCAAAGTGCAGGTTCTGTATATGACTATATATGACTCATACGTATTTCTATACAGACTGCCAAAACAAGATAACCAGAGCTTAACTGCTGATCCTCTTCTGGTGAATTTCCCAGGAAAGCAGAAATTCACACGAGAAATTTCAAAAGATTGAAATTAGAGTGTGCCCAAAAGATTGAAATTAGAGTGTGCCGAAAAGATTGAAACTAGAATGTGCCGATTGGTCAGTATTGAATATGTTTCTTAAGTATGCCAATTCATTTAGAAGGAAAAAATCTGTTGGCAGTATCTGAGTTCTCTTATGAAAAAACTTAAGTCTGATTAACATGGTGTTTGCAAAATACATGAAATCTGACATGGAGTCTGAAAAAGGCATTTTTTTCTCTTTCTTTCTTTCTTTTTTTCTTTCTTTCTTTCTTTTCTTCCCTCCTTCCTTCCTTCCTTTCTTTCTTTCTTTTTCTTTTTTTTTATAGATTTTATTTATTTATTCATTCATTCATTTATTTATTTATTTAGAAGAGGTGGGGTAGGGGCAGAGAGAGAGGGAGAGAGGGAATCCTAAGCAGGTTCCATGCCCAGCACAGAGCCCAATGTGGGACTCAGTCTCACAACTGGGAGATCATGACTTGAGCCACCCAGGCACCCCTGAAAAAGGCATTTATGAGTAGATACTTTTTCTTTAATAACTTCATCAGACCTCACATAATCAAGTGATGCACAAATTCAAGCGAGAAAAATTCACCTGAAAATTCTAGAACTTGGGTACAGAACAAAGCAATTCAAAAGACAGTGAGAGCTCCCTGGCTTGATTGGGAGACATGTATTCTAGTCACTGCTCCCCTATTAATAGGTCTGTGATTTGGGGTAAGTGCCTTCACCTCTCTGAGCTTTAATTTTCTCATCTAAAAGATGAAAGAGGTTGAATTAACTGACCTCAAAAGGTTCTTTCCTGCCCTGAACTTTTAAAACAATGTGTCAATTTCAAGCTTGTAAACAGGAAGCTGCTTTGGCCTCTGGATTGAAAATGCCTCTTCAAAACTGCCAACAGAGAACTTCTCTCCTTTGAGTGAGTTCAAGAAGATCACCACAGAACACTGCATTCCACTGTGAAAACAAACCTGGAGGCCAAAGCGTAAGGTGGGCCTGAAGGAGGTGTCCCAGTGCAACAGGCAGAGTAGAGTGGTGGGCCAGGAAAGTTCTGCTAGACCAAAAAAAAAAAAAAAGGATAAGACTCTTCTGCTTTTCAGAGTTGACGTTGGTAGCTGGAAACTCACACATGTTCTCACCCAAGAGACTTCAGAAGGGGTCTCCAACGAATGTTCTAGTTTTTAAAAAGCAGAGTAGTTGCAGTGCCCTCTAAGAAAACAAATGTGCCGGGATGGGGTATAAATAACCCAATGAGTGAAATGCTTCATTCTAACTCAGCTCTTAGCTGCATGTATAGCAAATGGACAAAGGCTCGTAGGGGAGCAAAATGCACTGAAAATAAGAGCCTGCTCCCCCTGCACCTTGGCTCCAAGTGCACATCACACACATTTGTTAATTTATTTATTTCCAGAATCACTCTCTTTTTACTGGGGAGAGTCCTTTAGAAGTCAATGATGTGACACTGAGTCAGAGGCAGCAGGGTTCTAGGAAAACACAACCAGCTCTAGGTGATGAGGTGGGTAATGGTCGGGAGAACCACGGGTTCAAGACCCCCTAGGTAGATATTAAGAATACCACAATACTAGAATTGATCCTTGCAAACAAATATTCGTTAGCATCTGGAATTTGCTTACAACCACGAATAGTTCTGAGGTCCCGGAGGTGTCCCAGACACCCCTGGAAGAGCTCACAGTTTGGTTGGCCCCATCAGGTAGGGTTCCGGCAGGAAACGGTCACCTTCTCAGATGGGAATTTAAGGATGGGACTATTGACTGAAGAGTGGGCGAAGTTAAGGGAGGTTGAAAGGCGTGTGGAGGCATATCAGCTTTCAAGGGAATGAGCCATCTCAAAATGGCCGGGTGCAAGTTAAGAGGCAAGTGGAATGCAGACAAGGTCTACTGACCTTGCAGCTTAACACGACGGGGATTCGCTAGGATTTTGTTTGCTCAGCACTTGCAGTTGGAGGGGCCTCTCTCTTGTGCCGAAACGAAACCATACTTCTCAACCTTTTCACCATGACCCCAAGAATGCTGAGCTCTGCCAGCCTGATTTCCTTCTTACCGCTGTGCTACCTGTAACCAACCTGCCAACACTGAAGAGCTCTAGTTGGCTCCATGGAATGAGTTAAGTATATATCTGTGTGGGCTTGGGGCTTCCCTCCAGTGTCTTCAGAGGCCACCCTTGGCCAGTTCCTCCTTTGGCTCAGTAAATGTCCTGGTTTTCGGAAGCAAGACAATCACCACCCTAGGTACCCCAAGTCCCATTTCACCTTCAAGGTAACTAACATCCCATTGAGGCTGATGGCCAGCCAGCCCAAGGTCACACAGTAGACTCAAGCCCAGCTTGGGCCCCTGCTTTTCGTACCTCATCGTTTTATGACTGGCCTAGGAATGGGTTATAATCTCTCCCGGGCAAAGCCGTTATCTATGCTGGCGGCCAGAGCTACTGTGTTCAGTGAAATCGCTTTAATCTTTATCTTCTCCTACATAGCTTCTGGAGTTTTCCCATGATTCACTCAACACACTTATCTTGAACTCAATCTTCTGTATATTTAGAATGACGGAAAATATGCAGGATAATTTAGGTTCAATTAGTAGGCTATGCGTGCCTCTGTTATAGTACTTATCACATCATGCTATAATTTTTTTGTTTAGATATCTGTCTCTGCCACTTGACTGTGAGTTCCTCCAGAGCCCGGGATATACCTTACTCATGTTAGTGTTCCAGCTCGTCCGCAGAACTAAGCAGCTGAACACTTTGAACATAGTAAGTTTTTAATGAATGAACTGGCTTTATAGTAAGGCTCAGTAGACACATATCCCGGGTAGATGCGTATTTGTGTATTTGACAGATATTTCTTAAGTTTTTACTGTGTGTCCAGCACTATGCTGAGCTCTAAGAATCCCCAAACACCACCTCTGAACCCAGGGAGAGAACAGCTGATTAAAGAGATTCATTTCTAATTGCTATGGAGTAAATCTTTTGTTTCTCCAAAATTTTTGTGTTGAAATCTTAACCTTCAAAGTGATGGTATTAGGGGGTGAGACCCTAGAGAGGTAATTAGACCCTTAGGGTGGAGCGCTCATGAATGGGATTATTGCCCTTACATAGGAGTCCCCAGAGGGATCCCTCACCCCTCCTCACATGCGGAGTTGTAGGAAGATGACCGTCTATGAACCTGGCAGCTCTCATCAGACACTACATCTGCTGGCGCCTTGACCTTGCACTTCCCAGACTCCAGAACTGAAGGGAATACATTTTTGTTGTTTATAAGCTACTCAGTCTACATTTTTTTTTTGTTATAGCATCCTGAATGGACTAAGACGCTAATAATCATCATGCAATTTGCAGAGATGCAGGGTATTAAAGAAAACTAGAGGGGAATATTTAATATGGCCTGTTTTTTTTTAAGTATGAAATTTATTGTCACATTGGTTTCCCTACAACACCCAGTGCTCATCCCAACAGGTGCCCTCCTCAGTGCCCCTCACCCACCCACACTTCCCTCCCACCGCCCATCAACCTTCAGTTTGTTCTTAGTTTTTAAGAGTTTCTTTGGCTCCCTCCCTCTCTAACCTTTCTTTCTTTCTTTTTTTTTTTTTCCTTCCCTTCCCCCATGGTCTTCTGGTAAGTTTCTCAGGCTCCACATAAGAGTGAAAACATATGGTATCTGTCTTTCTCTATGTGACTTATTTCACTTAGCATCACACTCTCCAGTTCCATCCAGGTTGCTACAAAAGGCCATAATATGGCCTGTTTGAGGAGATGTTCAGGGAAGGATTCCTAGAGAAGGAAAGTGCTGAGCTGCATTTTTTAGAGGTTGGTATCCAGTCAAAGGCACTGGCACACGACATAGCCAGGTGTGGCTGGAGGAACATCAAATGTAAAACCAAAATGAGGCTGGAGAGAATACCAAGTTGGGGATAAGACTAGAATCAGGAAAACCAGGTAGAAGACGGTTGTCGTGGTCCTGGAAAGAGATTGGAAAGACTTGAACTGGGGCAGTTAGAGACAGATGGAAAGAAGAGGACCGACTTGTGCTTGATTTAGAGATGAAGTTGTCAGGATCTGGGGAAAGTGGGAGACAGAGGAGACCAGGAAGACTCCCAGGTGGACCATGGGGCCATCCCCCCAAGACAGAGGATAAAGGCAGAAAGTCAGGTTTGGGGCAAGACGGTGAGTTCATTTAAGAGATCTTGAGTTTGAGGTGCATCTGACTCATTCAGGAAATATGCAACATGTACTCAAAGATCTATTTGAAGCTTTGTGAGGATGGGGAGAGGGCTGGGAGTACATATATAAAATTTGTGGTCATAAACTGGAAAGTAGTGGCAAACACTGTGATTTGCGGTGGGCGGTGTCACCAGGGTGGGTATGTAAGGAGATGGACAGAGGGCTGGAGCAGGTCCCTGGGTAACACCAACACATAAGGAAGAGCAAAGATAGAGGAGCTCACACAAAAGACTGGGTAGAACAGTCAGAGCATGTTGGAGGCGTGGGGAGGGCAGCCCTGGTCATGTGTGGCTTCCTAGGGCCAGCTTCCCTGACCTCAGACCACTCCAGGTCTTGTGCGATTATCCTCCACAGAAGTTACCAGAATTATAAATTAACACCCAATTGTATTATTCTTTAATGTCCACACCCCCTACTAGAATAAAGATTCCATGAGGCCAGGGATTGGATCTCTCAATATTTCTCTCTCTCTCTCTCTCTCTCTCTCTCTCTCTCTCTCTC
This sequence comes from Neofelis nebulosa, assembly GCF_028018385.1. Taxonomy (NCBI): domain Eukaryota; kingdom Metazoa; phylum Chordata; class Mammalia; order Carnivora; family Felidae; genus Neofelis; species Neofelis nebulosa. The sequence goes on from NC_080787.1 coordinate 20,525,130, forward strand.
TCTCTCTTTCCCCAAGGAATCCACAGTACTTGGCAATTAGCAGTTGCTCAGTAAGCATTTGTGACATCAAAGACTGGTGTTCCAAACTCCCAGAGGGTAGAGAGTTTCAAAGAATGTTCTTTTTAGTAGTCAAGTTATCTGTTCAATTCAAAGTATAAAATATGCTTATTGTATGTTTTTATACTTCCTATGAAAAAAACGCATGTTTCTGTCAGTTTTTTATTAAATTAGGAAACAATTCTCTGTTGCTTCGTCTGGATATGATGTGAGGTCTCAAGATACTTGGAAAATGGAGAAAGGCAGGCTAACAGCAGATTTAGTATGTATTAGTTTATAATATTGTGTAGCTAAACAGTAACACTCATTATTCCCCAGAGCTCTACCTGTTCTCAGAGCAGGAGACAGATGGCCAAAGTGCTTCATGAAAATGTATCTGGTTATTCAACCACAGGTACAAATTGTGATGTGAACATGGTCACAGGTAGAACTTCATTTTCACAACATCTTTATAAGAAATATGCTGAATTAAAAAATTATATATTTTCTTTTTTTTAAAAATGTTTATTTATTTTTGAGACAGAGAGAGACAGAGCATGAGCAGGGGAGGGCCAGAGAGAGAGGGAGACACAGAATCCGAAGCAGCTCCAGGCTCTGAGTTGTCAGCACAGAGCCTGATGCGGGGCTCGAACTCACAGACGGAGAGATCATGACCTGATCTGAAGTCGGACGCTCAACCAACTGAGCCACCTAGGCACCCCCAAAAATTATATATTTTCTATACACAAATCCTCATATATCATCTTATCCATTCATTAAAAAGCTAACAATTGGATTCCAATGTCAAACATTGAGCAACTTACAAATTTAAATAATCGTATCAATATTTATGAAAGGCTTCATCGATGGGCATTGAGGTTAATGCAGGAAAGAAAAAAAATCCTGGTGTTAAAAGGTACCCCCAGGTTGGGTGTATGCATCCCAGACATTTGCATGTTTCTCTTCCTCTCTTTTCTCACTTTTTCCCCAAATCCTTACACATCTGCAGATTTTTGCTTGATATTTTTGTGTAAGGGGATAAAACCCCTAAATCCATAATGGCAGGTACCGTGAAAACACCCCAGGAGACATAGCACAATAGCTTATATGTGCGCCAAGTTTCAAAACGGACCTGTCCTTTCCTGAGAGAACTTTCCCATGGGAGAGATAGAGGAATAAGAGGGGTTAGCGGGGAGTGGAGAAACGTTTGCAAAGGAAGTCATAGGTTCTGCAGAGCAAACATTGTTGCTTTGTGGTCAGGCTCGCTGGTTAGAGTGCAGACTATAGCTCTGTCTCTTGCTACTTTTCGAGCATCCTTTTAGCAGCCTGGCTTCCATTTCCTCATCTGAGAATGGAGTTCCTAATAGTGAGGTTCATCGTGGTACTTACTTCATAGTGGTGTTTAGAGTGTTAAACGAGCTAAGGTGTGAAGCACTCAGAACAAGGCCTGTCACGGTAAGTATTGGCAAAGCATTAGCTGCTTTTGTAATTTGCCATTATTTTATTCATTTAATTTTTTGAGGATGAGAGAAAGCATGAGCAGGTGAGGGGCAGAGAGAGAAGGGGACAGGGGATCTGCAGCAGGCTCTGTGCTGACAGCAGTAAGCCGGGCGGGGGGCTCGAACTCACGAACTGCAAGATCACGATCTGAGCCGAGGGTGGACGCTCAACCGACCGAGGCACCCAGGCGCCCCTGTCATTTGCAATTTTAACCCAGGCCATGGATGGAGTTGTGTCTAGAGTTTTATGTCACCATTTGCCAGATCACCCTCTCCCTTGGTAACACTTACGAGGAAGACCCTCCATTGCTGGCTCGGGTTTGCTCTCCCCACCCTGGGCCACCATCTACCATGCTTCCTGATGTCTGGGGCCTGATGACTCTTAGGAGGTGGGTCTGTTTTTCTCTTGCAGCCCACGTGCAGCCTATGGTTCCTTCTCCCAGTACTCGCAAGCCCTGATTAAATCATGCAACAGCATCAACTCCAGACTTACATACTGGCACTGGGAGCCCTTCCCTTGGGGATTTGCGCAGAACCCTCTGAGTCAGTTGCCCGGGGAAACAAGCTGGTGACGTCACAAGGTATGACACTTCTGGCGCTCTCTCAGGGTCCTTCTGTTGAACCTGAGCAGGGCCCGGTTCTGCTGCCCGGCCCGAGCACATGCTCGTCCTCTCTAAGGCAATGCAGAGACCCTCACTGTCTCCCAGCAATGTCTAAACTCAGGTATGTTGGGGTCATGACTACATACCTCTTCCTGTGCTTCTTTGGCCACCGACCTCACGCCATGCTTCTTCCCTCTCAGGGCTCAGAAATACCCATGCAAATATATATCTGGGGGAGCCCTGGCTAACCTTTGATTCTCTTGGGCTTAGATATAAAACTTAAAAAAAAAAAAAAAACAACCTTGGAGCCGTTCCCCGGAGAGCAAAGTTTGTTGCAGGTTTCATAGAGCCCTGGAGACCTCGGGAACAAGATTACAACATCCTTTCCCATTCTCCTTACCTCCCTCTCCCTCGGTGGCATAAACATGCCCATAATGTCTCCCTTCTGGTACATCGACCTGATCCTCATCTATCAAGAAGTATTGTCCCAGCTTTCTTGTTCTGTCCAAATGAAAAGGAAAGAAAAGAGAAAAAGAGAAAAGAGAGAAATACTGTGGCCAGGACAGTATTTATTAGTTTATTGGCGTTTCACAATAAGGTTATTTAACCCCCACCCCAGCCAAACAGTGCAAAGGGCAGTTCTGGTCTTCCTCCCTGCCTAAGTATTTATGCAAATCTGAGGATTACTTGTTATCTAAAGGAAAGCATCTCAAAGCCAAGAATAATCCTGTTTCCCAAGTTTATCAGGGAGGGAGCCTATGAGAGAAGCAAAATTCAGCCTTGTTGGAACTCTCAATCCCTGAGGGGTGTATTTTACAGCTCTCTGGCCTGCCCCGGGACTCCACCTGTGACCCACAGGAGGAGAAGGACGCTGAGGAGAGCTCCCTGAGACATTCACTGCTCCGTGGTCAGAGCTAGCCATGAGAAGAACTTGCACATGCATTTACCACTTCCTTGTTTGGAGCTGGTATCTTTTTCTCAATTACTACATCTCGCAGCAAGGAGGGGACCAGCGGAAATCCAAAATCTTTCTAAATGGTGGACAGTGGAAATACTTGACCTTCCTAAATCTGGTAAGTCGGTATGACCATACCAGGAAGCGATCTGTTTGTCTAGAGTATCAGTGTTTTTGCACCTATCACCTCTGAATTTTATCGGATGCCCGATCCCATTCTTTGCCTTCCTTCTTCGTTGTCTGGAAATTTTGGCTTTTTCCTTGACAATTTGCTCTGAGAGACCCAATTCAGAAGGTACCTGTAGCTACGTGTTGAACTAGTTGCCCAGGGCTCTTTCGAAAAGGATCCTGTCGTGGAGCTCTTCTCAGAGAGCCCAAATGGAAAGACTAAATGAATGGCTTCACCAGGGGACTGACTACAAACACAGGCAGGATTTTGAACTTTGCTTGGGGAAATCTGTGAGGGAAGGCAGAGTGGCGGATGTTGTGTGGGAAGCGTAATTTCCAATGGGGGGAACGATGCCATTTCCCAGCGCAGACTAACAGATTTATCTAAGAAAAGCAAACACGTTTTGCCATGTTCAGATCCCACTTCAATTTTTTATAGGCTCAGGCTCCATCTTAAAGGATAAATCACCCAACCAAATGGCAAATACACATTTTCAACCATTTATAAACCAATCCAATGACTTGATTCCTTCTCGTCTCTCTAGCCCAGCTGACCACATTCTGATGAATGAAGGGAAAATGAATGGGAGAAAACTCGATTAAAAACAATGTGTTGGAAATATGTAAAAATATTTTCAGACTTAAAAGCTAAAAATAGCACATCCTTTGGGGATGCTAATGGATGTTTGAGATTTTTAACTAAAATGTAGGGTGTGGTGAAAACCTCTGATTTCAGAGAGCGGGCAAAAATATTCCAGTCCTTTGGAATCACGATCCTAAGCAGAGGTTACGCGTGGTCAGAACGCATTACGCTGTAAGGGGAGGAAATTCAGAGGGTTCGAAGCAAAGACGCCTGGATGTTCCGTTTCCCCCTCCCTGGCCATTTGCTGGCTTTTGATTTTGGCCTGGAAGACCCAAGCCCCCGTAGCTCCAGGGTCCCTGGAAATTATCAAGATGACTGCTTGTTTGAGTCATAGGATTTTATGAAATAGACACACAAATGGAAAACAACAAAGAAATGCTTTTGTGAAGCTAGAATAATTCAGTAAAAACCTCTGCTCTGTGCATCCATTGGCTTTATCTTAGAAATGGTCAACTAAAAGACAAGGGTGTCTGTAGTCGGGGTGGATAGTGGAATCTAACCCAAGTCCCAGTATGGAACCTCACACTAAGCATGGCTGAGAACAGACTTATCACCTACTCCCACAAACCAGCTCCCTGACTTCTTCGTTTTCACTCAGTTCCGTGCCCCAGAGCTGTCATATTTCCAAGTATGGAAAAAAGCCACTTATCTTGTCAAAGACACTATCATTTCCTAGTATTAATCCCCTTTCCGCTTCCCTGACTAATCAGCCACCAAATCCTATCTTTTTCCTGTTGTTAGGCTCCTTCCTTCTTCCCCAATCTTAATATCCCTCTTATTACAGGCTCTTATTAATTTGTACCTGGGTGACGAGATTATCTCTTCATTGCCCTCTCATTAGCAATTCATCTATCTACCGCTCAGATTCCAGATTAATCTTCCCAAAGCACTGTTTTTGGTTTAGTTTTGTTATAAACATCATGAGCCTGCTTGAGAAATGGGGTCTGCTACTGAAGAAACCACAGTGGCTCCCTCCTACCTTATGGAACCAATTGCAAATTCCTGACGTGTGAGCTCACCTGCCTACCCAGCCTTCAGGCGCCCCTCTCCCCAGAAAAGCTGGTCTCTTCTCCAGGAAGGCCTGTGTCTTTTCCAGCATTGGTCCCTACGCTTCTTGCCGTCACTGTTCTGCCTGTATTTACACCGTCCTTGAATGAAAGGCCTACCTGCCCCTCCACCATTTTGCTGTTTTCATAGACCCCTGATATCCCATGTTTTCCTTAAAATCTCTGCTGACCAACTCCAGCCCACATTTGTTTTTTTATTTCTGAGGTTTTTTTTTAAACTCTTTTTAATGTTTGTTTTATCTATTTTGAGAGAGAGAGAGAGAGAGAGAGAGAGAGTGTGTGTGTGTGTGTGTGTGTGTATGTGTGTGTGAGCAGGGGAGGGGCAGAGGTAGAGGGAGAGAGAGAGAATCCCAAGCAGGCTCCGTGCCATCGGTGCAGAGCCTGATGTGGGGCTTGAACTCACGAACCATGAGGTTATGACCTGAGCCTAACTGAAGAGTCAGAAGCTTAACTGACTGAGCCACCCAGGCTCCCCTTTCCCTGAGTTTTTATGACATCTCTCAGCCCCTGCTTATTTAGGTATAGTATGATTTTCTTATTTCCACCCACATGTGAGTCTTAACATTCCGATAAAATCATAAATCCTCTAAACCAGGAGATTTGTCTCCTGACATTCTGGTCCTACACTGGATTTGCTACAATGGCTGGCATGGCGTAACCCCCGTATAAAAACTGAGCGACTTGGAACGTTGACCGCACTTGACCTTCAGTGTTTTCTGCCTCCCTGTGCAATATTATCTCTTCTGACATCTTCTGGCCTTTGAAATGAGCAGAGGGAGGCTCACCTGCAGCTGTTTCCTTTCCGGGCTCTGTTAGGTGTCACTGAAAGTGTGACTTGATGCAGAGTTTCTCAGTTGGCGACGATGGGTTGACTGTGCTTGGCTGTGTGTCAGCGGATCGATTTAAAGAATAGATTTCACATATGTTACCCAAGGTGAGATACTGGGCCTGAACATTGCTCTGCTTTTAAGGCCTCATGGGCTGATGAAGGGTTGCGTCTCTTAATGATTAATTGGTGTTAACTAAGGATTAATTAGTGACTAGCTAATGGCTGTGTTTATAAAGTCATAGAAGTCTCGTAACCTGCTCTAACACTCTTCAGTTTATTTTATGTAAGCCTGTGGAAGTCAGTACCCCAGCCTGCTCTCCAGGAAAATTACACCCCCTCCCTTGAAACAGCCTCAATTTTTACTTGGCTGAGTGTCAGTTATGCCTCCTTTCAAGAGCACAATCCACTTTGGTGCGGGTCAACATTCTAAGCGTCCCATTTCCTCTTGAAGCATCCCAGGGCGTTCAAAGGGAAGACACACAGGCTTGGTGGCGGGGTTGGGGGGCTGGGGTGGGATGGGTGTCACTGAGAGTTGGGCACAGTGACCTATTCCTGCCTGGTGCTTAAGGAGAGTAAAGGAAGGAGAGGGCAGTTGGGAGGTTTTGCCTAATGAGGGAGTCCACCCTCCCCAGGGAAGGGGCAGCCGATTCTCTGTGGGGAGGGAGAGGCTGTGTAGCCTGGTGGTTATAAGCATGAGCTCTAGGGTCATGAGTCTCTGGGATGGTACCTCAGCCTCCCCACCTCCAGGCTCCGTGACACTGGGCTAGGTATTTCTTTGTGTTTTGGGTTCCCAAAGCTGCCAAATAGAAAGAAAAGCAGTGCATCATCACAGAGTGACCATGAGGGGTGCGTGGCCTGGTGTGCCAGAAGCACTCAGAATGCTGTATGTGCTGGATGATGAAAAGAGAAGGTAGGAGGGTGGGGATGAGCTTCTAGTCATCCCGTCTTTGAATAGAGGTCGTGCGGAGGGAAAGGCGGTTTAGTGGGACATCGGTCCCCTCACAGCACCATGGTTGGTGGCTCCCGGCTCCGGGCAAGGGTCGCCCACCTGCCTCACTGCTCCGGTATCTCCCTCTGTGGGTGACACGCTCCAGCTTCCCAGCCAAAGGGTGGCCACCGCGGAGCCCCCGCTAGAGCTGTGCAGGTGCAGCCCTCGGGATCTGGGGCCGTCCTGGGAGTAGACTTTGCAGGCTCAAGCAGGGAGCATATGATGAATGGGGAAACCCCTGAAGCTGGGAGCGGAGACAAGGCAGTGCTATGGACATCCTCATGGTCCCCATGTTGGCTCTGGCTTCCAGCGCCCGGGACCTCCACAAATTTTGTGTCCCCGCCTCCGTAGTCCACTCCATTTCCATCCAGGGACTGTCTCTGACCTCAAGGAATATAAGCTAGGAGGTGGGGGACGGAGGGGACTTTTAGCTTCAATTTAGCTTGTTGACTGAACGGCTTGCTGGGTTTTCCTCTTTTTAAAAGTAAGGTTCCTTCTGAAGCCCTGTTGGAGGTGGTGCCACATAACTGGGATCTCCAGGGGAGATTCTGGGTGGGGCCCTCCCCACTTCACCAACCGAGACACGACCTTTCCCTCCATTTGTCATAAAGTTGCCCAAGCCTCAGGCAGCTCCAACCTCATTCTCTTCAAGCTGTCACCATGACAAGAGCAACCTCATCACAGAGGTCCTCAGGGACGGTAAAGCAGGGCCAGCGGAAGAGAGATCCTTGAGGAGCCTCCATGGGTCCAAACTCCAAAGCAGCTCCCGAACACTGGGAAGACAGGGACCCATTTACGTTCCGGCCCCCACTTCGATACTCGGGGCCAACCTTGGATTTCCATCATCAGGTCAATATATCAATCCGTGGATCTCTGATGCACAACAGAGTCAGAAATACACTGAACTGTCCTTTCCCAAAAATGCTTAAGGCCCCCGTTGTTAGCGCTCAGGTGGCTGAAAGGAGGAGAACCGATGGCAGGAACCTGTCACCACCAGCACCCAAAACAGAATAGCTGTAGCTTACTGAGCAGCCATGACATTTTGGTGGGTTCTTTACACACAGTATAGATAGAGGGCGGGTGACCTGGGTGTGAGTGCTGGCTCTGTCGTTCACGGGCTGTGTGATCTTGTGTGGGTTACCTAACTTCCCTGAGCCTCAGTGTCCTCATAGGTAGTGGATACTGTGGTGTGGCCCCCAGGATCCCCCCCATCTCCCTAGCATCGAAGTACCCGTTCCCCAGTTCCTGGGAAGAGTGTTGGCTGGTGATGACTCACAGCTAGGGTCCTGTCGTAGGATTGCCCTTTAGCCTAAGGGAGCCGCCTAGACAAGACTTAGGGCCCTCCCTGGAGTTGCTGCATCCAGTGACTGACTGATTTGTGGTGCGAAGGCCGGGCTCTGGGACCACACCGAAGAGTCAGCTCGGATCCAGAGTTCCTTTGGGGACCAGACGATTTCATGCCCATGCATTGCTTTTCCTCTTTTCCTGCCGCTCAGACCTGCTGTCCCCCCCTCTTCCCTCCCACTCACAGTTGTTCCGGGGGGTACCCCTCAATGAACACTCTGCAGGCAGATCTAAGCATCTGATCCTTTCCCAGGGAACCTGACCTACATAACATAAAAGAGTAAATGTACAGGAAAGATGCCTCCTCCTGCTTCTCCTCTCTTCTTCGTCCTAATAAAGACACATTAGCACAGGGCCTGCCCTGGCCTGTACTGTATCTAATACAGGTTGTGGCACCTACACTCTGTGAATGTTGGTGGCATGAATAAATGACCAGAACATGGGTCTAACTGGGGAGAGTTAAACCCTGGTCTCTCGGGCCGCCCATCCCACCTGTAGGGTCGTCTCCCCACCCCCATCCCGCTGTTTCTCGCAGCCAGTGATCATCAGCACACAACACTGGCTGAGCGTTCTTAGAATTCTTCTTCCAACCCCCCGCCGGTGTTCTTGGTCTCTTCTCTCGTTTTCCTCCACTTGTTGCCAGCTTATATTTTCCATTTCTCCTATGTCTTCTATCTCATTCTCTTATCTCAGTGTTTTACTGAAGCTAACTGCACCCGAATGATGCTTGAAACAGTACATTGCACATTCGGCAGCTAGATTTGAGCAAAGGTTTCTTCTACCTGCCCCCAAACACCACTACTCTCATCACCGCAATTATAGAAAATACTCACCACAGTTAGTCCCCATTTGCTGTTTTATCCTGGAATAGTCTCCCACCGTAAACCTTGCCTCATTTGGAAGGCAAGACCTAAGAAAGGTCCAGCCCGTTCAAGTCAGGCACAGAGCTGGGCTGGGCGTTGGATGACGACTCATCCAATGAGAGTTGTAATGCCTTGTTCAGAAAAACTTGTGGAATCTCCCTCTCTGGAGTTATTTCTTAAATAGAAGAAATTCTCATTTCCTGAGACAGTTGAAGACAGTTCTGGCTTAAAGGCAAAGAAATGAACTTAATGACTTAGAAAGGCTAAGTTTCCATAATTTCAAGATTTTTGCGAATCTTGCGGAGACACATGAATATAAAAACGAAATTTCCTTTAGCTATGGTTTCTTAAATTGCCCTAGTTATAAAAAACGTAATTCAGCCTTCCCAGGTGGTAAATTTGTTAGCTAGCAACAAAAAAAAAAAAAAGCGGAAGCCAGCTAACAAACTTAGACCAGCAACATTTCAGAATAAAAGGCACAAAGACCAAAGAGATTTAGAGCAGACCTGGTCGAAAAGATAAATCACAGGGCAGTAGCTCTAAGGCAAATGCTGGTCAAGAAGATACCATTAGCTGTGCCTTCCTGGTGGCCAAAATAGTTGAGAAATGTAAATGACAGTGGGGCGCCTGGGTGGCTCAGTCGGCTGAGTGTCGGACTTGGGCTCAGGTCGTGATCTCGTGGTACGTGAGTTCGAGCCCCGCGTCGGGCTCTGTGCTGACGGCTCGGAGCCTGGAGCCGGCTTCCGATTCTGTGTCTCCCTCTCTCTCTGCCCCTCCCGCGCTTGCTCTCTGTCCCTCTCAAAAATAAACTTTAAAAAACATTAAAAAAAAGAAAAGAAATGTAAATGACAGTAATTTTGTTGTAAGATTCTTAACAGGGCCAGTTGTTGCTACCTTGTTTTAATGCTCCCGTGTTGGTCTGCTCCGGCCACCATAACAAAGTATGACGGACGGGTGGCTTAGACAACAGAAATTCATTTTTCCACAGTTCCAGAGGCTAAAAGTCCAAGATGACTGTATCAGCGGTGTTGGTTTTTCCTGAGGCCCCTTCCTCAGCATGCTGACGTGCTCCCCGTGTCTCACTCGGTCATGCCTCACTCTGGCTGTTGTCTGTGTCCTAGAACTCCCCTTGTAAAGACACCAGCCTTATTGGATCAGGACTCACCCTTACTGACCTCATTTTAGCTCACTTGCTTCTGTAAAGCCACTTTCAGAGGCACTGGGGATTATAACTTCAATGTGAATTGGGGGGGGGGCATCATTCAGTCCCTAATAACTACCATTGTCGTCCTTGACTGCTCTTGCTGTGCTTGTTTGACAACCATTTCACTGTATTGTCCTTAGGGACTGAGCAGACCCTTGTCCCATTGGGCGAGCTGATCGAGACCTGTTCTTGTGGCCGTCCAAGGAGCCTACCCATTGAATGAGCTTATGGCACCTCCCTCTCCCTGCCCTCCAGCTCAGCTGTGTGGCTCCTCTCTGCCCTAGTTCTGGCTTACGTATTTCTCTTGGCAACATCCTAGCGCCTCCCTCCCGAGCTCCTTTGTGAGGGCTCCACAAATATTCCTTGTTGAGACAGATGATGGCATGCCAATGCAAGATGAAGATCGGCGGGGACAAGGCTGCTCTACGCACCCAGCTGGCATCTTCACAGCGTGGCGTATATACGGGAGCTGGGGGGTAGAGGTGGAGAAGCGACTGGCCAGTTTGCGGCACGGAGAAAAGTTTTATTCATGAAGGAGAAGCCAGGGAGCCTCTGAGTAATGTGTTCTTTTCCTCAGTCCGATTTCGACATTTTTGACTGGGAAAAGCAAGAGTTAGGACCAGCTTGACTCATGGGGACTCTAGAAAGCTCTTGCTAAGGAAAGCGGTCACATGGACCTCACATGCTGGGTGGAGGCGGCCTGTCCCCAAAGAGAGAAACCGTGGCAGACTCTCCGAGCTCAGGACGTGATTAATTGCTATGTTGATAGAAGAGTGTGGGCCTCCTCGCCAGGGCCCGGGCCCCATGCCTGTCCTTCCTTACTAAAGCAGCTGCCTGCTGCAGCCTGAACAGCTGGAAGTGAAACCAGGGGTGAGGTGAGGGCTGCTGGAGGGGTGGGAGTGGGGAAGGGTGGAGGAGGCGACTTCCTCTAACATCCATGTACTCCAGATTCTACAGCCTGAGGGCTGAGTGTCAAAAGTAGATGACGAGTATTGGGGTGGCTGCGGGTTTATGACATTTAACGCTTGCTTCCCACCCCTCCCTGGAACCACCCTTCTGGCTCGAAGCTTCCTCCTCCCTTCTGGGGCTCCTGTATGTTCTGTCTTGTACCATCAGATCATTCTTTGCTACTTTGCTGACCCTCTTGGCCCTGTGCCCTTTAGACGAAGGCATCGCCCCAGCATTTGCTTTCCATCTCTCTCTCCCTCTCTCTCTCTTTGTCCATTGCATCCCGCCTCTCTTGGGAAGGCCGGATCCAAATGTCCAAATGGAAGTTCCTCTAGGCAAGTGGTTCTCAACCTTATCTGTCCTAATTAGAACCACTTGGGAGATTTTTTAAAAATCCTGACACCTAGGCCACACCCCCAGAAAATTAGAATCTCTGAGGGAAAGGGTGGCAATCAGGCATCAGTATTTTTCAAAGCCATTTTTCATTCTTCCACCTGGAGATAGTTTTCTTTCTTCTGACCTCTCACGGTGCTTTACCTGAACTGTTCTTAGAAACCTCTGTTTTTTAAAGTCTGACTCTTGTATGGAAACCAATCTGACAACAAATTTCATATTAAAAAAAATAAAATTAAATAAAAAATTAAATTAAAAAAGAAAATAAAGTCTGACTCAAGAACCAGACTCTGGGTTTCAAATCCCCATGTATCCACCACGAGACTTTAGGCAAGTGTGTTCATGCCTCTATGCCTCAGTTTCCTCATCTGTAAAATGGGTCGGGAGAGAGCATAATAATAGGACTTACCTCATAAGGTTGTTACGAGAAATTAAAAGCCTAGATCAGTGCCGGGCACATGACATCAGTGAAAGTCGTCTATTAGCTTTGAGGAGTCAGTAGGATTTGTAAGTGATAAATTTATGTCTAACCCAGTGAGTGTCTCCAGAACTTCCTGGAGAGTTTGCTAACGAGTTCCTGGACCTCACTCCCAGAGATTCTGACTGCGTAGTCTGGGGTGGGGCTGAGGTCTGCATTTCTCATGAGTTTTGGGGTAACACCAGTGCTGCTGGTCTGCGGATCCAGCTATGCATATTGCTGGCCTAATTCACCTCTGTATCCTCTCCCACCTGCTTCTTCACGCTGAAGATTGGTAGGAGGCCAACTCTGCTAGAACTCTCCTCGAGTTCAGACCTCAGAGGTCATTCCCTGACAGCTGATTGATCCCTCCTGAGTACAATGCCCTGGGGTCCAGAACTTGCCTGACTCATACTCTCAGAGAGGAGTCCAGATGGCCCCTTTTGTACCAACCCAGAGCTTTTAAGGAGTAGGATGGGGTCTAACGCAAGCACAACTCAAAACCAACCCCAGCTCTGTAGTGTGACCCATGAGGTCTTAAATCAGGAGCCATGGGTTTGTACGAAACGGTAAGAATGGGCAAAGTTTGCCCTTGATTTGGTTTTACTTCTCCGAAGAAGGCCGTCCTTCTCTTATATCTGGGCTCAGGGACCTCGTGGTATTTAGTGACACAGCAGAGCCCCTGGGTTGCTATATCCCTGTGGATTTAAGTCACTGCCTTAGCCAGATTTTCTTTGTAAGGCCTTCGCGCACCCCCTTGCAATCAGAGAAGGACATCAACTTCTCCCTCAGATAAGCAAGATGCCATTTTGTGCTTCTCCCTCATAAGAGCACAGAGCTGCCTTGTGGTGCTCTTGACCCTGATTCTGGCTTCTTTAATGCGATTGTAGCGCTAGGCACTTAAACATTTTTTGGTTCCTTCTGGAAGAGGCCAGAATATGCCCACCATTGTGTCTGGCTCTTTGCCCTCGTGTTGTTTATTTGGTTTTGCCCACCTCTGTGCAGCTAAGGTACCTATCTCATTACATTCTCCTTTTAAGCTGACTATTTTGTTTCCATTTTAGCTCAAGTCCATTACGCTAAATACTGTACACATTATTATCCCCTAAACGACTTTACTCAATCAGTTTTAGCAAGCAAGGTCAGGGCCCACTGAGCTGGAAGACCAGCCCTTGAATTGGCTCTCAACCAAAACAGCCAACAGCCCCCCCCGCCCCCCACCTCCTCAAATCAACATTGCTCCCAGAGGGACGGAGCTTTACGTCGGTGAAGAATGTATTAATTAAAGCAAATGAAAATGCCCTCATTTGTTGTAATGAATTTAGCTCTTGCAGGCCATTTTCTACGGGGTCGCCTGCGTGGAAGATGTGCTGAAAAGAATTAAAGGGGAAAGAGACCTTAAGTTCGTGACCGCCTTCAGAGACCTGCTTTTTACCACGCTGGCTTTTCCAATATCCACAGTAAGTGACGAAGGTGTGTTAGTAATATAATACCCAGGTAGATTCGCAGGAACAACACATCCCCCGGGCAGCAAGGCTGTTCAGGCCCCCATTATTGCAAACCAGAGCAACTGCGTTTGCATGAATGTCTTGCCTGAGGACTGTACCGTGTTGCCCAGTGGCATCCGGAAGCAGGGCTCATTACGGACTGGAGTTAACACTGCCTTCTTATCTTGGTGAACGTTCGATACAAGATCCTTGTTGATGTCTAATGGGGAAGGGTTTGAAGGATCTTTCTTCATCAAACGACAGCTAAGATAACCTTGGCTCCATGGGAGTACCGGGAATGCAGGGTGCTGGGGAGACAGATGACTCATTTTCCCTTTTATACATCTTGTTTCACTTGCTACAATGAGCATATGTTACTTCTGCAAGTGGAAACCATAAAAAAAAAAAAAAAGGGTATGAGAACTTCAGAGTTGGTACGTGGAAAAGACAATTGGGGAGAGAGCGAGACAGTCTGTCCAAAATATCTCGTGTGGGGTGCACAGTGAGAGCCTCATTCATTTTGTTGAATGAATGGACCCTGGAAAGAAGTACAACATATGCCAGTGACAGTGAGCGTATCTGCTGATACGGTCCACGTTTCGATGACGTGGCTCCTGTTTCCATTCATCTGGCAGAATGGGAATGAACTGGGATCAAGCCCGTCGGCCGCCCAGCGGAATCTGTGCTTAGAAATGGCTGCCTCTTTCCACCTATCCTTGTCCTGAATTCTCTAGCATTGAGCCTTCAAACTCAGATGGGCAAGGAAAGTGTAAGACTCAAACCACCCCGCGTGGCTGCTCTCAGTATTTCTGATGAAAGCTTAGACAAGAGAGGTCATTGGTTAAAATAAAATGACTTGGGGCACCTGGGTGGCTCAGTCAGTTGGGTGTCTGACTTTGGCTCAGGTCATGATCTCACAGATCGTGAGTTTGAACCCCAGGCCGGGCTCTGTGCTGACAGCTCAGAGCCTGGAGCCTGCTTCGGATTCTGCGTCTCCCTCTCTCTCGGCCCCTCCCCGCTCACGCTCTGTCTCTCTCAGTCTCTCAAATATAAATAAACATTAAAAAAATTAAAAAAAAAAACAAATGAAAATAAAATAAAATGACTTAAGAGTCGGTGAATCCTGTTTATCTATATCTACCCTGTCTGCTACGATGACAAATAATTAATCCCCAACTCTCTGGAATCCCCAGAGTGGACCTAGCAATTCAACAGTGAGGAATTTTGTCTTCGTTTTACATTTCTATAATGTGTCTGGAGGATATCTTTAAAACTGGTGTCTATTCTTATTTCGCCATGTTTCCTTGGTTAACTTAGAAAGCTCCGACTGACAAAAAAATTTAATGATGCTATTTTTGTGTTCTATTTTCCAGTTTGTATTTTTGTCATTCTGGATCCTCTTTCTCTACGATCGAGAGCTCGTTTACCCGAAGGCCCTAGATGGTATCTTTCCAGAATGGTTGAATCATGCAATGGTGAGTGAGGGGGAAATTCAGTGACTTTGGAAAGGCAACAGCCTCTGTACTAAGAACTCCACAGTGCCTTATTTATGTTTCCAAACTTCTCAGCCCCCAGCATCCTGTTCACTTCTCACTCTCCATCCCATCACTATTTATTTCAAGAGCACAGTAAGGATACAAAATGAACAAACATGGCTGCTGTAATTGGAGCCACTGAGAGCAGAGGGGATGTCGAGGCAACCCTTTTTGCCAAGTTACTTCTGAAGTCATTGAAAAGACACCCAGCCATAAGGACAGGCAACCTCTTGGTAGCTGCAGTCCTGAAAGAGAGGTGACTTCCGCAAATGGCATGTAATGAAAACCTGATCTAGGAAAGAAGTCAAGCAACCTTTAAAAAAAAATCCACCCCAGCATCCAAGGAGCAGCTCACACAGCTTAGCTTTTTAGCTAATACTTGATAGGGCTATACATGGCAACTGGAATTATCATTAACACATTTCTGTGGATATATTCCCATTTCGTTTTTTATTCGCATGTTTATTTTTGAGGGGCTAGATAGTAAACAGAACCTGTTCTGAGATATTCAGGTCACTGGTATCTGAACGCCAGTAACAGTGAGCTGGACAAGTGGTCCTGGCACACGGCTGTCTAGGTCTTAGATGAAAGGGGAGGTCTGAGTCATTGGCATTGCATGCATGCGCTAATCATTCAAAGTCCTAGCTCAGCTCTCAATATTTACGAAGGAGGCAACATCACATGAAAGCTCTTCAAGCTCACAAACTTTCTTCTGCTCCCAATCCTTACATTGTCTTAAAGCTCAGATGATTACCAATTTGGAAAAGCAACTCATTCCATTAACTCTGCCCCTCTGTGTGCCCTACCCCTGGAAAAATATAGTCTTTCACTTTTACTATGTACTCAGTGAGATACTGATGATTAATTGACAACGATACACAAGTTCTGATCTAACTTAGAGTTCGGGACAAAAACTATATATTAAATGAGTCCCACCTCTCGGGAATCCCTCCACCACCTTCTTTCGGTTAGACCACTCCTCGCCTTCCCAATTTCCCATTAGCATTAATCTCAGATACCCATGTAGGGAATATTTCTGCTTTTTAATGGCACGATACACTGTGCTAAGCTTGTTCCTCAAATATGAGTTCATTTAATTCACACAACCTTCTTCAGATGACAACTGTAATCCTGATTTTTTGTACACACACACAAAAAAAAAAGCTCAGAGAGGTTAAGTGATTTGTGTGGGGCTACCAAGCTCAAAAATGGGACAGCTGGGTTTAAATCCAAGGCTAATTCACTGTTGCTTTTTAGTACAATAAGTGCAAAATTTGTGGCTTGATCGGGTTTCATAATTCACCAGGCAATCAAAAAGATGTCACTCAGCTTGATTAACATAGCAAAGTGAGAATTGTCACTTAAAAAAAAAAAAAAAGTCCAGAATCCCCATCTGTATGCTCATAAGCCAAAATATGACTTAAGAAAATGAAGTGATTGGGGACAAGTGACTGAGCTAGATGTTATTAAAATATAAAGACAGAGTCTAGGAAATATCTCTTATTTGGAGCCAAACACATATGTCAAACACCTTTTTCCTGGCTTTATGAGTTCATGCAGGAATTTTCCTACAACCATCACAGGCTTCCCTACCTCTTGCAGGTTCCATTTTCCACATAGAAGAAGTCAAGTTGGACTTCTTCCAAATAGTTGCAATGGTGATGTCTGGCATTTGTGACCTTGCTAAGCAGCCATATGGATTTTTGATAATTTTGGAAGCAGATAGTTGGATAATGTGCATCATATCCACAAACTAATTAGCAAGGCAGATATTGTACAACAGAGGTCTTAAGATATTTTTGTGCTTTCACAATCTAGGGGTTTCTGTTGACCCTTCTATGTGGCCTCTGGTCAATTAAGTAACTTGAATCTCTTAGAGAGAAAGGACTAGAGTCAACAGAGGAGTGACACAGGTGACAAAGAGAGGAGAGGGGGAGGCAAGCTGTCTTGGGTCAGACACAGACTCTCCTGTGTTTCTGTTCGTTTCATTGGAGGAACTCCCAACAGAGCCTTGATGGAAAAATGTTGGCATCGCAGAACCAACAGCGGGTGTCCCTGATGTGGTCACCTTCAAAGTATCATGCTTCCTTTTGTTCTGCTCCAAATCCAATGTCTTCAGGACTGCACCTCATCCCTCTTTCCCAGAGTGTGTCCCTTACCGTCTCTAGTTTCTGTCCTAATTATTAAATTTTCCTAGTCTATTGCCTTGAGGAATGCTGTCTACTAATTTCTTAAATACCAGTATGAATGAATATGAAAATGGCTATCACAGGGTCAACTTGTCGACTCTTTCTAAATTCTAACAGTGTCCTTCCATGACAATCCAGAGGAGTGAATACCTGGAAACCACCACTGTGGCAGCCAGGGTGATAATGAGCAGTTAGGCTAGACATTTGGTACCAGTCGTCTCCATATGGGGCCGGCCCTGTTCTGAAGGGAATCGCCCCCTTTTCTCTTCCACAAGATAAGGATTATTGTTGTCCATAGCCAGTCACAAGCTTTCCTTAAAGATTCTCTCATTTCACAACAGTCCTCATGTTTGTGATTCTAGCCTTAGCCCTGAAATATTTCCCCTGTTGCCATTTGTGATGTTGCCCTGGGCTTTATGAGTAGTATTTGTCATATTAAGAAATACCACTCTCTCCTTTGACACAGTGTGGTTATAAAACCTTCATGATTCATCAGGTCTTTGGAACCCTACCAGCCTGACCCTTCTAGCTCCTTGGCGGCGTATCATCGAAGAAGAGTCATTCAGAGTTGACTGTCATCTCTCATGGACATTTTCGTACCCTTGTTTTTTAGTCAAACCAAATAGTAACATGAGATATTTGCATTCACCATTGCCAGGCTGCCATTCGCTGGTGCCCTAGGAACTCGAGTAGATCAACCTGACTCACTGCTCAGTGGTTCTCCAGTCTTCATGAAAGAAAGGGAAGATCAGCAAAGTATTCCTCCAGGTTTCACCGGGGAAAACACTACCTCCCTGGGTCTTATCTAAATGACTCCTGAAGATAGAACCAGAGCAGCCATATTTAAATAGCAGGAAGACGACTCAGTAACTGAGGAAACCATCAGATCCTAACCTGAAGAGAGCTAGGGAACTTATTTCTCTGGAAACCAACTTAAATTGTTCAGGTTGCCCCTAAGGAGAGTTGAAATAGATCAGAGAACCCCCCTCAGAGCCCCTCTACATTTGAAAATAGTACCCAGTTATTGAGAATGCGTTATTGCAAGCACTTTTACGAAATATAAAGGATGGCATAGATATGTGATGGTCATAGAAAACTCTCAATCCATGGTCACAGAATTTTAGAACTGAAAAGCTTTCTTTCGTGTTAACAGAGGTTTCAAAATCATCTGCTCTTAAGAGACAGGCCTTACCTTGGCTGTTTAAATTGGAGCAGGTGCCGGATACGGCTTCTTAGTTATTAAGTGCCTTGCCATTTATTCATTTGAAAAAAATAATTAAGTACCAACTATGTGTGGAGCATCATGATCAATGTTTGACAAGGGTTTTGATTTCAAGCACCCTTAAATCTGATTGAGGCTAGTATATACACACAGAGGTGAAATAATAAAATAACACTTAATACAAATGTAAGACATTGACGTATGAGGCGTCATATAGAAGTTAGTCATTATTACCAAATGAATGACGTAGACAGGAGGGCTTCTGTGCCCCCTGTGTCCTGGTATGGCTGTGACCGACACATGGTTCATGTCTAGAAGGCCAGTGGGCCCTCTCTGGGGATGTGCTGGGGAGTCAAAATGTCGTGACAGTGAAAATCTAAACCTTCCAGTTTCTTCCTCCCTCATAGCATGCAAGATGCTGTCTCCCACAAATTCATACCCAATCTCAGATTTTTCTCTCCCACCCATAAACCTGGTGTGAAATAGTTGGGCTGCCGAGTAGGTGAGTTCTGAAGGTCAACTGTGGACCTATCAGTACCAAATAGCCACACTTTGTTGTCAAAAATTACCAACCCATCCTCCATACCTTCCTGATTCCTCATCCCAGCCCTGCCTCTGAGCAGAGGAGACCCACAATCTAGATATCTATGGATAGGTCAGTGGTTTTCAGCCTTTAGGGAATAGACCTTTTTGTGAATTGGGAAGTCTCTGAGTCTATAAATTCCATTTATGGGACTCAGGTTAACCTTTCCTGGCATAACTGAGCATATGCCTGGAAAGAGGACCCCTAGATGATTTTGATGCTCAGTTCAAATCGAAAAGACAGAATCAAGAATTATGCATTAATTTTTTTCATTTAAATGTTTGAACGTTTATTTATTTTTGAGAGAGAGACAGAGTATAAGCAGGGGAAGGGCCGAGAGAGGGAGGGAGACACAGAATCCGAAACAGGCTCCAGGCTCTGAGCTGTCAGCACAGAGCCCGACGCGGGGCTCAAACTCACACACCATGAGACCATGACCTGAGCCAAAGTCTAATGCTTAACCAACTGAGCCACCCAGGTTCCCCAAGGATTATTCATTAAAAAAAAAAAAAAAGCCATTATGATATACTTAGATCTGTTTTCATCTTTATGGGGTGAAATGTGAGATATGTGTCCTAACTGCAAAAAGCTTAAACTATAGATATTATATATATATGTATACCATACACATATATATTCCCACTCAGCCTTTTAACTTACTAAATGCAGAGGCTGTGTTTTGTAGCATCTTTGGGAGGATATTTGTGACAGTAAAAAAATACAAAAACAACCCCCACCTCAGTATTATTAACCAGAACGTCCACATCTAAAAGGAAAGAGGGACCTGGTCAAGTTCCCATGGGATACTCCACCTCCCATCCACCTCTGCCGTCCCCATGATGTAAGACATCAGCCAAAGTATGTCCTGTTGGTAGAGTGCCCCAGCCCATGTCACTCTTAGGGTGGTAAATGAGATCTGTTGGAGGATATTTGAATCACAGTCCAAAGTCACTGGAAGCCATGCAGCTCTCCTACAGTGAGATAGCTGGAAATAAACTCTCCTCAGAAATACCTTTGTAAACCCTACCTTGATGGACACCATTTTTATCAAATGTTATCTCACTATAGGGAGCCTCCTTTATATTATATCTACATATTTTTATATAATATATAACCATATATATTTTTTTCTAGCTAATGTATATAATAATAAGCAAGACCTTTAACTTTAACATGAGGCAGTGCTAACAAGCATTTATAGAGTAGCTTCTATGTACCAGGCCCTCTTTTAGGCACTAAAGATGTAAAAACAAACAATCCAAAGAAATCTGTTCTTGTGAAGAATATATATAATCTTAGTGGGGGAGAGAAGCAATAAATGAATAAATAGTGAATGATGTCAAGGAGTGAAAGTATTAAAATGAAAAGTAAATCAGGGTGAGGGGACAAAGGAGTGTGTGTGTGTGTGTGTGTGTGTGTGTATAAAACTAGTAGGTTTATAGGGTGTAGGCCAATCAGAGTGGTCAGGGATGCCTCTGTGGTGAGCTGATATTTTCAGAGAAATTTGGATAAAGTGAGGAAGGTGGCCACAGGAAATTTTGGCAAAAGGGCTCAGGCAGACAGTAAAGCAAGTACTTGGGGCTTGATCTCACAAACACGAGATCATGACCTGAGCTGAAATCAAGAGTCAGACGCTTAACTGACTGAGCCACCAGATGCACCAAGAGAGATAAGGTTTTTAAGCTAAAGCATGGGGAAAGGGTATGGATGGAGATCCTAGGCACAGTGCAAGGGTTGAGGAGGACATGTTCCGTTTGGACATGTTTGAGATGCCTGTTAGATGGCAAAATCGAGGTGCAGAACAGCAGGTTGCCATTTGAGCATTGGGGAGATTTTCGGACTGGTGCTATAAATTTGGTTGTCTACATCATGATGATTCTTTTTAAAGTTAATTAAGATCACCTAAGGGGTAAGTACAGCTCCTGAAGATACTCCAGGACTAAGCCTTAGAACATTCCATTTCCTGTGCCTGGGAGGAAAAGCAGAGTTTTACGAAGGAGATTGTGAAGGGGCTGCCCATGAGTTAGGAGGAAACCCAATGCCTTTAGGTCTCCCAGAAGTCAAGTACACAAATGTTTCAAGAAAGAGGAAGTATTGCATGTCAGAAGCTTCCAAGAGGTCAAGTATGATGATATTGTAAGATGACCTGACTTAGAATCTTCCATTGGCTTTGGCAATACTAAACTCTCCAGTGACTTGCACAAGAGCAATTTGATGGAGTGAGAAGGGGAGGTAGAGCCTTGGTAATGCTACATGCATTCGTCTCCTGTTGCTACTTAACAAAGTAATGGAAACTTTATGACTTAAGACAACATAAATCTGTCAGCTTAGAGTTCTGGAGGTCAGAAGATCAAAATGCGTCTTGTGGGGTGAGGTCAAGACATCAGTGCAGCTGCATTCCTTCTGGAGACTCCACAGGAGAATCGGTTTCCTTGCCTTTTCCACCTACAATCTGCTTACATTCCTTGGTTCGTGGCCTCTTCCCCCTTCTTCAAATCTGTTGTACCATTACATTCTAAAATCTTCTCTGGTGATTTTCTATTCTGGACTAGGTTCACGTCAGAACGAAAATATGACTGCCCAAAAAGATCAGAAAATGGTCTTGGGACATGATTCATCCTGGGACTTTAGGGAGGGTAGGGATACACTAGTTAAGTCCTTGAATGGATGGTGTGCCGCTGAAGAGATCCTTTTCCAGAGCATTGTTCCAAAGCTCCTGAACCAAGAATGAAAATATGGTCAATGGCCACACCCTGATATTTCCTTGGATATTTTTTCCAGGTTTAATCACTACAGTGTTATTTATGGGTTGTCCTCTTGTTTAAAACCATTTCTAGCTATTACTTTATTCACACTATTCCTTTGCTAATCTAAGGCGGGTTAGACTCTCCAACAGACATTCACCTGGGAAACAGGTTGAGTGAATGCTTAAGGCTCAGCAGTGAAATCAGAAGCTAAGCTGGGATTAGGGAGCAGAAGTCACTGAGTAAGGACAATAAAGCCATCTTGCCCCTCAGGAAGTCTTAAGGTGAACAGCAGATTTTGATAATGAGCTGCCAAAGGAGTACCAATCCACTCACAGTTTTATATAACTACAACCAAGCGATCACAGTGCGTGCTTTTCTTTGATGTTCATTTACTTTTGAGAGAGACAGAGTGTGAGTGGGGGAGGGGCCAAGAGGGAGGGAGCCACAGAATCCAAAGCAGGTTCCAGGCTCTGAGCTGTCAGCACAGAGCCCCAAGCAGGGCTTAAACTCACAAACTACGAGATCATGACCTGAGCTGAAGTCTGATGCTGAATCGACTTAGCCACCCAGGCGCCCCATGCTTTCTTCATCTCCTGAGAGCAGGGAGGGACCCGAGTGGTGAAAGTTTATCTTTATTTTTCTTTTTTTAAATCCCACTTTGGAGAACTTCCGAGGTGTGCTGAAGAGTGGCTCTCTTTTACGATTCCACGATCTAGTATTTCTTCGTATTTCTAAACAGAATACCCATTAGAAAATACATCCCAGTTTCAAAATGAAGGTCCAAGACTTTTATTTTATTTTTTTAATATCCAAACGATATACGTGTCTTCTAAGTAGTTACTAGGAATTTGAATAATTAAAATCATTTGGTGCCCTTGAGGCTGTGCTGCTGAGTCTGCCCTCCCATGTGATGTAATTAATCCCTACTTCCATGGCAACTGTGTGTAACACTACCAACAAGAAGAATGACTTTGTGTTGAAGAATAACCGGGACGGAGAAACTCAGAACGGGAGGTCCTAAACCCCTCTGAAATACCAAGAGAGAGAATAAAAAAAAAAAAAAAAGCTAAGTGGGTAGGAAAGAGCTTACTAACATCCCGTGATCTCAGAACAGAAGTGAAAATGCCCAAGAGCAGCAGGGTGGGTGGGTGGGAGAGCCTTCTCCTCCGCCAGATTCCAATGAACGTCACCCGCCTGATTACAGAGGCAGCACAAAGTCCCCCCATGCCTGTGGCTGCTTGGGAAACCCACTGGAAGCCACTCAGACAGCTGTGGAGCCCGGTCCTCTCCTGGAGCAGGGAGCCGCTGTGGGACTTTCAACCAGCCCCCAGCCCCCAGCCCCCTTCCCTGGTCTCTGCATCCTTTCTGCCTGTGGAGCAGTCACCTGTGCCCCGCTGGAAATTTTGAGCTTGTCTGAGTCCACCACCTTGCTCTCACCTCCAGGTGCTCGTGTTACCGAGCAGGAGAACATTTCTGCAGGACACTGTCTGCTCTCCTGGATGGTGTCTCCACTTACCCACACGCTACACGCCCATGGCATGGATTCCTGGCTCGGAGACGCTTCTCTGTCTTGAGTTTTGAATTCTCCGCCCTGCCCTTCCTCTCCCTCTCATGATCTAATGGGCACATTCGTGTATACGGGCGCTTGTTTTCCCGGTTCGGTCCTAAATCTCGCCCACTCTGGTGCCCTAGCAGCGACCGTACTTTCTTACGAGCTGCCCCCTGTCTCACCTGCAGGTACTCATGAGATTCATCCATTTTCTTGAAGGTTTCAGGAAGTGAGCACATGGGGGCAAGAGAGAGCTCTTTCTCCAGGGAGGTCCTGCATGCTGAGCCAGGAGGCCTGGGGGGCCACTGGGCTCCGGGAGTGGGAGTAAAAGCTTTGCTCAAAGTGGGCATCCTGCTTTGATGCTCAGTGATTCTACATGCGCACGGGGCATATACTTACAGCCCTTTGGTTTGTTTAAAAAAAATTTTTTTTAACATTCATTTATAGAGAGACAGAGTGAGACACAGAGTATGAGCAATAGAGGGGCAGAAAGAGAGGGAGACACAGAATCCCAAGCCGGCTCCAGGCTCTGAGCCATCAGCACAGAGCCCCATGCGGGGCTCGAACTCACAAACTGTGAGATCATGACCTGAGCCGAAGTCGGACACTTAACCCACTGAGCCACCCAGGCGCCCCCCCTTGTTTGTTTTTATAGATAAAATCCTTGTCCTAGTCCCGTGCTTTTGAGGGAGGGATGAATTAAGGAGCCAAATTAGAGCAGAGCATTTTTTTTTTAATTTATTTTTTAATCTTTATTTATTTTTGAGACAGAGACAGAGCACGAGCAGGGGAGGAGCAGAGAGAGAGGGAGACACAGACTCTGAAGCGGGTTCCAGGTTCTGAGCTGTCAGCATAGAGCCCGACGCGGGGCTCGAACCCACGAAAGCAAGTTCACGACCCGAGCCAAAGTCGGACACTTAGGTGCCCCAAGAGCAGGACATTTTTGCGCCTTTGCTGGGCGTCCAGATCGTGTCTGCCGTGTGCTGTGTGTATGGGGCCAGATGACGTATGATACAGACCTAGCCCCCGTCTTCGTGGAGTGTATAGTCTAGAGAAGGGACAGATATTAAACAGTCTCCTAAAGTAATGGATAAGGACAAACTTTACGTATTCTATGAGAAAGACCCACAGCACAATGTGGATTTGTCGGTCAGAAAAAAGGCCTCTGTGAGGATGAGTGGCGGGTAGCCGGGAAGGAGCAGGGGGCAAAAAAAGGAGTTCAGGCAGAGGTAAGCGCACATGAAGCCCCCAGGGTGAGAAGGAGCTCGGTGCACAGAGGAAGGGAGAGCAAGGGAGAGGTGCCCGACCAGGTCGGAGAGCAGCTGGTGGGGTTGTCGGGGCCAGAGCATGAAGCCCCGTGGACACCAGGCTGAGGACTGTGCATCCTGTTTTTCTTGCCATGGGAAGGCTCTGTGGAATCATTGCCCGGGGGGGGGGGGGGTGACATGATCCGCTCTGTGTCAGGAGAGGCCCACCCCGGCTGCCATCTACAGAACACTGTGCAGGTGACAGGACCACTGAGGACGCCTTTGCAGGCATCCAGGTGTGGGTCGTGGTGCCGGGTGGAGCCAGGTGTGGAGATGAGCAGAGACAGAGGGACGTCGGGAGTGTTTGGGTGGTAGAATTAACAAACTTGCTGATGGCTTGAAGCATAAGGCAAAAGAAAGGAGCCAAGATTACTCCCCTGAGACTTAGCTTGAGACACTGGGGGTGACTTTGCATAGAGGGGGAAGACTGGGGAGGGGAAGACCTGGTAACTTGGCGGGCTTTCTTTCCCTTTTCTGGGGCCGTGGGCTTTTTTGTATTCTGCTTAGTGCACAGCGGACCTAATGGCCCTTCCAAATTTGAAGCTGTAATGGGGCCCATGCATCCAAATGCATGCAGGCTTGGAGGCTGCCATAAAGCAGCTTTGGGGGGACCATTTGCAGTCATGACCAGGAACGTCTACAATTACCAGAGATGCTACATGGATCGTTTCGTACTCGATTTCCCTACGCCACGGTGTCCCAACACAGATCCTAGCGCTGGGAGGCTCTCCAAGTCCCTGAAAGGTCTCTGGTCCTGCAGTTATGAGCCACTGCTTACCTTCAAGGTCTCTTCCTCTGTGAGTAATCAGAATTAGAAATAAGGCGTTCTGGAGGGATAGCATTTAAAAAAAAAAAATTGCTTTCAGTCATTATTGTTATTGTCGTCATTTCTTTCTAAATAAAAACCAAGGAGCAGATGATAGACCCGATTCCAGGCCTTCCCCTCGGTGCTGTGGAAACAGCAGGGAGTAGTCTTACATGGCCTTAAGGGGTAGCTAGTATTTACAAAAACAAACAAACAAAACAAAAAGCTGGAAATCCGCATTTTGAAAAATTGTGAAAACTACACAGTTAAAACTACTAGCTCTTGGAGTGCCTGGGTAGCTCAGTCAGTTGAGTGTCTGACTCATGATTTCAGCTCAGGTCATGGTCCCAAGGTGGTGGGGTTGAGCCCTGCATAGGGCTCCATGCTGAACGTGTAGCCTGCTTGGGATTCTCTCTCTCTCACTCTCTCTCTCTCGGAAAAAAAAAAAAAAAAAGAAAGTTCTGGCTCTAACTATGATTCGTTGAATGTATTTTCCTTTTTGTTTTTCTTTTAATCCTTTTTGAATGTTTATTTATCTTTGAGAGAGAGAGACAGAGCACAAGCCGGGGATGGCCAGAGAGAGAGAGAGGGAGGCACAGAGTCCAAAGCAGGCACCAGGCTCTGGGCTGTCAGCACAGAGCCCGATGCGGGACTTGAACCCACCAGCCGTGAGATCATGACCTGAGCCAAAGTCGGACGCTTAACCGACTGAGCCATCCAGGGGCCTCTGAACGCACTTTCCTTTTAATCAGACTGTTTTTCTTACTTATCACAAATGCCTCTCACTTATCATGACGGAGAGTATCAGAAAACATAGCAGCTTCTTATTCCACTGATTTCCTACCCACGAAAGTCTGCCTTGATTAAACCTGGGAGTGAGGAGTGGACAGCTGGGCCGAGCCCTGTGACTCTGTAAAACACATACTTATATAAGGAGCTAGAGTTATCAACATTTGGGTAGAACTTAGACTTTTGAAAGCTTTCGTTCATGTGTCTGTGAAATTTGTCCACCTATTCCCATTGTTAAAATCTCCCTTTCTGCCAATTGTCTAAGACTTTTTGTAACTTACGGACACCCTGCTTTTCGTATGATTGGAGAGAAAATGTCTTCTCTCACTTGTGGGGGTTTGCGTATTTGTACCTGCTTTTCTTGTTGTGGATATACTTGTAGTCTTTAAGCGTTTACTGAAAACTAAAAATGCCCTGGATGCCATTACAAAGACCCTCCATTAGCACAAAAATCTGCATCTCTCTGCTCAGAGAATCAGCTGTCTAATTATGAATGTTTAAAACCAGAATTAGGGGTGCCTGGGTGGCTCAGGGGGTTAAGCATCTGACTCAGGTCATGATCGAATAAGAACCCCCTATTGGATTCCAAGCAGTGGACCTGCTTGTGATTCTCTCTCCCCCTCTACCACTCTTGCATGCTCTCTCTCTCTCTCTCTCTCTCTCTCTCAAAAAAAAAACCAACACAAAACAAAACAGGATGAAAGCCTGATGTTAGATAAGGGGCAAAAGGGTAGGGCCACTGCTTGAAAACGCTACCTTTTGCGATTGTCTTAGTTAGGACGTGTGACTCTCATAGACAATAATACAGCGATAGTTCTCTTTTTTACCCATTTCATGCTTGGCAATAAATATTCTTTTATTCATTTTTATTCAATATACATTTGTAGCAGTGATTGGCAGAGATACTACAATACTTAACCTATCAAACAGTATTTAATAAAAGTCTTTTGTCTCCAATCAGCCCAGGGAGGTTAGTTTAAGGCTTATATGTGGGAACATTTTAATTAATATGCATGCTTTTACTGACATATTTTAAAATACTTTGCTAACCTAATAATGTCAGAGTTAGAAGCATTGAAGTATCATGATGATCACAGAAACGGTGAGCCCGACACAAAAGGTGCTTAAGAAATATTTGTTGAGTGATTTTTGACACCTGGAATATGAGTTGTATACCCAATGACAATGGGACTTAATGGTAGTCGGGTTTTTTTTTTGGGGGGGGGGCGTTGACTCGTAGAGTACAGTAAGGTACAAATAATCTAAGACGTCGTCAAGTGCAGGCCATCAGGAAATGGACCATCTGGTGAAGAATTTTCTGTCTTCACATCTGTTAAGTTTCTTCTGGGGCTAAAAAGTTGAAAGGGGTAAATTATTAGGAAAAGGTGCTGGAGCTTGATCCTCAAAAATCAGGTTGGGGTGAAAGGACACAAAATTTCTTCTCTCTGTGTCTAAGTTGCACAAATGATTGAACTCAGATGTTTCCTAAAGTTAATTTTTTTATTTCCTGACAAGAATGGCCTTTAAGTACCAGAAAATCCCAGTTTTGGCCCCATTCCTGCCATTGTCTTGCTGTGTGATCCTGGGAACGTTAGTAAACCTCTCTGGGTACTGGGTCCCTTAAGACAGGCGTGTTTACTATTCTTCCCAAGGATGTTATTAGGAGCAAAGAAAATTATCTATGTGCAACGTGAAGCTATCAGTGATACATAAATGACCCATACCAAATCGTTGTCAACTTAGAATCACCATGACTCCCTTCTCCAACCTTCTATGCGTAGCAAGGAGAAGCCTGGGACCACACACAGCTTCTAGAATCACTTTCTCCGTATGGTTCCAGGCGAGAGTCAGCCAACGAGGGGCATCCTCATGAGATGTGCAAGAGAATAAGCCATTATTCTCTAGTGGCAGTTGAGAACAGCTTTGTGGGAAAACACACAAGTTTAGCCGCATCTGCTGCACAAGGATCTAGGAATCACACACTTTATACTACAGCAGCTAAATCAATGGTGGCAGCTCCCAGAGACTTCTGAGGGCTGCCACGGCCTCTTGGCCAGCTCCCTTAAATCCTCCCTTTGAGCAGAAGTTTCCCTGACTCTTACTGCCCTACCTTGTCCAACGGTTGCCTATCCCCCCAAGACCTTCCTCCTTGGAATCTCTCAATGGGCTTCTGTGTTCGTGCTGGGCTCCTGGCGGATACATGGCCATAAAATTCCTGCTTCCTTCTGAATCATGCCCACACCCTTCACATGAGAAAAGATCCATCCAAAGGAAACAAGGTCTCCAGTGACTTCTGTTTCTGGCTCCAGAGTGGGCATAAGTACCCTGAAACCAACAGGACAAGATACCTAAGACATTTAATAAAGTATTTTTAAAAATATTTAAAAATGTTTGACTGACAAGAAAGTTATGGAAATTCCCCCAGATAACCAAAAGAGGAGCTAACAAAGAGAGGGAGGTATAGGCAATATTTGAAGAGCGGATCACTGGTTATTTCCTAGAATTTTTGAAAAATTAACTCTCCGATTCCAGAAGAACCAAAAATTGTCACGCAGGACGAAGGGCAGACATGTAGCCACTTGTATGACCCCGTGGACACGTTAGACGTGAGGAAGATCCTAGAAACAGCCAGACTAACAAGATGGGTTTCCCAAATAGAAATCTGATAGCTGATTTCTCATTAGCAATGCCAGGAGACAGTAAAGTAACCGCTTCAAGCATTGAAGAAAGAAACAAAAACAAAAACAAAAAAACCCCACCAACCTATTTACTCTATGCAAGTGTCTTCTGAAACAGGGGCAAGAGGAAGGCATTTTCAAACACACAGAAACAGACTTTATCACCTGTAAAGGGTAATGGGGATACTTCAGGAAGCAGGAAAATGATGTCAGAAGGGAGGTCGGCGATCCTAAAAGCAAATGGCAAACAATTTGTTCAACTTCCGGTGATTTAAAAAAAGAATGCATTAAAATGCTGGATGGAAATAGGATGCAAATTGGGAGAGGATGGTTGGAAGGAAGGCATTCTAAGGCTGCCTTGGATTGCGGGGGGGGGGGGGGGTGGTGGGTGGGGAGGAAGGGGCGAGAGATAAGGACTTCTATTGGCCCCTACTGAGTTAAAGGAGCACGTTGTAATGTCTACAAGGGCGACATAAAAATGGAGCGTATGGCTTCTGCATCAGTAGAAGAAGAAAAACTGAAGAGGAAAAAAAACATACACTGGTGAAAATTTGAATCCATTATCAGAGGCAGTTCCAGGGAGTAGAGAAAAGAGAGAGCACAGGACTCCCGTGGGGTAGGTTCAAACCCATGAATGCAAGTGCACTTTATGGGGGACAGGCCTTTGAGCACCATTGAGTTACCTCCCCACCCTCACCCCGCAAGCATTTCTACTGCTTTTAAAGGCACAAATCTCTAAATTATGCAACTAACCCCTAATTGAACGATGCCAGTTATTAATGTCGTCAGACACGGGGACAGGAGTGGTAATATGGGAAGATCAAAATACATTTGAGGGGAAAATGCAAAGTTTCTAAAGTACTCGGGTGAAAGGGACCAGCAGAAAAAGAGAGTGAGTGATGAAGCAATCCATTTTGTTCATCCGTTTATCAGGGACAAGAGCCCAGCTCCCTAAGGCTTATTCCACAGGCCGCCATTTAATAATATTAAATTGTGATTATAGATGCATTTGGTGGAGTGTCCTCCTTTCTAATCCTGGCAGGTGTCCCTGGAGGGGAGGTCCTTAGAGGTTTCTGGCATTAAGGAGAGGCTCTTGATCATAAAGTGATCCCTTCAGGTGACCAAATTGCCTGCCTTCCATGCCGGGCAGCATCACAATTAAGCACAAGTAGTATGTGCTTCTTTATATTGTGGCTCGTGCTGTTTAGCTAGTGTATAAGTAAAGCTTTGGTGTTGACTTTTAATGTCCTCGGGATTTCTTGATTTACTTTCCGGTTCACATCAACGTGGGGGTTCTGCACAAGCCTCCGGGACAGCCTGGGCCACCCCACCAGGGGAAGGGTGAAATGCAAGTCCTGTTTGCGATATGGGCTGGGCCCCATGGAGAGATTTAACCAGAAACCAAACTCCTAGCTCTCCTCCAAGCCTCCACGAGCTGTGAATGCCCCAAGACGAAGACGTTGCCAACGCGGAAGCTGCTTCCTCTCCCCCACACCCCCAGTTCCCTAATCCCTTCCATCCTTGTCCGTCAGAGTGGTCTGTCTTGTCCCTTTTGCTTAAGGCCCGGCCAGAAGCAAGATGGCAGCCTGCTGCTTGGTCCCTTTTCTGAGACCCACTCTCCGGCTTCCAATCAGCCTTTCAATCCGACCACTCTAAGAGAAGATGAAAGGAAGGACACCCTCCTCTTTACCACCCAAAGCAAAGACAGACCTCAAGTTAAAACTTCACTGTCCCGGGCCTATCCCTGATTCTCACCAGGGTTTTGGGGCGGGGGCGGGGGGGGGGGGGGGTGAGGGCAGGGTAGGCTAATTAGGAGTTTCCTTCTGGGCAGACAAGCCACAATGGAAAAGAAGCAGGTGAGTCTCTCCAAACGGGACAGCGCCCAAGAGCTTACTAAGGAGCGTCTACGCTTGTTCTGCTCCTTCCTATTCTGGTCACCAACGAGCTCCACGTTGCCAGACCGTGCAAGACCTACCTGTGGGTGGGACGCAGAGACCGGTGGGTCAGTGTGGCACTCACCGCCAAACCTGGCCTGGGCTCCTCTCTCTCAGAAAATGGAGCCGCCGTCCTCCCAGTTGCTCAACGTAGAAGCCAGCGTTGACCTTGCCACCTCCCCGCCTTCCACCACACTCACACCGAATCCATTCTACCTCCAAAATGCTTAGCAAATCTGTTCACCTTCTAGCTCTACTGCCAACACCCTGGTGTCCACATGCACTTCTCATCCAAAATAGCCATTACCTCCCAACTGGTCTTGCTTCCATTCTTAACCTTTTCCACACAACAGCAAAAGAGATTGAAACAGAGTGTTCCCTTCTTGACACTCTTCAGTGACTCTCTGTTGCACCGAGAATGACACCTAAATTCCTTTCTGCGGCCTACCATGTCTGATGAACCTGGCCTCTGCTCTGAGCCTGAAATCCTCAGAACTCTTTCCTGCACCAGGACCTTTGCACATGCTGTCCCCTTTGCCAGAAATGATCTCCTTCTACTCTTCCATGGCTCGCGCTTATCATTTGGGCCCCAGCTTAAAAATGACCTCTCCAAGATGGCCTTTGCTGTCTACCCTACTTAAACGTACGTCCCTGGCCCTAATGCATAGATTCCTGTTTGTTTACTTCATAACACATATCATGATTGGTATCTCTGTGGTTTTTTTTACTTGTTTATAGAAAATCTTGCTGATTCGACTATAAGATCTACAAAGGCAGGGACCACATTGTTTACCATTTAATCCCAGCACCTCTCACAGCGCCTGGCATGAAGTAGGCACTTAATAAAGATTGTTTCATGGAAGAATGAGTGAAATCTTCACCTCTTACTGTCTTAGCTTCTCTGTGCCCTTGACTGGCCCCAAAGTTCCCCCTTAGGGGCAGAGTGGGGTGTGCTCGGGCTAAGGGGGTGTTGGAGGCAGAGAGGAAGCCTTTAGCAGCCCTGCATTGAGAGTCTGTGGCTCACACTATATGCTTTGAAACTGTGAGGTGTTCTTTTGTTCAGAAAGGTGTAAGTGAGGAAAATTCTAGAGGGATTACTGATAGCTTGAAATATCTATGGGAGTTTTGGTTGTTATATCTGAGATATGACGTACTACCAATTGACTTTTGTTCAAAGAGATGCACAGAGACATAACAATTCCATATGTTTTATGAAAGGAAAGATACTGTTGTTTCCGATCAGGGCTGTGGCTCCAAGATGGACCATTCTCTGGCAGAAACACTTTGCGGCTCACGCTTTCTTCTGCTATCACCATTCTCGGATGTGAATTAGGTAACTGAGTATTCACGTAGCCCACGGGAGTTCAAAAAAGTTATTGAATCAGGGAAGAAAAATGGCAGAGGCTGAAACTAAGAACAGGAATAAAGACATGACCACATTGGAGGTAACCAGGTGAAAGAAAGGTGGTCAAAGGAAAAACAACGAGAATCCAAAGAGCCTCTTTCTATCTCTGTGAAAAATGTGTAAAAGGCCAATTCCCCAGCTTCTTTATTGCTGCCTTTCTTGGTTGATAATATATCCAACCAAGGGCTTCTATTGATGGGCAAAGAGGCTAGTAATGGGGTGCATTAGTATATGTAGGTGCCGAGTGAATCTATGAACGTAGAACTTCAATAGAAACAATAAATTCTTTGGTGGCCTGCCACAGAACCTAATGTTTGAACATCTCAATAGTAATCAAGAGTCTTCTTAAGTTGAGGGCAGAATTTAAAAAAAAAAAAAAAAAAAAAAAAAAAAAAAAAAAAAAAAAGCTTTGGGCCACCTGGGTGGCTCCGTTGGTTAAGCATCCAATTCCTGATTTTGGCTCAGGTCATGATCTGACAGTTCATGAGATCAAGCCCCACATCGGACCTTGTGCTGGCAGAGTGCAAAGCCTGCTTGAGATTCTCTCTCCTCGCTCTCTGCCCCTCCCCCAGCTCACGCTTGTGCATGTGCCTTCTCTCTCTCTCTCTTTCTCAAAACAGAAAAATAAACTTAAAATTTTTTTTTTTGGAAAAGCCTCATAAAGGCAGGCGAGAGTTCAGCACTTCCCTTCCCTTCCTAGGAATAGATTTTACCAGTGAAAATTCAGATTTGAAGGCTAAACAAAAACAAAAAACCTTTGTGGGCTTTTCTTTTTTTTTTCCTGAGTTTGGAAACCAAAAAGTGCATGATTATTTCAGAGGGTTATTCCAGAGAGCTCTCCTAGTAAGAGCTTGTGTGTTTTGCGTCTGCCTCTCCAAACACATCTAGGAACTCATAAAAGCCACATTTTACTATTCAGTGGTGCGAAGGAATTTTGTGACCTTTTGAGAAATTTTGTTTTGTTTTTCCTAAGAAAACCGCGATAAGGAAGTGAGGCAAACTTCTTGGCAACGGGAAGACTGTCTCAGCGCCCCAGGTTTGCGTTCCCAGTGGCGTGGGGGGGACTCTGGGCAAGCAAACTGTCACCAAGTTGTCCTGCATGTGAGTTCCCAGATCTTGCACTCAGAAAGGTGTTCTAATGTCCACCCACCCTTGGGATTTGTGGAACAGACATCTGTGGCAACCACGGACACATCCCCCTGCTATTTCCCCAGTGCCCAGGGGCTCCAAGGTCCAAGTCCAAGAACACCATGAATAAAAGGTTGAAACCAAGGGGACAGGGAACTGAACAAAGAACATGGGAGTCAACCTGGAAGAAAGAACAAAACATTTGGGGAACGTAAGAAATAAGCTCCTGCGTTCCCTTCTTGTCTCTGAAACCAAGGGGGTTGGGACTCAAGCCTTAATACCTTCTCAGCGTTTGACACATTTGGCCATATTTATCGAAGAATTCTCTTCCCTTTGTCTTACCTCCAGACTTTCTAACTTGCTCCTTGTCGACTACCTCTGCAAGATGTTCTTCCAAATCAGGCATTCTCAACTGGGATTGATTTTGCTCTCCAGGGGACACTTGGCAATATCTGGAGATGGTTTTGATGGGGACACCTAGGGGAGGGTGGGTGCTCCCGGCATCTAGGAAGGAGGCAAGGGTGCTGCTAACCATCCTACAACACACAGGCAACCCTCCTCAAAGACCTCTCAGTTCCACACCATGAGTAGTGCAAGTGTTCCATAGTGTTTATTCCTAGATTCTTTATTCTTTGCACTCATACACTCTTTGGGGGGTCATCTCATCTTCTGCTACTTAAAAAAGTTGTAGCTACACTCTAATGGCTCCCAAGTCTCTGTCTCTAGCTAGATGTCTCTTCTGAGCACAAAACTCGGATTTCAACCATTCTGTTGGACATCTTCAGTGTGATAACCTACAGACAGCCCTTTTGTTTTGCTTTTTAAAACATTCTTTATTTAAAAATGTTTTTTAATGTTTATTTACTTTTGAGAGAGACAGAGCACGAGCAGGGGAGGGGCAGAGAGAGAGGGAGACACAGAATCTGAAAGAGGCTCCAGGCTCCGAGCTGTCAGCACAGAGCCAGACGCGGAGTTCCAGCTCACAAACTGTGAGATCAAGACCTGAATCCAACTTAGGCCACCCAGGGGCTTGGGCCACCCAGGTCCCCCCAGAATTTTTTATTTTAAAGAGAGAGAGAGAACACGTGAGTGAGTGAGAGGGGCAGAGGGAGAGAGACTTTTCCAAGCAGGCTCTGTGCTCAGCACAAAGCCTGATGTGAGGCTTGATCTCATGACCCTTGGGATCACGACCTGAGCTGAAATCAAGAGTCAGATGACCAACTGACTGAGCAATTTAAAAAAAAAAAAAAATTCTCGATGGAGTGCCTGGGTGGCTCATTTGGTGGAGCGTCTGACTTCCGCTCAGGTCACGATCTCGCGGTTCATGGGTTCCAGCCCCGCGTTGGGCTCTGTGCTGACAGCTCGGAGCCTGGAGCCTGCTTCGGATTCTGTGTCTCCCTCTCTCTCTGCCCCTGCCCCGTTCACACTCTGTCTCTCAAAAAGTAAATACAGGTTAAAACAAGTGTTTTTTTAATACTAAAAAAATAGAAGAATTCTCAGCAAGGAAAAAAAAAATGTTTATCATTGAACAACTAGTGTGTGCTATATCATCTTTTAATAAAAGGGGATTAAAATGAGTTTTTGTTCTGAAAGAACAAAGCACCGATTAGTGACGCACTGTGAGAGGAGACACAGTTTGGGATGCTGCTGAGGAAGAGAAACCCTAGAGTCGCTTAGGTCAGACTGATTCGCCCCTAGCGAGCCTCGCAAAAGAGAAAGGGGGTCTTTGCGTTAAACAAGGACTTTCACCGTGAACTCCAGGCACTCCCCCCAGCGGTACCTCTTGTTGGCCAACACCTCCCGAAGAGTCTCCACTCCGTTATGCTTTAGAGCTCACCAAGTCCCAGGTCGCACTGCAGGGCGCTAATAAATACGCACTGAAATTCATTAATGTTTCTTTGAGTTTGAAGCTCCTGCCCCATATACTTTCCAGTTTCCCGGAGTGCTGAAATGGAACTGCTTTTCGTGAGATAGTTGATGGATATCGAATGAGGGTGTTTCCCAAGCAAACTTCTTCTTTTCTCCTGCCCCTGTGGCCCCCTCCCAGATGCCTTCCCTTCTGCGGGTTAGACCCCCGCCTCCCCTGCGGTGAACACACGTGTCCCTCTTCACCCCCGTGGAGGCTAACCCCAAACCAACCAACTACTTGCGTTTGGGAACGCCACCAGAGAGCAGCAAGCACCCCTCTTCAAGAACAGCTGGCGTGTCGCTTCAGGAATACCCTGATGGGTCAGCAAGGGAGAGCCGGAGGCAGGAAGGCGAGAGAGTTTGGAAACCGGTCCCTCATGGGATCAGTCATGTGGGGAATTTGGAACTTTGCCCCGGAGCTTGTGCGTGCAGGGTGCTTTCCTGAATCGCTGTTATCTCCCAGGGAAACCAGCTGCCCACACATCGTGTCCTTTACTGACATCACGATGTGCTATCTGAGGGGAAGCGACGGTGGCCCGAGACACCGTGGCTCTTAAAGCAAGAGCAGATTCTCATGCTTCTGCAACTTTCTCTTTCGTGAAAAGAACAGTCTCCTCTCTCCAACTTGGAGCAGCTTTCTAGAGAGCTGCCCATCTGTCTATGTCTTAAAAACAAGTCTCCATGTGTGCTATCTGGAGCCAGGCTCAGAAGCACGGAGGAAGGGTGGATCACACTCCAATTCAGAGGAGGAGATGCAAAGAAGATACTGGACAAAACCTGGGGCTTTCCACCTGGCCCAATCCCAGAGCGGAGGGCCAAGGCCAGCAGACCCCAAGACGAACAAAGTACAGCGTCTGCTGGTTACATAGGTTTTGACTTCCTGCAGGGCTGCTGGCTCCTGGGTGCTGACACCCCTTTAGCTGAGTCTCCACGGTAGTCGTCGTGACGTTGACACCCTGAGCTTGTTCCCAGGCGTCCCATTTTCTCACGGGTTTCCTTGTGACCCACGACGTCCACTCTCAGGACCTGGGGTTCCGTCTGTAGCCGTGGCAAAAGATAAAGGTGATCGCCCAAAGAGGGATTGATGTGGCCCTGCGACCGTGGACACAGCCCGCTCTGCGGCCGCCCACGTCAGCTGCACCTGGCCTTCAGCTGCTGTCTTCTCCTTCCAGAACGCTGCGTGGTCTTGCCAGGAGAGGTGGAGGACGGCCCCTTCCTCTTCTGCCCCACTCCATCGTTCCACTGATCTGTGCCTGAATGCCACAAACAGTCACGTGGCCGGAGAAGGGCAAGTAGTGGGTCGGGCGCTGGCGATGAAACGGGAATAGCCCTAAGCCTCGAGTCTTTTCTATCCCTGGGAGGTTTGGCCAGTGTCACGTGAGCACAGTGATGTGACTCTGATGTGAAGGAGCACGGGAGGTCCAGCTGTGGCCGGGAAGGGAACGTACTGGAGGTTTCAGGATGCGGCGAAGGCTCCCCGGAGGCAGCGATATCTACGCCAAGCCCTGTAAGGTGAGAAGAAGGTGAAGGAGACGACAGAGGGGAGGGACAAGTGTGTGACGTATCACTGTGGGTGGCAGAAGAGGGGCGAAGGGGACAGCACGGCCTAGGGGCAAGGCGGGCGAGGCAACCAGATCATCGGGAGCTCTGCAGGCTGCACGGAGGACTTAATTCTACTTTGCAACACATACATTCAAATCGAGGAAATCGATCAGAAAGCACTTATTAAGTGGAGGAGGGAGGCGTCCTGAAAAAGTAGATGAGATCTTTGCCCTCAAAGAGTTGATAATCTGATGACACCAGGGGAAGAAAAATTGACCGTGGAAACACGAAAGTGACAGCGTAAAAAACAGAACGGAATGGAACTGAGCACCGCAGGGCGGAGGGCAGCCCCAAAGAGCTGTGGGAGGGACAGGAGCGTGCGCACCTCGTGCAAAGGCAGGATGTGACATGGGTGTGGCGTGGCCAGGGCATGGGCCCCAGAAGTTGCAGAAAGGGCTGAGTGCTCAGCTCCAAGAGGCGGGCTGGCTTCTCCTTTGCAGTAAGGGGCTGTCATTGTTACCACTGACTGAAATCCTCCAAGCATTTAGATCTCTGTGTCACCAACTGGGGTAGAATACCTCCGCTCCAGCCTCTCAGCACAGAATAAAATACGGGCTGTTGTCCGACTCATAAGGGGAACAAAACCAACCAAAAACACCCCAGGGGGGGGAAAGGGTATTTATGGGAGTCGATCTACTACTCTGTTCATGAGAAGCCTAATTACACAATATTATCTCCTTACGGGCAGAGTCCCCACCTAGAGATTCTGTTTTATTATTTTGCTTTCAGATCTTATCAGTTTATGGAACCTAGATCTCTGACCTGTTCTGCGTCGGGGACACCACCTACTAGTGGAAAATGTTAGTGGAACAATTTGCTTTCCCCTAAACACGGACAAACGAGAAAAGAGACTGTTCGTTCCATCTCTCTCTTTTTACTTCGGTTGTCTGGCAACCTATTGCTGAGTTTCAATCTCAGTAAGAGCAGCCCAGCAAAGCTCTGGTTGGTAGATCTGCATTTCAGTGCCTCCTAGGTCCTGATTTTCCTTCATGTCTCCTCATGGTAAGGCGGGTGCTTTGGGTTGCAAGGCATCTCAAAGGTGTGTGGGGCTGGTCGGGAGAGAAGCATTCTAGAGCTCAGCAAATGGAGGGGGAAAAGAAAGGAAGTCTAGGGAAGGAAACAGAATGATGAGGAGATTGGTTTGAGTCAAAGGAGGGGGGAGCCTGTTGAGAAGCTGTGGAAAATCAGAGATGAGATGAGATCAGGAGTTTAAACAGTGGACCCCAGGCAGCAGGGAGCTGCAGAAGGCTTTTTGAGCAGAAGTAGCAACATGAAACTTGTTTTAGGAAGGTTAGTCTAATTGCAATGTTGAGTATGTACAAGAAAGGGTAAAGCTAGGGGGGGGTGATGCTGGGGAAGATAAAAGGATATAGACAGCC
This sequence comes from Neofelis nebulosa, assembly GCF_028018385.1. NCBI lineage: Eukaryota > Metazoa > Chordata > Mammalia > Carnivora > Felidae > Neofelis > Neofelis nebulosa. The sequence continues at coordinate 20,563,373 of NC_080787.1, forward strand.
ATGGGATGAATTGGAAAGGAAAAGTGAATCAAGTTTGGGTATGACCCACATGAAGAAGTGGGTCGGTGATTACAGCAGGTGTCTAGGGTGTTGTTATTGCCAGAGAGAATTAAACGAGAGGAAGGGATTTGGGTGCTTTGGAGAGGTACTGAGAGAGAGAACAGGAAAAGGCAAATATATATCCCTAGATTGTAGAGTCCTAAGATCCCAGATCTTTCTTTTCGTCCTACCCTTAACTAGATAGAGTCTAAACAGGCACCTCTTCACCAGGCTGGATGCTGTCAAAGCCAAGTAGCTTCCTATCAGAAGATCTGCTGCTCTGAGCTGTTGGCCAAACTCCATGTTAACCCAAGGGACAACAGTGTAGTAAGTGAGAAATCACTTAGAAACCCTCTTCAGAAGATTTACAAATGTATCACTTAACTCTCTGTTCAAGCCATGTATGAGTTCATAAATAACACCACGCTTTTTTTTGCTCAGCCCAGTGGAGCATTTACTTCTCTTTCCAGGTCAGTAAAGACTATTCACATTGCTCCCAAGCTTTTGTTATGAAAATTTTCAAACCAAGTGCAGTTGAAAGAATTTTTGCAGTGATCCGCTGTAATACCTGCCACTTGGATTCTACTATTTGTAGTTAACTGGATTTGCTTTACCCCAAATCTGTGCATCTGCCCATCCATCAACTCATCTTATTTTTGGTATATTTCAGAGTAAATTGCAAACATCACTACTCTTCCTTGGTAAATAAGACTACTGGTGTTTAACTTCTGTGTCTGGAGTTTTGCCACGCTGGGCTGTGTCAGCCCACCCAGGAAGACCACGAAGATCAAAGGCAAACCCGTGGCTCTTTCTGTGGGTGGTTTATCTTCCCAATCCCCCTCCCCAGGCATTTGAACATTGGCTCTTTAATTATAGTGGTGCCTACCTTGTGCACTTGACTTTCTAGAAAGTGGGAAAGGGACTTTTTACAAATCCAATGGCAGTGTCTTCTATTCTCTGGTATTTGAGGCTGAAAAGACACCTACAGGCAGTGTAGGTGGAAAAGTTTATAGAAAAGAAAGAAAGAAAGAAAGAAAGAAAGAAAGAAAGAAAGAAAGAAAAGTTTGGAAGGGAGAAAGAAAGAAAGAGAAAGAGGAAGGAAGGGAAGGGAAGTAAGGAAAGGAAGAAAGAAAGAAAGAAAGAAAGAAAGAAAGAAAGAAAGAAAGAAAGAAAAAGAAAGAAAAGAAAGAGGAAGGAGGAAAGGAAAGGAAAGGAAAGGAAAGGAAAGGAAAGGAAAGGAAAGGAAAGGAAAGGAAAGGAAAGATATAACCTATGTCTACGTTTCTGGGTATCGATGGATTTAAAGCAAAATTGTAACTGTAACAACATAGGGGCCAGAAAGAATACAGATGGTCTCTGCTTTTGGATACAAAATATTCCCAGGGAGACCTTCACCATTGTCCCAACCTGTGGGTGTCAGAGTCAGAAATTACAGTGGTGAGGAAGGAGGCAAAAGTTTTTCGCTGGCAAATGAATGGTAGTTATTGAAATCAGAGATGGTCTTACAAGGATTTACAAAACAATTATTACTGTGTGTTTTTACCACATGGAGTTTGCGAGCTTAAGGAACATGACCCAGCAGTGTAATAACAAGCCCGCGTATAATAGCATTCTATTAAGGTTTGTTTTGCCTCCTTTTCCATGTCTGCTGTATTTACATTTAAGTTTTAATGGATGTTTTGGCCATGTGTTTGCCCCTGAGGAGATTTTGTAAAGGCTTTTGTGTTTTTTAATACAGAAGAAGTGTTATATTTAATGCATAGTAAGCAAAAAATACCCTGAATGTCCCCAGAAATGAGATCTTGCTGGTGCAATAAAACTTCATCTTTCTTTAAGTTTATTTTGATATAGAGCGTGTGGGGGAGGAGCAGAGAGAGAGGGAGAGAGACAAAATCTTAAGCAGGCACAGAGCCTGACACGGGGATCTGTCTCTCACGAACCGTGAGATCATGACCTGAGCCGAAATCGAGAGTTGGACACTTGGGGCGCCTGGGTGGCTCAGTCAGTTAGGCGTCTGACTTTGGCTCGGGTCATGATCTCAACGCTCCCAAGTTCGAGCCCCACGTTGGGCTCTGTGCTGACAGCTCAGAGCCTGGGGCTTGCTTTGGATTCTGTGTCTCCCTCTCTTTCTGCCCCTCCCCTGCTTGTGCTCTGTCTCTGTCTCTCAAAATTAAATAAACTTTAAAAAAAAAAAGTTAAAAAAAAAAAGAATTGGACGCTTAACTGACTGAGCCACCCCAGCACCCTTAAAACTTCATTTAAAATTATCAATCCATTAGCACCATAAACAAACCAAAGACATTGTTTTAGAGACTTGGGGGAAAGGACCTCAGTTTAGAGTCAGTGTAAGGAACTGATTCTAAGATTTCAGCGTTGCCTGAACAGAGGGAAGGAGGCGAACACTGATAAGAACACAAAGCGGGTGATATTACGGAAGCTCATTGTGAGAAACAGCTTCTGAAGGACAAAGTCTCTCAATGACCAGTCCAAGAGGCTAGAAGCAGCCGTTTCTATCTTGATCAACTCAAATCAACACGAGAGCCAGTCCAACCAGGAAATGAAACAGAGGAAAAAGGCAGAGACCGTATTTTTAAGCGTTACCTGCTTTTCAAAATGTGGAGGCTCCCTGAATCCTTTCACTGGAGAAAATTAAGTGCTCTTGCCCCTCGAGGATCTTAGAGATAAGAGTGGGACCATCCTAGGCTTATGGATTTAAGGCTTGGAGCCTGCATGACTGTGATGGAAACCTGGGGGCTCCATGGGTTATCTCGGGGATTAAGGCTTGCTTCTTTCTCCAGAATCAGGCAAATGCATCTTTCTCCAGAATCAGGCAAATGATTGTACCCATAGCCTCAAAAACAGGGAAGCTCTTGGGGCGCCAAGGTGGCTCAGTCGGTTGAGCATTTGACTTCGGCTTAGGTCATGATCACGCAGTCAGTGAGTTTGAGCCCTGCGTTGGGCTCTGTGCTGACAGCTCAGAGCCTGGAACCTGTGTCTCCCTCTCTCTCTTCCCCTCCCTCCACTCATGCTCTGTCTCTCTCTCTGTCAAAAATAAATAAACATTAAAAAAATTTTTTTTAAAAACCCAACAGGATAGCTCTTTATAAAAGCTCCATAGCTCCCCAAGGGAGAAGTGAGTAAAAGTAAATGCTCCTTATGTTTCACGTTGCCACTCGTGTAACCTTGTAAGAATGCTCTGTGCCCTGGTAAATTTAAGTTCTTATGGCCAAGGCTATTTTGCAACAAGGTATCTAAAATGCTTTACCAATAGGGGTGCCTGGGTGGCTCAGTCGCTTGAGGGTCTGACTCTTGATTACGTCTCAGGCCATGACCTCCTGGTTTTGTGAGTTGGAGCCCCGTGTAGGGCTCTGCGCTAACAGTGTGGAGCCTGCTTGGGGTTCTCTCTCTCTCCCTCTCTGCCCCTCCCCTGCTCACATTCTCTCTGTCTTTCTCTCTTTCTCTCATATAAACATTTGGGGCACCTGGGTGGCTCAGCCGGTTGGGCGTCCGACTTCGGCTCAGGTCATGATCTCACCGTCTGTGGGTTCGAGCCCTGCGTCCGGCTCTGTGCAGACCGCCCGGAGCCTGGAGCCTGCTTGGGATTCTGTGTCTCCCTCGCTCTCTGCCCCTCCCCCACTCACGCTCTGTCTCTCTCTCTCAAAATAAACATTCCAAACATTTTTAAAAAGTAACCATTAACATTTTTTTTAAATAAAAATTGAAAGATAAAATGCTTTAATATCCTAATTCTTAAATCCCTGTCTCAGGCTTAGCATTACGTCTGCAAGAGATTCAGACCAAAGTGGGCGTTCCACTGAGGACAGGACACAAAGGCATAATTTGGTAGAGAAGGATGGCGAAAGAGCAACACTGTCCTTTTAACCAATGCATTTGGAACGAGATATTCAAGGGAAAACTGTACCAAAATGATGGCTAGTTGACAAGGGAAGATCATTTCACTGCATCCTCTCTGTGAGCACGTACTATTGTTTCAGCCCATGATGTTTTTGTTTACTCTGGAAGGAAATATTTTACCCCCTCTGAGATAATTAATTTTTGTCAGTTTCACTGTTTATAAGGGAAACTGAGAAACTGTTAATTGAAATACAGAATGAGTCACTGTTTTCAGTAATTTTTGGCAGTGTTCTAATTTGTGTCAATCCCAGCCTAATTATTAGATTTTTTGGAAGCAGAAAGCATATTTGATTTTTCTCTTCCTGAGTTGTTTTTTCTTCCTCAGAGGAAAAAAAAAAATCATGCGCAGCCTGATAAAGGTTATACAATGTATATGAACGCGAGGTGAAATACCAGGACGTTTGAAACAGCAGGAGGTTTATTGTATCACGCTTGTCTCCTCACGGTAGCTCCATGTTTAGAAAGCTCTCAGAAGGCCGTCTTCCTCCTATCCCCCAGCTCCGGCCAAAAAATGTGATTCTTTTAAAGACCTTTTAGCTGGTATTAAGCCACAGTATATGGCCCGTCACTAATGACATCACCGAGGTAAACTTCCCAGAAGTCATCAGGGAGAAGTCATTTGGAAATCCGATTGAATGTCACTTGCAAAGGGCAGGCTTCTAGAAGAGGTGACCAGTCATGCATTCCTGAGTTATTTGTTGCAAGAGCATTAATCACTACGAACTCATTTGCTCCTAATGCGAACGCACTACATTATTCCCCGGGAATTCTGTTCCAAATGATCGTTAATGTAGAGAATGGAAGCTGCTGACGACAGACAGGGTTAATAAAATCTGTCAGATCAATGGCCAGTATAATGGGACTGTTAATGCTTCCTAATAGAAGCCGGATCTTCCTGGCTGCGGCAGAGGGAGGGCAGGTGGAGAGGCAGGTGGCCGTGCTGGGCAGACAAGCCCCGTCTCTTGCCTCCCGAGGTGGCCTCTGGGTGAAAAGATCATTGACGGCAGTCACGGGGCGTAGCCAGGGCTCGGAGGTGGCCACGGCTGGGAGCATAGGCAACCGCCGTGGGCTGGGGAGGGAGCCACAGGGTGGCCACAGGGACCACTGTGCTACCCTCTTCCAGCTGCTTGCACGCCTGCATCTGAACACCTGGCGCTGTGGGCAGCCCAGAACCTCCCTTCAGCCACACTGGGCCACCAAGGGGATGAAGGACAGCGGTCACAGTGATAATGGTGGCAATCCCAGCTAACACTCACTGGAAGTGCTCAGGGGTGGAGGACAAAGCCCTTTACACGCTCTACCCCTAATCCTCAGGGTGGTGTTCCCTGTGACATGTGGACTGGCTATTCTCCATCGTATAGCCTAGGAAGCTGAAGTTCAGGTTCAAGTCACGAGCCCAAGGTCGGATCTGAAAGTTCGTGCCTGCAATCACGATGCACTTTATTAGAGGGAGAGACGTAGAAACTATAGCCGAAAATCAGACCAGAGAAAGATGTGGGGTATGCCAATTGGCCTACGTGTCTTTCCACTTGTACATGCAACCCGTCAGTAAGTTCAGGACCATCCTGGGGCAAAGTCTATCAAAGCTGTAGCATGGGGACGCCGGGCGGGGGGGTTGAAGGGGCTCAGTCAGTTGAGCGTCCAACTCTTGATTTCGGCTCAGGTCATGATGGGTTGTGGGATGGAACCCTGAATGGGGCTGAGTGCGGAGCCTCCTGGAGATTCTCTCCTTCTGCCCCTCTCCCCCACTTGTGCTCTCTCTCTCCTCTCTCTCTCTCTGATATTAAAAAAAAAAAAAATTGTATATATAAAAGCTATAGCTTGTCTGCAACACTGTTCCTCTAAGCTTTGCTACTAACATGAGGGAACCCGGGGCCTGGAAGAGGCCTAATTACTTTGTACCAACCAACTGCAGCCTTGTCAGGGCCCCAGGAGGCCCTCTCTGCTCAGCAATGCCCTTTTATTAAGATTTGTTCCTTCTCCTTCCACCCCTACCACATAAAAACTTGCCACATTTCTTGTCATCTGCGGGTCTGGATCTCCTGACTGTACCCTCCCTAGTTCAGGTAGAGTGAGAAGAAACTGTGGTCTTCTGGAGATGCCTCTGAGCACGACGCAGACATGACTGAGAGCAAAGGCCACCCAGAGCTGGCACCCAGGGGCCCAGCCACACAGCCGGGCATGGGAGCACGGTGATATGGGCCCCGTGACATCTCTAAGCCCCAGCGACTATTGCCTTGGGGATCAGGAATGGGAATGAGTTGGGGTTTACAAGCGGAGCCTGAGGACACAAGAGGCTACCAAGAGCCGAGGCAATCGGGGACTGGGGATGAAGGGGGAGTGATAGCTGTACGTGTGAAAATATATATACATGAAATACTCACACTACTAGATGTTCCCAGTAAGCAGTATTCTCCACCACCCCACCCCCAGATCTTACGAGTACACATCGTAAGTGCCAGACTACATGGAGCGGGATACAAATGCAGTGGAATTCGGTGAGAGAAATTAGCAAGAGGAAAATTCAGAGACAGCATCGTGGAAGATTGTCTTGGCTGTGAAGAACATGAATGATTAGAATACAGGGAGAGAAGGCATTCCACACGGAGAGTTGGGGCATGAACAGAAGTGTGAGGGTGGGAACTAGCACGCTGAGTGCAAAGGGGAATGAAGGAAACAGCTTTGTTCTAGTGAAGGAGTGTGTGTGGGTGTGTGTGTAAGTGTGTGTGTGTGGGGGTGGGTGGGTGGGTGGGAAGAGAAGAGCAGAGAGCAATAAGCAGGAGCAGAGAAGGTGCTAGAACATTACAAAGAGCCTTGGTGGCCAGACAACGGAGTTTGGACCAGTATGGCAGGCAGTAGGGAGCCATTGGAGGCTCTTGGGCATCTAAGGAGCATGATGCGAGCCAAGTTTGGGGAAGTTTCAGCTGGTAGTTGCATAAGAAGGTAGATTGGAAAGGAAGGAGAGAACTGGGGGCATGGCAGGCCGCTGGGGCTGTCTGACGTGACGATTTATCATTTCTTCTCCTCCAGCACACATCCATACTGCCCTTCTCGCTGGTTGAAGTCATCCTCAGGCCACATTGCTACCCACTGAAGAAGAAAGGACTCACCTTGTTGGCTGTGGCCAGCCTCGCTTACATCAGCAGGTACGCATCGCAGAGAGGAAATCTCCTTAGACTTTTCTTTCAAGACTCTGGATACCCCAGAAGCAGCACTCTGTTCTATAGGAATGCCTCCATCTTGGGTTAACAGGGATTTAACCATCATTACATCGTTAGGCAGGATAGATTCTTACTGTCTGATGTGGACGCTCACGGGAACGTCACTTGTGCCAGAGTGCACGGGTGTGAGTGCACAGGGAGCAGTTGCACACTCCTCTCTCTGTCTCGTGAAGAAGTCATCATTGCACAGCTATGCATGTTACTCCCCCCAAGAAAACATTGATCGTTGGTTCCGTTTGCAATTAAAAAGGCATTTGATGGCTCGGGCATGCTCCTTTGGCCCGTTTCTGTGGCCTGTATCTTTAGGGGCTTATTTGCATCAACATCCTGCACCAGAGCTCCTACAGGGCGTTGGGGCAATTTCCCAGCGCCTTGCAGACCAGCCACGCTGGAGGCACGGGAGAGCTGGCCTAGACTTCATTATTCAACTACCTGCTGCCACCAATACTCAGGAACGCTGCCCAATGGTCTGTAATCAAGGGAAAAGGCTTGGCCTTCCACCCAATGACTAGAACCGCCCCCCACTTCCCATGCTGTCGCCTTCTCATCCGCTATCTCGCTCTACAGACAGGGGCATGCCAAGCATGATCCCTGCAGATCAGAAGCTAATCTTGCTGTTCCTTCTCTAGTCTAGACTCATCTAAGCCGTTCGTGCTTGACAGTCTGGGTAATCCCCCAATCCCTCCTTATATATGGAGGTTCAATTAAGTATAGGGCTCTGCTGGAGGTAGCAGCCAGAATGAGAGCACATCCCATAGGATGCTGCTTGTTTCATTGGCTTTGCCGTCCTTTGCTTCAGAGCCCATAACCTTTGTGCCCAGAACTCAGATGATGGCTCCTCCCGTGCCTTTTGTGTCCTTCTGGAATGTATGTCCCTCCTCCCCTGCTGCACCTCTCCTTCTCTGAGTGCCCCACATCTTTCTTGCTTCTCTTCTTTTGAAGAAAGAAAGTACTTGCTCAATAAATCTACCTTAGAATGCTACACTGGTCTCCACTCTGGGGCCTTTACTTTTTTTTTTTTTTTTTTTTTTTTTTTTAGAGACAGAGAGCATGAGCAGGGGAGGAGTAGAGAAAGAGAGAAGGAATCCCAATCAGGCTCCACATCTATCCCAGATCCTGACACGGGGCTCAATTGTATGGCTGTCAGATCACGACCTGAGCTGAAATCAAGTCAGAGGCTTAACCGACTGAGCCACCCAGGCACTCCTGGGGTCCTTGCACTTTAACAAAGGACACTTTTAGGGAGCAGGTGATGGTTGGACACCTGCTGGCAGTTGATTCTGGAGCACAGTGTCGAGAAGGATTCTGAGACCCTACAAAAAAGAGTTTTGTCATCCTTAGCAATATCTGTCCATAGTGTAAGAATGGCAGGTGGGAAGATACGTGCCACGTACTTAGCATATCTGGCTTAACCCATAGGACTAAATCCCTAAAGATAGAATATCTGGATCCTGAGGTTGGGTAAGAGTATGTATATATCAAGATATTTTCTCGTATTATTATGTGTGGACCCGAAGCAGGGTGGCCCCTGGCAGATTATCCACACGAATTTCAATACTTTTGCCTTTTTTGGGCGGACTTTCATCGGATTGAGTTCTCCTTGCTGAGTGTAACTTTTGGAGTTTATATATACGGTAACATCTTTGGTCTGTTAACTTCTTCCACCTAACGACTTGGAAGGCGGTCACCGGTCGTCACACCCGACTTTTGCCCTCTTATCTTCAGAGACCAAGAGGGTAGAAAAGCACCTAACGCCACTGGTATCTTGGGGAGTAATTGTGGCGGCCGCAAAGATGAGAAGCAGCAGTCAAGAGAGCTTAGCTTGTCGGTGGAGAAAAGAGTTGCAATGAGATGGGGGTCCGGTGCGAGAGTATCATGTGTCCATTCGATTATTCATCAGTGCCAGGCACTGTGTTAACCAACTGAAGACACAGCGGTGTGCAAGGCACCATGCTGCCTTTAGCGTCTGTCTGAGAGACAGGAAATTGCCCACAGGGCCAACAGGGTGAGGGGACTATAATAGGAGGAAGCACAGGATGCTGTGGGTGCCCAGGAAGGATGTTGAGAGCTGGCTTCGGCAGGGAATTGATGTCTCAGCTGAGACCCAAAGAATGAGAAGGAATAAGTCAAGACAGATGTGGGAAAGATCTTCACGCAGAGGGAACAGCATCTGCAAAGGGCTGGAGTTGCTGAGGGTAGGGCTGAATTGGAGGACAGGAAAAGCCGGCTCATGAAATCACATCAGTGCATCTGGACCGTAGGAGGTAAGGGCTTGTCTGTGGGAAAGTTTTAAGCGGAGGAGTAAATGATTGATTGGAAAGATGACTCTGGAGGCAATTAAAGAAGAACAAGACGGGGAGACCAATTAGTGGCACTTGTAGCTGGAAAGAATGGATGTTAGCCAACCGATGACAATATCGGTCAATCTGCAAACGGAATCAGAGAGGGCGAGTGATGGAAGTGACTGGGAGGTCATCTAGCACCGAAGGCCTGAAGCCTCACAGATTAAATGACATGCCCCAGGTCCTGTGGCTGGGGAAAAGTTGAAGCTGGGACTTACACTCAGGGCTCCCGTTTCCAAATCCAGTTCACTTTCCACCGTCTCCACACGGCCGGAGATTTGCTCAGCTCCCCGCGTGAGCAAAACATACTCTGCAAAGTGAGCTGGGGGGTGAGCATGAGCCGAAGCTTAACCTCATTTCCACGGTCGAAAAACTTCGGTGATGTCGTTGTTCCCAGCTCTGTGCTCGGACTGGATGTTACAGTGATACAATGGAACGAGGGGAGGGAGGGAGGTGACAGAGACCTGTCACCAGTAGGAACGTGACTGGGTGGGCCCGGGTGAGGAGCGGAAGAGGTTTGCGATTTGGACCTCCTCATCACCGATGAAGTACCAAGGCGGCATTTGGCCCCGTTAGGCTCCACTTTTGCTGGGACAAAGAGGACACTTTCGCTGCTACATTGACTACAGCTTCCCTACCTCTGCCCACTCCCGGTGGTGGGAGCTCAGACTCGGCCGTCGGCCGCCTCCGCCCTTACGCAATGCCCTGGGGCCCGTGGGGCCCTCGCAGCGACAGATGGCCATCAACCAAGTTCCACAAAGTGTGGCTATCCACAGAGACGTTTTAGGGAAGTGGCTGGGGGCCAGCTGTTAGGCAGGCCGGTTTGGATGGTCAAATAGGGAAACGGCGTGGCAAGAATGAGGTAAAGAGTATGGGCCGGGGCCAGGGTGAGCGTGAGAAACAAACATGAGTCAGAAAAACGGCAGTAACGTTGAGCCGGGGAAGCAGCGCACTGCCGAAACCGTGTCACGACGACCTAAAAATAGCCACTGGGACCGTGGGGACTGCCTCACACGTGGCCCTTGATTTTTGTCATTTTTCAGATTGCAGAATTGGAGGGCTGGCCCGTAAGTGGGAAAAGAAAGCTTTGCAAAGGAGCGATGACTGCAAACGTTTCATTTCCTTTGGCAAGCCTTACTCACCTAGAAATACGGTAGCTTGCTCCCCGTTCCCTTCTCTCTCACCCCTAAACTCGTCACCCAGCTCTCTCTGAGGTCATGGCGAGGAGCGGGAAAACCGACCTGTTCCTACCGCTGGCTCTGATCTGCTCTTTTAGTGAACAAATATTCCCCCTAACACGAGGCTGGTCCTGCTGGGAAGAGCCAAGTTATATAAGGCCCAGCCCCAGTCTACGGGGGGTTTGTGCTTCATAAGTGGGGATGAGCCGCGCATCGTCAGAGCACAAGATGGGAGGTGAGGAAATACAGCAAATACAAGGAGCCACGGGGAACACAGAGGAGGAAGCAGCTTTGCACGGGAAGCAAAACAGAATAAAATAACCCCCAAACAAAAGGTGGGCGGAATATTCTTATCATTGAGTTTGATCCCAATGTCCTAGTCTTTTTTTTTATTTTTTTTATTTTTTTTTATTTTTGGGACAGAGAGAGACAGAGCATGAACAGGGGAGGGGCAGAGAGAGAGGGAGACACAGAACCGGAAACAGGCTCCAGGCTCCGAGCCATCAGCCCAGAGCCTGACGCGGGGCTCGAACTCAAGGACCGCGAGATCGTGACCTGGCTGAAGTCGGACGCTTAACCGACTGCGCCACCCAGGTGCCCCAACCAATGTCCTAGTCTTGATCCATGGTTACATCATAGCTCCCGTGTCTGCCCATGTCTGGGTGCTCCGGGCACTATTTTCCTGGCGGCAGGTGGCCCGGGTCTCCAAGATCCTCCTCCCTGAGCGTTCCAATAAGCCCATGAGTGTTCACACCTGCTGACTGGTCATGCACACCTAGCCTCCTGGGCCCCCCGTCTCCACCGGGCTCCGCATCCAAGTCAGTTTGCACTCCACCCCCCATCTGCTGAGACCCACACTGTTATCGCCCACAGGTCCCCTGTGTCCATAGGATAACACTACCGGCCGCGACGACAGCCCCAGCTGACCTGCAGCGGGTCGCCACCTTGCTCTCGGTAGACCAGAAATCTGCAGGTGCCGCAGGTGTCTCTGCTATCGCGTGAGGTCTTGCCAGGGACGAGCATCACACAGATACGCAGCTATGACCCAGCAGCGGGGGAGGTGTCTGTAAAGTCGTCCTCAATAGCAGCTCCTGTGAGGCAAGAGAGATCATTTCTGTCTTCTATACTCGGCTCACTCAGGTGAGCTTCCCCATCAAAGGTGCCTGGGCCCTCAGGGACAACAATCCTCTAAATCTGGGCATCCATTTCCATGCACACACATTTACACATACAGATACCTCAGTGCCGGAATACATTAAAAGCTGCCAGAGCGATGCACTAAGCTGAGTTCCAAGATCAGCATCTACGTCCACTAAGGCATCATGGTAAATCGCTGCCCGGAACCACTGTTAACTTTTTCCCGGGTATAAATACAACGCTTGTCTGGGATTGTCTAGACGCACTGGAGTTTCACACCCTTGAATCTTGAGATCAGACTCCCAGTCCCATTTTTCCCAGAGGTACTCCTTTGTCCCCATGTAAATTAATATATGAAATAAATATAAAGATGCCAACACAAGGCCCCTAGTTGTCCACATTTGGAGCCCAGGCCAGCTGGGCAGCAATCTGGAGACAGTTAAAAGTAGAGGACTGGGAGAGGGAAGGGTCGTCCACACTTATCCCTCCTGTGCAAACCTTGGCTCTTGCTCGACCCAAATGCCTGTTTCAAAAATTAGAAGTAATACAATGCTGAAGAGTGATACTCCTGTACAAGAGGGAATGAGGGCACCCGAGACACATTGTGGAAGTAACAGAATAGGTTTGTGGCTTCATTGGCATGCCATGGGCCAACGAGAAGAAAAAGTCAAGGACGGTTCTATGAGTTTTTGGCTGGTAGACGAGGGAAGATGGTGGTCACACTAATACATGTAGAAACGTTAGGGAAACAAAATGGCTTGAGGGTGTAAGTGAAAGACTCCATTTAAAACCCCCTATCTGTGTCCTATTCCAAAAGATTCTGGTTTAATTAGTTTAGGGTGCGTCCTGAGCATTGGGATTTTTAAAGCTCCCCATGGCAGTTCTCATCTTCAGCCAAGGCTGAGAACCACTTGCCTAGAGGAACTTCCGTTTGGACATCCTTCCCAGGAGAGGTGGGACAGTGGAGATCCAGGGGGTAAACCCTCCTGGTAGAATGAGCTTCCTGGAAAAAGAGTGAGAGACTGAGAGTGGGGAGAGAGAGAGAGAGAGGGAGAAATGGAAAGTAAATGCTGGGGGGCAATGCCCTCCTCTAAGGGGCAGGAAGAACAATGGGGCAGCAGAGTAGCAAAGAATGATCCAGTGGTAGAAAATGGAGAAGGTACAAGAGCCCAACAGTCCCTGAAGGGAGGATGAGGCACCGACCCAGAAGGGGGCAATATCGTGAGGGTGGGCAACAGTTTTAACTGTCTTGAACAGGTGGCCTCCCCAAACAACTCTCATTATTGCTGATATTTTTCAACATCTAGGTAAATAATTTAGCCCTCTAGCTTCACCGTTTCTTTCTACTCCATTTAAAATTTCCTTTTCTTTTCTCTTCCTTTTCTTTTTTCTTTCCTTTCCTTTCCTTTTCTTTTCCTTTTCTTTTATCTTTTCCTTTCCATTCTTTTTTTTCCTTTCCTTTCCTTTCCTTTCCTTTCCTTTCCTTTTCTTTTTTCTTTTCTTTTCTTTTCCTTTTCTTTTTTCTTTTCTTTTTTCTTTTCTTTTCTCCTTTCCTTTCCTTTCCTTTCCTTTTCTTTTCCTTTTCTTTTATCTTTTCCTTTCCATTCTTTTCCTTTCCTTTCCTTTCCTTTCCTTTCCTTTCTTCTTTTCTTTTTTCTTTTCTTTTCCTTTCTTTTCTTTTCCTTTTCTTTTATCTTTTCTTTTCTTTTCTCTTTCCTCTCCTCTCCTCTCCTCATTCTCTTCTCTTCTCTTTCTTACATTCTTTACCTAACATGGATTTTTTTAAGACAGTGGTAGAAGAGACGTCTGGATGTCTCAGTCGGTTAAACATCTGACTCTTGATTTCTGCTCAGGTCATGATCTCATGGTTTCTGAGTTCAAACCCCACATCGGATGCTGCGCTGACAATGCAGAGCCTGCTTGGGATTCTCTTTCTTCCTCTCTCTTTGCTCTTCTCCTGCTCTCGCGCTCTCCCTCTCTCAGAATGAATAAATGAACTTAAAAAAAAAAAAGACAGTGGTAGAAATTCACAAGTTGCTATTAAAAAGCCAGGAGCTGGCAGGTATCTTTGACCTTCCATTGTTTGTGTTTGGGAGCCTGGGAAGGCAGGTGAACAGAAGGGTGACACGGGGCTGCATTGCAAAGGCAGCAATAGGCTCTGTCCCCACCTTAAAGAATCACCAGGTCCCAGTTGTTCTCAAGGACATTTTCATGGTAGGAAGTCTTCTGCTAATTTGTTGAATTTGTTGACAAAATGTGAATTCAGGTTGTGCTTGCCTTCTGGTCTCAGGTGCAATGTGACCATCTTGCATGCTTTTGTAGGAAGTCAGCATGAAAATATGGGGCCAGAGGGCCCTTTAATTCTATTATTCTACTGATACAGCATGAGTGTTCATGCTTTACGAAGTATATGCATACAAGAGCCTAGATGGCTCAGTTGGTAAAGCATCCCGCTTCAGCTCAGGTCATGATCTCATAGTTTGTGAGTTCGAGCCCCACATCAGGCTGTGCACTGGCAGTGTGGAACCTGCTTAGGATTCTCTCTCTCCCCCTCTCTCTCTCTGCCCCTCCCCCACTTGTGCTCACTCTCCCTCAAAAAAAAAAAATTTAAAAAAGCAAGTATATGTGTAAAGCCCACAAAACCCCTTTTTATCTACTAGTCCCTAACCCACAGACTTCCACTGTTTGTGTACTGATAAGACACAGAAAATATGAATTTTATGAGAACCATCGGATGCTATAATATCTAGGATAAGAAAACTATAAAAGATTAATTTTGGGCTGCCAGTCTGTGCCTGCCCAGCCTGACTCATATAGATTCACTCAGCAGACAGCTCTAGAAGGACATAGAGTATTGCTCTCTGAACTGAGGGTCAGAATTATTGGCCTCTTCAAAGTATTAATAAAGTGAGCAATCGATTAACTAAAGTCTGGAAGGCCAAAGGTACATCTCCCTGGTTTTTTTTTTTTTTTAATTTTTTTTAACATTTATTCATTTTTGAAAGGCAGAGAGAGACAGAGCACAAATGGGGGAGGGGCAGAAAGAGAGGGAGACACAGAATCCGAAGCAGGCTCCAGGCTCCGAGCTGTCAGCACAGAGCCCCACGCGGGGCTCGAACTCACGGACTGCGAGATCATGACCTGAGCTGAAGTCGGCCGCTTAACTGACTGAGCCACCCAGGCGCCCCTCCCTGGTTTTAGAGGCTGTGATGTTCTTGGTGGGTCACGCAGCTGAGAGCTGTCTGCAGAAGCTGCAGTGAACAGCAGTTAGAGAACCATAGGTGCTGGGGTACCTGGGTGGTTCAGTCGGTTGAGCATCCAACTTCGGCTCAGCTCATGATCTCACAGTCTGTGATTTCGAGCCCACGTCGGGCTCTGTGCTGACAGCTCAGAGCCTAGAGCCTACTTTGAATTCTGTGTCTCCTTCTTTCTCTGCCCCTCCCCTGCTCATGCTCTCTCTCTGTCTCAAAAATATACGTTAATATATATATATGTTATATACATATATGTTATATATATATTATATATGTGTTATATATATATTATATATATGTTATATATATTATATATATGTTATATATATGTTATATATATATATTATATATGTTATATATATATGTTATATATATATTATATATATGTTATATATGTTATATATATATGTTATATATATATTATATATATGTTATATATTATATATTATATATACGTAATATATAATATATAATATATAATATATATAAAGAGGGAACTATAGGTGCTAGTAGAAACACCCCAGAGTCATTTGCTTAAAAGTATAAAGAACTTGCTATGTTCCCAGCACTTGGGAAACAGATGTACATGATAGATATAATCCTTGTCCCATTCCAGGTTGAGAAAGACAATCAAATAAACAACAAGGGTAAGTTCGTGGTAAAGGAAGTAAATGGCAAAGGAACCTAACTGAATGGGTGTTATGGGATCTTCGGGAAATCTTTTCTAGAGAAATTGACTTATAAGCTGAAACTTGAAGTGTGAGTATGGTTCGGCCAGGCACAGAGCAAGGAGAAGTGTGTCCTAGGAAGCGAAAAGATCACAGGTGTTCCAGGCAGAGACAACAGCATGAGTGAAAGCCCAGAGCTGCAGTGCTCGGTTTATTTAAGAAACAGAAAAGGGTCTAATATGGATGGATTCTAGATCTGAAGGTGGACAGGTGGGCAGGACAAGGCCAGGTAGGCTGGGTAAAGGAGCTTGGGTATTCTCCTAAAGCATTGGTGGGGTCCACTGGAGGCAGGGTAGTGCCCTGAACAGATTTCTCTTTTGGAAAGATTAATGGATCGCTAGTAGCTTGTGGTAAGGAAAGTGGATTGAAGGGTCCGAGAAAGCCCAGCAAGTAGACAATTACAGAAACCCTTCTGGATGAAGGAGCCTGGACCAAGATTAGGAAATGAGTGCAATAGATAAACAATTAGATGTGGTTTCGTGGGATCTTACATGGGGGCTGGGAAGGAGCTGACATTGACTAAGAAGACATTGATGAATTCCATTTTGGCCTCCATCTGCCTTCCTTCCTTCCTCCTCCTCCTCCTCCTCCTCCTCCTCCTCCTCCTCCTCCTCTCTCTCTCTCTTTCTCTGACTGCCCTTCATTAAATAACTGTACTTCTACCTGCTGTTGTATTTGTATTTTCTTTACTTTTCTGCTGACAGTCAATACACTTCTAACTTTCTTCGTGCTTTCTCTGTGAAACTACAGACTTCATTAACTTACCTCAGGAACTTTCCTTTATGGAACCTTATGCTGAAGGAAACAAAAATGAAGTAAATAAAGAGAAACTTTCCAGGCCTCCAGGGGAATGTCCTTATTCACAGACTATCTTACATAAATGTGCATGGAAACTAGGAAGCCCTAATTTCTGGTGTATAAAGTAAACAAAGTGAACTAATTAAAACAATCTGTTTGGAGTGTATTCAGCTCTCCCTGTTGACCCCAAATTCCAGCCCTAGCTCCTTGGGGGTTTACTTTCTGTCCTTTATACCTTCTCTGGTCTGTCATGAGAAGCAGCCATGTAACAAAGAAGTGCTGTAGATATCCTCCTAATGCACATGCCCGTGGGATGCACATCGCACAGAATCCCAATATTGGTAATAATGACAACGTAGGGGAACGAAACCCACAACGTCTCTTAGGCATGAGGACAGTTTTCTTTTCATTTTTTAAAATTTTGTTATTCATTTATTTTGAGAATGGGAGAGGGGAAGACAGAGAGAGAGGAGAGAGAACCCCAAGCAGTCTCCATCCTGTCAGCACAGAGCCCAATGAGCGGCTTGCACTCACGAACCATGAGATCATGATCTGAATCGAAATCAAGAGTTGGATGTTTAACTGACTGAGTCACCCAGGCACCCAGGCATGAGGACTATTTTATGTTGATTAGTTTTAAGAAGCAGAAGGTTGAGGAAGAAACTTTGACCTTCACCCAACTGCCTAAAAGAATTTAAATGGAGGGTCTGCTCTGGGAAGGGAGCTGTCCCCATAGATAAGAGTAGTGTAATATGAACTAGGTGAGGGGGACAGGGAGGACCCTAGCAAAGTCTGTTTATGCCCTCCTTGTGTATGGCCCAGCAAACATTCAGTTAACAAATCTCTACTCTCTCTCATCTTCCTGTGAGTTGTCTTCCTTCCCTTTGAAGACCCAGAACACCCTCCCCTATCCCTTGATTTCAAATGACATCTAAGTTTCCATTGTTTGACTGCATATGGGCCCCATATTCTTGTGGAGCCCCCATACATACAAAATTAAATTTGGTATTCTCCTGTTTGTCACGTGTCAATGTAATTCTTAGACCAGCCAAAAGGACCGTGAAAGGTGGAGGAAATGTTTTCCTCCCAAACAATAATAATTATTGTTTGTTTTGTATCTAGTAAAGTTTTAATTACGTAAAAGAAGCATCTAGATGAGTTTGGGACAGCAGAGTGATACGAGCATGGCCAGGACTAGGCACCCAGGGCCAGCCCTAGATTGATTTCTACTACCCTAAGACAGATGCTTCCTTGAATTGTTTTTATTCTGGTAAAATACACATAACAAAAATTTACCATTTTCATTATTTTTAAGTTCAGTGGCATTAAATAGTTACAATGTTGTGCAGCCATCACCAACATCCGTCTCTAGGACTTTTTTCTTCCCAAACTGAAAATCTGTACACATGAAACAGTAATCCCCCATTCCCTCCTTCCCACAAGCCCTGACAGCCACCGTTTTGCCTTCTGTCCCTATGGATTTGATCGTATAGTAGGTATTCTCTGGGACTGGTTTATATCCTCGAGGTTCGTTCATGATGTACCATGTGTCAGAATTTCCTTCCTTTTTTATGGGTTAATAATATTCCAGTGTGCATCTATGCCACGTTTTACTTATCTCTTCATTCATAGATGGACACTTGGATGCTTCCATGTTTTAGCTCTTGAAAATAATACTGCTGGGGCGCCTGGGTGGCTCAGTCAGTTGGGCGTCCGACTTCAGCTCAGGTCACGATCTCGCGGTCCGTGGGTTCAAGCCCCGCGTCGGGCTCTGTGCTGACAGCTCAGAGCCTGGAGCCCGTTTCAGATTCTGTGTCTCCCTCTCTCTCTGACCCTCCCCCATTCATGCTCTGTCTCTCTCTGTCTCAAAAATAAATAAACGTTAAAAAAAAAAAATTAAAAAAAATAAACGTTAAAAAAAAGAAAAAAGAAAATAATACTGCTATGGGCACAGGTATACAAATATGTCTTTGAGTCCTTGCTTTCGATTTTTTGGGGGTAGGTACCAGGAAGTGGCATTGCCAGATCATATGATAATCCTATATCTACCTGTTTGAGTAACTGCCACACTGTTTTCCACAGCAGTCTCTTTGGCTGATGACGTGCTGAGTACCGTTTGTTGGCCATTTGTGTATCTTCTTTGGAAAAAGGTCCATTTATTCTTTTGCCCATTTTTAATGGGGTTGTTTGGGGTGTTTTGTTGCTGTTGTTGAGTTGTAGGAGTACTTTGTATATCATGGATATTAATCCTCTAACAGATACGTGACTTGAAAATATTGTTTCCCATTCCATAGGCTTCCTTGTCACCATATTGATTGTGTTCTGGATGTACAGAGATGGCCCCTTGAATTTCATACCATAGGTGCCTCCCTTGCCTCACCCCAGTCCTGACGCTGATTTTAGTCCTTGTCTCTTCCGTAAGCATTTGAAAAATCTAAAGCATTTTAAACAACCCAGAGTACACTTGGGTTTCTGAAAGTTTAATTAAGCTCAGAATTTTATTCTTCCCTCTGAACTGATAACCTAGGGGATCAAAATTTGCCTGTTGTTTCTGAAGCATGACCCGGTCTATCCTAATTGTTACTGGAGACAGGGAGCCTCAAAGAAAGGTTGCTAAGACCCCTCTGTGCCATCCCTAAGAAGGGGAAAGCTTTAAAACTCTTATTAAGTGATCACCGTGGGCCAGACACTATTTTATTCTACACGGGTTAACTCCCTTAAGCTTGATGACAGCTTTATAATATGGACGCTGTTTGCACCCCTCATGTTTCACATGAGGGCAGGAGACAGAGGGGGTTCAATAAACAGCTAAAGGTAAGAGAGGTAATAGGCAGCAGAACTAGACTTTGAATCACAGAAGGAAGGGCTGGTTTCAGACTCTGTCCGCTTCACCAATTATAAACTCTGCTACATACATCATCTTCCCCATGTTTAATTTTAAAAGTTATTTCAGATTTTGGCATCGGGCGATGCAGTTGGTTTCCAGCATGCTGCCTTTGCAGGCTTCTCTTAGATATCGTGGCTCCTCTCCCGGCATTTCTTTTCCTTCTCTTGGCTTACAGAAGTGACTTCTATTTTATCCTCACGTGAGCAAGATCCGAACCTCCTGTAAATCCATCCTTTCCTACCGCACACTGTATCCGTGGCTAGATTCGTGAGCTGAAAATCGGGGCCAACAATTAAACCTCTCCTACCTCTAAAAGGCTTATTGCAATAGAGCAACGAGGTTCCATCTCTGTCCCTCCTACCCTAAGAGGCTCAGGGCTACACCTGACTCTTAGGTGCAGAAACGCAAACCCCACTTGTCTGGCTGAGAGCCAGAAAATGATGCCATCTCGGCAAGTTCAATGTCTCGGCAGGCCTTACCTCTCAGGGAAAAGAATAATTCGCGTCCTCACATACTCTCTTCGGCTGATGATGTGTTTGATGTTCTCCCATATTCTTTCACCAGCATCGAATTTTAATGGATTAGGTAGAAGAGCCCAGCACACCTTATGAAATAGGATGTGTCTTTGAATCAAGCCTATTTATCCAGAAAAGAATCACTTCTGTAGGTTTGTGGAGCACCTCAGCTGTTGACAAATGATCCCCATGGCTTCTTTTCATCTGCCTGGGCTCCAGAACCCCGTTGATCTTGAGGATAAAGCGGCTTTGCCACCACGCCACCCCCCATCGTCCTAATTATTGTGATTTGTCATTATCTGCAGGGTCCTATGGATCTACTCTGAGACCGGTACGTGGGTGTATCCTTTGTTTGCCAGACTCAGCCCGGTGGGGCTGACAGCCTTCTTCTCCCTCAGCTACATCTTTACTGCCAGCATTTATCTACTTGGAGAGAAGCTCAACCACTGGAAATGGGGTCAGTTTATTTCTCTTTTACCTACAGAGACACATCTTCCTTACACTCTCTCCACTCCTCCTGAAAACAGAGGGAGAGTCTAGTCCAAAGCAGAAGGAAGCTGTCCTTGATGGCTCTGTCCAGAGGACTCAGGTCCTACCAAAGCAGACAAAGGGAAAGCCTGGAAGAAGTTTGCATTTTCTTAAAGGACCCCATCACATTCTTTCCCTGCCCACACCCCCCCCCCCCCACCACACACACACAGCACCTCCTTTAACTTTAAGGCTAAAAATAATCTTATTTAGAGAGTTCAGGACCCAGAGCAAGAGCAAGGTGTCACTATCCCCGCGTGAAAAACTGAACTCAGAGTCTTCCTCCCTTAAGCGAGGGACTGAGCGATCCAAGCTGTTAAATGTCAAGGTTTTCTTCTTGAAGGGTGTGGGTCCAGATGACCTCTTAGTTCTCACCCTCAGTAGCACTTTCCCAGACGGCCTCCCATCCCTCTCCCATTCGGCTGCTTCTCAACCCTTAGCACAACATTTACCAGATAAAATCACCCCCTGTACTTGAGATGGGAATTGCCATTTAGACAGGGTCTTAGGCCAAGTGAATAGGTCAGCAAGCTAAGCTTCCCAATTCTAGGTGGTTGGAACCATATTGCTTCTTCATTAAAAAAAAAAAAAAAAACTCAGCTGACTTTAAAATAGATTTTCTTTGATTCCTTGCTCCCCCCACTGCCCTGACCCCCAGAATATTATTTTGCTGGGGAAGTAACTATCAAAAAGTCAGGCTGCAAAATAATCATGATTTTTTTTCCCCACCCAAAGGGAAGTACAGGAACTCTTCCCTGATTTTTGTATATAAGGAAGACAAGAGTCACATACAGTCCCCCACATCACTCGCCCACATGCCATTCTGTTCTATCAAAATAGAAATGGCAGAAGTGGCTTCTTCCGCCCAATCTATGAACTGGTGTGAAAACATAAGCCCGTGTATGCAAAAAAGAAAAAAAAAAAAAAGAAAAAAGAAAAACAACATGACAGTTTCAGAAGCTTCAGTACAAGAGTGTATATTTCTGAGAGGAGAATGAGACCCTAGAGAAATAAGCAGGCAACTTGGCTTTTTCACTTGTTTTCTCCTTTTGGAGAATTTAACTGGTTGGGGAAATCTTAAAGGCAATATCCTTGAAAGCAAACACTTAAAAACCAGTTCATTCATGTTGTGTTTATTTATTCCCAAAATCAGCATTCCAAATCGCAGGAAATTATCCGGGGGGGCGGGGAATTTGTTGACATTTCAGATGTGTTGACATCTGATTCTAACTGGTTTGGCAACTTGAAGTTCTTGGTAAGGATTTTTGATGTCTTCTATATATATATATATATATATATATATATATATATATATATATATAAAGAAAGAAAAAAAGAACCTAATCCATTTGAAATGTGACAGAAACAAGACGTGCAGAGAAAAATATGATTACTCAGGGCTTGGAGAATGTTAACTTTTTAAAACAACTGTATTGAATTCAATAATGATGAATTTTTAAGTTCTTATTCTACAGCAGCTTTTAAACATCCACTAATTAAAAATTTTTTCACCAAATTTAGTAGTATTGAGATCACTATGTTCAACACAAAGCTCGCTTTTTTTTTTACGTTCATTTATTTTGAGAGAGACAGAGATAGTATGAGTGGGGGAGGGGCAGAGAGAGAGAGAGAGAGAGAGAGAGAGAGAGAAAGAATCCCAAGCAGGCTCTGCACTGTCAGCAAGGAGACTGAAAACAGGGCTTGAACCTGCAAAACCGTGAGATCCTGATCTGAGCCCAAACCAAGAGTCATGCCTAACCGACTGAGCCACCCAGGTGCCCCACAACACAAAGTGCGTTTAAATAAGCTTAGTTGGTTAAGAACTACATCTAATTTTTCACTACAGTTAGGTCCCAATGAGTAACTAGGCTAGGGTCAACACGTGGACCCTCACATGCACACATGGGAATGTTCATGTGAGTGATAGAGATTACTGTGGGTGGCCACGCATCCCTCTCCTCTCTCTAGATTTTTAAGAAATCTAGAGTCTCCTTAAAGAATAGACTGGGTCAAAAGTCTATATAGTATCAGAATAAGATCATAAATGGGTTAAATTCTAAACAGATCATAATTACAAATCATCTAATAAGAATTAAAAGAGAAATTACAGGGGCGCCTGGGTGGCTCAGTGGGTTAAGCTTCCGACTCTTGGCTTCGGCTCGGAGCATGATCTCACAGTTCGTGAGTTCGAGCCCTGCGTCAGGCTCTGTGCTGACAGCACGGAGCCTACTTGGGATTTCTCTCTCCCTGTTTCTCTGCCCCTCCCTGGCTTGCTCGTGCTCTCTCTCTCTCTCTTTTAAAAAAATAAATAAATAAACATTTTTAAAAATTTAAAAGAGAGGGAGAAATTAGATCACTTAACATTCCAATGGCAGTGAACACTTTTAAATTGCCTAAAAGTAAACAGAACTATCTATGTGAACACACTTTCTCACGTCTTAGTCTCTTTAAAACACTTTAAGCCTTCCCCAATTTACAGATGAAAATCCAAGTTCTTGGGATGACACATGAGGGTCTCTGTGAACCAATCCCTGCCTTGGCTTCTCCTCTGCCTTTTCTAAATGTGTGCCCCAGCACCCTCAAATTGCTTGTTTTCTTTACACATTGATGCTGTTCCTCCCCATCCTGGGCTTCAGTCTCTCACATTCCCCAGTCTTTGCCTGTCTCACACCCACTGTGAATCATATCAACTCACCCCTTCCAGGAAGCCTTCTCTGGTCTGCACAGAGATTTGTTTTTACCCTAGACCCTGAGTTCTATAAGGGTTAGGGTATGTCTTCTCCATCTTTGAATCTCCCCTTTCCATTAGCTTATCCCATGGATGAATCAATGCAGACAAAAGATATCTGAGGGTTCTTCTGTCTAGGCATTTAATGGGATTTTGTGCACAAGGATTCTGGATATAGTGGTCAAGGAGTGACTCTGATGGTTGGAGATTAAAGCACTGGACGGAGAGTTTAAGGAGTAGAGACAGTGACGCTATGGAATCCTGGTTGGGGAGCTGTTGAAAAGAGATGCACGTTATGGCAGGCGGTGCAAAGCGGGGGGTAGAGCCCTGGGCTAGAAATCAGGAAACTAGGCTACGTCCCCCACCAAGCCACAAACGGGCCACGTAAGTAAGCTGTGTCAGTACCCTTCAACGACTCAGTGACGGGACCTCATGCCAGTTTGCCTCGGACAGTCCTGGTTAATGCCTGCCACGCCAGTGTGCATGTAGCTTAGCCTTGTCGAGGCTTGGACGATCAACTGTGTGGTTCTTCTACCTCGGGTTCCTCTCCGAACCTTCTGTTCTGGATCCAGGGAGAGACGAAGGCAGCCACCTCCTCGGTCCAAATCCGGGGCTCCCTCGATTTTGTCACCTGTTCACACCTGAGCTTCCTTGGATGAGAGCAAAACTCTAAGGAGTGCTTTGGTGACACAGGGGGAGGTGGTGGTTAGGGGAAAAACTCTGTGCCAGCCTGCCCGGGCTCCTACCTTGGTCCTACTCCTGGTAGGCCTGTGACACCGGGCAAGGCACTGAATAGTGCCTTCACAGTAGTGTTCCCGTTTTCCTTGCGTGTCACAGAGACAATCCTAGTAGCCTCCTCCTAACATCCCGGAAAACCGTAAACGATGGGAGAAGTGTCAAGTGACTAGAGCAGGGCCTGGCACATAGAACCCGTGACCATTGCCGTTAACGTCATTCTCCCTCCTCAGAACCCAGTCACCTTTTCTATGCGGGCGTTCCCATCCTCTCCCTCAGTTTTATGCATCAATGACCAGTTTCCCCAGCCGAAGGCCCTTGCAAAGCAACGATCACACAGCTGCGGGCAAATCGACAGAGGTGAAACAATTCTTACAAAGCTAGAGTGATGGAGGAGGTCAGGCTAACCGAGGCTGGAATTAATCAGAATCCCCGGTTCTGAAATCCTGAGACACAGCGCGGTCCACTCAGGAGTTATCAGCCAAGCACCAAGTGGTCAAGAAAATACCAGTGAGGACCCATCGACCATGCGAGGAACTCTCTAGCAACGGTCCTTAATCTCCTCGCCACGTTGTAAAATCACTGTTGCTAAGTCACTGGGGGCGTTTGAGAAACACTGATCCTCGGGTCCACCCCAGACCAATGACGTCGCTGTCTCTGGTGGTGGGTCCTTGGCATTGATAGTCTTCAGAGCTTTCCAGTTACTGTGGTTTGCAGGCAACATCCGGAGCCACCGTCTCAGAGCAGCACTACCCAGACTTGAATGCACCTCCAGCCCTTGCTAACACAAGGCTCTTGTTAAAATGCAGTAGATTCGGCAGATTTGAGGTATGGCAGGGCATTCTGGCCTTCCGATGCCTACACCCAAAGAAAGATACTGATGCTGCTGGCCTGTTGCAGTGATGGCCACAGTGGCTGAACGCCTACCCTCTTCCTACCTCCTCGAGTGTCACGTTGGTGGGTGACAGTGGGGAGGAGTGAGAAGGGCCGTAGGAAAAGGTGATCACATGTAAACTTGGATAGTACGTGATGTCTCCCAGGAGCACGCAGACTCACGGGACCGGCCCTGTGTGCAGGGAGACAAATGCTATCAGGCCCTCAGGAAGGTCTTGCTGGTCTCCAAGGGGATGCTGTGGCCCGAAGAGCTCTCAGGCGGTGCCGGAGGGCCACCCTGCCTGACTTGTCGCCATCTCACCCCCCTTCTTGTGCTAGCTGTCATGTGTTACAGGACAGAGGACTGGACCAGCACTGGGTCACTTTGGGGGGACCAGACGTCCACCAGGAAAGATTCGATTTCTACTTTTTGGGCCGAGTTAGATGGAACATACATTTCAAACGATAGTAGAATCAGGCAAGGTGAAACAGCCTCTGGCAGATTGGTGTAAGCTTGGCCCGCCATGTCTGAGCACCTAGGGAGGCCCCAGACATATTCTTTCCACCCTGATTTGGAGAAAGGGACTGTCAAGGGATTCCGGTTCAGGCTTCCTTGTCTGCCATTTAAGTACTGAATTTTCTTTCTTTTCTTGTTTTCTCCTTGATAAGACACAAGAATGCTGACGTCCAGATGCAGGTCTCTTCCTCAGGAAGAGAAACACAACCCACAAGACAGGTCAGGCACAGGAAGGAGCTAAGTGCCTCCAGGACATCATGGCAAAGCCTCTTATATGTAGCTGTGGCCAGAGACGTAATCAGCTTATCTCTGGCCCCTGACCCCTCTTCTTACATTCCTGAGAGACTTGTGCCCGGAATCAGACTATCCTTTGTCAGGGCCTGAGACCACAAATCCTCGTCTTCCTAAAGAGAGTTTATAAACTGAAAATTCTAGTCTAACCAAGTGACTTTGTCTATGGCTAGGACAGAATAACGTTAAGGCCTTCCTTTAATACTATTTTCTGTAGACAGGATCTTTTTTTTTAGTGTTTATTTACTTATTTGGAGGGAAAGAGTGAATGAGACTAGGGTCAGGAAAAGGGGAGAGAGAGAGAGAGAGAGAGAGAGAGAGAGAGAGAGAGACACTCCACACTCAGCACAGAGCCCGACTCAGGGTGATACCATGACCCTGGGGTAGTGACCTGACCTGAAATCAAGAGCCCAGCACTTCACCGACTGAGCTGCCCAGGGGCCCCTGTAGACCAGATATTTTAAAAGGGAGATTTCATTGTTGAAACTGCTTAGAGGCCATCTAGTCAACCTCTTTAGTTTTACACATGAAGATATTTGCTTTGCGATTTTTTTCTCTCTTGCATATTGCCCCTGATCATTTCCTCACAAAAGAATCTTATCAGGAGATGACTCCATATGCATTTCTTTTTATTTTTTTTTATTTTTTTAAATGTTTGTTCATTTTTGAGAGAGTGAGACAGAGCACAAGCGGGGGAGGAGAAGAGAAACAGGGAGACACAGACTCTGAAGCAGGCTCCAGGCTCCGAGCCGTCAGCCCAGAGCCCAACGTGGGGCTCGAACTTGCGAGCATTAAGATCATGACCTGAGCCAAAGTCAGAGGCTTAACTGACCGAGCCACTCAGGCGCCCCAGTCCGTATGTATTTCTAAAGCGTGGTCTCACAGGAGCAGCATTCAGTCAACAACAAAATTGCGTCTCCTTTTTGCCTTTCTTGCCCTGATTTCATCTCCCTCAGCTCAAACAGAGTCCAAACTGGATTATTGCTTCTCCTCCTTTCACTGCCTCTTTCCTCACGAGGGTTTCTCCAGCCAGAACCTCGAATCCATCGCCTTCCTGCTACGTCTGCACTGAAACTTTTACTCATTCATGTGCAAACCTCATTCTTCTAACACCTCCTATCTCCCCAGCCATCTGCCTTCTCACCCTTTTCCAAGCCAACCCGCATAAACTAGGCAAATATTCTTCAAGTTTTCAGTTCAAAGTCTAGCAGCAGTAGCTTTTGTGATTGTAGATACATAAGTGTAAATCTTTGTGAATGTAATGTTTTTACTTACTCTGTTTTCTGACTATTGGAATAATAAGGAATATAATTACATATGGTACCCATAGTGATGTTGGTTAAAAGAATGTTTTTTTTTTTTTTTTTTTTTTTTTGCTATGACGGCAGAAAACGTTTGGATCTTGCACAAGACAAACGTTAAATGCTTGGCCTAAAATGTCTCTCCTCCTTGGTATCTAACAGAAGATTAAGAAAGGACTAACATGAAGCAGGGGTGGACATAGCTCCCTAACTCCCTGCCAACTCCTAGTGGGCATCCCACGGGAAGAACTGTCCTGCCACGAAGAAAAGAGCGATAACAAACATTGTTTCCCTGTCAGAATTTGGAGTCCTTGTTGTGAACTTTGCGTAAGGTAATACTATCCATTATTAAGTCAACGGTTCCTTTATCTCCAGCCACGTGCTGTGGAATCGTGGTCAGAGACCAATTCTGAGCATTCAAAGAAGCCTAGAGACCTCTCAGTTCTGTGAGAATCCAGGACTAAGGACCCACCCCTACCTGCCAGAAACAAAAAGAAAAATATGGTTTCTGTGATGTTCACACCACGGAGGTCACTACAGAAGAAATGATTGTTGGAAGTCCACACAGAGACATACTCGATGCCTTCTCTAATGTGTTTGTGGGTATATGGAAATGTCTCAGTGCTCCGTCTAGCTGTTTAGTGTTAGACGTGGGAGATTCTGATCCAGGAGAAAGAGCCACCTGCGCTCCTCCCACAAAGGAACTTCCTGCCACCACTTCCGGTCCTGGGCTCTTTCTAAGTCTTCAGTTTCTGTCATGTTTCTTAAATGGAGAAGGACTCTCCAATCATTGGCAACTGGGGATGCAGAAGTATGGTTATGGTTACAGTTACACTTGAGGGGCTGGGGGGTTGGTAAACAGCATGGATAAAGAGAGTTTTAGGAACCTTCAAAGGGACAGCGGGGAGGCGGGGGGACAAAGGTGAGAAGCTTATGTTGCCCAAGATCTTGAACAGGAAGGAATTAATGTGTCATTTAGCTGAAAAAGGATTCATTAGAGACAAAATGGGTATGCTTCAGAAAAGAGGAGGTCCTTTGTTTGTAGTCAGAGACCTGGGGAGGAGAGAAACTACATGGAAAATGAAAAATAAGTGAGATCATAAATGAAAATGACATGAAGCCTGTAAAGCTGGATATATTAAGAAGGCTTCTCTGGAGTGACTGAGGGTATCTGGATTGATGAGTAGAAGAATAAGAGAGAGGACTGTCCTTAAGTGTTGAGAGACATGAATGCAGGATGGCCCCAAAGGCTGTGTGATTAGGAGTCTGCTGTCCTAGAAAATCAGTGTGATAAGGGGGATTTCAGGTCATCAGTCACTACAGCCCCCGAGAAGGGGACTTCTAGCAAAATAAAATTAGTAGAAGATATTTAAGGATATAATTGATGGAGGGGGCAGAATCTGAAGGGTAAAGCATGAAACTAGGGGCATGAGGTCGCTGTGGCACAAAGCCAGAACTAACAGGGCTCTGGAATGGGCAAGGAGAGGCTGACTTGAGAAAAGTTTTCAAAGTAGGATTGTTAACATTTGGCAACAGGTGGAAAGGATAATGCATTCGTGAGGTGTTAGACATTTCAGAGCTTGTGTGAAGATGTATGATCAATAAAGACAGAGGTACCAACCTGGCTGAATGGAAGTGATTCTAGAACTCTAATGCTATAATTTCAGTAGAAGAATGCCCCTCTCAAGAGCTTACTAGAATCTAATATGCCAGTACTTTTCCATCCTGATAAGGTGATTCGATGAGAGGTTGCAGAATGAACCCTAAATAGGTGAATAGCCACTCTTCTATTTCTCCTCTAACTTGATGTCTCTTCATCTCCGTTTGCAACAATCTCCGAGTTAGTCGATGGGTGGTGTGCCGCCTGTAAAGACTTGACCAAAAGCGACATCAGTCAGTGCACATTAGACGTGCAGAAGCCTTGAAGGCAAATGGAACCATTGGTCAACAGGCTAGCTGTGAGCCAAGCACCAAATGGGGACAACAGAGTCACTTCTTGCCCTCTCTGGAGAGGTGGTAGGTTTTCAGAACTTCATAAAGTGCATCTACTTGCCTTGGGATAATTGCCCTTGATCTTCCACTGGCCCAAGGCACAGTGAATGTCTATTCACACAAGAATACCCATTAGGGAAACCCTGAAGTCTGATCTCTCTCTCTCTCTGTCTCTCTGTTCTTCATTGTGCAGGTGACATGATCCAGCCAAGGAAGAAGAGGAAGTGATCACAGGCCATTTTTTAAGAACAAAAGAGGAAGAAAACATGAGATACTTCTCTTTTCTTTTCTTTTCTTTTCTTTTTTTTCTTTTCTTTTCTTTCTGGTTGGCGGGGAGGTGATAGAGTCAGGTAGGAAGGCAGAAAGGACAGAGGATGATATTAAATTTAATAGGAGGGTTTCTGAAGGTAGCTTAATTTGGGGACTCTTCGTTTTTTGAAAGGTTTTACTGGACATGTAAAGGTTTTACTGGACAGTTGTTCAAAAACAACTGCTGTCTCAGAATCTGTTCCCTTCTTCTGGCCTCTGCGGTCAAAATCTGGCCAAAGGCCAAGGAAATTTGCATAAATTTGGCGTTAGAGAATGCTTAGGAGAGAGAAAGCAACTTAGGGTCGTCAAAACTCTTCACTTTAGAGAGGAGGGTGCTGAAGACCTAGATAAAAAGTAACCTGCATGAGGGCCAAAGACAATCGCATTTGTCCCCCCGATCTTCTACTTCTCAGTCCGGTGCCATTTTTAATAACCCCAACTTTCCTAAAAGCAAGTATTTTCGTAAACTAGTCATTTTCACGGATTGCTCATCTATTTTGTTTTCCACAGTCTAGACATAAATGTAGGGAGACGGGTGCTGCCGAAGTTGTCTGTTCACCTCACAGGATAGCAAACTGATTGGTGCAATGAGACAGTTAAGTTGTAAAAAAAAATATGGGGAAATCTGTCCATCTTGGGAGCGAGCATCTGGGGCAGGTCCAAAGACGGGACATAGCAATGTCATCAACATCTCTTCCATTCAAATGTGGATTACTTCATCAAATAAATGTACCTCTTGGGGAGCAAGTGACGGGAAGTGACATGGCCCTGAGGCGCCCCGAGAACACGTTGGTACAAAACACCTCGCTGAGTGAGCTCTTAATGGTTTAACAAAGCTGACTGCCGGTTGACTAACAACGCACATCCGTGAACCCTACTTTGATCTTCCTAGGGGGTTTTTGTGGGTCTTTCTTTACAGGGTCTTTATTTACTGGGCCTTCATTTTGTAAAGAACATGGATAACAAGGGTTTACATGTGGGTCAACATGTTGGAGTCTGGCAGCGTGTCACCAGGTCCCGGTGGGTTGGGTGCGGGCCCCAGAGTAGACTGTGCTTGGGCTTCCTAACCTAACGCCGTACAGGAGAAATTTGGCAACAATCGATAACATTTGGTAAAAACTGTTCCTGGAATCACAGTAAGCCTTGACTGCCATTTGACCGGCCACCGTGCCGTATCTATCCCAACACCAGAAAACCTCAGAAAGACCAAGAAGTCTTGAAGTGTCAGAGAAGGCCGCCAACTGACACAGCAGGGCGGGCGGCCCACAGGAAGCCTAGGGCAGGCACCGAGAAACCTGCTGCCTTCCTAATCCTTGATCCACTAATATATAGATATGAGCCTCCAGTCTTTTGGGGCTGAGCTGAGAACACCGACCGCCTCCTTTCCTATACCTGCTGCTGCCTGACTGCTCCAAGCACCTGGTCTCCGCAGGAGCCCCGAAGCAGTTGTCAAGGCGGAAATTCCCCAAATGGGAAACCCGCAGGGGATCACCCACATTTTCCACACCCGGAAACTGACTCGGGCTGCATACTTATCAGAGCGATTGTGAGCTGTTGGCCGGAAAGAGCCTGCAGAATTCTCTCTGTGGCTTCGCTGTCCCTGGAAACAAATGAAACCTTGATTTCTGCATGACTGACAAAAGTGCAGCAGCCATTCCAACACCAGAAATCCCTCAGAACCACCTCCCGGTTGGGCACACACATCAGCCCTTAGGTGGCTCCAGGGTGCCGCGGTAAAGGGAAAATCGGCAGAATACCTGCGATGAGCACTGAATAAGCATTACGAGGTCCGCAGGGTTTGCTGCCTGCGTAAAGCTACGCCAGGCCCTGCGTGGTTAGAAAACAACACCCATCAGTGAGAGAATCGGCGATAATATTTGTATAGGGGCATGTAATTTACAAGCTGCACTCACCCCATGGTCTCATTCTACCCGCACAAAAATATAAGTCGAAAATATATTAGGTTCTCATTTTCCAGATGAACAAACGGAGTTTCTGATATTGGTGTGCTCCGTGAATGTTTAAAAATTAACTTTCGGGGGTGGGGGTGGGGGTGGGGGGCTGGGTGGCTAAGTCGGTTGAACGAAGGACTCTTGATTTCGGCCCAGGTCGTGATCTCACGGTTCGTGTGATCGGCCCCGTGTAGGGCTTCTGAGCTGACGGTGGGGAGCCTGCTTGGAATTCTCTTTCTCTCTCTCTCTCTGTGTCCCTCCCCTACTTGAGCATGCACACGCACATGCACATGTGACCATGTCCTTTCTCCTTCGAAATAAATAAGCTTTAAAAGAAAATCTAAAAAAAAAAAAAAAAAAAGTCAACTCTCCAGGAATAAGAAAGTGTAAGGCCCTGATTTATAGTGTTTTGCCCACTCCAAGGCGTAAACACTCCACCACAGCCTTTTCCAAGCCACCAACCGGCCACTGAAGGCAGAGCTGGGACGAGACATGCGTAACCACGTGGGCCTCACAAGGCTGGAAGAGCTGGCCTGGAGGGCTCCACTGGCCTCGGAGGAAGGAAGCGACTGGGCCAGGGCCACAGGGGCGGTTGCTTCCCGAACCCGCCTTCCCACCTCTTGGTTACACGGCAAAGCAGTAACTGGCCATCTGAAAGCTTTCACTTAAAAAAAAAAAAAAAGCAAAAATGTATTAGTACGTCAGCAGGGCTGGACCGAAGAAGGTGGTGGTCAGGGGCCCCCAACTGGGTGGAAACTGTCATCCCCCGCGGCAGAGGGAAGAGCAACTCTAGTGCCTCACGACCGGGCCATACGTTCTGGAGTGGCTACCTTACGCATGACCCCCGTTTTCAGTTCGAGGCGAAGACTTCTCCTGTTTGCCTAAACGATCCATTAACCCCATCCTCCCCTCAAATGGGTCATCCATTTCTCAAGCTATTTTCCGCTCCCCTGCACCTACTCGCTCGCAGTACTTGTCATAACAGGAAGTCAGTTTCATATACTGTAATCCCCGAACACGTGGCGCCTGCACGTGGGGAGCCCAGGGGGCTGAGGGAGGAGCGGGGAGGCGGGGCTTCCAGAAGGCCTCCAGGCTGAGCGCTGAACCCACCCGTCCCAAGCCTGGGCCTCTCCTTCCGGGGCCCGGGTGGCAGAAACCAGAATCCGTACCCAGACATTGTTTTCCCTTCTCATGCCGTTGGTGGCTCTTTTTTCTTTCTTTCTTTCTTTCTTTCTTTCTTTCTTTCTTTCTTTCTTTCTTTCTTTCTTTCTTTCTTTCTTTTCTTTCTTCTTCTTCTTCTTCTTCTTCTTCTTCTTCTTTTTTTTTTAATAAAGCATTTGAGTAGGCAGCAAAGCCAGTCAGAACTGTTTATTTATAGCTGTGGATTCTCAATGCTGTATAAATTAGAAATCATTGAATGAGGCCTGCGCCCACTCACACACGCAGGACTGCTATCTGTGAGTCCTTTCACACAGTTTGCCTGTACACAGTCTAAAATGGGAGAAAATGACATGCTCCGAGTCAAATGACGAAGTCACAGCTCAACTGCAAAGCAGAAAACCGGCAATTATTTTTCCTCAGCACAATATGGGGAGTACGACAGGTGCAATTATCCAATATTATTTAACAGCACCGGTTTGTGGTGTAGGGAGAAAATAAAGGTTTCCGTGTCTCGGAGAATAAAAAAAAGAGAGAGAGAGAGAGAGAGAGAGAGAGAGAGAAAGAACCTGCCTCCTGGGCTCCAGTTTCTGCGGATTAAGCTGTGTTATGTAAATTGAAACTGGCCAGGATTCCAAATAGGGAATATAGCAGCACCTGGCTCCTTCAGCCTTCCTCCCCCCGGAAACTGGCAACCTGTGTCATCAGGGCCTTCTGAGCAAAAGCACCTCACCTTGGAGACCCCCATCCTCCTCCTCTTGAGGCAGCAGCTCCAGATAAGACTGTGGGCAAGGCCAGGTTTGCGGAGGTCCTGTCCCTGAGACTGGGGAAACCTTCTCCTGCCCTGCCCCTCCGTCCCTCGGCTGAATTAAGAGGAGGTGAAAGACCAAGTGTCCCACAAGGAATAATCAGGGCCCCTTGTTTGGGCCTCCAGCGTGATTTTATTCCTATTTCCAAGCCTTTCCTTCAACTGGTCTCCCTACCTGGAAAAACCTCTCTCCACCCAGCTATCATCGTATAAACCAGTTGTCCTTTGTGGCTTCCGGCTTGGGTGGGAGCCAGTGCCCAGTCTCCTAAAAAGCTCCCTCGAGCTCCCCAAGATGCCAGGCTCATTTCCTTCTCTGCACCCCAGAGTGGGACATACCAGTCCCACCCAGTACGACATCTCTCTTCTCCATCCAGCCTCTTGGCTTCTGTCCCCATGGTGGTTGGGATGGTGGAAAGAAGGTGAGCTTCGGAACCCAGCAGACTCCACCCCGCACCATGTATTTGCAATCTGGAGGAAATAGTTTACATTTCTGAGGCCTGGTTCTTTCAAGTCACACGATAATACCTACCATGAGTAAATAAGACTATTTAAGTGGTGGCGGCATCCAAGATTCTCCATCCCACTTGACTCCAAACTCATGGAGAACTTGAGCCATGTCGAGTTGTCTGCATCCCTCACGAGGCCTCGCTCTGTGCCCTGAGAAAGTACTGGAAATATGTACAGAGGATTGACTTGAGGGTTGGTTACAGCCTCATAATCATATGGGCATCGTCACCAGGGGTCTACCCTTCTGCCAGAAGCTGAGACTGTTAACATGAGAGCTGCTGTTTCACTTAAGATACTGTCTCCATGTTCGATCCAAGAATCCTGTTAACAGTGATGGTCAGGTGATAGTTTCATGGGACCCGGAAGTAGAAAGCACATTTCAGGATGAAGCATATTCTGTAATCAAAATATCAAACATATTTTTTTTTTTTTTGATAAAGGGGAAAATCGGACAAGGAATGGCTTGGGGAATAAAGATTGCACACAGATGGAGCTCCAGATCGAATGACTGGATAGCCCTGATTGCCCCAAGGAGCACCTACATGGCACTGATCCAAATCAGGGAGACTTATCCCTAAGAAAGGGGACCACTGAAGACAAATCGTGTTTACCTCAGAATTTATCTTCCTTTCCTTCTCACCCCTTTCTCACAGATGATCGCTCCTATCATTGAGTCTTGGTCTAGTCTGACTCTTCGTCTTAACTGACACTTCTTCAGCCACTCCCAGGGTATGACTCTTCGGGACCGTGGAAAAGGTCTCCAGTCTTTCCGCCACTCCAAATATCTCACTGATATACAAAGCAACCCTTCACCTGGATAAAGTATTCCACTGGACGTGGAGAGACACATTTAACACATAACTGAGAGAGGGGACCCATGGACTTGCTCTCATTCATGTTCAATGATCAGTGAGAGATATTTGGCGATCTGAAAGAAAGTGTTCATACGGGAAAAGGTATGCTTAGCAGAATGGAAATGAGGATATTGGGAGAAAAGGAATAGGTTCAGAGAGGGTCAGCTGCAGACTCCAAGAACAAACTTGCCTAGTTCACAATGGTTTACCATGTGAGTTGCCAAGAGATGCCTGGGGGTGGGTTCCTGGCTCTCCATCCCACTCTGAGGGAGCTAATCTTTGGTTAGTGTGCCCCAAGATAGAGCTAGACAATGATCTTGGCCACTGACAGGTCAACAAAACTCTGCAAGCCTTTGGAGGCGTGGAAAGAGGAGGCACAGCTGTGACACGCCATTCTCGATGTTTCTAGTCTCGATTGTCTGGCTGGCACTACCAGAATTTAAATTTGCTTTATAGCTAGAGAGAGAAGTTAGTGCTGGATTGTCACCATTCTTAAAAAAAGAGGATGCAGAGCAAAGAAAAAAAAAAATTGGATTCCATTGGCCCTTGAAGAGCTTCAGCCTGGTCGAACTTCCCCGAGATTCCTTCTTACCCAAACATCTTCGCAACCAGTCCCAGACCTCCTGAAGTGTTCAAGATAGACTGACACCTATTAAAGGTACACTGAGTGGCGTTGAGGGCAAGGGGCATGACTTATTCATCACTGTACCCACCCATACACAGAGTATGGTGCATCACACGCTACGATGCACTCAGATTTAAATAACATGTTCAGTTCAGTCAAGGTGGTGTGGGAATTTAAACCCAGATCCATCCAACTCAAGGCCCCCACAGTTTCCACTTCACCAAAGGCTTTTAGTCTTTCCCGACTGATACTTCAGAAATACATTTTACATCACGACTCCGTAGAAACACATACACACACCTTTAATAGGTGTGACAGACCATTCTCTATCCTATTATTTTCTATTCTATCACCTGAAATGTTGCCTGAAATTGTGACCATTAAAATTGATTTCTTTTTTAAATGTTTATTTTTTTAATTAAAATAATTTTTATCATTTATCATTTCTTGAGAGAGAGAGAGAGAGAGAGAGGTGGGAAGGGGCAGAGAGAGAGAGAGAGAGATACGCAGAATCGGAAGCAGGCTTCAGGCTCTGAGCTGTCAGCAGAGAGCCCGACATGGGGCTTGAACCCAGCCACCATGAGATCATGACCTGAGCTGAAATCAAGAGTTGGATGCTCAATCAGCTGAGCTATGCAGGTGTCCCCTCATTAAACCGACTTCTTGATCCAGCAATAAGGTTGCAACGAATGACATAGCACTCCACCGTTCAGTAGGATTCATTCATTCATTGAGCAAGTGCCTACTGTGCCTGGGTCATATGCACGCATGGTCTGAGGACAGGGACGAGGTGCTCACTGCTCGGGCCACTCGCATTGGGGTTAGGGGTTTGCAGCCTTTCTGCCTGTAGTGTCTGTGGGAATATAGAAGTGAGCCTTGCTTCTCCCGCTCGCTGTGTTAACAGCTGCTCTGCTAGACTCAGCCCCTCTGAGATGCAGACAGGAAGAAGAGAAAAAACATTTCCACTACAAGAGCTTACAAAACCTTCCGCTGAGGCTTAAGTCTGACCTGAGCTGATACATTTGGTGACACTGGGGGGATTTGTTTTCACTCAACACTTAATTTTATTAAGATTCAAATTATGAAGTTAGATGAAGTTGAGTTAAGAAAACAAATACCGTATGACTTTTACCTTGGCAGGAATCCGATATGTGATGATGAAAATTCCCAATCTAGTTGTGTTTTGTTCCATTGGAAAATTTTCCTTAAGTATATTCTAAAATGCACTCACATTGCCATTTTATATACATTCTCTCATCTTTGCCAATTTGTAAAGTCATGTGGTGAAGTAAAATTCTTTTTTTTTATAAGATAGATGACATTGGCATTGCCTGTATTTTCCTCTGCTGGACTCTAGTCTGGCCATTTCGACCTTTTGGTGCCCTCACCTATCACCAAACAGAGACGAAGAGGCCAAGAGGTATGTCTGCAGCCAATTCAGTCATGGTCTCCCTGCTCAACAGTGGTGATTTCTGGCTAAACCTCCCACCATGGGGAAGAAAAGACCTGTTGCAAATGTCCTTCCAACTCACAGATGAACTCTGTTGGGCCCACCTGGGAGCCATGTTGAGCCCTGGGATAACTTACAACGATGATAAAGAAAGATTGCTGCACATCCTGAGGGGTTTAATGAAAATGTCACATGCACGTAAATCTTGGTCCTGTGGTTCCTTATTGGGAAAGAGATTGGAAGTACAGCTCTGGGATGAGGGTGGAGGGTCTCTGAGGATGAGAGCCAGCAAGGTTCTAAGCTATTTGTGAGTGAGTGTGCTTCTGTCTGTGTTACAAGGAGGTTGTGGTCATGTGCCTGAAATCTAAGGGCAGCCAGCCCCTTTTCCCTGGCTGGTGAGTGGAGATGCCCAGTGTGGGCAGCTCTTGCTTTTGACAGGTTGCCTTACTACCTCTCACCTTGCCCCCTTCTCCACTCGACATTTGTCATGTCACTTCATCTCTCATAGGGTCACCCTTGAAAGACCCTCCAAGGACCAGTGAACATCAGGCTAGAGTGTTTATCCAGTATATCTGGATAGCCCCAGTTAACATTTACCATCGCCAAATTTAAGTATATTTATAATATAAATATATTTATAATTATATTTACAATATATATTCATTTATAGTTGCAGCAATCTAGAAGTAGTACAGCTATTATTATCTTTCTTAGTTTCCCAGGGCTAGCACAATGAAGGACCACAAACTAGGTAGCTTAAAAACAATAGTTTATCCTCTTCCAGTGCTGAAGGCTAGCAGTCTGAAATCAAGGTGGCAGCAGCACATGCTTCCTCCGAAGGCTCTAGAGAAGAAGCCTTTCTTCCGATGGCCCCTGATAATCTTTGGTGTGCGGCTGCACTGCTCCAATCTCTGCCTCTGTCTTCATATGACATTCTACCTTGCATGTCTCTGTGTCTCTTACTATGGCAGGATTCTGAAATCAGTGTCCAAATCTGCCTCTCCTTTCTCTTTTAAAGACACCAGTCTTGTCTTTAGGGCTCCCCGAAGCCCAGAAGGATCTCATTCAGACCACCCCACTGCAGAGATGTCCCCCATCGCCTAGTGCATCCTTCCTGGCTACAGGGGCAGTGCTTGGGGGAGAAAGATACAGGGCCCCAGAGTTAAATCCACCTGCACCATGGAGATGCCAGGCTCTCCCCCCACAATGGTGAAGCAGGAGAAGTAATGGCTTTCCAGATGAGGCTTTTCAGTTGGAGAAAGAAAAAAGAGGAAGTTTTGTTCCTAGTACACCATGTCAGCCAGGAAATCTGTCCCTTCTACAAGGGCAGGAACTCAGAGTTACACAAGTCCATTTGTTTCCAGGCCTCTGTGATCTCTTTGTGTCCTCTTTGTTTTGTATACCTCTTGATTTATGAGACTAGGGGAGATGATCACTTCTCATTTAACTTATTTTGAACATGATCAATGACCAATTGCATCTACAGAGATGCTATTTCTAAATAAGTTTACATGCTGAGGTTTAAGCGGGACTTAAAGGCCACTCAACCCAGAACATTATCCCTGTTTTGCAAATGAGGGAATTGAGGGTCAGAGGTCTTTGGATATCAAATTCCAGCTTTTAAAAAAAAAATTAACTTTATTTATTTATTTGAGACAGAGAGAGAGAGAACACACACACACATACACACACACAAGTGGGGAGGGGCAGAGAGAGGAGAGAGCGCACTGAGCCTGATTCGGGACTTGAACTCACAAACCGTGAGATCATGACCTGAGCCAAGATCAAGAGTCGGATGCTTATCAACTGAGTGACCCACGCGCCTCTCAAATTCCAGATTTTAATTCTTCTCACTCATCTGTCTCAACTACAACCTGCTACAGATGGTCATTTGCTGTTCATTGCCTCTAGACCTCCTCACAGCCCCGAAAGGTAGACATTATTGTCCCAAATGTTAGGGATAAAGAAACTGAGGCTCAGTGAGGTTGGTGCGTTTTCCCAAGGAGGAATTACCCAAGAAGAATGGAATCCAAGCCCAGTCTGGTAGCTTTGGATGCTTGGCCCCTTTCCTTTATGCCGTGTGATCTCCACCAAATCTTGCTTCTGTTTCCTTCGTAATGTCTAGCTAGTTAACCCTTCTTTCTGTGTCCTCAAGGTCAAAATGTTAAACATGTTCAGTTTAAGGCTTCTGGAGCAATATGGGAAGGGTGTAGGCCCAAGAAAACCTCATTATTGTGGAAGAGCCTCTTTCCTGGGCCTCACAGCCTGAATGGCCACGAAAATGGGTTAAATGGACATTGAATAGAAATACAGAGGGCTGATGGAGGAGTAGAGCAGAACTATTCAGCCTTGGGATCCCTGGGAACTGTAAACATACTTATGCCCAGATCCCTCCTCCAGAGATTTGAATCCATCTGGGCTATAGATTAGGCATTGGGAATTTAAATTTTTTTTAATGTTTTGTTTTTATTTTTAAGACAGAGAGAGACAGAGCATGAGTGGAGACGGGGCAGAGAGAGAGGGAGACACAGAATCTGAAGCGGGCTCCAGGCTCTGAGCTGTCAGCGCAGAGCCCGACGTGGGGCTCGAACTCACGAACTGTGAGATCATGACCTGAGCCGAAGTCGGATGCTCAACCGACTGAGCCACCCGGGCGCACCCTAGGCATTGGGAATTTTAAAAGCACCTCTAGGTGCACACCTCTAGTGTGCAGCCAAAGTTGGAAGCACTGATGTATGGGAATTCTCCTTGGATTTTCCTCGGACACGGTGGCAGCTGAAGTCTGATTGAACACAATAAGTTTCAGGTTGTTTTAAACATCACCCGGAAGAACCTTCTTTCCAAGCTGCCTTCTAGAGTCCAGCCATCCTAATGCTCGGCAAATCTGGTGGTGTGACTGTCTGCCTGGTTCCTTTGGATGTAACTTTGAGGCAGAGTGTGGGGCCAGGACCTGAGAACGGTTCAAAGGCCTCTGCAGGCTTTGTGGTTGGGCATCCTCATGCTTACCTTAGACCTCAACACACTTCCCTAGAAGCAAAAGAGCCCAGACTGCAAGGACACGGTGGGGGCCCCTTGTGGGAATTCTGCCAGGGGTCAGGCTTTGGACGGGAACTGCAGCATGGCCTCTCCCTTGGGTCTCTAGCCTGCTGGCCGACCCTGCAGACTTTGGACTTGCCAGCCTCTACGACTGCATGAGCCCATCACTTAAAATGCGCCCCCCCTCGCGTATGTATGTACATACACATATAGATGTACACACACATATGCACACAGACACTAAACCTTATTGGTTCTGTTTCTTTGGAGAACACTGACTAATCCACTCTACTTTTCCTCTTCCCTGCCCTGGCTTTCTTTCCCTGGGTCTGCCTTCCAGCCCTGCTTCACGCCTACCCCCACTCATTCGCCCCTCTCCAGATCATTTGCCTGCAGTGCCTGTGACTCATAGGCCTATAATAAGCCCTCAGCTTCCGTTTGCCAAACTCTCTCTCTCTCTCTCTGTGTCTCTCTTCCCTTCATTCAAGAATCGCCCAAAATCCTACATCATCCAATCAAAGACACAACAGTCTGCCCTCCCTCGGATAAGCCCATTCAGTGGAACAGATTTCAGCAAGAAAACCCTAGTGTTGGAGCGTTGCTTGGAAAATGAACTTGCAAGACTGTTCCACACGTGACTCTGAGGGGGCTTGGGGTTTCAAAATGCTCTGCCTCAGATGGGGATGGGCTGGACTGCACAGGGAAGATGTCTGCCTGGTACATCTTCACATGTGCTAATGACCCTACAGGGCTGTGGTCTTGGGTGTGGCTTTCTGATTGAGGTGCTAAAGGCCACTGTCCTCCACAGTTAACGGATTTTACAACCAACCTCACGTTACCATCTTGCTCCTATAGCATTGCTTTCCAGGGGAACTGGGTGAGAAGGTGTGAAGGAATCAGAACAAACCCATAAGCATATGTCCTCTTGACTTTGGGCCACTGTGCTTTCCTCCTGGAAGCAAGTCTAATTATTATACAAGTTCAGTGCAGATGGTCAATACATAAAGTTCCCATCAGGGAGCACAGTTACTGATCTGGTGGCCCATTAACCCTACCTGTGTTTCCTGGCAGGCTGTCCCAGGGTCAAAGGTCATCAGTAGCTGGAATGGGAAGAGCAGCCATGGCCAAACCAGTTACTACAAAAGACCTGCTGGGGTCTCGTCACTGTCTCCTATGTCCACTATGGTTGATGGACAGTTGGGGGGGCGGGGGAGACACTGGGGAGAGACCTTGTGCTGTTGCTGTAACCACCATTAGACCACACTCCCAGGAGATACTGTGGGAGACACTGCCTGAAGTCCCCACCAAAGATCCCTGAATGGCTTGAGGAGAGGGTGGTAGGCAGAGATAAAGAAAGCCCAAGGCATGAGTTCATATTTTAGGGGGGAAATGTAATGTCAGAAAGAGCACAAACACGATAGGCAGGCAAAATTCAGTTAGTCCCATTACCGCAACATTTACCATTTTGGGTGACTCATTCAGCCTTCACAGCTGGGCTTCCTCATCTATAAATTGAGGGCACAATACCTACCTTGTGCTAGAGTGACTGTAATGTATGGATGGAATGTCCTAATGGACCTAGAATACAGCCCAGTGTCTGGAAACCGATAAACATCCACGTCCTTCTCTGCTCGCTTAACTCAAAGCCTCTATTAATCCAATGAAGGATATTTATAGGTTATCATTTGTGATCCTGTAGATTCAGTGTTAAGTCACAGAGGACAAAGCGGCTAATGAGGGGACGGGGGGTCAGAAGATATTAATGGAACGGACACTAACTAATTGTCTGAATGCCTTCACAAAATCAACAAGAAGGTCCCCAAAATTCCCTGACTTCAAGTACAAATAAGAGACCGTTACATAGCACCCAGCAGAATAAAAGCGGGAGAAAGCAATACACAACTGTAAATGCGTAGACTCTAGTAATCCTAGTTTTTGGAACCCTGTAAGTCTTCATAAAGCCCTAAAATTTCAACAAACATTGCTACTTTAGAGTGGTTTACATCAGGGCATACAGTGCGTTGCAACTTCCTCCTTCTTGCCATCCCCTATATGGGAAAACCTTCCAAGCAGTCCTCGTGTTACAGGGTCCTAGAGATAAGTTCAGTTTTAAATTCACACAAGACAATCCTTGACATTTGGAAACGTAGCCTTTAAAGCACATGTGCTGAGTTTCAATTCTCTCATCTTGTAATAAGATGACGTGGCAGGACGTCCTTACAACGGTAGTATAAATTTAATGGGGTGGGGGAGGAGATCTAGTCTCTGTGGGTCTTTGACTACATTTGTCTGTCTCATGAATAATTCTAGGCCTACAATGAAATGGAATGATGAGAGCCCTCTGGTGGCTAAATGGGCTCTTCCCCTTATTTTAGAGATAGGAAAACTAATTATCTTGTGTTTTGAAAGTTCTGTGTCTTGTTCCAATTAAGCAACTTTCTGCATGAACTTCATCTTTTCTCCACCTGTGCCCCTTCACCCTCGGGTAAAGAGATGATAAGATTTTTTATTTTCAATCTCTTTGATGCTCACCCTCGGCACATATCTGGGCAATTATTTAATCTACCTTCTGAAGAGATAAAACACATTTTTACAAATTTCATCTTCAGACATTCATCTAACAAATATCTACTGTGTATCTATAACAAGTCAAACACCATATGAGATTCTGTAAGAGATACAAGGACATTTAAAGTATAATCTCCAATTGCAAGAAGCTTATGGTACAATATAGAAAAGAATAGCCTTGAATTTTTTAAGATGTGGGTTTTGTTTTACTAAAACTTGATAATTTTTATCAGCTACAGAAATTTCTTCTAAGAGATATGCTCTTGGGTTCTCTGTCTTCTATCTGCTCAGGTCCTGTACCAGGAATCTGAGCACCATTCTGAACTTTCCCTTCTCCCACTCACCAATACAGTTATTCACCGTGCCCTGCCAATTCTGCTTCTCTTTGTTTCTATCGATGTCAGCTTAGCTTAAGGCACTGTCATTTCAGTTTATCACAGCATACTTTAAAAAATATATGTGGGGCTCCTGAGTGGCTCAGTCGGTTGAGTGTCTTGATTTTAACGCGAGTCATGATTCCAGGGTCATGGGCTCGAGCCCTGTACTGGGCTCCGTGTGGAGTGTGGAGCCTGCTTGGGACTCTCTCTCTCTCTGCCTCTGCCCCTCTCCCCAAATCATGCACTCCCTTTCTCTC
This sequence comes from Neofelis nebulosa, assembly GCF_028018385.1. Classification (NCBI taxonomy): domain Eukaryota; kingdom Metazoa; phylum Chordata; class Mammalia; order Carnivora; family Felidae; genus Neofelis; species Neofelis nebulosa. The sequence continues at coordinate 20,606,253 of NC_080787.1, forward strand.
TCAAAAAATTATAAAAATATATATATATTTAAAAGTTATTTTGAGTGGTTAACACACACATTATAAAATTCAAAATATACAATAATGAATGCATTAAAAGCAAGTCTGTTTCATACCCTTATTCCTTGGCTACACAGTCCCCCTCTACAAAGGCAACTACAATTCCAGTCTCTTGCATATGCTTCCAGAGATATTGCCTTCATGTGCAATCATAAATATATGTCTTTTTCACAAGTGACAACATGCTTTTCTGCACCTTGCTTTCACATCTTTCAGTACATGACGGAGAAAATTCTAAATCAGTATAAAGAGGTCTGCTGCATTCCTTTTTAAGAAGTGCATAGAATTCCATTATATGTATATTGCCATACTTTGTGTAATCAGTTCCCTTTAGATGGAAATTCAGATGGTTTCCAATCTTTTGCTATTGTAAGTCAATGCTGCAATAAAGATCTTCAAACAGACATCATTTTGCACATGTGCCAGAATATACTTGGGATAAATTTCTAGAAATGGAATTTTTGGATCAAAGGAAATGTGTATTTTTACTCTTGATAGTTATTGCCAAATTACTCTTCTTCAAGGTTTCACCAATGTCTACCTTTGCTGACAAAATATGAGACCCTGTTTCCCCAAATCTTCCAAAGTAGAGTGGGTTATACAGTTTTATGGGTAGACACGGCATTTCTCTATAGTTTTAATTTATATGATTCTTACTTTGAATGAGGTTGAACCCCTTGTCATGTTTAAGATGTATCTTAGGGGCGCCTGGGTGGCGCAGTCGGTTAAGCGTCCGACTTCAGCCAGGTCACGATCTCGTGGTCCATGAGTTCGAGCCCCGCATCAGGCTCTGGGCTGATGGCTCGGAGCCTGGAGCCTGTTTCCGATTCTGTGTCTCCCTCTCTCTCTGCCCCTCCCCCGTTCATGCTCTGTCTCTCTCTGTCCCAAAAATAAATAAAAAACGTTGAAAAAAAATTAAAAAAAAAAAATAAGATGTATCTTAATATGTATTATTTGTATGTGTTTTTAATGCACAGACTTTTGTACCTTTTATTTTTCTCTTTGGGGTTTTTTATTTTGTATTGAACTTCAGGAGCCTATAGTGGGCAGCCTCTAAGACATTCCAGATGACCTTCACTCCCTGACATCCACATTCAGTCATAGGTACCTCCCACACTGTACCAGGTGGTCTCAGTGACCAACAGTGTAGGGCAGAAGGAATGGTGTGTCATTTTCAATATTAGTCTGTAAAACACATTTGGCTTCTCTTTTGGTGACTCTTTCTCATGAGTCACTTGTTCTGGAGTAAAACCAGCTGTAACGTCAGCCAGCTGCTGGTGGAGAAGTCTACGTGGTGAGGAACTGACACCTTCAGCAAGTGACTAGGGAGGATGTGAGGTTTCCTGCCAAGATTCACATGAAAGACCTTAGAAGGGGGCCCTTTAGCCCCAGCTGAGCCTTCAGATGAGACCGCAGCCCCAGCTGACCGCAGTCTTGACTGCAATCTTACGATAGACTCTGAGCCACAATCATCCTGCTAAGCTACTCCCATATTCTTGTACCTCAGAAACTGAGAGGTACTAAATGTTTGTTGTCCTAAGCTGCTAAATTTGGGGGTAATTTGTTATGCATCAGTCAACGATAATATAGAGCTCTAAATATGTTAAGAAAATCACTCCTTTCTCTTGAGTTTGAGCTTCTTTGAGTTTCAAATACTTCTTCCTATTTGTCGAATGTCTGTTTTCCTTCGTCCTTATGATTTCTTTCCTTTTTATGTCCTTTATTTCTTCCTATGCAGAATTTTAAATTTTTACATAGTGAAATTTACCAATTTAGGTATTTTTATACCTAGAAATTATGAAAAAGGACCTATTAGAAATATTCAAAATTTTATTTTCCTCTATTTCCAATAATGAAGGGCTAGGCCATTTGAACCAACATGCTAAAATCAATGGAAAATATAATTTTCTAATCTCTTTAAAAACATGAAAAAAATAACAATTAGGAAATTATCAGACCAAGTCTAAGAGGCTCCAAGAACCCATAAAGGCAAGAAAAGCAACAAAAGCCTTTTGCCCTGAAGACATATTTGGGGGACTTACATACCTGTTTTGAAGACTTTACAGAGAAAGAAGACGTCAAAGCTCAGTGTCCACCAGGTTGAAAAGTTAATATTAGACACCTCTCTTGTGTTAACCTAGAATCCCAAAGGAAGAATCCTCAGGATAAAGATAAATCAGAAGTAAAACAAGCCACTCCTCCCCCCCCACTGTCCCCATAAAAAAAAACCTCCCAAGATAGAGATGGCATAATGTTGGATAGGGCAAAGGAGTGGGGAAACACACACACACACACACACACACACACACACACACACACACAATCTGTCCCTGGGTAGTTCTACCCAGAGGCTAGCCCCCTGAGAAATTATAACCTAAATTAAAAACCCAAGAGTGGTGCAGAAAACTTTAAGCCATGACTTAATTTGAATTGATTACAGAGAGATAGTGTCCCCACATGTCTGGCAGAAGCCAATGCAAAACTGAAAAAGAGCTCTTTCACCCAAGCCACGGTAACCACCAAAAATCGTGTCTCATAGATAGTGAGCAGTGCAAAGTCATGATAGCCTAGCCACAAGAAAATAAGTTATAAACAGTGGGAGAAAAAAAAAAAACAGCAGAAAAAAGAAACCTCACTAAGCAGATCCTGAAAGACTTAAGTTTCCCGAATGATCAGAAGCAAATTATAACATAGCTATGTTTAAAGAAATGAGAATTAAAACTACCTACAGTAAACAGGAACTTGGGGTGGGGGCAGGGAGAGTGACCTAACAGATTTGAAAAGTAACCAAACGGAACATCAGAAATGAAAAATACAAAAATGGAAATTAAAAACTCAAAGGAGGAGTCTGAGAGCAGACTCAACTAAGCTACAGAGAACAAGACGATCAAAGAAATGATCCTAACTGTAGAACAGAGAGACACAAATGGGAAACATAAGTGGGTAGTTAAGGGAAATGGAAGCTTGAAGGAGGTTTACCATGTGCAGAACCTGAAGAAAATGACATAAAAAAGCCCAACTACCAGAATGAATTAGTGGATTTACCGATAGATGATACAAGGTCAATATGCAAAAAGTAATTGACTTGCTATATATTAATAGTAAATATTTGGGAAATAAGATTTTAAAAAACACCATTTATAAAAGTGTAAAAACATAAAAGACTTAAGAGTCTTTTTGTTATTAGGGTAGAATTTATATACAGTGAAATGCACACATCTTACCTGTTTGATTTGGTGACTTCGGGCAAATGCATACACCTCTGAATCCTATCCCACACCCACCTCCATCAAGATAGAAAACATTTCCATCACTCCAGAAAGGTTACTTATGCCCCTTCCCCGTCAAAACCTGTTCCACCTCCGACCCCAGGCAATCACTTTGATTCCTTTCACCATAGATTAACATTATCTATTATAGAATTTCGCATCAATTGCATAGCATGTACTCTTTTGTGTCTAGCTTCTTACCCTCAGCATGGACATGATGTTCTTGAGGTTCCCATGTCTGTGCATCCACATTTCATCCTTTTTGTTGCTTTTAATGTGTATGGGTTTATCACAATCTGGTTTTCCATAATCCTACTGTTAGACATTGCAGTCAATTACAGTTTGAGCCATTGTAAATAAAGTTGCCATGAACAATCCTGTGCAAGTACTTTTGCGGCTACATATTGAACCTTTTTCTCTTTTCTCCTAGGAAAGTAATTAACAGTGGAACTGCTGAGTCAACATGCACTCACCCCACTATACTGGGATTACCCACAAAAATGGTTGCCCCATTGGACTGTAAGCTCTTGAAAGAGGAGGCATTAACCATGTATTTCTTGAGTTAATATACTGAGGAGAAAGCACAAGAGACACAAAATACATAAGTAGACAATATATCTTCAATCTAGCTTGTCTTGGTTATGCCATGGTACACTTCAGGGATATGAACACCTAATTAAAAAGTCTTTTTGGGGTACCTGGGTGGCTCAGTCAGTTGAGCATCCGACTCTTGATTTCAGCTTGGGTCATGATCTCACAGTTTGTGAGCTGAAGCACATCAGGATTGGGGTCTGTGCTGACAGTGCAGAGCCCGGTTGGGATTCTCTCTCCTTCCCTCTCTCTCTCTCTGCCCCTCCCCCCCATCCTGTGTGTGTGTCTCTCTCTCTCAAAATAAATACAAAATTAAAAAAATCTTCAAACATTTCTTGTAACAATTTTGTGAAATAAATCCCATGAAAAAGGCGCAAGGACTTTTGAATCTCTACGGTAACTATTTATTTTTATTTTTTTTAAGATTTTTTTTTTCTTTTCTGAGAGAGAGAGAGAGAGAGCGAGAACAAGTGGGGAACTGACAGGGAAGGAGAGAGAATCCCAAGACTCGGGGCTCAATCTCACGATCATGACCCGAAATCATGACCTGAGCCAAAGTCAAGAGTTGGTCACCTAACCGACTGAGCCACCCAGGAGCCCCTCTAATGATGACTATTTTTAAGTAGTTAATATTTATTAAGCCCTAACAATACAAAACAATTTACAATGATCATCACATTTGTGCCTCATACTCTGGAAAGTTAGTGCCAGGAGACTAAGGTTTATAGAAGTTAAGTCGTTTGCTTAATGTCACACAGCTAAAAATTGGCGGGCCTGCAATGAATATGAAAGAGGGATTTTGATTCATTATTTCAATAAGTATTACATTTCAGTACTTATTTTTTTTTTTAATTTTTTTTTTCAACGTTTTTTATTTATTTTTGGGACAGAGAGAGACATAGCATGAACGGGGGAGGGGCAGAGAGAGAGGGAGACACAGAATCGGAAACAGGCTCCAGGCTCTGAGCCATCAGCCCAGAGCCTGACGCGGGGCTCGAACTCACGGACCGCGAGATCGTGACCTGGCTGAAGTCGGACGCTTAACCGACTGCGCCACCCAGGCGCCCCAGTACTTATTTTTAAAAAGCTGTTTTGGTCCAAATTTTCCGACACCAGAAATAAAAATGATCATAACAAAATCTGCATCACCTGTGTACTATAGGGATCCAAGGATCTCACTTATTGAATAATAATTTATTCTGTAAGCAGAAAAGCACGATACACAGGTAGCATCTCCCCCTCATTGTCATTACCGTCACCATCATCATCATTTTTTTTAAAAAGTTTTAAATGTTTATTATTGAGAAACAGAGAGAGACAGAGCGTGAGCATGGGAGGGTAGAGAGAAGGGAAGGCACAGAACCCGCAACTCAGCAGGCTGAGCTGTCAGCACAGAGCCCGGTGCGGGGCTCGGACTCGCAAACTGCGAGATCATGACCTGAGCTGAAGTCACACACTTAACCGACTGAGCCACCCAGGCGCCCCACCATCATCATTTGACCACCTATTAACCGTGTGTCCTTAGGTATGTGACTGTTAACTTCTAAAAAGGAGATACTAATCCTACCATCACGTTGTGACAATCAGAAGATACAATGTATCTTACATCACCTTCCACCTGCTCTTACTACGGTGCTTTTCCTTCCTGGCCAACTGGTCAACCCCTGGTAGGGTGGAGGGCTCCCAGTCAGTATTCTCCTGCTCTCAGCCTTACCAAAGCTTTTGCACAGAGCCACTATTCAGAATGTCCATTACAAAAGTATCTGGGGCCAGTTTCCAGCAACTTGTCCAAGCATTGGCAAACCCCAGCCTCCCCTGTTCTCTCATGGAAGCTTGCAAGTTTCGAGTTTAAATGCCGCACCTCTGACTTTTCGGTAAATAGAATAAAGGGTGTATAAACTGGCGGTCGATTTTTCTAAACACAAAGTACCGCGCTTACAACCATATTCATTTCTACGTCAACCAGGAAATATGATTTACACTTTGTTTTGCTATTTTGAGTTATCTTCTGAGCCTTGGAACACTGACATTATATTATCCTCAATGGAAAGCATCATTTGCAGAGGAAATTTGAAAGCTACAAGGCCTCGCTGCATCACAGGCCACGTTCATAACTACAGAGGGAAGGGACAGGGGTGCAACTCTTCTGACCTCATAGCCACCAAGAGGGGTTGGTGGCCAGTTGATTCTGCTGCAGCAGTTGGCACACGACCCCGTTCCCCGCCAAGCCTGGGACTGTCAAAGAAAGGGATCACGTAGACTCCATAGGGCTCAAAAGCTGCCAAGACCCTGGTGGCCCTCCGCTTGCTCCTATGCCAAGGGATGGGCAGTGAATGCCTAGTCAACATGAAGAACCTCAGACAGATGTGACTCTGCCCAGAGCCAGGCCGGGGCAGCCACCAGCCTGATCCCTCTACGTGCCCCCCCCCCCCTGCCCAGCCCAGTCTGGCCTGATGCCCCCGAGGTCCGTGCGCCTGCTTCCCGTCCTCACTCTGCTCCTCCCGCAGCAGCGCCTTCTACCACGCATGCGCTCCGCCCCTCCCTCTGTCACGGTGCCACTGGCTTTCTGTCACGCTCCCCATTTCTGTCCCAAGGGTTACAAGTAAACTGCCACCCGAGGTTGCTAAATTTGTTCACTCTTTTTTACGGTTTCCTCTACTGAGGTCACGTTGGCAGCTGTTTCCCTATTTAGGAACTTAAATGCAATCTTCCGGTGGGTATCCTGGGAAGCTATTCTGTGCAGCACCACGCCGCCACCGGTGACTCCTCTTCCTCCCTCCACCTGCTCTGTGCTCTACAGACAACAGTTAGTCCCTCACTGCTTCCGGCCCCAGGTAGGCCTGCCTTTCAGTTCACCGGAGCTCTCCTGCCGGGAGTCACGGACAAACACCTCATTCCCTCCTCGCTGGGAACTGGATGCAAATATGGTGAGTGGGGAAAGTCATGGTCGGAGTCTTCATTCTTCAAACGCAGAGGCCTTTCCCACAAAGGGTCCCCAGGGCCCCCGCTGGCCATTTGTAAATTGATCCACGGGCCCTGGGTTTAGCTGGTCAGAACAAAATAGACCTGCTCTCAGGTGCTCTCACACTGGTTACAGCCCCAACACCCAACACGTGATCCAAGAGCATAGCCTCCAGCACTGCACGTGGTGGGCTGCCCACCCCCACCCCTCTTGCCCAGCCGCGGGCCAGTGACCCCTGAGACGACTCTGAAGAAGGCAGTGGTTTTGTGTTTGTGTGTTTGGGATTTGTTTGTTTGGGAGGGGCAGAGAGAAGGAAAGACGGAATCCTCGGCAGGCCCCATGCCATCAACGCAGAGCCCGATGCAGGCCTTGAACTCACCAACGGTGAGATCATGACCTATGCAGCGATCAAGAGTCGGCCTCCTAACCGACTGGGCCACCCAGGCGTCCCTGTGTGTTGGTTTTCTTTTTTTTTTTTTTTAAACTGTGCTTTGTAATCATCTGTTCTCAAAGATGATGCTTCTTTTTTCATTGGTTTCCCATTCTGTCCGTGGTGGAAATGCAGGGAGTCTGAGAAGATAACACACAGGCTTCTGGTTCATTACAGGGCAGGTGTGAACCCTAGATGTGAACTTGAGCCCGTTGGAAGGTACGTTTCTAAGGTGCAAGCCCATTCTGAAGGATCATCCAGGACATGTCTTCCCTGGAGAGCCCCACGGTAGCAGACACTTGCCTCCTGAAGGGTTGAAGACAGGTAGAGATTGTTCCGTTTGACCTCTGAGTTTGACTGGAGGCAAGTCCTTTAAACCTACACAGGCCACTCAAGCCCCCATGGTCCCTCTCTGTGTCTCTGAGAGCCTAAATGTCCCTCAGTGTTTTTTGATAACGGCCTCTTCGTTTTCACAGACTGACCTATTAGTTCCATTTGTTTATTAGAATCAAGGTACCCTTATTTATTGGAATATCAATGGGCGGAATGACACCAAGAATTATAACAGCCCAGAGAGGGCCCGAGGTCATACGCAGGAGCCTGAAGAAAAGTGAAGGCAGAGAAACAGTCAAAATAATATGTTACATCCATGGTATCTGTCACAGTTTATGAGGCACTTTTACATGTATGATCTATAATAATCGAAGTTCTTGGTGGCAAATCACAGAAGCACGTTCTGGCTAATGGCAACAGAAATAAATGCATCGGAAAGGCAATGTATCAGTTCACAGGATTTACACGAACACCAAACACGGAGAACAGTCAGGAACGAAGGGGACCTGGTTCCATGTGGCACGACCACATGGTCACATCCTGTCTGAAAGCTGAGCGAGGCACTGCTCCCCCTGCCTCTGACCTCAGGGGTTGACCTCTAATAGTCTCTGAGTCTTTGTGTCCCTCCCCCGAGATTCAAAGTTCCAGGTAGGCACATCTGCTTGATCTCGCCTGTGCCCCAGTGGTCGGAATGGGGGGGGAGTGTCAGGCGAGAAGAGAGAACGTCCATTTCCTTCACCCCTCACCTCTTGGTGTTTGGTACTGAGTAGCTGTATTAGTTTCTACTGCTGCATAATAGCTAGCACAGACTTAGTTTAAAATGACAGTCACCTATTACCTTACAGCTTCTGTGGACCAGAGTTCCACCACATTCTTAGCTGGGCTTTCTGCTCATGGTCTCACCAGGTTGTAATGGAGGCATTGGCTGGACTGTATTCCCACTGGGAGGCTCAACTGGACAAGAGCCTGTTTCCAAGCTCCCTCAGATGATGGTGGAATTTTTTTATTTGCAGCCGTATGTCTGAAATCCCTGATTTCTTGGTTGCTATCCACTGGGGACCATTTTCAGCTCCCTGAAGCCACACTCACGTCCCTGCCAAGTTCACAGGCCCACCCTCCATAGAGAGCTCACAGCAAGACTGTTGACTTCAGAGTCAGCAGGAGCACCTCTCTGGCTTTATATCTCCCTTTAGGAAAGCTATCGTTCCTCTTTCAAGGTTCACTTGATTAGGCCAGGCCCACCCTTTTTGATGAACTCCTAGTCAACTGATTAGTAATCCTTTCATAGCAGTAAAACCCTATCATGGTCACAGGTCCTGCCCACACTCAAGGGGAGGCAATTATACAGGGTATATAAACCAGGGGATGGGAATCTTGGGGGCCCATCTTTGAATTCAGCTTATCACACTGGAAAATGTCAAGCACTTCCCTACTTTTAATCTCCTTGGAGCAGGAGATCAGGTATAAACTTTACAGATTTACAGAGGTTAAAAAAAAAAAAAAAAAAAAAAGACTGAGAAGCCAGAGTGATTTGGTTCTAGCCACAGAGTTAAGAAGTAGTTGGATTGGAAGTGGTCATCAGAGCTTTCCAAAGGTAAAGGGAAATAAGCAGTAACAAATATAGACATTCATGAAAATAAGTTATGTGATCATACGTGGTGCTACAGGCTCTGATGGAAAGAAGAAAGGAAGAGCAAAGATGGGAAATTATGACTAATGAACCCACGTCCTGCTGTAGGAGGCCATTCTGGACCTACTGGAAACAATGCCAGTAAAGAACATGAGCTGTCCGTCTGATGTCAGAGAGAATAACAGGCATCTGGGGCGTGATTGCTATATTTAAAAGAGGGAATTCACAGCAACTTTCAAAGGTGAATGGACGAGTTGGCACAGGTCTCCCGAAAAGACCAAACAGGAGCTAGAGAGATCGCCACTGAGACCCTGAAGTTTTCTCTAGCTCGACCCTTCCTGTTCTTCCCTTCACAGCTCAGAGACCAGCCTGTCTCCTAAGGAATCGTTCTGTGACAGGCTTATCAAAGAGACCTTGAGCTTATGTCCAGCCAACTATATTATTTCCTGTATCATCAGTCTGAAATTTTCCCTGAAGACGTTTTTTTAATTTTTTTTTTTTTTATGAGTTTTATGTAGTTAAGTAATAATCTGTACACCCAACCTGGGGCTTGAACTCACAACCGTGAGATCAAAAGTTGTATGCTCTACCAACTGAGCCAGCCAGGCACCCCTCCCCCAAAAGATTTAGATATTTAGATTTTAAAAGGTAGGATATCGAGGGGGCGCCTGGGTGGCTCATTCGGTCGAGCGTCCAACTCTTGATCTCGGCTCAGGGCATGATCTCACGGTTCGTGAGATTGAGCCCAAGTCAAGGCTCTGTGCTGTCAGCATGAAGCCTGCTTGGGATTCTTTGTCTCCCTTTGTCTCTGCCCTTTCCTCGCTCATTCCCACTCTCTCTCGAAATAAATAAATAAAATCTTATAAAAAAAAAAAAGCTAGGATATAGAATGGTAAAAGGGTTAAGGTTCTCAATGATACAGCTTGATATTCTGCAAATAACAAAATTTTGTTTTTCAAGAATATACAAGTAAAAGCTGGATAGGTCTTTGAACCCATGTCTGTGCATGAAAAACATACGTGTAAAGCAGTGAGAGCAGAGTTTTAAAAAATATATTCAAATGTGTCCGAGCACACAATAATATATTTAACTTCTATTCACACATATGCCACATGAAATGAGTAATAGTAAGTTACTGGAAAACCTTTGTACCGATCCTGGCCATGCCACTGTCCAGCCGTGTGACCCTGGAGATATAACTTAGCCTATCTAGGCCTCAATTTTTCTCATCTACAGGGATAAAAAGTTAGAAATTTTGATTTCTAAAAACTCTTCCAACTTTAAAATTTAGTAGTTCTTCAGTAAGCTGGTTAATGTGCAACAGTCCATATTGGGAAAGAACATCCTACTTTTCCATCTTAGATGAGAGGGCTACCTCTTGATAATCACGGGAGACCATGAACTTGATTGCACTTTGGATTACATTCAACTAAGCCTATCGTCCAGCCCTTTTGGTTATTCTGGGATACTTGCTGTCTGTAGAACTACTTTCCATAGCGATATATATCTAGCTATTTAGAATTACGCACATGTGCACGCGCGTGCACGCAAACACACACACACACACACACACACACACACACCAAAAATACGAAGACAGCAGCAGGGTCAGCGGGTTAACAGGGAGGAGTAGCTGAGTTAGCCAAGGCCTAGAGGACGAGAGAATGGAAGAATTCCCAGGCCCTCAGAGCTTTTGCAAATTGACATCATCCATATGTATCACCATTAATTATAATAATCATCTCCTACAACAAGTGCTCTGCTTGACCCTATGCCCATGTTTTATTTATTTATTTTTTAAGCATTTCTACCTCCTTTATCTTCTCTCTGAGCTGATTAATTAACTGCAGTGAAAGATAAGAGAGGTCTCCGCCACATGGTCTTTTTGGCCTATCCCTGCTTCCTACTATCTTACAACACTTCTAACGCTTTTTAAAAAACAACAGTTACATTTTAGCGAGACCAACAAGAGATCTGGCTCTGTTCTCTTAACCCCTCACTTTCCATTTTTATTGCAGCGGAGCAAGGCACCGGGATGAGAATCCAAACCCTGTCTAGACTACAAGTAGGCTCTCTGGGACACATGCCCACTCTTTTTCCAGTCTATGCAAGGGGAGTGCATATTCTTGCTATGACCTTCTCAAAAGCCAACAGTATTCTCTTCCAGAGAGATATGGAATCACACCTTTTTAGAAAAAGAAAAAAAAAAAAAAAAACGGCTGTCCACTTTGTTGCTTCACTTATCCCGCCAACCAACACAGTTGAACATCCTCTGAAGTTATCGTTGAGGTAACTTAACGCGTGGTATCTCAGGTTTGTCATCCACAGTCCAAATTTCAACAATTCCTCTCTTGTCCACTACCTTAACTTACTCTCTTTACACTTAGAAATTACCTGCAAATTGCCTTACTCAATGCGCATGGTGCTTTCATTACTCAACCTTTCTGAGGTCAAGTTTTTTGTTTGGCTTATTTAGAGAGACATAGAAAGTGGGGGAGAGGCAGGGAGAGAGAGAGAGAGAGAGAGAGGGGAAGAGAGAATCTTAAGTAGGCTCCGTGCCCAGTGCAGAGTCCAATTCGGGGCTCAATCTCACAACACTGAGATCATGACCTGAGCTGAAATCAAGAGTCTGACACTTAATCAGCTGAACCACTCAGGCACCCCTGAGGTCAAGTTTTTATTAAGCACTCTGTTCTACGTGAAATTCTCCCCACCTTTGGCTTCTGCGCCTTCTCTCCTTTTTTTTTTTTTTTCTTTTCCCTCTTACCATTCTAATCATCCCTTGTCGGTCTTCTCTGGGGCTTTCCTTTCTACCTGCCCCTGAAATGTAGCTTTGATGCAAGCTTCATAGCTTTGATGCAGGCTGGCTGGGTCCGAGGACTCAGAGGGGAGTCCTTGGCTTCAGGCAGGATAGAAATCATGTGTAAGCCAAGGAGAAGTGAGAGCAGAGTTGACTGAAGATGTGGAGTGTAGACACAGACAGAGTGTCTGGGAAACTCAGAAGGGAAAAGAGAGTGAGTCCCATCTTTGCTCGGGGTCTGGGGTTTCTCTTGAGGGTTGTGGTACCGTGCACGTGTCTTCTCAGGCATCCAGGAACAAATGCGAATGTGTAGGTGTCCTCCATAAGTCACTTACGCCCTGGAACCTGGGGGTCTTGATGAGTCCGTGGTCTCTGTGCTGAAGGACTCCAAAGAAATCATCAACACCATGACCTTCACAAGGAGGACACACACGATCTGTTCTATAAGGCCTGTGTAAGGCGGGCGTGTAGGTCCTAGCAAGAATAGAAGCAGAAAAAGGAGTGGAAAAAGCAGTTTTTCCTGGGATCTCTTTAGTTTCCCTGCCTCAGCCTCATCCCATAACCCTTTGCTCCTTTTATTCATCCCACTTTTCCAGGCAGTTTCATCTAAATTCGTGATTTCACTTCCCATCCCTTCAATGACTACTCCTTAATCTATTTCTCCCCCAAAGACCTCCCTTCCGGAGTCCAGAGTTATGGATTCAGATACCTACTAAGAATCACCATTCACATGTTGACCAGATATCGTACGCTCAACTGGGCTATCTCCGTGTACTTGGGCTGCCATAACAAAACACCATAGAATGAGTGGCTTAAACAACAGAAACTTCTTTTCTCACGGTTCTGGGGGCTGGGAAGTCCAAGATCAAGAGACCAGACAGTTCAGTTCCTAGCGGGGGCCTCCCTCCTGGCTGACAGACGGCAACTTCTCTCTGCGCACGCACTTGACCTTTCCTCAGTGCATGCTCACGAAGAGAGAATTCTTTGTCTTCCTTTTCTTTGAAGAGCACTGACCTCATCATGAGGGTGCCATGCTCATGGCCTTATCAACCCTAGCCGCCTCACAAAGACCACATCTCTAAATACCATTATCACGTTGGGGATTAGGGATCCAACATATGAATTGGGGGGTGGGGGGGCCCACAAACATTCAGGTCATAATATGGGCCCAAACCGAATGCCTCATCTTCCTTCCCAGACCTGCCCCACATGTGCTATGGGTCATGTCAATGGGAGACACTACCACCCACCCAGCTGCCTGCCTGGCAACCGGAAGGGCTCTCTTTCTAGGTTCTCTGCACCTGTTTCCTCATCTGTAAAACAACAATAGTATCTCCTTCACAAAGAGTTAGATCAAATGAGCTGATACGTGTAAAATGCTAATGAAATTCAGGACACTAAGTTATCAGTAATATTGACTTAGATTCTCTCTAAAATAATGTTTTTAACCAGCTCCACAAAAATGCTTCAGATCCTACCTTGCATAATACCCTTGGGACTAACCACCTTCCCCCGACCTCTTCCTCTGCTACCTTGACTTCTGGTAGCTCACTTCACACACGGAATACTGGGATTGCCACCTAACGAGCTTTTCTTCGTTGTCTCAGCTCGCTGTCTGATCCTTTCCTCACACAGCTACGAGAGTCATCCTTTCACATTGGAGCTCCTATCAGCACATATCTCTGGCCAAGTCTTCAAGGGTGCCACATGCTTTGGGGCAAAGCTCAGATTCCTCAGCGTCATCTAAAGTGCCCTTCGTGAGATGGCCCCTGCTTACTGTCTGGCCCCTGTTGGGAGAGGCAGTCCGCATGGGGGCCGAGTGTCTCTGCATACCCTTACCAAGCATGCCAGACTGCAAGAATTGCCCTCTCCTGACACTGAGCAGTTCCTGCAGCCAGTCACAAAGGGACCCAAGGAGATCCAGGTGATGACAGCATGGTCACTGTGTTTCTGCTTGCTCCCTTGCAGTGAGGGACTTGAGAGCTGCTTGCTTCAAAAGGGCTGTGCCTTTGGGTCTGGGTTCCTCAGCTTCAGAGCAAACCTACTGAATGTATAGCATGCATCCGGGTCCATCACATGACTTCTGTGTCATCTAGGGGAAAAAGGAGGCCAGTGCAAATATGCTGAAGATAAAGATGCTTGCTACCCCGTTAATAATATAGTACTTTGTCTCTGACCCGGGAATCTTGTGTCATCTGCCACGATCCACAAAACCATGCCAAGCTAACTTGTTAGCTTGCAAGTAGAGAAAATTCCATACCTCTCATGGTTTTTGACAGCCCTGTCTCCTCCTATCTCTTGTTCCATCTCTCATCCTATGCTCTGGTTATACTGACCTGTTTCCTGTCCCTGTGCCTTGAAAGATGCTGATCCCACTTCCCCAAATCTTACCTACTTTCTTTTCTTTTTTTTTAAGTTTATTTATTTATTTTGAGAGAGAGAAAGAGAGAGTGTGCGTGTGTTTGTGCGAATAAAGAAGGGGCGGGGGGGAGGGAGAGAGAGAATCCCAAGCAGGCTTCGTGCTATCCACACAGAGCCCAACGCGGGGCTCGAACTCACAAACCATGAGATCAAGCCAAAGTCAAGAGCCAGACACACTTAACCGACTGAGCCACCCAGGCATCTTTCCTTTATTTTTGACCAGCCAAAAGTACTATCCCCTCTAGGAAGCCTTCCAGACTTCCAGTGGGATTTTGGTGCCATTCATCTCTTCTTTCGCGGCACCCTGAGCACATCTCATTAATTAGAATCCTTGCCACATTGCACCATGACTTCTTTCGCTCGTGCAGCTTCTCCACTGGAAAGGAAGCTTCTTGAAGGTAGGGGTCATGTTTTGTCGTTGCGTGCCTGGTGTCTAGAGACTTTATCCTGCAATACTTGGCACGTAAATGTTCAATACATGTTACACGTTGGAATGAATGACTAGATCCTAATGGGTTTGACCCATCCTGAAGGATGAACCTGGAATGAAATTGTCCTCTGTTTCTCTCTTTGCCTTTCACACTTCTTTTTCTCCTTACCTTCCCATTTTTTTTTTTTTCTATTCTAAGCTACACTCTACTCTGTGTGCTTAGCTAGACACAAATAGACTTACGTGAGGCAAAAGTATGCCTGCAGAGCAGCGAGGTGGATTCCATGCACCATATGGGAAAATTAATCTCACCTTATGTAATCAGTGCCTAAAGACAGAGACTCAAACTTCCTTCCTCTCCCAAATTTCCTGAGAGATTGCAAAAGAAATGGATTAAGTGGCGGGGATGGTGTGGCATTTATATTTTAAAATATTTTTAATTTTCTCTCTCTCTCTCTAACGCAGCCCTCCTGGCAACAGAGAACGGACCGTGGTGAAAGATAATTGCCTAGGAGCCTGGGCAGCTTTAGATAAATTTGCTATCGCCGCAGTGGAAAACTTGGCTTTAAATGAGCCCTCTTTTCCACCTACAGAATCCCTAGGCAGTAAAGACCATGAACCTAGAAGGTACATCCCGACATGTGTTAAATAAATGCATGCGCTAATAAATAATGTTCAATAGTGTGCATGAGTAACCCCCCGGAGGTACCTTAAAAATAAACATTTTCATAGGGAAACTGATGGTATCCTCTTTCCTGGGGAAGGTAAATGTCTTGCCCTGCTTCCTGAATCACTGTCCTGGCTCTGGCTGTGTCTTAGGAGTGAACTCAATGATAAAGTGGCTGCGGCTCCACCCTCATGGACTTTATTAGGGAGCCAGCTATGAAGTTGTTCTCTCGGCCTCCAACTCATCCTTGAGTACTCAGCTTTGTGATTCTGGCACCGGTGCTGCAAACTCCGTGTTTTTGGTTTTTTTGTCTTGTTTTGTTTTGTTTTCTGCCAGTTCCCTCCACCTTTGCCTCTTCCAATAGGGAAGGGGATAGGGCATAACGGGCCGAGAAGTTCCCTTACATCTTCTTGTCTGTTTGCTACGGTCGCTAGCGTCACCCCAGCCTTACTCCTTCATAGTCTTAAGGAAACTCACTCTCACAAATGGCAAACAGCCCATCTCCCGGCAGCCGCACTTTGCCGGACTTTGTTTCTGGTCGCTTCCCCCTGCCCCCACCCCTCACCTGTGCCTGCTAACAGCCCTGGTGGCAGCCCGTCTGCCCTCCTGGTCACGTTTTCCTGCTTGCCTCCCCGCTCTTCCCTCTCTTCCACGGCACCCTGTGAGATCACAGGGCCGTCCCTTTATAGGACAGTGGCTAAAATAGCAACCGAGGTGAGACCGAACACTAGCAGCCAAGAAGAATATTTGCGCTTGCGGGCTTAAAAATAACCAATCTGGAATGACAGAATAGGAAAAATCCAGGTAAGACAACATTTGCTCTCGCACGAAGTCCACAAATGGCTTTACCGGTGGGTGCGCTTTTCCCGCTTGGTACCACCAGGGCTCACAGGCGAAAGTGATCTCCTGCCTTTCCTAATCTTTCCTCCTTCCAAAACGCAGTAAAGAATTGAAATTTCCCATCTAGCGTCCAGCATTACTTGTCCCTGTCCCCCCCCCCCCATTTTTAAACAGGAATAAACTGCGGTGCCAGCAGTTTTAAGTGATGCTGTGTAATTTTCAGCTCAAATGAGAACTTAAAGCTTCACTAATTTCTTGAAGAGATTCTGCAGCATCTGATGGTGGTTGGGGGCAGGGAGAAGGGAGGAAAAGAAGGAAAAGGAAAGGAAACAGCGGGACAGCCGCCGTGGTCACCCCCACCTCTGTGGCCAGAGCTGCTTATCACCACCTTGCTCTGTGTTCCCCTCGCCCATGCTACCCTTCCGTATTCTAGAAGTAGAGGCAAAATGGGACGAACCACCGTCAGAACGCTGATCAGTTTGGCTTGCGTGCTGCCCGCCCCCCCCCAACTTGTCTCCAAAAATCTATCCTACGTCTCTTACCAGTTCTTTGGGTGGTGAATGATACGAATAAGGACATCGACAACGTTCTAAGCAAACTGTAACTGGCATGCTGGTGGAAATGCTCGCTGAAACCTGCCATGGGCAAGTCAGAGTCCCAAAAAGATCTCAACAAGCAGATCAGCCGTATGAATTCGGACATTTATGTCTCAACTAATGTATAAGACAAGGGAAGGTTGGCACATGTGCCAGAGATCATTCGTATGACATGATTATTGGTAGAACCACACATGATTGCATGTTAGGGCCCCTCGTGCATGTTCTATCAGCGTCCTCGGCTGGATCTTATCACGGGGCTCATTACACAGTATTGCAATTGACTACCTTCCCTCCTGCGTTGCAAGCACCCTGAGGGCAGGGACTGTGTCTTTTTCTTTCTCCTTTTTGTAATCCACAGGTCTCACATAATATATAATCCATTGTGAGGACTTCATGCCAATCAAAATGAAGTGGCCTATAGCTTTTGACTATAAAACTCAATACCATTTGTATTATACTGAACTTACGTCTTAAACACTGCAGTATTGCTTGTATTGTATTAAGATGAGGTTATAGGAGGCAAGTCTAGTGATTAAGGATGAGTGCTCCTCTCCTGACTGGCTGGACAACCTTCATCAATTTCCTTAAGGCTTGGCATGCCTCACTTTCTCTATCTGTAACATGGGGATATAATAAGCCCTCCTTCATAGGGCTATTGTGAGAATTAAATGAGGTAGTGCACACAAGGTATTTAAACAGGCCTGGACGATGAGGATAATGACAGTGACTCTAAAGTTAAAGATATGATACAGGGACAGATTAGGAGACAGTTTTTGCAACACTAAGCCAGACAAAGGATCAGCATATAGAATATATAAAGAACTTAGGGGCACCTGAGTGGCTCAGTGGGTCAAACGCCTGACTCTTTCTTGATTTTGGCTCAGGCGATGGTCTCATGGTTTGTGAGATCGAGCCTTGTTTTGGGCTCTGTGCTGACAGCATGGAGCCTGCTTAGGATTCTCTCTCTCTCTCTCTCCCTCTCTGCCTCTTCCCCACTCTCTCTCACTCTCTCTCAAAATAAATAAATAAACATTAAAATATATATATATATATATATGTATGTATATAGCTTCAAAATTTAATTCTAAAAATCAAACAAAAAAGGAAGAAAGAAATAAGGATCATTTACCGCCATAGAAACTCAGCTGACAAACTGACAAGCTGACAAACTATAAGCCAAAACTCATCAATAATTTAGAAAAGGTAAAGCAAAATCCATGAACTCATTGCCCTTCTTTGGAAATCTTGTAAAGCAAAATCCACCCGCCAAGTGGATGAAACCTTCAAAGTCTGATGGTATCGTATCAAATGGAGGCAAGTCTCCAGAGTGATGGGAACACTCGTGCACAGGTGATAGAAGTGTAAATGGGCACAAACACCGTGGAGGGCATGTTGGCTGTGTTTCTTAACATTGAACATGTGCACACCCAGGAACCCGGTATTCTTTACACCGGGGCTATTCAAAGGGTTCGTCAGGTTGCAGGATTTTACTGGACTGACCTAAGAGACTACCTGTGTTCACAAAAGCCCTTCCTACATCCATCCCAAATCCTACTTCAGTTCATGGCTCCTGAGTTCAAAAACCTGTGAGTAACAAAAGAGAAGCCTCCTTTAAGGACTACTCAGAGCACCATAAAGCTTTTGGTCTTCTAGTGTTTGTAGGCACATTTCTATTAGGAGTAAAGCCTTGCTCTGAGATGAGATACAGTAAAACCTTGGTTTGTAGGCACAGTTCGTCTGGAAACATGTTTGTCATCCAAAGCACCTGAATATCAGAGCAAATTTCGAGAACCATTGGCTCCATTGTGATCATGTGATGTTCAGCGCCACATACTCGTTGTATTGTGAGACATCACTTGTTTGTCAAGTTAAAATTTAGCAGTTCCTCTAGGCCATCCTCAATATTTATGCCTAAAGCGTATCATTAGCTGGAAATAAAAACAACATTAAAAAGCCAGAAAAGCATAGGTTAGTGACTCTGTGGTTGTTTTTTTTTTTTTTTTTATGCATCTGACATGGAGACACCAAACTGCCCAAAGTAAATTGGATAAAAAGCCACAAATAAAATGTGTTCATCGTTTCTTTCTTTCAGTGTGTGCTCTTCAATAAAGCAGCTAAAATGCACAGTATAAAAGCATATAGTTAAATGCCTATTCTAGCTGAAATTAATTCCCAGCTCATTTTATTTATAAAACGCTTCATGTTGGGGCGCCTGGATGGCTCAGTCAGTTAAGCATCTGACTCCTGATTTTGGCTCAGGTCACGCACGGTCCCATGGTTGGTGAGATAGAGACCCGTGCCAGGCTCTGGGTTGACAGTGGGGAGCCTGCTTAGAATTCTCTCTCTCCCTCTCTTGTGCCCACACAAGCTGGGGAAGGGCAGGGAACAAGGGAAAGAGAATCTTAAGCAAACTCCATGCGCAGCACAGAGCCAGACATGGGGTTCAATCTCACAACTGTAAGATCGTGATCTGAGCCAAAATCAAGAGTCAGACGCTTAACAGACTAAGACCCTCCCCCCGCCCCCACCCAGATGCCCCCTTTTCCTTTAAATATGAGGAGAAGTTTTATCCTGAGATCTAAAAATCAATGATGTTATTTCTGACATCTATACTGGGTTCTAATTTAATTACTCCCCATACCACAATACCAACAATCCAAAAATGCACACAAACACACTAACCAAAGCAATGCCATGTTTTTCATCATATACCTCTTTTCAAAAATAATTTACAGTGTTAGCCAAATGGTATCTAAATATCATTTACAAAATATTGTAAGTTAAATGACAAGACACGTCAGTTCATTTTCTTGTTTGGATAACTTATTATAAGGGAATAAATTAATAATCTCTACACCATTGAAATCATCCCTTTACAATATGCATCTTGAAATTTCTTTCTCATTAGTTTTAGTAGCGTTTAATATGTATGTACTATTAAATTCAAATTCGATTCAAGGAATGGCTAATGAGATTTTTGAATCCTGTATTAACATTTACTGGAATCAAAAACGAAGTTAAACTGTTGCTGTCAGAAGATGTTTTATTTTGTGGATAGGCTTGACAGAGGGTGTTGGTTTTATCAGTGTAAGAAGGATATTTTTTATAAATTAAATGAGATAAATCTGCAGCTTCAAGGTTTTGATGATAACAGACTTTTTTTAAATTTTTTTTTATTAACGTTTATTTATTATTTTTGAGACAGAGAGAGACAGAGCATGAACAGGGGAGGGGCAGAGAGAGAGGGAGACACAGAATCTGAAGCAGGCTCCAGGCTTCAAGCTGTCATTACAGAGCCCGACGCGGGGCTCGAACCCACGGACTGTGAGATCATGACCTGAGCCAAAGTCGGACGCTCAACCAACTGAGCCACCCAGGCGACCCGATGATAACAGACTTTAAAATGTGATAAGATATTTTTATCAGTAATAAAAGTTACAATGTTTCCATTCCTTTTAGTTACCGACACTATTGATGTGTACTGTGTATCCTACGACCCACTTCGGAGCTCACTGCACTTTCTAGTGGTAAAGCCCAGAGCCTTTGCCTAAGGAGGACTCTCTCTGGTACTCAGCCACGTACAAGGGCAGGTGCTGCCCTTTGGTGGGACAGTTCTGAGGTGCCTTCTACATGATAGTCAGGAAGTCCCCACTGTGATATACTTTTGGGGATCAACTTTCAGATAAACCACTTGAACCCAAGACTTGATCTTATTTTTTATTTTTATTTGTTTTAATTTTTTTAATGTTTATTTTTGACAGAGAGACAGACAGAGCATGAGCGGGGGAGGGGCAGAGAGAGGGGGAGACACCGAATCCAAAGCAGGCTCCAGGCTCTGAGCAAGCTGTCAGCACAGAGCCCGACATGGGGCTCGAACCCACAGACTGGGAAATGAGTCTGAACCCACAGACTGGGAGACTCAGTGACCTGAGCCGAAGTCGGACACTCAACCGACTGAGCCACCCAGGGGCCCTAAGACTTGATTTTAGAGTTTGCTTTTTTGGAGAACTCTAAGAGAGCGATCTGTTCTAAACAAGGTGCTTACAGTGAAGGAGCAACAGGTGTAACCAAGAGCTGTTTGATAAATCTAGGTGTCTCTTCTGGAATTTGGAAGTGTAACTAACTCTCATTTGCTTGTCAGGTGGTTTTTCAACTTTCACCAATTTGAAGAATTTAATAGAATTTTTTTTTTTTTTTAATAGGCATCATGCCCAGCACAGAGCCCAATGCGGGGCTTGAACTCACGACCCTGAGAACAAGACCTGAGCTGAGATCAAGAGTCAAACACCTCACCCACTGAGCCACCCAGGCACCCTGAATTTAATAGATGTTTAATAAGAAGAGTACTAAAAATAATTTTGGGTAGTAAATTACTAGGTAGTAGTTGGCATGTAATTTGAAGAAAATTCAAACAATTGGATAAAATTGCTTTAACAAACACCTTTCATTCCCACTTATTTATTACTATGAATGAGTCTTCTCAGCAGTTACTTCTATAAAAATGGGGTGGAAGACAGAAATAAAAGTCACTGCAGAAATCATATTGTTCTAGTATAAAGCCATTCATCAATGGATACATGAACTAATTGGAGGGAGAAGCACTATTTATACCATTTGTGGAGAAGCATTTTCAAAGATATTTTATTTCTTCTGTTCAATAAATTATAAGAGGATAATTATTTTCTAATATAGTTTTGTTTTCTTGCTCAACTGATAACACTACCAATTAGAAAGTTTAAACACTTACAGCCTTATGATCCCAGGAAATAAAACGTTTAAAAATTTTAATTTCCACTTATAATCTTGTCAAAAAGAAGTATAATAGGGTGATCAAAACTGGGACTTCCCAGCGTGAAAATATATAACACGAAGATAAAAACTCTGTGGGGGAATTGGAACGGAATGTGGAAATAGGAAAGATATCAAATTTCCATAGGAAATTATGCATGCATTTTTTAATAGATGATGATTATTGAATCAAATTGTTATGGTATTTAGATTTTTTTGGATACACTTGAAAGAGGCACTATTTTTAAATGTTAATATTTACAAAATGCCAGCAATTTTACCCTTCAGAACCGTTTTAAGCCTATAATTTCTTAAAGGTCAATGTTAAACTGTGTGAGGGGTACGTAGTTTCTCCAAATTCGTTGAAAGGTTGTACAAAAAATAAATCTGAAGACTTACAGGTTGAATTGCCCCCCAGTTCGTACACTGAAGTGCTAAGCCTAGCAATTCAGAACATGACCTTATTGGGAGACAGGACCTTTATAAAGATCATCGAGTTAAAATGAGGCCATTAGGGTGAGCCCTCATCCAACATGACTGGTGTCCTAATAAAAAGGAAAACTTGGACACAGAGACAGAGGAGATACAGTGTGAAGAGACGTAGGGAGAAGGTGGTTATCTTCTAGCCGAGGAGAGAGGCCTGGAATAGACTCTCACAATGCTTACAGGGAATCCTTCTTGCAGTCACTGATCTCAGACTTCCAACCTCCAGAATTGTGAGAAATACATTTCTGTTGTTGAAGCCACCCAGGCTGTGGTACTATTTTTTACAGCATCTCTAGCAAAGGAACACAAAGGCTGTTCTCCCGGAGAAATACTCACACTTACAGACAAGGAGGAGTGTAAAGGGATATTCATTGCGTCCTTCTCTGCCTTAAAGGAATTGATCATTAAAATATGACACCCTGGCATTTCCCATTTAGTGCTGGGGACGGTTCCTGGAAATCGGAATGCAATTCCAGGTTTTTCTGGTACGATTCCTTTGGAGATACGCTCCTGGTATCCAAAACTGGAAAATGGTCTTCCTTTTTCTTCAAATGCCCTGAAATCACACATGCCTTGGGCCATAGTTTTCTTCAGCTTCTTTCCATGCTATTGGCTGGTAATCTTTGGAGTTGCGGTGGTATTTTGGACACACTTCATGACGTCAAAGGACTTTCCACTAGTTCCTAAATTGCAGGCTAATTTTTACCCTCCACTATTCTCTTCAATGTGCTCCTGCCACGGCAGCTCAACAACTTGGATTTTAAAATCCAGTATGATTCTCTTCCTTTGTCTCTTTGCAACAAGGCTGTTCTCTCTCTTCTTGTATTGTGGGGCAACACCGGCAGAATCTAAAATAAATGACAAGGAGCCCCTGGGTGGCTCAGTCGGTTAGGCGTCCAACTATCCGTCTCAGCTCAGGTCACGATCTCATGGTTTGTGAGTTCGAGCCCCACGTTGGGCTCTGTGGTGACAGTGTGGAGCCTGCTTGGGATTCTCTCTCTCCCTTCTCTCTCTCTGCCCCTCCTCTGCTCTCTCTCTCTCTCTCTCTCTCTCAAAAATAAACTTAAAAATTTTTAAAAATAAATAAGCAAATAAATGACAACTTTTTTAAAAAAGATGAATTGACAGCGATGGGTGGCAGAATGGATAGCAGGGGTGTGGCCAAGCAAGGGTAGTAAAAGATCAGTTGTAGAATCTATCTTGGGGATTTATGTAAATATTATAAAAACCTAAGACTTCACCTTGGGCGTGTGTTTTCAAGTTCTCATGACAAAATATTAGCAAAACAATGACAAAACAAGTGGCAGACAGACCTGCTACATCGCAGAGTGAACAATACACAATACACAGCGCATCTAACTCAGGTGGCCAAGGTCCACACCAACTGTGCTAAGTCGTGTCGGTAGCAAGTGTCTTGATATGACTTGTGAGAATGGCACTTCACCTCTGTGGCTTTCCTTTCGCCAACAGATAACCCAGGTCTGACCACAACAAAAAAATGGACAAATCCCAGCTGAAGGACTGTCCACAAAATCTCGGAGCAGTAAATTGTAAAACGGTCAAATTCATCCAAAACAAGGAAAGGCAGAGGAACTGTCACAGCTAAGAGGAGCCTAGGGAAACCCGATGACTTAAATGTAACGCGGTTCCCTGGATGGGATCCTGGAACAGAAGGAGACATTAGGTGAAAATCACCAAAATATGAATGAAGTAGGGACCTTAGTTAATGATAACCTATCAATACTGGTTATTCACTTTAGCAAACTCATCACACGAATGTAAGATGTTAACAATAAGAGAAAGTGGGTGTGGAACGGGAACTCTCCGTTCTGTCTTCACAACTGTTCTGTAATTCTAAAACTTTTCTAAAATACAGAAGTTTACCTAAAAACACATAGCAAACAATTACCTGGAGGAATTAATGTTACTTTGTTAGTATACCAGGGGTGCTGTGAAATATATAACCTTCTAAATGCAGTTATAAGGTCTTTCCCTGGGTGTCCTATAGACTAAATGCTTCCATTTCCAGTGTTGACTGTGGTAGAGCAAAGGCCAAGTCATAGGAGTCATGTGTGGAATTACAGCATCTAGTCAGTTCAGTTGGTGTTAACAAACTGTGTGTGTGTGTGTGTGTGTGTGTGTGTGTGCGCGCGCGCGTGTGCGCGGCTGGGGATATGCAAATGCAAGATGGTGCCATAAGATGATGTAGAACAGTTAGATGGGTGTGATAGCATTTTCCCAGATTTGACTTGGTAATATGTGTTATACGGATATACACGCAGTAATACAAACATATTTTATGACAGCTGCAAAGGTATTCTTATTCAACTTATTATTTATAATAGGCACTGTGTCAGATTTCAACGTGTATAAACTTATTAACTGTAATGCTTCTGCTACAGCCCCCATCATCACTAGATTTTAAAGTTACAGAAATAGCCAGAGAAAGAATTTCCTTCAAGGAGTCAGCTTTATCGGGCTGTTCTCTCTGGGCCCTCTGCTGGTTGCTTCACAACCTAGAATCTAAGGCCTTTCTCTGTCTTCTGGCATCTCCTACTGTTTGTTCATGGGGCCTTCTCCTCAGCTATTTAGTTCTTGTGTATTCCTTTAAGACTTTAGTTGGACCAAAAAAAAAAAAATGTTCAGTTCCAAAGTTTCATGGGTTTGAAAAATAACAGCTTGCCTTTATACTGAAAATGGCAACTTCCACATATATGATCTCATGGGATCCTCAACAAAAATCTTATAAAAATTCCTTTCTTAGCTAAGGGCATGGAAGGTAAGCTTAAAAGTGGCCCGGACTCCTGATGTTGGCGATTCTTGGCCATCCAGCATCGGATGACCCTTGCAGCATTCGGGAAACCCTCCAATCTTATAAGGCAAGCATGCATGTCCCCAGCCTCCGTTTCAGCCATGACACAGGCATGTGGCCCAAGACCCGCCTATGACCCAGCTCTGGCCGACAAAGAGTAGAATAGAATAGAATGACATACACTAGAATAAAATTAGATTGACATACAATTGAATAAAATAGACGTGACACAACAACAGACCGCACATAAAGTATATAATTTGATAATTTTTGACATACATCTGCACCTGCAAAATCATCACCAAAATCACACGAGCGATAATATTCATCACTGCCAAGAGTCTTTTTATGCTCCTTTGTAAGTCTTCTTTTCCACTCATCGCCACCCCCCTCCCCCCCTCCCTGCCTATGCCAAGAGGCCACTGATCTGTTTTCTGTCATTACAGAAAATGATTTTCCGGAAATTTTGCACAAATAGAATCATACAGAGTACACACACTTTTTGTCTGGCTTCTTTCACCCAACATAACTATTTGGACATTCAGCTTGTTGCAAGTATCAATCATTTAGCAATCCTTTTGATCGCTAAGTAGCATTCCGTCGTAAAGATATACCACAATTTATTCATTTGCTGATGGACATTTGGGTTGTTTCCAGGTTTGGCTTGTTACAAATAACACTTCTAGGAAGATTCATATCTAAGTCTTTGCATGGACATGTGCCTTCATTTCTTCTGAGTAAATGCCTGGGGTGAAATGTCTGGATAATATGATAAGGTAATGTTTAATTTAAGAAACTGCCAAGAATTTTCCAAATTGATTGCACCATTTTACATGCCCACCAGCAAGAAGAGTTCCAGGCCCTTCACATCCTCTGCAACATTTGGTATGATAAGTCTTCTTAAATTTTAGCCTTTCTAATAGGTATGAAGAGATCTCATCATGGTTTAATTTGTGGTTCCCTAACAATGATGTTGAGGTATCTTCTCATCTGCCTTTTTTTTTGCCACCCATATATATTCTTTGCTGAAGTATCTGGTCAAGTCTTTTCCCCGTTTTTAATTGGGTTGTTTGGGTTTATTTTATTATTGAGTTTTGAGAGAGCTCTTTACATATTCAGGTTACAAATATTTTCACATGTTCTGCTATCCTGGGATTTGCCATTTTGTTCTCTTAAAAGTGTCTTTTAGGGGCGCCTGGGTGGCTCAGTCGGTTAAGTATGCGACTTCGGCTCAGGTCATGATCTCACAGTTCGTGGGTTCGAGTCCTGCCTTGGGCTCTCTGCTGTCGGTGAGGAGCTTGCTTCTGATCCTCTATTTCCCTCTCTCTCTGCCCCTCCCCTGCTCTCTCTCTCTCTGTCTCTCTCTGTCTCTCAAAAATAAACATTAGACATTTTTTTAAAAAGAGTGTGTTATAAAAGGCAGAAGTTTTAAATTGTGATGAAGTCCACTGCACCATTTTTTTTTCTGTGTTCAATTGCTTGTAGTACCACATCCAAGAAATCTTTGCTTGCCTCAGACTCTCAACTTGAATTCTCTTCCATTTCCTTTAAACATTTTGTAAGCCTAGGGTTTACATTTAGCTCTATGATCCATTTGGGTTCATTTTTCCCTGTGGTGTTCCCACAGTCTCGCCGTTCCCTCCACCACAAAGTCAGCTTCTGTTCTGTTGCCCTTTTTCCCTGCCATCTAGCTGCCGTGGTCCCTTTTCCAAACTCTTGCTCTCTTCTGCCAAATGGCTCTGTTCACACTGTTCCCGCCACCTAGAACACTTTTCCCTTATCCCTTCTGGCCAAACACCTTATCTATTTTAATTCGGCATAAGATCTCCTGTGCTTGGCTTAGAGCTGAGCACACAAAAGACACTCTCTCTTTTTTATTTTTTATTTTATTTTTTTTTTTAATTTTTTTTTTTCAACATTTTTTATTTATTTTTGGGACAGAGAGAGACAGAGCATGAACGGGGGAGGGGCAGAGAGAGAGGGAGACACAGAATCAGAAACAGGCTCCAGGCTCCGAGCCATCAGCCCAGAGCCTGACGTGGGACTCGAACTCACGGACCGCGAGATCGTGACCTGGCTGAAGTCGGACGCTTAACCGACTGCGCCACCCAGGCGCCCTCACTCTCTCTTTTTTAAAAAGGAGGGAATAAATGAGTGGGGTTGAGTTCCTAGACTAAGGTGACATGATAGTAAGCTGGGGGACTGGAATTTGGCTCTTGATTCCTGTCCCAGTTATAGTTTTTACGTGGCATTTGAATTGAAAGCTTGAAAGAACTTCTGGACCCCTGTCAGCTTCCCACACTCATTTTGGAGACGTCAATAGTCGTACCCAGCCTGCAAATCTTTTGGGGGCTGAGCCCCTTCGTGCCCCACGATTGGTTGCTATTAAACTATGAAGTTATTTATGGGTGAGTTTAGTCTTTAAGAATTTCTGTTGATCCAATAATTGGTCTAAGCATTAGTTTCTGATGATTTAGCTGTGTTCCCTGTGAATTAATGATGACTAATGATAGGGATTTAAGAACTGATACCCTCAGGTACTTAGCTGTTTTAAATAGCACATTAAACAATATAACACTTAAAGTTCACGTTCCTTTAAAAAATATATTTCATGAAAACCCAGGAGGTGAACCATAAGTGCTATATTAGTTGCATTAAGGATTAATTTTATAGCTCCAGAGGTACAGCCAGAGGCAGATTCTTTTTTCTGTAAGTGAATTTGCCTTTCGCTAAGAACACAGGCGCATGATGCATGGGTGGCATATGAATTCCAGCTCCCAAACTCCAAAACCCGGTGCTTAAAAGAGAGAAGCCTACAAACCTGATTTCAACTGTGAGGAAACATCAGAGAGACCCACATTGAGAGACAGGCTCAAAAGTATCAAGGTTATGAAAGACAAAAAAGACAATGGAGACCTGTCCCAGATTAGAGTCATTACAACTGAATGCAATTGTGAAATGCTGGCTTGGGTCCTAGGTTATGGAAAGGACATTGATGTGACAACTGGCAAAATTGGAGTAAGGTCTGTTGATTAATTAGTGGTATTGTCTGTACTATTTTTACTTTCCCGGTCTCGATAGTTGTACAATGGTTTCATTTGCGGAAGATAGAAGAATACATGAAAACTTTTGGGACTATTTTTACCACTTGGATAGAAGACTAAAATTAATTCATAATAATGTATTGTTTAAAATATCCCTAACATAAACAAATAAGCAAACAAAAAGCCAAAACAGATACATAAAAAGATGTATACGTAGATGTTTCTATGCAGAGAATATCATAAAGCTTTTAAGTTGGCGGGGCTCCAGGGCATCTGGGTGGCTCAGTGGGTCAAGCATCCAACTCTTGATTTTGGCTCAGGTCATGATCTCATGGGTTTGTGAGCTCAAGCCCCATGTAGGACTCTCTGTTGTCAGCACAGACCCCGCTTCAGAGTCTCTGCCTCCCTTTCTCTCTGTGCCTCCTACACTCGTTCTCTCTCTCTCTCTCTCTCTCTCTCTCTCAAAATAAATAAACTTAAAAAAAAAAAAGAAAGTGTTATATGGGCAGGGTTCCAAACACACACACACACACACACACACACACACACACACACAAAGGCATGCAAATTGATCCTACTGACCCTATGGCCCCTCAAGAAAACGGACTTCTCCTTGATATAATAGAAAAACAGAACCACCACCTCTGGTCTCAGCGGATGTAACAGCAGGAATACGGAACAGGTGCCTGACCTATTGCCGTGGGCTGCCCTGCTGACGGGGCCTGCGGGCTGCTGGGTGTCAGCCTAAGTCTTTGCAAAAGTGGCAAGGAATCGGGGCCTCCCTGCCCAAATACAAGTGAGCCACGAGTCCTTTTGAAATAGACACCTGAAAACCAGTCAGCTGTTTATATTCCAAGTACAAAACATGGTGCCGCAGTACAGACTATTGCACTGTAATCGAGGGGCTTGATCAGATTTCCCTGTAAGGCTTGTCAGCTTCAAACCGAGAAGCTCGTGAACAGAGAAACATACAATCTTTTTTCCCAGCCGTAGCGACAAAAAGAGATCATCCCAAAGACCCCTCCTCTTGATAGCATTATGGTTCATGTTGTAAGCGAAGAAGCCTGGGCTCAAAGAAGTGTGCTGATCTGCTGAAGAATGCAGGGATGAGAGGGATTCCAGTGCCTTCCATCTAAGTCCTGCCCACCATAGGGAGGAGCGACTCCTCTCAGCCTCTGAGCTAGGTCAATGCCAGCATCCCTTCTAACTTTAATTTAACCTATTTAACCTTCTGAGCAGTAACTTAAGGAAAGAACGTCTATTCCCGTGGAAAAGCACACACCAAACCCAAGTGCCATAATTACCATTACAACGCAAAGCCCGGCATTGCTGAGCGAGAGGCACTTCTCTCTCTCTGGTTCCGAAAAATGACTTGTGATGTGCCTACTTCTGTGCTCTGGAAGCTGTGGCCTCTGAGCTTCTCAGGTGCCGTATCATACACTTCTACTCGGGTGTATTTTCAGTCCCCTTCCATTGGTGTCTCTCTGAAACAGGCTAACAACAGGCAAATGAAGACCTCCTTCCACAGCTCTCTGTATATCCCTTCACAGCCAAACGCCAGGAAAAATGATACAGACTTGTCTTCCTTTCCACTGCCTCCTTAATCGACTCCACCTTGCTCTGGGAGGGAAAGAGATGCTCAATAAGGCCACCTCTGTATCACGAACCCAGGGGACATGTTCGGTTCTAATCTAACCGGACTACCCAGACCGTCCGGTACTGTGAGTCGTGCTCTCCTTGGAAGACATTCTGTCCTCAGCTTCCCTGACACTTCCAACTTTTCTCCTCTTTCTCCGGCAACGCTTCCTCCATATACTTTGTCTGCTTGTACTTCTCTCCCCGGCCTATTAAATGTTGGAATTTCTCAAGAACAGATCCTAGGACTTCATTCTTTCGCTTGCTGTACTTGCCCTAAGTAATGTCATCCAATGTGGCTTTAAGTAGCCTATGTTCTGGATTCCCACATACTCACCTCCGCGTTTCTGAGAGTCAACAGCTCTACCTCGCTGTCTCGAAAGCACTCCAAATCCAGCATGTCTAAAGCAGACTTGATTTCCACACCCAAGTCCCTGCACTCCTCCTGTTCCTCCCATTTCCTAGCTCACTGACTACACCACCATCATTGTAGTGGTCTTTCCAGAAACCCCGGGCGTTATTGCTGACAATGCCCTCTCCTTCACCCCGTATCCAACACCAAAGGAATACTTGCCATCTTACTCCCTAAAAGATCTTTCGCCTC
The DNA here is from genome assembly GCF_028018385.1 of Neofelis nebulosa. Lineage (NCBI taxonomy): Eukaryota > Metazoa > Chordata > Mammalia > Carnivora > Felidae > Neofelis > Neofelis nebulosa. The sequence goes on from NC_080787.1 coordinate 20,636,654, forward strand.
CGTTCACTTGTCTCCATGTCTCCCACTGCTAGCCTCGTCAGAGCGATGACTAGAGGAAAGTTCCCAGTTGATCTCTTGTCGCTTCCCCTGCACCGGAACCATTCTACCATTTCTTCCCTTAGTCTCTTCATGCCACAACCAAAGGGGCTTTTTTTCTTCACTTTAATTTTGGAGTATTCATAAATTCACAGGGAGTTACAGAGATAGGACAGAGAGGACCCACTGACATGTTCTGCACCCAGGTTCCTTGATGGTTACATTTGGTATAGTTATAGTACAATGTCAAAGCCAGGAATTTGACATTGGTGCCATGTGTGGGTTTAGTCCTGTGGCATTTTATCACGTGTGTAGATTGATGTTACCACCGCTACAGCAATCGAGGTACGGAACCGTTATCTTACCACCGCAGAGACCTCCCTCATGCTACCTCTTGGGAGTCAGACCTACCTCTCCCCACTGTCTGCCTCCATCATCTGGAACCCTTTCACCCTCCAATCTGTTTTCCATCTCTAACTAATTTTGTCTTTTTTGAAAATGCTGTCTCCTTAAAAATCATAGAGTAGGTGATTCTCTGAGATTGGCTTGTGTCACTCAACACGATGCCCTTGAGATCTAAGTTACTGCCTACCAATGGTTTGTTCCTTTTTCTTGTTCGGCAGTATTCATGTTATGGATGAGTGAACTTCCATGAATTCATTTCGGCTGTTTCTAATTTTGGCTCTCATAAGTAAAACCGCAGTGAATGGTTGTATACAGGCGTGAATGTGAACATAAGCCTCATTTCTCTGAAAAGCCCAGGGGCGGAACTGTGTATTTGGTTTTATAAGAAACTACCAAATCATTTTCCAGGCTGGCTGTATTATTTTACCAGCAGCGTCTGAGAGATCCACTTTCTCTGCATCTCTAACAGCCCTTGGGATCGTCACTTTTTTTTAAGCTGTTCCAAGGGTGTGTGGTGTTCTCTCGCCTTGGTCTTCATTTACATTTAGCTAATGGTTAGTGGGGCTGAACGTTTTTAATATGCTTGTTGCCATTTGTATATATTCTTTGGTCCAATGTCTCTTCATATCTTTTGCCCATTTTCTGATTGGCTTGCTTGTTGTTGTTGTTGTTGTTGTTGTTTCTGAAGCTGCCCATTGAGAATTCTTTACATATTGTAGCTAAGAATCCCTTGTCAGATATGTGGTTTGCAAATATTTTCTCCCAGTCTGTAGCTTGTCGTTTCATCCTCCTAACAGAGGCTTTTGCAGAGCAGAAGTTTTTAATGTTGATGAAATCCAATTTATTCATATTTTTTTCTTTTGTGCATCATGCCTTTGGTGTTTCAGAACTCTCCACCAAGCCCTGAGTCTCGAAGATGTCCTCTATGTTATCTTCTGAAAGTTCTATGGCTTTATGTCTGACCTTCACATTTATACTCCATTTTAAGTTAATCGTCATATAAGGTGTGAAGTTTAGGTCAAGGTTCAGCTTTTGGCCTGTGGACGTCTAATTGCTCCGGCACCATTTGTTACAAAAACAAAACAACAACAACAAAAACACCAAAAAAAAAAAAAAAACAAAACCCATCCTTCTTCCACTGAATTGGTTTCGCATCCTTATCAAACAACAGTTGGTGTACTTACGTGAAGATATTTCTTGGTTTCTCTAATTTGTTCCACTGATCTATGCATCTATTCCTCTACTAATGTGAACAGTCTTGATAATCGTAGCTACATGGTATCTTGACATTAGCTAGAGTAGTTCCTCCTACTTTACCCTTCCTTTGTAGAATTGTTTTAGCTATTCTCGTTCCTTTGCCTTCCCATACACTTTTCGGAATAATCTTCTCTATATCTTCAGAAAATCTTGCTGGGATTTTAATGAGAATTATATTAAATTTGTATATCAATCTGGGGAGAATTGGCATCATTACTATGTTGCGTTTTCCTCTTCATGAAAATGGAATATCCATCTATCGACCTATCTATCTATCTATTTGACAGAGAGAGAGACAGAGAGCATGTGCCAGCAAGGGAGAGTGGCAGAGAGAGAGAGAGAGAAAGAGAGAGAGAGAGAGAGAGAGAGAGAGAGAGAGAGAGAGAACCTCAAGCAGGCTCCACACCCACTGACATGGGGCTCTATCCCATGACCTTGGGATCATGACCTGAGCCAAAGTAGAGTCAGATGATCAATCAACCAAGCCACCCAAGCGCCCCTCTCCACTTATTTAGATCTTTGATTTCATTCATCACTGTCTAGTAGTTTTAGGCACCTAAATCTTGTACGTGTTTTGTTAGACTTACACCTAAGTATTTCATTGCTTTAGTGATTGTAAATAGTATTGTATATCTCATTTCAGTTTCCACAAGCTAATTGCTAGTATATATAAATACTATATAGATTGATTTTTGTATGCTGATCTTGTAATAGCAGAGAACTCACTTAATAGCTGTATGAGTTGTTTTGTAGATTCCTCATGATTTCTACGTGGACAGTATGTAATATGCAAATAGGGACAGTTTTATTACTTCCTTTTCATTCTATATGCATTTTCTTTTCTTTTCTTCCTTATTGCACTGCCTAAAATTTCCAGTTCTATGCTGAATAGCCATTATAAGAGTGGCTATCCTTACCTTACCCTCAACCTGAGGGAGAAAGCATCAGTTCTTCACCACAAAGTCGGATGTTAACAATAGGAGTTTTATGAACATTCTGTTCTAGTTTGAGGAGGTTCCTTTTTATTCCTATTTTTCTGATAGTTTTTTTTTTTTTTTTATCATGAGTGGGTGTGTTGGATTTTGTCAGGTGCTTTTCCTGAATTGCTTGATTTAACCATGTCATTTCTCTCCTTTAACCTGTTACCATGGTGGATGCCCACTGACTGATATTCACGTATTAAACCAGGTTTGCATCCCTAGAATAAACCCCAGTTAGTCATGGTGTGTAATCATTTATAATTTCATTTACTGCTATTGTTATATAAAACTAATGTTTATTCAGGTACATTGTCCCAGAATGATCTTCCAAAACATAAATTCAACTGTGTAATTCCTCTGTTTACATCCTCCACTTGCTTTCAACTACCCGTAGGAAATAGATATAGATCGAAGCCTTATTCTGGCCCAGCTCATGGCCCAGTCTGGCCCCTGCCTTCCTCACTACTTCATCCTGTGCTGCTGTGTCACTTTCTGTGCTCTGGGCTCCCTTCTTGGCCTTCACGCTGTTCTCTCTGCCTCCGACACTTCCCCTACCTTTTACCAAATTAACTCCTACATACCCCTCAGATCTTGGGCATCTGGGTCCAGACTTTTATTTAACTTTCATGTGATTAAATCAGTTTCTTCTGCACATAGCTCCGAGTTACATGATTATATGTGCTATTATTTAATGTCTTCCTGTCCCATGAAATGCAAAATTTTACATGAGCAGAGGCCATGGCCATCTGAGTTTCCATAGTAACTCCCTTACCGGGCAAAAAGAAGGCATCTAATACTTATTGAATAAAGGCACCAAAGAAAGTTTAAGTGGAGGGTAAGCAAAGGTACCTGGGTGAGAAAGATAAGTGGGCGCAGGGTGGTTGCCCAGTTGGGAAGGTATAGGGTCCTGGGAGACAACACTCAAAGGGCAAGGCTTTGACTTCCAGATGGAAGAAGGAGTACCATGGTTTGTAGACAAAGGGAGCCATGGCTTGTGGATAGAAGAAAGCCCCTGAACTTGCTATCAGTTGTTATAAACGTATGTATGCTTTCATATTTCATCTCTTTTCTCCAATGTTTATCTCTGCAAGGTGATCTTTGAGTAACAAATACACCTATTTCTCATTTATTTGTATATATATATAAATTGATTTGTTCTTCAGAATCTTCTGGAAACAAAAAGGCAGCTAACAAAACAACTGGATGATCTCAGAAAGTTAAGATCAGAGATTGTTTTCCAAACTTTTACTAATAACTTTGAGAAGCCAACTCTAAAATCTTTTTAAAATCTGTCATGTTCTTTCATTTAGCTCTATTTGACTCCGATGAAAACTCTTTTCCTCGCCTTCTGTGATTCAATGTTTTCCTGAGACTGTGCTCATCCTTTGTTCCATTTCATCTTATCTTCTTTGTCTTTCCTGCTCCCTAATCATGAGTCTTCCACAGGGTTCTGGCCCCGGCCTTTCCTCTCCTCACTTTCTCCTCCCCACTGAGTATCTGTTCACCAAGCATCTCTGTGGGGATCACTCTCTCACCGGGTGCTCTTAATGATAATGACTTTCAGGACCCCTGACTAGAGGTCATGCTATGCTGCTGCTTCCAAGGCTCCAAAATCTCCTTTTACTCCATAGTCAGCTCTATTGCAATATGAGATGAGATAAAGAATTCCCTGGGCGATGTAGTATGTGGATGGTAAGGTTACATTTCTATTAATTCCTCCTAAAGTCTTTGTCTCCCTAAAAGAATGGAGACGAGCCCCAAACATATCTTCTTCTATCCCAAGACTGGGCTTCCTGAGAAAATGATCCACATTTCCCTAAGAAGATAAAACTTGATTCAAGCCTAGAAATATTTAACTATAAGCTTATCATAAGCATTAAAAAGATATTGATCACCTATCTAATCCTGACATCCATTTCTCCAGTTACCCAATACTCCACTGATTCAAGGGAATGTGTACATTATAATAATAACAGTTTTGTGACCTCAGAGTAACATTTCTCATTACCTCCTTGTTGCAAGATTAGCTAAAATGGTTGTGTGTGTGTGTGTGTGCACGCACACACTCATGTGCATATATGTGTATGACTCGGAAACTTTTAAAGAGGCTCCAACTGCTTTGGGTTGTTCTTTGAAATCTATTTTTTGTTTTTCTTTCTAAAACACACATGTGCCTTGTGCACATTTCAGCAATGAACAGAACTTATGTTTTTAGCCCTGACTTCCCTCCAGAGCTCATCCCCCTAATTTTTTCCTGCTCAACAGACCATTTCACATAAAAACTAGCTGCGAATTCCTTGAAAGCAGGGGCAATATTGGATATACTTTTATATACTCCATGCCTAGTACAGTGCCCAGTTCAGAGCAGACGCCCAGAAGTATTAAAGAAATGAATGGACATTATGCAAGATTATGAGATTATGGGATACTGTTTGTGGAAAGCACTTAAGGGTCAAGTGTATTGGTATGGGTTACTATTAATTGAAAGGGTGCTATTAATTAAAAAATAACAATAGCAATCAACATTCGCACTATACTTGAAGATATGTTAGCATTAAAGTCATGTATTAGTACTTTCTTTTTTGAGAGAGAGAGAGAGAGAGAGAGAGCATGTGCACATGCATGCATGAGTTGGAGAGGGGCAAAGGGAGACAAAGAGATTTGTATGCAGGTTCCATGCTCAGTGCAGAGCCCAACGCAGGGCTCTGTCCCACAACCCTAGGATCATTACCTGAGCCAAAATCAAGAGTCATATGGTTAACTGACTGCGCCACTCAGATGGCCCCATGTATTAACACTTCAAACTTAATTTAGCAACATCTTCCTCAGAATGGCTACAACCTTAAGTCCTACTCCTCCAAACTAATGAAATCAGCCCAGTCAATGTCCCTGGAACGTATTATCTTTATTTCTATCATATATCTGTAATTTTTGATAAAATTGGATTCCTATTTATTCTTATTTAAATGTTCTTCAAGGTTCATCTCAGCCCCCACCTCCTATAGCAAGGATTCCCTCAGCCTTCAAGCCCACACGTCTCTGTCCTCTGAATTCTTTTAAAAAAATTTTTTTTTACATTTATTTATTTTTGAGAGACAGAGTGAGACAGAGCATGAGCAGAGGAGGGGCAGAGAGAGAAAGAGACACAGAATCTGAAGCAGGCTCCAGGCTCTGAACAAGCGTTCAGCACAGAGCCTGATGTGGGGCTCGAACTCACGAACCGCGAGATCATGACCTGAGCCGAAGTCGAGCGCTCAACCGGCCAAGCCACCCAGGCACCCCCAGGGTCATCCTAGTTTTAAAGCTGGCATTTTCAGCTTTGTTTATTCTCATTTTTCGAAGTCTATGTCAAACGGATGGCACTGAGGTAGTTGAAAATCAAAGGCAAGGTGTGATATAAAGTTCCCCAATTATATTATCAGTTGAATTCATATCTACATAATGTTTTTGTGTTTTTGATTTTTGTATGTATAAGGTCATTGATCAGAAGAGAACTGGAATGGGGATATATGGGAGGATTTAGAGACTTCCAATCTTCCCAACCCTCAACCCACTCTTAGCATCCCCTTTTGAGTCTCCTCTTTCCTTGTCTGATTAGGCATCTCCATGTTTGGCCTGAGGATTCTGACCTTCTCCCAGATGGAGAAGAGCAGATTCTCTTAATGCTCTATGCACCCCCACCCCCCACCAAACCATTTGCATGCCAATCCTCGATATCTCCAGACATGTAACTAAAATCAGAGCCCAGAATTTCCTAAGAGGAGGGGAAGATTTACAAAGCCAAACCCAGTAGATTTACCCACCAAAAGTCTTACAAGACGTTACTCAATTATATTGACAAAGATCTGCCGATGTGTGAGAAAAGGGATCCTGAGGGCTATTGAGTCAGGCAGGAGGAATAAACATCATTTTGATCAGGATAACTGTGGGTACAATCACCCATGATTTCGGATCTACTAATGCTACGCTGAGCAGCTGAGAGCCGTTCTCACAGAGTGCTTGTCAGCGGAAGAAGCCTTGGGCTCAATTGGAAGTGCAGTCTCGGGAAAGTTGAGAGGCCGGAAATGGTGAGTTCAATAGAGAAGAAAATAATTCAAAGATGTCAAGAGATAGGAATGCAGTTGTAGAAGTAGCCCCATAGATGATCTCATCATCAGGGCCTGAGATAGCCCCTGGCGAGGGAAACACCAACGCCTCTGAAAAGCAACATAGTGGCTCTTCTCTGTGGGCTGGGTGCACTGCAGGAAGATGCTGCCATTGAAAAGGCAACTTGCCTTGATTGCGATGACCACGGGAATGTCCCAAGGTGGCAAAGGGTATGTAATTACGCTAGAACAGACAAATACAAATAGGTACACACTCACCTTGGTAGACATTAGGACTCATCGGAAAGACTGACCTGCTGAGGTCTTAGGGCATGGTAGGTTGATCATCGAGTTCCTGGCCCAGCTTGATGTATATAACTGAGAAAATTCCAGATTTGGTGAATCAAGGCTACCACCATATCAGAAGGTTGGGGTCATTTCTAAATCTCAATCAGTTCACAGGTCCACACTTCCTCAAATGAAGGCTTAATAACCCACTTCCTAGCATTGCAGGTGATAGTACTGAATTTCACTCCTAGCCTTCCTCAGAGGCACTTGTGTCCATTCTTGTGGGTCCCTGTACTGCGGAAAAGAAAATTCCCAAACTTTTCAGAAGTATTTGGACATTGGCTTCAAGCCAACCATATTACAAAAGCAGGAGACCACTACAGATCAGGTCAGTAATAGAATTTTGGAGTGTGCGTGTTAGACTTTTTTTTTTTCTTTTGGTGGTGGTGGGGAATATAATAAATATGGAGAAGATGGGGCACCTGGATGGCTCAGTCAGTTCAGTGTCCGACGTCAGCTCAGGTCAGGATCTCACGGTTTGTGAATTCGAGCCCCACATCGGGCTCTGGGCTCCAGCTCAGAGCCTGGAGCTTGCTTCAGATTCTGTGTCTCCCTCTCGCTCTCTGCCCCTCCCTGCTTGTGGTCTGTCTGTCTCTCTCTCTCTCAAAAATAAATACTTAAAAAAAATTTTAATTTCAAAAAACACGGAGAAGAATGTAAAACCCATGACGAGTTTTCGCTCATGGAATAGCATCTATTCTCCCCTTCAACACTGAGTCCCTTCCCCCTTGCATCTTGGAGTCTCACATGCTCCAGTCTCCCTCACACCCTAAGGTCTTTGAACTTGCTTGTCCCTGATCTGACCTTCCATCTCACCTCTTCCTACCCCCTCACCTAATGAATTCTTCCTCACCCTTCACATGCCAGCTCCAGCTGGGACACTTCCATAGGGAAACTTGCCTGTGTCCATCTCTGCTCGAATCTAGGAATTTGGTCAACTTCCTTGGTTCAGCGGCATCATGGGACAGTGTTCCTTTCCTCCAAAGCACTATCCTCAGTTTGTTGGTGTAAGGTCATCAGGGCGACTTGATTAGTATTGGACAATATTAACCTGATTAGTATCCACTGGACGGTGAGCACCTTAAGAGCCGGAACCATATGTTTTTCTTCATCACTGGATCCCTGTCTCCCAAGTACAATGCCTGGCATGGCAGACCCTCAAAAATATCTGTCAAATGAATGAATGAATAAATGAATGTACCTACATTGTTTATTTAAAAAAAAAAAACCTTATAAGAATTCAAATTTGGCATACATCAGCCACTATCTTTCAGGATCTTTAGTGTCGGCAGCCCTTTTTTCTGGTAATGGTGAGCAGAAACATATTATCCTTCTCACTACCCATGGCTGAAGGTATAAGTGTGCCCCCCTCCAGAACAGAGCCTGCATCAATAAAGTCACAGTAGGATACTCTTCCCTAAAGTTGAACCAGACTATACAGGCTGGCTTGGGATCCGAAAAAAATAACAAGATTCTATGGCAAGGATAACAAGGGAAAATGGAACCATCCGCGATCTCTTTCTGTCCTTTGTTTCAGCATCCCGGAGAAGGGGTTAAGGGAAGGGTTTGCGGCTGAGAGACTGGATTTTAATTGGTCTACAAAACTCTAATAAAGCTTGGTTTCGCGTCTTTAATCTCACCATACTTCCCTTTTAACAAACTTCAAGGAAATAACTCACCCTGAACTGCAACAGTAGATTGCCAAAGAGCCACCAAATAAGAAAGGCACATGTTTCCTGTATTTGGGTGAATGAACCAGCCATGCTCACTTAAAAGGCTTTTTTACTAGCAGAGGATGCATAAGAGGTTTTCCTCCAGTGTTACTTTTCTAATGAAAACATTTGGTGCCACCTGCTGGCAAAATTCACACGGGCTTCTGGGCATTCACAGAGCATAAAGGTCTCTCGAACAAGCTAGGTCTGAAAAACCCTACAACGAATTGGGCAAATTTCTAAGAAGATAGAGAATTTAAGTTTCTTATTTTCTTACTGGAAAAAAAAAATCCCATCTGAGATACTCCACCACTTGGGCGATTTATGTTCCCGCAGAAGTATTTAACCGAAAATTTTCTTTACAGGAATGTACTTTTGGGGCGCCTGGGTAGCTCAGTTGGGTGAGCGTCCGACTTCGGCTCAAGTCATGATCTCACAGCTCATGAGTTCGAGCCCCGCGTCGGGCTCTGGGCTGACGGCTCGGAGCCTGGAGCCTGCTTCGGATTCTGGGTCTCCCTCTCGCTCTGCCCCTAACCCACTCACATTCTGTCTCTGTCTCTCTCAAAAATAAATAAACATTTTAAAAAATTGTTTTAAATAAAGGAATATACTTTTGGGGTGCCTGAATGGCTCAGTCTGTTAAGCATCTGGCTTCGGTTCAGGTCATGATCCCATGGTTCATGGGTCGAGCCCCACGTTGGGCTCTGTACTGACAGCCCAGAGCCTGGATCCTGCTTCGGATTCTGTGTCTCCCTCTCTCTCTGCCCCTTCCCTGCTCACACTCTGGCTCTCTCTGTCTCTCAAAAATGAATAAAGGTTAAAAGAAATTTTTTTTAAGGAATATACTTTCTGCATAGCTCATTCTTGAGCTAAAAGGACAGTTGAGAGGAGAAGGAATTGCCCAGAAATCCTAAGGCCTCTTCCATCTCTTAACACACTAGGATTCTGAGAAGGTTCGAGAATGTTTCTCATGATAACATTTGGCCCAAGCAAACTCATCCAGTTGGCTAGCTTTCCCTTTGCGAAAAGCCTCACATTCCACTTCCTTGGGTAAAACACAAATAAACCCAGTCAGTCCCTCTGATGTTTTACAAACCAAAATTACACTTCTTAACCTACCATTCATTCCTGAGTATGAGAAAGACTAGAGGAGGGATATTTAGTGTCTTAACAAGCTCATGTGAGGATAGCTGACATAATTAACTAGCTGACTTATTACTTTAACTGGCTGACATAATTAACACGAATTATGTTTCAGAGAAATCCACCCCCTTATAAATCAACTGTGTTTACAAATCCCCACATGCTCAAGCCATGTGTAGGAGCAGCAAGGAGAAAAAAGTAATTTTCCTGGAAATGTGTGGGTTGATTAGCCGAGACAAGCCCTGTCCGCCTCGCCCTCCCGAGGCACATTCGCGGTAAAGGTGTTTCTTAGTAGGCTGACCTCATTGGTGCCGAGCGTCGGAAATTTGGTCCTAAGGATCGGCCGGTACAGAAAGGCATCCGCAGATTTAGCAAAGTGGTTAGCGTTTCTCAGAGGCCCAAGAGATTAGGTGACTCTTCCGTTGGCCTTTACAGTTAGGGCAGAGCCAGAGACAAGGCGCGAGGTCCCCCGATTCTCTGCCTTCTGCTTCTCCTTCCTCCTTACGCTTGCTCTAACTGATGCCCTTCCTATGGAATGCAGAACACGAAGGTGACCGGAGAGGAGGAAAAACCCCCTGTGAGTGCAAATAATCTACATCGCTCAGCTGGGTGTCTTTCTCTTTAAAGAAATGAAAAAAGGGGTGCCTGGGTGGCGCAGTCGGTTAAGCGTCCGACTTCAACTCAGGTCACGATCTCGCGGTCTGTGAGTTCGAGCCCCGCGTCGGGCTCTGGGCTGACGGCTCGGAGCCTGGAGCCTGCTTCAGATTCTGTGTCTCTCTCTCTCTCTCTCTGCCCCTCCCCTGTTCATGCTCTGTCTCTCTCTGTCTCAAAACTAAATAAACGTTAAAAAAAAAAAAAAAAAGAAATGAAAAAAAGCCCTTGAAGTCAAAGTGGGAGGGGAGAAAATGACAACTCAGCTAAGCAGAAGGCATGCAGCAAAGTGAATCCTGATGCCCGTGTTAAGTGCCTACTAGGTGACCGAGTACTTTGCACACATTATCGTCAAGTCTAGTAAACACTCTTCAAGAGAGCGTGGTTATGTCCGTTTCACAGGTGAGCCGGTGGTAAGTGACCCACCGTCGCATGGTAATGAAGGGCAGAAGCTGCCCGTGACACCAGGACTCCCGTCTCCAAACCTACGGTCTGTTCACTTGACCAGGCCGCCTCCTCTGCGCACCTAGAACTGTGCCCCTTCTTGCGGGCAACTTGGACGGGACAAGGGGCAGAAGCACTGAGAGCCCACCGAAGCACGTCCTCCATCAAGAGCTAAGGAAGTGCCACTTCTAATAAGCCCCCTTAATGCACAGAGTGGCCCCCAGCAGCATAACCTCCGGTAGCTGTTGAACTCAGCATTTGCCTTTAAAATGAGAATTATTGACTCAGGGCGAAGACTTCAGTTTCAAGCATGAGTCATCCCGCCCAGCAGACCTGGTTTGTTTTTAGCCAAATGTGGGGTGTGTGTTCACCAACAAAGCATGTCACAGAGGATGTACACACACACACACACACACACACACACGTCCGCCTATTGCGGCTCCCTCAGACATCCCTTGCCTGCCAGAATAGGGTCTGTTTGTGACCGCCCCCCCCCCCCCGCCAGCCCCCAACAGCACTAGGGAATGTGATCTTTGCAGAGGTCACAGACAGGAAATGACCTTGAGGAAAGTCACTTGATGTCATTCCTTGAATGTTCTGCTGTCAGCTCCTAAAACTGTCAGGAATGAGGTAGTGAGTGTCTCCTTCAGCTGCACAAACAGAGGCCACCAAAGGATTCCAGGAAAGAAAAAAGTGGGCGATCATAGTAATTCGCATGTGAACCAAACCCGGCAGCTGCCATTTTCTAGAGGCAGGACGTTGAACGATATGTGTGGCATCTCAGTTTTCCTATCTGCTGGGTGGGCCTCAGAGCATGACACAGGTAGTCCCTGGTAAAAATGCTGCTTCTCGTTCTTCCTGTATGCAGCCTGCAAACTCATGATGTGATCACTGGCGTCCATCCGAACCCAGAACTGTGGCCCCCACAAAGGGTTGACCAGCCCAGCTCCCCTGCTGTCGAGACCACACTGATGCTAAAACAGGACAAATCTACAAGCCGGACATTTAATATAAAACTGCTTGCATCGGATTCTCGAAGGGTCCGTTTCCCCCCAAAACGTTGAAGAGTCACTGTTATAAAGCCTCCTCCCTCCCAGCTTCTGGAAGCTGTCTCTTCTTCCTGGTAACTGTCACCGAAGGGGTCAGGCCTCATGGCTTCTCCTCAAATACTGCAGCCCGTCCGCACTGTCTCCCTGTCTTCAAGCTTCCCCGCACCACCGCTGGAGTGGGCACTCTGACCTGCCCGTCAAAAGCAGTGCATATGGTTGGCTGTCTCCTGATATCATTCCCCTGTCTCCTTTCAGACAGAGTCTGGGTTTTATTCAGGGATCCACAGCTCTCTCCTTTGCCTGTGCCTCAAGGAAAGCCGTCCAGATCCCCTTTTCCTTGGATGGGCCTCACTGGCCTAACCAGCGACTGGTTTAGATACGATCCACATCTCAATTCTGGGCAATGTTATGTGGGAGATGGTTTTGGGCTATTTCTCAGAAAGTTCTTCATCACTCTTATCTGTAGGCCACGAAACAGACATAACTCTGTCATGATGCTATCACACTGCTTTATTCCTTGACATCTTTTGGTCCCTACTGAGACCGCAAGTTCATAGAATAGACCTTCCCTTATGCTACTTTTCATCCCATTCCTAATACAATACCTGGCATATGGCAGGTTCTCAGATAGCATTTGTTGAATGAATGGATGGAGGGATGAACGTACGAATAACATTATAAGCCATCCTAAGTGAATTTTCCTAATGTACTTTCTAATAGACAAAAAAACAAAGACCTGGGGCACCTGCGTGGCTCAGTCAGTTAAGTGCCCTACTCTCGATTTCGGCTCAGGTCGTGATCTCACTGTTGTGAATTCGAGCCCCCGCATCTCAAAGCTGACAGTGCAGAGCCTCCTTGAGATTCTCCCTCTCCTTTTCTCTCTGCCCCTCCCCGGCTCACATTCTCTCTCTTTCTCTCTCTCTCTCTCTCAAAATAAATAAACTTAAAAAAAAAAAAAAAAGACAAAGACCTTAATTCACAGCATCCACTTAGAGATAACATTTGGCTCCAAACTGTCATCGGCCATTGCTGTCTTTTCCAGAACATGTTTCGGGGCCAGATTTGAACCTTCTTTCCCAATTAGGAAATGGCTTCTCAATGATATACACAAGGGGACTCCTGTACAGGATGTTATGATCACAACAAATCGAGGTTTTAGGACACCAAAGGCAGTGAGACTTTCAACACCCTGTCCCTCTCAGTAGAGACAATACCGTGCACTGGCCCGCACCAGCACAATCAACATGAGAGGTAAATCAGAAGGGATCCTGGCATCATTTGAACGTGGATGAAGTGGATATAAGGTATAAGGTCTACTTCCCTCATCACCAAACGCATTAAAGTAACAATCCTGCCGGTTCCTATACAGTCCAGAGGACAAATTAGCAAAGCTGTATACAGACCGCTATGGAATCATTTGCAATTAAGAGCGGTAATTTAGCTCCTGTTCCTGTAATTACAACTTCTCCTGTGTGGACAGACAGATCCCTCATTGTGTCTGGAACAATCGCAGCATTCCAAACACAAAGCATGCCAAAGCAGCATACCCCAGGGCCGGCTCTTTCCACAATCTATCGCTCACAGCTCTGTGCTGCAGCCGGCTGGAGGACCCAGTTTCCTGCCATTGTTAGCACGCTGAGCTTAGAATTCCATCCAAATGGATTTGACCCTTTACTAAACAGCAGTGCATATTTCCCTGATTAGTATATTCCTGTGTTTAGATGGGAAGCGGCAAGGTTGGGGGAGGTAAAGGGAGAAAGACAAGGAAAATAACAAGAAGAAAAAAAAACTTTATTCTATTCAGGCTGTAATGGTTACAACCTGGAGCCCTGGCTCCATCCACAAGTGTAATAAAACTGCTCTCCCAGACATAAATACACAGACTTCTATCAGAAATCCTGTGCTCCGTGCATGTAGTAAAGTAACTGGACCGGGAGTGAGCACACACACACCTGGCTTCATCAATAAACAGGCATTGTGGGGCGCCTGGGTGGCTCAGTCGGTTAAGCATCCGACTTGATCTCACAGTTTGCGGGTTCAAGTCCCACGTCAGGCTCTGTGCTGACCGTTCAGAACCTGGAGCCTGCTTTGGATTCTGTGTCTCCCTCTCTCTCTCTGCCCCTCCCCTGCTCATGCTCTGTTTCTCTCTGTCTCAAAAATAAGTAAAACATTAAAAAAATTTTTTTAAATAAACAGGCATTGCTACGGGGGCTCTGTTTATTCACAACAGGAGGACACAAAGAATGGCAACCTCTTGTGATTGTCTTTATCTGCATAGTTTCTGTTTCTTAACATCTTCTTTCTTCTCATGGTGCCATTAACTAGGGCCCTTTTGGTATTGGGCAACTGGGGTGATTCCTAGATATATGCAAGACTGCAGGGCTCCTCTCCACACAATGCCTTCTAGCATCAGACCTTACTTTTTTGGCTGTTTTCTCACCACTTCTACCCATTGGTATTGCCCTTTATATCGAGCTAAAACTACCTCTTATAGATCAATTCACCATGTGTCTTATAGCAAATATCTTATGACCACATGTATATTAAGGTCTATTCATAAATGACCCAAAGGCAGAGAAAAAATAATTCACCATTTAAAAGCCCGTGAGGCTATCAACATTTAAAACTTCAGTGCTTCAAAAGGCGCCATTGAGAAAGTTAAAAAGGCGACACACAGAAAGGGAAACCATAAAAAAGTTTTGCAAATCAGGTATCTCATAAAGGTCTTGTATCTAGAAAACATAGGGAACGGTGACAACTCAAGGTAAACAGCCCAGATAAAAATGGACAAGAATCTGAACAGACATCTCTCTGGAGAAGACGTGCAAATGACCACAAGCACGTAAAAAGATGCTCAACATCGCTAGCCATCGGATGAATGAAAATCAAAACCACAAGGAGATTGTACCGCACACCTACTCGAATGGCTCGTTAAGAAAAAGAAAGACTGATAATAACGGGTGCTGGGGAGAATGTAAAGAACCTGGACCACTCAGATGCTGGTAATGGGAATTCAAACTGGTGCAGATGCTTTGGGAAACAGCGTGGCACCTCCTTAAGTAGTTAAACATAGAGTTATCATGTCACTTGGCAATTCTACTCTGAGGTACGTACCCAAGAGACATGAAAACATTTGTCCACACAAATACTTGTACATGAATGGGTCTAGCAGCATTATTCCCAAGAGCTAAAAAAGTAGAAACAAGCCAACGTCCAACAACTACTGAAACCACAAATGAAATGCTATATAACCATTACAATGGAATAGTACTCAGCGATAAAAAGACATGAAACACAAACACATGCCACAATGTGGGTAAACCCGGAGAACATACTGAACGAAAGAAGCCAGTCGCAAAAGACTCCACGTTTTAGGATTGCATCGTATGTGATATCCACAGTTGGCAAGTGATAGAGGCAGAAAAAAGATCGGCGGTTGCCAAAGCTGAGGGGACAAAGTAACTGAACAGAAATTTCTCCAAAGACAATGCAGAGATGGCCAAGGGGAGTATTTGGGGCTGACAATGAAGAGATGTAGGGTTTCTCTTTAGGGTAATGGAAATGTCCTAAAACTGATGGTGGTGACAGATACACAGCTCTGTGAATACAGTAAATGTCATCGATCTGTATACTTTAAATGAGCCAATTGGATGTGATGTGAATTGGATCTCAACAAAACTTTAAACAGAACCGTGAGGTTAGTTAAATACTCATAATGTGTTACCAAATTTCACTGAAAGAGCATGGGGCTTAAACCCGGAACCCTTGAAGTCTTGTCCTAACGTTGACCCCACTCTAAACTAAGTAAACCAGGGCGATTCTCTTCAGTCTCGACTTCCGTGCCCTCACCTGCAAATGAGGAGGGTGGACAGATGTTCTCTGAAGACCTTCCTGCCCCCCTTTTTTAAAAAACACTGACCTCCCACACAATTGTGCTGATAAAGTGCCCTGACTGTTCTTTGAACTCTCTAAAGTTATCATATTCTTTTCTTTGGTTTTTAAAATTCCACCGCCGACTCCACTGGGTTGTTAAAATAATAAGTTAATTGTGTTTGATTTCAATGAGAGCAGTGTTTTAAATTAGTCAGATTTGTTTACATGCTGATAACAGCCGTTTTCTGCGAGCTCGGCGGGGGGGGGGGGGGGGGTACCACTGAGCTGATACCAGAGGAACCTGCTGACTTATAACTAGGCCGGGACGGGGGGAGACGGGCAGTCGAGGACCTGGGAAGCCCCTTCCTACCCGTTCTAAGTGAGACCCACAGTCCTTCCTGCACTAATCCTCATTTTCCAGTGTCCTTCTGGGTGATTCTGAGCATGTCAGGTCACTAGCCCAGCACCACACAGACCTGCAGATTAATCCTGGCCTGTGGATTCATCACCTCATGGCCTAACATTTTTGGGACATGAGTTTTGTTGTTATAGTTTTGACTTTTTTGACCTAATGGTGATGAGCACAGGGTCTCTCTCTGCCAAACTGCCGCATAAATCACCGGCCAGATAAATCGCTTGCCTGATCCAATGTAATTCACCCAAGCCTGGCCACAGAGGGTCCAGAACAGGGTCCCTTGTCTCCCAACCCCTCGCGTTTGCAGGTGACCTGACTGCACTGAGGCAGGGACTGTCTGTTCTCCCTCTTCCCCAGGCCTCTAAATTCCATTATGATAATGGCCTTGAGCATAAAACACATGGAAAGGGGTCCTAGTCATTTCTGTTTTTTTAATGTTTTATTTGTTTATTTTTTTTTATTTTGAGAGAGAGAGCACGAGCGGATATGAGGTGGGCTCTGTACTGACAGGCTGACAGAAGTGAGCCTGATGCGGGGCTTGAACTCATGAACCCTGAGATCATGACGTGAGCCCAAGTCGGATGTTCAACCGACAGAACTAACCAGGCATCCCACAGTTGCTAGCTATTTAATGCCTGTGACAGTCGGCATCCTCAACCAGTCGTTGAGATCAGAACCGAGGCTGTTCCTCCACTACCCCCCTCAGTACATACGATAGTCACAATAGGCATTAAATGAGCATTTGTTGACTGTCTCCCTTAAAGCTGGTCCTCAGGGAACACTTACAAAGATGTGGTCCGCGGCAGATGTAGTAAGCAAGCCAAACGTGGAAAATGGCAGTAGAAAATTTTGTGAAGTGTTACGGTCACACCCTACTGAGAATCCAGTTCGAACTTTTCTCAGGATACATTTAAGCAGTTCTGGAATTTTTATGATCTGTATTCTGAAGACCGCCCTGAAGCTTCCTCCTTATACTTGCCCTTTTATGCCTTCTTTCTCATCTCACTAAATGATCACCAACGGTAGCCTTTTGTCCTCACACTAGTTTTGGAATAATAGAAACGTTTGGAATCCGTGTAGATAAAGTCTATATGCATACCCAATTAGCAACCTTCTGAAAAACAGGTTTATTGCAAATGACTTCAATCAATTTGATCTTGGGCAATTTTGGGAGTTGGGTTTGGTAGGTTGCAGTCGTTTTCAAGAACATTTGAGTGGGCAATAATTAGCTTTCCTCTGCAACCCTGCCAACAAGTCATAATGGAAGCCAGTCTCACGCTAAACTCTCATACACACACGTCCATTTAATAAACATTTGCTAACAAAGCGGGCTCAGCACAGTTCATCAACTGGTTGTCTAAACTTAATCAAGCCTCAGCAATCTGTTCCTTTAGCGGTTCCAAATACACCCTGTAAAATGTTTGCTCACAACAGGCACAGCAATATTCCTGAGCAAGACTCAAAACATTATAATCAACATGATCACATCTGTTAAGCAATGACTGGACATAGGACCAAGTGGGGCTCGAGCTAAGCAAATATCCCCAAGGAGAATGGGTCCATGGTTGAGTGAATTCTTAGGTCCTGTTTAGTTAGAGAGAAGGAATGCCTCCAAGCTCTAATCTACACATCTTGAATCTTTTTAACTGTGCCAATGAGAACTAATTAACACGAATTAATAGAAACCCATCGTTGATACATGATGTAAGATTAAACGAAGCAATGGTAGTTGAACAAGGAGGCTTTGTAAAAGATGTGTCTGGCCTTTCTGATATAACCTTGGCTGGCCCCATCCCAAATCGCCATTCTTCATTAGCACCTGGCATTGACCTAAGCTAGGGTAACTCACGTGGAGTATCACACGACTTATACTCCAATATTTTTAAGTAACTTACAGGCATCACAGCAAGCCTGGAAATGAACATTTTATAAGTTGAACCTCTTTGAAAAAAATACTTTGCATCGTTTTGTAAAGAGTTTCTCCTATCCCCATATTTATCTTTTAAATGATTTTTTAAAATCTGGTTTTCTTAAAAGCAGGCTTACATGGGGCGGAATGTTGTTAATGTGAGCATTTAGAGGGTCTTATGAATAAGCAATGAAATGGAAAGGTGGATGTCCACCTAGTGACACTGCCTGCTCCCTGAGGAAGGTTCTGGAGGGAAGAAAATATTCTTTCTCTAATCTCTGAAGTCTTCCAGACGACTAAGAATCAAATTGACAAGAGACAGACTAACCGGGAGTTAAAAAAAAAAAATTCTATAAGGTGCACACTGAGGCTCAATCATGAAATTGACACCTAAAGAAATGACCAAGGCAGCCATTTTTTATACATTTTAGACAAAGAGACAGGGAATTTGTGAGGAATTGACAGGATAAAGAAAACAGGTGTTTCAGAGCTTTAATCAGTAGGGAATTCTAGCAGAATTCAGGCTGAGGTAGTAGATTAGAAAAAAAAATAACAAGGTTTGTTTCTACAGCTTTCTTGGTGATAAGGATGTCTTCTTAGTGCAGGGAAGGTATTTTCCATATGGGAGATTTGTTTCCTGCTTTCAAGGGGACAAAAGAGGGTTGGAGTGTTCTTGCAGGGGCTGTTTCGTAAGTGATTTTTATTTAAAATAATCAGTATGCCAAAGGGACACACTTGGGGGAGGCCGGACGTGACCTCTTGTAGGTCCTTTAAGCAAGGTTGGGAGCAGAGGGGCTCGGAGGCACCCTGACTGCCAGCCTAGACTCCTCTCTTCACTTGGGGGCCCCGATCTCTCCCCAGAAGGGCTGTGGGGGCCCCGATCTCTCCCCAGAAGGGTTGTGGATTTTTCTTCTGTACCACTCCAGCAACACACTGAATAAATAAATACCCTGAAGGTCAAGGAGCACCGGGAGAACAAAAATCCATATCCGCACATGCGAAACGTTGACTGTGAACACCACATCAGGGAGTTTATGGACCTCCCCACTGCCACCAGCACAGGTTTCATCCTTAATCTCCTGGGAATCCACCGAGGTGGTCAAGACATCAGCTCTGACCTTAGTGACGTCAGGAAACCCAGCGATCTTCCCTGAGCTGCAGGGGAATCGGCTCTCATGGCTCATCCGACTGTATCCCCGGACTGCGAGGAGGAAGTGGATGCGGAAGCACATCGCAAAGTCCTGATCACTGTGTGAATGCGTGGGGATTCTATTAATGAGATGACAACGTGCAGCGAACACAAGCCTCTGTCGTCCCTGCCTCTGCCAGGACGCACTGAGTCAGCGTACGCTCTCCCTGGTTTTCATCACAACCAGACAAGCAGGACTGCCCTCTGCAGGTGGGAACCTTAACTTGGGTGTCTTCTCCCCTCTTGAAATGCTGTCCCTTGCTTTAAAAAAAAAAAAAAAAAAAAGTTTATTTATTTTTGAGAGAGAGTGTGTGTGAGGGGGGAACGGGCAGAGAGAGAGAGAGGGGCAGAGAGAATCCTAAGCAGGTTCTGCCCTGTGTGCACAGAGCCAGATGTGGGGCTCGAACTCACAAACCTCCGAGCTCTTGACCTGACCTGAAATCAAGAGTCTGAGGCTCAACCGACTGAGCCACCCAGGCGCCCCGCTGGCCCTTGCTTTTAACCTGTTTTCCTTCCCCACCCATCCTCACTCAGAGCGGGCCTGGGGCCCTGAGTCCCTGCACGGCTCAGTTAAATCACACTGAAGGCCCAGTGACTTAACGCAGTGTTTCTCTATCAGTATTTCACATTTTGTAAACAAGCTGTACCATTAGCGCTGATGCTTAAGAATGCATCTCTAATAATGGAGTTCCAATAATTATTACAACGGCCTGGAAAAGTTATGTTTTAAGGAAGGTCCTCAGGTCAGTCATGTAGTTTCTCACGTATTCCTCATCAGCTGGAAGACAGTTTGCTAATGGCTTGACCTTTTTACAGAGATAAGAGGATCCTTGGCCCATATCTAGGCAGGAGGATCTGAAAATGGCAGTTAAGGGGCGCCTGGGTGGCTCGGTCGGTTAAGCGTCCGACTTCAGCTCAGGTCTGATCTCGCAGGTCTTGGGTTGGAGCCCGGCGTCGGGCTCTGTGCTGACAGCCCCGAGCCTGGCCTGCTTTGGATTCTGTGTCTCCTTCTCTCTCTGCCCCTTCCCCAGCTCGCACTCTGTCTCTCTCTCTCAGAAATAAACATTAAAAAAAAAAAAAAAAAAACTTTGAAAGTGGTAGTTAAGAATTCAGGCCCCCCCACCTCCCTGAGCTCATGGTTACGCACTCTGTCAAGGTGTAGAGATCCTCAAGGGATCACTGTGGGGTTGGAAGACCCTCCTATTACTCCATCTGTCACCTGAAAAGCGTTTGAAAGCTCGAAGCCTAAGAGCCCGATTTATCTCCCCCCATCTGGCCTGCTCCCACTCACCCCCCAAAAACCCACACCAGGAGCAGCAGATCTAGGGCCAGAGTCCTCTGTTACGGTTCTTACTTCAGACGGACAGCCTGGTCCTGGGTGTTCTTGCTCCCATGCTGCATTTTCCCAATACGTGACCCCTCCTTACCCAGGATCCCACTCGCCTGATCAAGTCCTGGCTTGATCTATATGAGCGCCTCCGGGCCCAGCTCACGCCCCCTGATAATGCTGAGCCCACCCCAGTCCTGCAGCGGAGGAGTGGGGCTCTCCGTGTCCTAGCCTTGCACAATCCTCTCCGCCTACAGCCGTCTCTGCCAATTCGTCACCACAGACCTAGATTCCAAAGGAGAAACTTAGAAGTGTATATGCTTTCCTAGAAGCCAACAGTGATGGTGCAAAGACTTCTAATGCCATCAGGGCTTACAAAACAAAAACGAGTCTACGTTAAGTTTATCTTCTGTGTAATCCGTTCAAGAGTCCCGGAACCCCGTATTTTCTATCCACCTTCGATTTCCATTTTCTGTTTCTTCTCTGTCCAAATTCGAATGGCTCAGCTGAAGTTGAGACCATATTTGCTACTCATGTTTGTTTGAACACTTAGGCTCTGTGAAAATATTTGCCTCCCAAATTCCCAATGATAGACAGATGTCCTAGCTCATTGCTGTTGTTTTTAAAGTATCTTGGCAGGGAGAGAACTGGTTTCGTATTTCAAAGAATCCTTTTTTTACTAAAACGTCCTGGTATTACCACAAAAAGCACTTAGAGCATGAACTCACCAAGTGGAGCGACCAGGAAGCCCCTTAAAAAGAAAAGGCAACTCTTCATTTTTCTCTCCAGGCCTGCTCATTAGCTCAGTGACCTTGGGTCTCATCTCTCCGGGTCTTGGTTTCCTTTGTAACTGAGGGATTTGTTTGATTTCTAAGGTTTCTTCCAGCCATGACCTTGCACGGTTCTATCAAAACGGGTCACAGTGAAAGAAGGCATAATTTGGCTCTGAGCACGGGGATTTTCAGGAGAATATTATGAATCTGCAAATAGAGTTGACGATGTCATCAATCTCCCTCTGCTAACAAAATGCATTTCCATTTGCCCCTGCTCTACTCTTTCATGGAGTAATCGGAAATAGGCTTGAGCGGTAAAGATTTGATGGGCCTCGGGGACAGCCGGGTTCATTCTCCCGCCCGCGGATTCCAAAGTTGAAAAATGTCAGAGACAGCTCCTCTCGCCAAACCAGATCCCCAGTAGCCATGTCAGCAGGGTCCATCTCCGCACCCAGCGCGATAAATATGAACACGTGTTTTCATAGATGGAAAAAAAATGCAGGAAGGACCCCTGGCTCAGCGCTTTCGTTCCTTGTCTGTTTCACAGGCAAAGTAAGGTTCTTCTGGAATTGAAAGAAGTAGAGAAAATCCTGGATCTGTTGCAGCTGCCTTTGACATGCATCCACTCAATCATTTGGTCACTGAGTCAGGACTCCACTGGCCCCTTAAGTTCTGGAATTGAGGGCGTAGGGGAATTGGGAGTAGGGGAGACAGAGTTGCCAATCACCTGATGATTTCTCCTGAACCGGGCTCGTAGTGGGTTAATCAAGCTACAGCCATCACTTTGCTCCTACAGCCCCTGATTTCCCAACACAGCTCTAAAATGTCTGCATAAAATAGGACAACTCAATGACAATGTCCCGGATCATTTTGCCTGGATCATGGGTCAAATAAAGGCCAAAGGGTGAGCGATAAAATAGTGAGCTTCAGAAACTTGGCCTGCTGTATGGAGGTTATTTGGCCTTTTCTCCCCTTATCTCCTGGATGCTGTGTCTCTATCACTTTACTGTTCCTTTGGGTTCTTATCCAAACCCACAGGCTGTGCTTCTACAAACACATACAACATGGAGATCTAAGATGTCGGTTTCATGCACCACTTGAAAGAAATGGCCGACCCTAGCCCCATCCTCAGACAGAGTTACAGGCATGTAGAAACACTTTTGGCTCAAAATTCAGTCCTCCACCTCCATTCTTCCACATGTCCCTTTTCTAATGAAAAGCAATCTGGAAAACACACACACACACACACACACACACTCAACTAGCTCCATTTTTGTTTGCTTTTTTTTTTTTTACTGTTTTCTGTGAACCAAAGTATAGCTTTTTATTTATTCCCATTAAGCTCATGTAGAAGGAAAGTGTAAGAAGAGCCTCTATCACAGTCAAGGTTTCATATTTTCACTAAAAAAAAAAAAAATGTGCCATTAGAATTTAGAATTCTTTCCCAACTATGAGTTTAAAAGGGTTAGAAAAATTTCTCTGCCCATGATTCAGTTTATAAAGGTCTAGAGAAACATTTCATATGGGAAAAATGAGGCCAAGCAAAGAGGAAAATGAAAATAGGGATTTGCAAGGAGCCAATTGACAAGAGCATCTCAAAAAAATAGCATTCCCAGGCAGCAAAAGGTACACACACACACACACACACACACACCCCTGTGTTCCATCCATACACACATGTACACATGGGCACGCATATACACACACGGCTTTGAACCCAGTGTGTGGTGCAACCATGTTTCATGGGCTCCTTCTGTGTTTTGTTTGTAATCTCTAAAGTCTACTGCAGGAGCCAAGTTCTGGAAAGGTCAAACATGATTCTCTAGTTGATTGTTTGTTTTTAATGCAGGAATTCCTGACTCTATCTCTTTTGGCTTCCATACCAAGGTGACCATTTATCTATTCGACAAATATATTCTTTGGTGAATATCTACCATGTTCTAGGCTCTGTGTATGCAGCTTTATGGAACACTGTCTTTGACTTATGGCACTCCTGCTCTTGGATGAGATGGGCATAGAAAAAGGTAATTAGAATAAAAATGTGTGGTATGAAGGAGTACATGCACCATATGTGGAAACACAGATAAAGGAATGGCTAACCCTGCTTGGAAAAAGATTTATGCTGAGTCTAGAAGGACAAGGAGGGGTTCACTGAGGAAGCAGGAAGGGCATAATGAGCCACGGGTAGATCACGGACAACAATAGAGGAGAGAGACTGGGGTGTTCAGGAGACAGCAGATATCACGGGGTCGGCATTTAGGAAGGGAGTCAGATTCTGAAAGACACTGACCACCATGCTGAGAAATTTTAGCTTTATTGCATAGGGAGTGTTGCAGCACAAAGGTGTTCTCTTTCCCCCTCCCCTTATCTTTCTCCATCTCTCTCTCTCTCCCCTCCCCCGTCTCTCCCCCACAAGTATCACTAGTAACTTATGGATTTGTTGAGATCTTTGTTGCTGCAGGATAAGTTTTGTCAACAGCAGGATGAAGGAAAAGTAGGTAAAAGAGACAGAGAAGTGGGTTAGGAGGTTTGGTATACTCCTCATAAAAGCTGATGAAGGAAGAGGGCAGTGGGGAGGGAGCACAGAAGGGATCTCAGAGGCAGCCCAACAATGACTCAGACCATCCTTGTGTCCCTGGTCTCCTAGATTATCCCTCTTTGGGGTCATCTGTCTCCTTCGAGGCCCTGTAACCCCAGAGCCCTCCCTCACTTGTCTGGGAACAGATGCCAAGCCCCATTTCAGGGCGCTCTTCATTTTCACTCACGTACCTGTGTGGGGGCTCAGCGTCATAGCCTCATAGGACCAGAAGCTATGCCGGGCTTAGAGTGTCCTCAGAAACAACCTTCCATCTGGTTTATTAGTCGGATAAAGCTGGCAGTTTGATTCATCTTTGAAATCAGTCTTAAAAATAAAGAATCTGGGGGCGCCTGGGTGGCCCAGTCGGTTAAGCGTCCGACTTCGGCTCAGTTAATGATCTCATGGTTTGTGGGTTCGAGTCCCACATCAAGCTCTGCGCTGATGGTGTGCAGCCTGCTTGGGATTCTCTTTCTCTCTCTCTCCCTCTCTCTCTCTCTCCCTCTCTCTCTCTCTGTGACTGTCCCCCACTCACACTTTCTCTCTTTCTCTCTCTCTCTCTCTCAAAAATAAGTAAATAAGCTTGGAAAAAAACAAAAATAAAACTAAGAAACTCCATTTCCCGAGTTATCAACAGCAGCTTAGTTCGGGGGGGCAAAAGGCGCCTACTATTTTTTCGCAGCTTGGTGGTCACACATCAGGATCTCCCTCACCTTGAATAGGAATTGTCAGTTCACAGTTCCCAGCACGGCGACCCGGTCGTGAACAGATGAGAAAATACCCAGACAGACCGTCCCCCCGTTAGATATGGGATGGCAGTGGATATGAAGAAGCCCTCTGTGAGGATGGGCACGAGGGAGGGTTGAGGTTCGTTATACCTCTGAAAGCAGCAGCCAAGAAGCTCAGCCAGATTCACAAAGGAGGGTGGATGGTGCAAAACACCCGCTCTCGCCTTCATCCATGGAGGGGCCACCACCTTCCGAAGCAACCTGCAAACAGGGGAGCGCTGTCAAAGAAGACAGCAATTGGAATGGCTGACTTTCCGTATGTGCTTTTTCTTTCAAGCCCCCAGATGTGGCACACTGCTGATGCTCCATAAATGCTTTTTGAATGGAGAAGAGGTTTGGACTACGCAAGTGATTTTCAAAATGGACTTTACAGAGGCCTATAGGGGCTTTCCAGAGATGTCCAGGACGGGCAGTAGAGGAATCGTATGCCGTAGCAGATCCGGTCTGCTGGATCTGTGTTCCCGTTCATCTCTACAGCTCTTTTTATTTCAAGAGAAGGCTCTACAAGGACGTCTAGGGAGATGGGGCTGCCTTTACCAGAAAGCTCTGGCTAGCTGGATGCCTTCGATGTTAAGACATGAACCAGCGTTTCCAGAAACTTCTGGGTGCTTTCCCATTCCTAAGGTATCATTTGGATGCTATGCAACAGTAAGACCTCAGTGAACTGATTGCCCGTGCTCAAAGTGGCACAGTTAATGTGTTTTTAATTTATTGATGACCAATAAAGACCAGCTCTCTTCCCTGATATTTGGGGAAAAGGGAATTCTAGAAGCGGCCCGGTTTAGGGGGAATGAGGCTGCCAGCCACCGTGGGGTTCGCCCAGCTTGCTTTATAAATATTATTCTACCCAGACCTTTAGTTCTTCAGACAGTCGGCGATACCGTTGTGGCTTATAATGACAAACTCTTGGCCTCCCTCTGACCCTCGTCTTCCCCCCTCCCCCACCAAACCTCTCCAGGGAAGCTGGGCTTCGAAACCAGAATGACTTCCTCAGCCACAAAGCAATGAGGCCTGGAGTTTTCTCCTCTTAGGGTATCTTTCTAACTTGCTATTTCCATCATTAGCTTTAATGACTCTCCTCCTCCTCTCTTTCTTTCCAAACAACAAGCTATTTTCATTCTCTGTGGGGGTGGCAGGCCTCCAAGCTTTTGGCAACTCTCCCTTTGACCAAGGACCCAGGGAAGAATTTTAGATGGTCGGCTAAGAGCGTCTAGGACAGTGACATGCAGAACGATACTTAGATGAGGAGGAGGTGTTGGAAGGGCACTCAAAACACACTGATTTCAAGACCCGTTTCGCAGATGACAAAGCTGCGACCTAACAGCTGAAGCAACTTGCCCAAGATTGCCATTGTGGGGACTAGGGGGACATCAAACTATAAAAGCTGGGAGGGCAGAGTTGAAACTGAGGCTGTCCATGGTTGGCTTAGGTGGTGACCTGAGCTTCTTATGCTTTCCCAAGTGAAATGTAGCAGCAACAGCATCCAGAACTTTCTGGAAACGCTGGTTCATGTCTTAACATTGAAGGCATTTAGCTAGCCAGACCTTTCTGATAAATGCAGCTCATCTCCCTACTGGGCTGTTCCTCAGCTCTCTCTGCTGGGCCTGCTCAGAGCTCTCCGGGGCCCCCAGTCCAGTGCAAAAGGAGACAGCGAAATTTCATGGGTAGAAAAAGTGTTCACCGGCATAGCAGACAGACCCATACTCTTTTCCTAGGGTCTCCTCTCTCCCACAACTACCAATCCTGTCGTGAGTAAAACACACATCTGTGCCTATCCTTCGAATTGGTCCTGAGCCCACTTCTATTTTGTCCCCTGTGCAAACCGGCATCCAACAAACCTCCCTCAACTAGCTGGGTCTATCCCTCTCTAACTCAGGCTGAGACCCGAGAAAAATGTGCACATAGACACACAGGGACAAATACACACACACACACACACACACACACACACACACACGTCACAGAGAAACCTAGAAGACAGCGGAAGGGATTGCTTTACAAAGAGTGTTTATTTGCTTCTTTCTCTTTCTCTCTCCCAACTTTTTCTCAAGTTCATTTGAAGTACCAATTCAATTTGAATATATAAAACCAAAACTAAATACATTATTTTTAAAACATCTCTGAAAATACGCATAGTCTCTCCTTCGTGTATGCTTCATTCACTCAATGAACAAACGTTGGTTTTCATCTTGTTATCGGACACTGAACTTAATGCTAAGGACAAGAAGAGGTTTGAAAGGGGTGCCTGGGTGGCTCAGTCAGTTAAGCGCCCGACTCTCGATTTCAGCTCAGGTCGTGATCTCACAGTTCGTGGGATCGAAACCCACTTTGGGCTCTGCATTGTTGAGATTCTCTCTCTCCCTCTATCGGCCCCTCCCCTGCTCTCTCTTTCTCTCTCTCTCTCAAAAATACATAAATAAATAAATAAATAAATAAATAAATAAGAGGGCTGATAGACTGTTTCTGTTCTTAGCCTATCACTTATCAAGGAAAGAATACACTGAAGACATCAGTTAAATACATTAAGTGTAAACAAATCCCGATATTACAATACGATTACAAACGATTTCTTAGCCCTGGTTAATGATCAGTCTGTTATTGATGGAAACATTGTCCCACGGCGTAAGTTTCTAGTTCAACCGAAGAGAACCTCAGGGAACACAGGCAATAAGGTTCCACCTGTACAAGGTGTGACTAATAAGAGGCTTTCATTTAGTTGAGTCACAAACACACCACAATTCCTGTCTCCAAATAAATGGTGTCCTTCAATGGAATCATATGGAAGGCAATCATTCTAGCCATAGTGTCTCTGTTCAGGTTATTTTTGGAACTGTTCTGTTCAAAACTTTCATGATAATCAGTTTACTGCCACATGGGGAAATCAGTCATTTTTTTTTCAATAGTCCACCTTACAATTATATTAAAAAGAAAGGGGGGAAATGAGGCATTGGGAGTGTCACTGGAAGAATCGGGACACACAAGATGCCAAGAATAATGGAAACAACAAGCCCAGACTGCCAGTTCTCTGAGCGCAATGATGGTGCCCAGCATCCCCTAGTGCCTCCCACAGTGCCTGGCATAGAGTCGGTAATTAATAAACACAGGTTGAAAGGAAAAACGATTGAGGGAAGAAAGAAATGAGGCAGTGTGGTGGTCAGCTCAGTAACCCAGCACACTGTGCTCACAAGTTGTCTGGACCAGCCAGCACTTCTCCCCCACGGAGGGGAGCTGTGGTCACCAAGAGTCCAGGGGAAAAGGGGGTTTCCATACCCTTTTCTTCTCTTCTCATCTTCATTTTTAATAAAAGCACAGGGCGAGGGGTTTTTTTAAAAGTTTTTTTCTTCATTTGTTTTTGAGAGAGAGAATGCGGGTTGGGTGGGGCAGAGAGAGAGAGGGACAGAGGATCCAAAGTGGGTTCTGCACTGATAGCAGAGAACCTGGTGTGGGGCTTGAACCCACAGACTGTGAGATCATGACCTGAGCCGAAGTCGGACACTGAACCAACTGAGCCACCCGGGCGCCCCACAGGGTTAGGTTTTAACTAAAAATATTCTTGGGGTGCCCGGGTTGGTTGAGTGTCTGACTCTTGACTTTGGCTCAGGTCATGATCTCTCGTTTCACGGGATCAAGCCCCCTGTCAGGCTCTGCACCGACAGTGTGGAGCCTGCTTGGGATTCTCTCTCTCTCCCACCTTGCCCCTCCCCTGCTTGTGCTTTCTCTGTCGCTCTCAAGATAAGTAAAGAAACATAAATACAATAAAAAAAATAATAATAAATAAAAATATTCTCACCCTCAGCGTTTACGATCATGTATTTGACACAACAGCAAAGGGATGCCAGAATCATCATAACAGCCAAAGGCAGACAAGGTTCAAAGCCACAGCCCTCATTGTCACACACTCAGGCCAAAGCCCTCGAGTCCGGACAGGCTCTCGTGGTGGCCGGATGCCTTGCTGGCCCTGCCTTTAATGCCCCCTTGCTCAGGGTCAGGGCTCCAAGGGGCTGTCAACCAGTGACAGGCGGGTCACCATGTGGCTGCCCTACCTGCCGGGCAAAGCAGTCACCTGTCTGTGGAGGGGCTCAGTTTGGCTCCTGCCTGAACCTCAAGAGCCTGACGTTTCTTGAATTTAGCCAAGGCCGGCAGAAGCCCCTCTGGGCCCTCTGTCTGCCAGGGGTCTCTGGACTTTGCTGCTCTCCAGACCGGGGCTGCTGGCCAGGGTGGGCAGGGAATGAAGGTTCTGTCCAGCTTCTCTACAACAAGAGCGATTTCAGAAGATGGTCCTCCCTGGGGTGGGGTAAGGAGTGTTGAGAATGGATAAGAGGGCGAGATTTGTCCAGACAATCAGGATCTGCTTCTATATTTCAGTTTTCCTGGAACATGAAAAAGAATGCTTTCTCCCATTCAAACTGCACACACCTTAAAACAATGGCCTGTAAGTGTGTCATTTGTTAGCCAGCTGACGTTTTGTGCTCCTGGAAATCCCTGAAACGGCCCCATCAAAACCTTCTTCCCCCGATTCAGAAATTCCTGGCGGCTCCTTCCCTATGCCCTCCCCTGGGCATATTGCAATTTGTATTAGTAGTTAAACCAAATAAAATTATTAATTATATTATCGGTTTTGTTCTATCAGAGCTTACAACAGGCCAAGGGCTTCGAGTCAATGATCTCACTGAATCCTCCTAAAAATGGGATTTATCCCAGTTTTACAGATATGAAGAGTGGGTATATATGCAGCGCCCAAAATAGAGCAATAAGCCCACATTATTGATTTTACAAGCCGCTTTTCAGAGTTTCCTGGGACTCCTTTTCCATCCCAGTCAGGCTGTGTGAGCAGAGGATGAGACCTACCGGCACAGGCGTGGAGAATACGGCCATGATCCAAGAAACTCGAAGACCCCAAGTCAACCAGACACTTCCCCAGCTTTTCCAGAGCTTGGCTGCAAGGTCACTAAGCGTGGACTGTAAGGGAGGTGAGCGGCCACACACAAACCTCCTCTGCTTACACTCTAGTCCCTTCTGACCTCCAGCTTGTCAGCAGTTTCCCGGCGCTGGCTGATCCGAGCTGATTCCAAGGTATCCTGTGAACTAAAACCCAGAGAAAGCGATTTACAGAGTGATTCACTAGCACCTAGCACAACATGCCTCGTGCACAATAGATGCTCATCAAATACTTGCTGAGTGGCCGATCTTTGCCAGAGGCTCTCACTGGGCAGGTGAGAGCAGCCCCCACCGCCCCTCCGTGTTCCTGAGTGTTTCTCAAAGAGACCCACGGTGTTGTGCGTGTTAAATGAGGACCAAGCTGTCAGCTCCAGCTGGGTCCACGGGAAAAGCCGAACCTTCGTCCGGCTTTTTTCCTGCCCCAACCCTGATCTCAAGCAGGTAGGACTGAAGGCCGCTCTGCCAGAATTGGGTGTTTTGGGGTGTGAGCCTGGGCACCCCAAAGCTTAGAAGACATTGACCCTGGGCATTCACGGAATAGGCATTTATCTTTGCTGCTGCCTTCCCTCCCCTGAGTCCTTAATCTTCCTGGTGTCCTTTAAATGTCTCATGAAGGCATTGATTGATAAGTAAGGTAGGATATTTACATTTTAAAAGCAGGACCCAAATCTGGAAAAGTCTCCTACCCAAAGGAAGACAGATCTGATGGGGAGATAACAGCTGAGGGCAGGAATCCTTGTCGCCAGGGCAGGAAAAAATCCTGATTTTCCTTAAAATCACGAGTAATTCCTCAGAGCGGCTGCCCAAAAGGCTGGTGACTCCCCACAGTCTAGGAAGGACTGTGTACAGGCGGTGCCTTTTATAACAGCCTCACCAGAAAGGCAATAGATGTACCGTCATCCTCGGTTATAAACCACCTGTTTGAGGCGCAGGGGGGAGAGAGAGCGAAAGAGAGGGTGCTTAGCAAATACTTTCCCGGCCTGCTGTTTACCAGTTGTTTTGTTGAACGTTAGTCCAAGGCACAGAGAAGATACGAGATACGTGCCCTCGCAGAGCTCCTGGCCTCGCACGGGACACGAAACTTAGAAGCAGATATTGTCAACATAACGTGCCAGGTCTTCTGATACCCGTAGCATCAAGGGACACACGCACAGGATAAGCCACCCCCAGCCTGGGGTTTCAAAGAAGTGTCCCCAGAGAGACTTCATTCACATTAAAAGATACGCATTTGGCCCAGTTTCCGATAATTCGGTGGTGCCGACCTCCTCCGCCTGGCTTCCCTCCATCGACACTCTTCCCAAAGCCGCTGTCGAGGTGCATCCCTCCGGCCAGAAAGCACCCCAGTTTGGCCGCAGAGGACTCACTGTCAATGCAGCTTGGCCCAGCCAGCTTCAGGCCTATGAAGGAGAGAAACGCCACGTGTCAGGGACCAAAGGCGAAAGGAGGAGAAAAGACAAATGTGTGCTGCCTCCCCAGAAACGTTTGCCAACAACGTTATCCAGAGGCAAGGACAGATCCAGGTTTTGTGGGCCCTGGAGAGTAGACAACCTGATGAACATTCTTTAAAAAAGAAGAATTTGGACGGGGCGCCTGGGTGGCGCAGTCGGTTGAGCGTCCGACTTCAGCCAGGTCACGATCTCGCGGTCCGTGAGTTCGAGCCCCGCGTCCGGCTCTGTGCTGACGGCCCGGAGCCTGTTTCCGATTCTGTGTCTCCCTCTCTCTCTGCCCCTCCCCCGTTCATGCTCTGTCTCTCTCTGTCCCAAAAATAAATAAAAAACGGTGGAAAAAAAAAAAAAAAAAAAAAAAAAAAAAAAAAAAAAAAGAAGAATTTGGAGAGAGTCCTTCTACGAATCGTCAAAGACATGCAACTTATGAACATCTTGCTAGGGTCCTCTGCAGAAAGGGGGCCCGTGTCAGGGACGGGGGTCCTAAAGCCTGAGTTTCACGGACTTCCTGGCAAATCCACCTTTGTTCACAGGCAAAGAAATGGTCTCTCTCGGAAGGAAAGAATCGGGATCCACAGCCGCCTCCCAGAACTTTTCATCCTGAACCGCAAAGGCAGAGTGGCAGCTTATGACTGAGGGAGAGAGAAACCTGCGCCCAAACAGGGCTTCCTCCACCTGTTCCTGTGGGGCTCCAGAAAGATCTGATGTTACTTTTAGAGCACAGGCTTTTCTTTGGCATTTCAGCTGGGCCTCTGACCTTTGCATGGCAAAGGAAATTGCCATACTGGGTGGAAACAAAATAGTATTCTTATTGCCTTTTGTCATTGTTATTCTAATGAGCCAAGGGCGGAAGATACGAATTTCTAAACAGCATAGCAAAAATATTTGCCATCCTTGCTTCTCTGTTTTTTTTATTTAATTTCGTTTGGAGACTACAAAGGTCCAAAGTGCAAACCTTTCACACGAACGGCAGCGACACATTTATCGCCTTTGTTTCGCTCCAACACACCGTGTTGCTGAAGATTAGGAAGAAGGGTCCAATAACCAGATGGATGTTGACGACTCTAGCGCTGTCGCCATGACTGATTCTGTGACTATTACTAATTAATACTCAAGTAGTAACCAGCCCTCCCTAAGACTTCACTGGTGAAATGAGAAAGGAGCGAATTCAGCAAGTACTAACCCAAGCAGAGTTCAGAGAACAAAGACATCTGGAAAGGCTCGCCATGTTGAGTTTTTCACTCCTAATCCCAACCTGTGTGGCCTCTGCTGATACTCTAGGCCAGGAAGCATGTCTTTCTATATTCAGCCCAAAGCTTGGACTAGGGCTAAGGCAGGTGGCTGACTATTCAGCAAAACCCATCCCTCCCTCCCCCACCTTGCCTCCTTAGGGAAACAATCTGCCCTGTGACACAGTTCTGGCTGGTGATACTACTGGGCAGGAGGCCTCTTCTAAACCCAAAGGGCAGACCCTTTCTAACACGGGGGTGGGGGGTGCTTTTCATTTTATGGTCCCCCTTTACCTTCTTTTCTTCTCCCTTCCCATTCTCCCCACAGATCAGCTTGAAGATCAGATGCTACCCTGGAAAACAAGGGAGGGCAAGTTTGAGGAAGGACCTTATGTGCTAAGCATGCCACAGAATGTCCCAGACTCGGGGGCACGCGGCATGGGTAGGTGACCCATCAACGCTGGACTCGTCTCTTTGGACTATTATTTGATGAGACGAACAAATCCTTATTTCTTGAAGCCACCACTGGCAGATATTTTTGGTACTTTTTACCAAATACATTCCTACCTGATGCAAGAGGAACAAATAACTCCCTCCTCTCTGATTCCATCATAAATGTGTTAGCAAATAACGGAACAAAATATAATAGTCCTGTGTTCTCTGAGCTTCTATTTTCTCCTGGATGAAACAGGTAACTCTCCTTGAATCCCCTCGTCTTTAAGTTGCTCTGAGGATAAAATAATACATGTGAGAACACTTTGAAAACTGTGATTTGTGTCTTTATTCACTGTGGCAGGTGTGCTGGGAGAGGCATGCCCTCCGAGAGCTTACCCATTGTGGGGTTTTAGGGTCAGCCAACAGGATACTTATTTTTGTGAGTCTTCCTAGAGCTGTGCCAGAGAGAGTCACGGTCAGCTAACAAGACCTGTAAAAACTAGGAATAAACGTTAAAGTTGGGGTCAAACTCCCCCCTCCCCTCCCTTAACCATGCCAGAAGGAACACAGAGCGATGGATAACCAGGAGTTCTCAGATCCAACCCTGCATTAAGTTTCCAGGGATTTCTGCCACCAATTACCACAAACTGGGTAGCTTAAACAGCGGTTTATTTCTCTCACAGTTCTGGAGGCCAGATGTTCAAAATCAGAATGTCGGACAGGCTTGGTTGCTTTTGGAGACTCCAAGGGAGAATCTGTTCCATGCCTCTCTCCCCGCTTCTGGTGACTTCCAGTAATCCTTGGTGTTCTTTGTTTGTAAATGCATTGTTCCAATCTCTGCCTCTATCACCACATGCTGTTCCCTGTCTGTGACTCTTCGTCTTCTCTTTTTCTGTCTCTTATAATGACTCTCCTCACTGGATTTAGGGACCGCCCTAAATGAACATGATCTCAATATGGGTCCCTTACCTCGACTGCATTACCTTACATGAAGACTTATTCCCAATAAGGTTGCAGCGGGCGTATCTTCGAGGGGCCACAATAGAAAACCCAATAGGGTCACTGAAATGCCGTTAGGCCCAGGCCCTGGATGACTGTTCCGTATTCCTGCAGAAAGGGGAGTTTTAGACGCGCCCTTGGGGCCCAGGGGTCTGTGGTTACGGAGGGGTCCTCAGTCCTTCTCCAAAAGCTGAACTGCAGGAGGAAACTTTGGCTCCCACAGCAGCAGATGGGGCAGTGAAAGAAACAGAAGCAGCAGCATCCGTTGCAGGAAAGGAAGCCAGCACTTCCCCTGCGACGCCCCTTCATCTCCCTACTGGCCACCTGTCTGACTTGCCCCAAGTTCCAGAATGATCCTAACAGGATGTTTCA
The DNA here is from genome assembly GCF_028018385.1 of Neofelis nebulosa. NCBI lineage: Eukaryota > Metazoa > Chordata > Mammalia > Carnivora > Felidae > Neofelis > Neofelis nebulosa. The sequence goes on from NC_080787.1 coordinate 20,671,031, forward strand.
AGCACGCTCAGTCCTCCTCCTCACATCCTTCCCCTCTTCCCCCCTATCTGCCCACCCACTCTCCACCTGGCAGGGCTGAGAATCAAAGCCCCCCCTATTTTGGTCTAACCTGGGAATCCCCTGAGCCCCTGAGATCACCTTAGTCAGTATACCCACCCCCGCCAACGAATGTCCCCCCAGCTCCATACAACTTCCTCATCTGGAGTCCACCACAGACCTCAGGTCACTGAGCTCTCTTTACCTCTGTGTCTGTGTCCCATCCTGTCATCTGACAGAGCTCTCCAAAATCTTCTGCCGGGGCCCCATCTTGCTCTTGCCAGGCCCCACTAATTCCATGTTTTCCCACCATCTTCTCTTGCTGAGCGGCAATGGACACACCTTGGAGAAAGCTGAGGAAACTGAGGTACGAGAGAGGGAGAAGGTTACGGGAGCATCAACGTTGGCCCACCAACATCAGGACTCATATAACCACAGAGCTCACCTGCCTTGAGGAGAAAAGAAATCCATAATAGAAGTAGGATGTCCATGGCAAGGGTCAAATCAGGGGACAGGAATGAAAGCCCTGGAGGAAGTGATGGGAAGGGGGAGCCCACCTCAGGCACGGGGGAGGTCAAGTTGGATTTAATGAGGAAAATGTTCTTTGAGTCTTCTTGACCATCTTTTCTTCTCACGCTTCTACAGTGTCTTACCCAGTCATATGGCTGATGACTCCCCAGTCTCTATCTCTAGCCCAGAACTTCTCGGTTGTTCACCTGCAATCCATCTCAACCTGGATATCCCACAGGCCCTCAATGTCAACATGGCCAGGTTTGAGTCCCTTGTCTTCCTCCTTGGCACATGCTCACCTTCCCAAAGAAAAAATCTAGGAATCACCTTCAACAACTCCCTCTCTTTAACCCTCTTATTCAATGAAAAAGAAAAAAAAAGAGCCCAGAATAAATAGGTTGGAAGGAAGGAAGGAAGGAAGGAAGGAAGGAAGGAAGGAAGGAAGAGTTAGGTGTTGAGCCCAAACACTCAATTCTGAATTATTGACCTCATCCAATTGATAGCCAATGCAGGGTGTAAATGCCTGGTCCGTCTCCTGAACTCAGGACATCTCTGAAGGGCCATTCCTGCTTTACAGCCCCTCCCACCCTCAGGATCAGCTGAGACTCTGTGGTGACTTCTCCTCCCAATTGATCCTGAGAATGCTCCCCAGTCAAACCCCTGCAGCCAAATCCCCATCTCAGAGTCTGCTTCCAGGGAAGCCAACGTGCCAAGAGTTTTCCTAATTACAAAATGTACGCAAAGGAAATGGACTTAAGTTAGTCTAAAGTGTTCACATGAAGGTACTCTCAACTGTACAAGGAAATAATTTTTTTTCCCTCCTTTTAAATAATCAAGTTATAAAGTAGTTTCATAAAAAGAGCATTAACACCAAGCCAGTCTTCTGCAGCATCCCATGCTGGCTTTGCAACAAGGGCTGGAAATGACTTCTTAGCCTAACCCTGGACTCTGTCAACTTTTTACCACTTGGCTTCAATGTTAACAACCTATTGTCTGATTTTTATGGGCTTTAAACACTGTTGCCAGCCCTCCTGGAAAAGATCTGTTTTTGTCAGCAATTCAGGCATGGGTATTGGAACTTGAAAACAAATAAAAAGATCTAGTAAGCTCATGGGACGCATCTTTCTAGAGGAAAATGATTCCCATGTATACACATTCTCCCACAAGCATGTGTGAGCCCATGCTTCCCCAATCATAGATGTATTCACAACCAGATGTATTCTGTTTAGGGCTAGAGTAATCTTGTCTAATTTCGATCAAATGATCTTGTGCTGCTATTTGTTGAGTCATGGAGCCATGAATTTGAATTCCATGCTGCCCAGATGGGCTGGGAACTCCCAGTAGTTGTAGGAAAGAATTGCAAAGATATTTAGAAATTTTACAAAGACCTGTGAGCTTAAAGAAAAGTCAGAAAGCTTTATAGGGAGTTTGGTAAAAAGGACGTGAGCACAGGAAATATGATCAGAGGAGAGCTGAGTTGTGTTTGGGGAAATTCCATGAGCCCTAAGGAGTCACTGAGTTTCAGTTTGGGTAGCTGCAACACAGGGAAGACAGTTGACAAGAAGACTCTCTGAACAAAGTCCGGAAGAGTCCTTAGAGCAGAATTTTGCTGTCATGCTAAATAGAACTGAAAATAGCCTATACAAGTTGGGTCTTTGAGTTAAACTTGAGATTTTTTTCTCATGTTATATTGAATAGCAGGGAATCATGGATGCCGAGGACAAAATGGGCAAGTGGTATGTCAATGATGGATGGGGGAAGGGGAATGCTTCAGGGACCTGGAAGCAGGTAAAAATAAAAACCAAAAACCAAAAAACAAAAACCTAAAGACCCTTCAAGGAAGTGGGAAGAATTCCTCCGTTTCCTGAGCTAGAGACAGGTCCAGAAGTTTAGGTGTCCTGGCCTACTTGAGGTCAGTCACATGACCACCTCTCACCAATTGCTCCTTCTGTGTGAACAAAAGCCCCATGGCAACCAGAAATTTCAAGAGACAAGAGGCAGAGATCCCTATGCAGAGCGATAGGCCTGTCCACGCTGCAGATAGGTTTTCTTTTTGGTCAGAAGATCTTTATAGCTAGCTCAGACATGTCAGTGTCCCCATGCTCATGAGTTGGCCTTCCCTGGGATTGGGGGTGGTCTAGTGCTGTTCTTACACAGAATTTCACAGAAGAGTCCTTGGCAAGGCAGGCAGATAGGGAACAGATCATATATTGAAGTCCCAGCCCCCAGAATATGACTATATTTGGAGATGGGGGCTTTAAAGGAGTATTTCAGGTAAAATGAGGTCATATGGGTGGGCCTTACTCCAATAGGATTGGTGGCCTTATAAAAGGAGGAGATTAGGACACAGACACACACGGAGGGAAGATCGTGTGAGGACATAGGGAGAAGATGGCCTTTTGCAAGCCAAGGAGAGAAGTCTCAGGAGAAACTAACCCTGCTGGCACTTTGACCTTGGACTTCCAGCCTTCACACCTGTGAAGAAGTAAATTTCTGTTTGTAAGCCACCCAGTCTGTGGTACTTTGTTATGGCTATTCGAGAAGACCAATACACAATCTATCGTGAGCATAGTCTTAAAGGACCCCTGAGTGTGGTCATAGTGGAGGGACTGGGCCTCTCCCATTTACTCTGTCCCTGGAGGGCTAAACCTGGTGTCTGGCCTACAAGATGCTCAATTGGCTTAATTCCCAAGTGAATGACTTGGGAAAATCTTTTTTGGGATTGAAACTTTCCAGGTGGTCTCACTCAGCTTCTAGAGAGTCTTACTTGGGTGGCTGCCAAGAATCTTGCTCCGTCCCAATAGGCCATTGATGTACAACAATAGTAACCTGTCATGGACGATAAGACTCTGGGCTGGGGTCAGGGTGGGGGCGTCACAAACACTTTTTATTTTGTTCCCTTCAGCCCTCAGCACAATTGCATTGGGTGGGGCCATGCTTCGTTAGTATTTATTTTCATGGAGGTAACTGTGACATTGATCCATGGGCTGGTACCACAAAACCCATGTTTAGCAATAGTGGTACCATCCAAATGTTTCCCTTATGTATTCATTGCTCCAGGACTGATCGCATTTTATTCCTCCTCACTTCCGTCAATGGGATCCCCATTCTCCCATGTCTCAGACTCAAGCCCTTGGACTCACAGTCGATTCTTTCTCATACTTGAATCCCTAAGTCCAGTCAATAACGACCATCCCTTCCATTCTGCCTTTCATTCTCTCTCTCTCTCTAGGCCCAGTGTTATCACAATCTAGCCCATGCCTCACGACACGGGGAATCCTCGGTGGTCTTTCTGTCCCCGACCTTGACTCTACTGCATGATATATTCTGCTGCCAGACTCACCCTTGTCAAGCCTCAACAACTCTTTCTAGGGGCCTGGGAGAGATAGTAAAGAAGGTTACTCTTAGCCACTTTACGCCTCGGAGCAATGACGAAGAAGTTTGTAGGAGAAAGAGTGGGAGGCCAGTAAAATGGCTGGAAATATGTGCTACCCTAATCTACAACCATTGCCGTGAGGCCCTCTGGAATCTGAAACCGCATTTCCAGCTGCTACTACATCAAATACACACAACCAGATTCACCTTAGGTTGTTGGACACAAGAACTCGGCTTTTGCAACATACCAGAGTTCATATGTAAACTATTAATTACACCATCTTTCCCATTTGTTTATTTTTGCAAGAATTGTTATAAGATGGGGCAGGGTTGGGGGGGGGGTGACATGTGGAGGCCAGGGGGACATGGGGAGAGAAGACTGCTCCCGGGAACACAGAGTAATCGCCAAGAACTATAATTCTAACCTTCGCCCTACATGGTTCAGTGGCTTGTGGGCTGGAAGAAGGAAAGTGACATCTGTGATTTAGTCCATATGAAATGCTTGACCTCCCCAGCTTCATGCTTCAACAGGCTCAGTGTGGGGCTGAGGCCAGCAACCAGAGCAGGAAGTGCAGAGCAGGGGAATGTTGACAGAAGAAACATTCGTATGTTCTCTGGATGCTAATTACAAAAAGCCTCCCCTCCTACAGACTGTTTTGTGATAGATTTTCTGCTTATGTAAATTTTTAAAACAAATTAATCCATTTGGTATGGTTAGCCATGGAAGGATGATTTCCTGAACCACCCTGGCAGAATGCAAACACTTCCTCTCTCTTGGATTTTTCCTGAGACCATGTCCACCCATGTGTCATAGGAGTTTCCGTAACTGAGAGCCCCATAAGGGCCGGCGGTGGACCCCAGCCCTGTGCCTAGGACCTCCATGCCTAACACACGAAGGTTCCTTGGAGCTCATAAAGGTCTTGTGAAAAATAGAAATTGATATTCTTGTTTGTTGTTACAAGTCTAGGCAGAGGCTGTCTCAACGTGTCCACCAAAACCCACGCACCCTGGGTTTATTCCCTCTCTTTGCCTCCCCTGGTCCTACCACAGTGGAGCCTTAAAGACCCCATCCCTGCAGATACCCACTGCCTTTGAATCCCAAGGGTTGAAACTCTGAGGAAGAAAACAGAAAGATAACCTCCAAGAGGAACCAACGTGGCTCATGCTTCAAGAAGGATACAGAGCTCCTCTTGCTCAGGATTAATTCCATTTTCTCGTCTGGCAAATGGAAACGTATTCTGGCTGATGGCTAGCATCAGGTCTATGAATTTAATATACTGCTCTCTTAAGCACTATTAACCTATCAGTGCAAACAAACATGAATATTTCTTTATCCAATTAATTGATTACTTACCCTAATTGACTGTGATTGACACACACCATGTGTATGTGGGTGACAGTGTTATGCTGACAAACTGTCTCTTCCGAAAAAAAAGAAGAAGAGAAAGTCCTGATCTGTAGTGTTTGCAGATTTTCACCATGTACACAGCACTACCAAGGCCAGTTTCAAGGAATGATCCTGATATTACTAAAGCCCGGAACAGGGACCTGAAAAGACATACATACCCTTGACTCTCCAGAGCCAGATAACACTGACTCCAGCTCACCACCAGTTGGGTCTAAGCTAACAAATGTCAAGATTGGCTGAAGTAAAAGTTTAAATTTCTTTATGACACTTTTGTGTTTTATTCTTTCCTCTGCAACAGGTGGGTATAGGCTGACAATAAAGCCACACATATTTTGAAACCAAACTTCCATATGCTGGAGAATAAGAGGTGAACATACTAAAACCAGGTTGGGGGCCAGTCATTTGGCTCTTCACTTGCAGTTCAGAGAAAAATGGAAGGAGCCAGACCATGAAGTTGTCTTATCACTTGAAGCGAGTTGCCCTCTACGCTGATGTAGGAGGTGTATTTCCAACTCTTACTGAGCTGTGTTCCAGGAACCCAGCTGAACCCACTGGCCATGATAGGCATTCAAGAAATGTTCATCAAATATGAATGTATTCTAAAGCAGGCTCTTGAATTCTAACCAGCGAGACACTCTATGGTTTCTGTTCTGATCAAAGTCAAGCAGACCCAGTAGGCTGTTGGCCAACTGAGTCGGGAAAGCAAAGTAATGAGTAATACATCAACAGGCAAAATAAGCCCTGTGTTCTCTCAGGAAGGCTGGACTCATTCTGCTGATGCTCTAGGGTTAGGCCAAGTTTACCAACAGCAGGGTTTCTTGGAAGTCTATAAATACACTTTCGTTAGGGAAGGTAACTCCAGTCATTAAAAACCGCATTCAGAAAAACATCGTCTCTCCTGACAAGTAGTGGTCGCTGGGCACCTGCCTAGGATGAAAACTGTACAAATAGCCCAGAATACTGGTACAACTCAGTTCTCTCACCTTTAAAACACAAACACCAAGGCCTGCTTTCCTAGCCATTTGTGCAGAGTAAATGAAATAATGTTTGCCGAGCACCTAGCTAGCACTGTGCCTGGATCATAGTAAACGTTCAGTAAATAGTAGATGGGATCATGAGAATTAAATTCTCTTAAGCCTCCACATTCTTTTTTGTTTCATATATATACCTTCTCATTTTCCCGAATTGCCCCATTCCAGGAAAAACACATCTCTAAAGTCTATCAAAAGTGTGGTTCTACCTCCCCGTCCGAGGTGTCTGGGAATCGTCATGTAGTGTGATTCCCGGCAGCTCAAGCCATGGGTGATAAGTAAGTATCCACCTTCGCTGGTCGAAGATGTTGAAGGGTCGCAATTGCAGTCGTTCTGCTTTTCAGGCTGTAGTAGATGGAATAATGAATGACCCCTTAGAGACGCCCCATCCAGGGGCTCCTGGGTGGCGCAGTCGGTTAAGCGTCCGACTTCAGCTCAGGTCACGATCTCGCGGTCCGTGAGTTCGAGCCCCGCATCGGGCTCTGGGCTGAGGGCTCAGAGCCTGGAGCCTGCTTCCGATTCTGTGTCTCCTTCTCTCTCTGCCCCTCCCCCCTTCATGCTCTGTCTCTCTCTGTCTCAAAAATAAACGTTAAAAAAAAAAAATTTTTTTTAAAAGAAAAAAAAAAAAAGACGCCCCATCCTAATCCCCAGAACCGAAGCCTATGTTGTCTTATATGGCTAAAGGGACTTTGCAGATATGATTCAGTTAAGGATCTTTAGTTTGGTAGATTATCTTCAATTATCTGGTGAGGCCCAATGTAATCACCACGGTCTTCCTGAGAGGGAGACCGGACGGTCTGTATCTTGAGACGCGTGATGATGAAGCAGAGGTCAGAGGGTGCAGCCGTGAGCCCAGGAGTGCTGGAAGCCTCTAGAAGTGGAAAGAGGCCGGGAGTGGTTCTCCTCTAGCACCTCCAGGAGGAGCCATCCCTGTGATACTTTGACTTCAGCCTGGTGAGACAGATTTTAGGCTTTGGACCTTGAGAATCAGGAGATAACACATTGTTGTAAGCCACTAAATCGGTGGCAATTCATGACAGCAGCATCGGAATTCTGTACACAGACAAACAATGAAGCATGAGTCCCACAAAGCGGGGGAGGGGAGGCAATTCTCACTCTCCAAACCCCACAGGCGAGAGGAAAGGGTACAGTCTCCTTGGCTTATGACTATGTCACTTCATCAGACGAGATCTCTTCAATGCAGGCAAGTACAGGTCACCGAGGGGACCCCAGACCTTGCAGGACCACGATTTAAATCAGGGAATATCAAAAGAAGAAGGTAAGCAGGTAGGTGTTTAGTGTGTAAAAAAAGTTGGGAGCCATCGGCATTGTTGAACTCAGGTGTTGTGTGTATGTATAGGTGCGTGTGTGTGTGTGTGTGTGTGTGTGTGTGTGTATTTTACTTTTAGAAAGTTTCAGAGTGATGACATTTAAATTTTTTTTTAATGCGTATTTATTTCTGAGAGAGAGAGACAGAGCATGAGTGGGGGAGGGGCATTGAGAGGGAGACACAGAATCCAAAGCGGGCTCCAGACTCCGAGCTGTCAGCACAGAGCCTGACGTGTGGCTCGAACCCACGAACCATGAGATCGTGACCTGAGCCGAGAGTGGACGCTCAACCGACTGAGCCACCCAGGCGCCCCAGGGTGATGACATTTACGGGCATCAAGGAAGCCAAGTAATGGCGTTTTCACATAAATATTAGAGAGGAACTGGAAAATGATGACTGCAACTGAATTATGACCTCGTCTTCCAAGAAGGAATGAAACGTCCAGCTTCGAGCATGCTGAAGCTGCTGCATAGCAACCTCAGAAACAACCCCGGCCCCTCAGCACCTCCTCCTGCAGCAATTCCCGTGGCCTCTGGGTCTCAGCCGGCCCCGCCCACTGCGCGCGAGCCACATTTGGGAACTCCAGAAGGACCTGGGTCATTTCAACGTGCCCCTACGTGTGCTCTCGAGTTGGCAGAGAAACCTGAAGAAAGCAGAGAGGAAAGCAGAGGTTGCTGGCCATCTGGACTCCCATTTGGTTTATGGCGTCTGATTGTGCAGAAGATTCCTTGCTGTCCTGCCCTCGGCAAAATACTTTTCAGAGCTGCTACCAGAAAGACTTTTAGCACACTCTGTCTGGTATTAATTGTGCTATTTCAGAAAGCATATGGAAAAACGATCATGGATGACTTTTTTATGTATGTGTGTGCATATACGTAGGAGATCTCTATCTCTACCTCTCTATCTCTATCTCCATCATCGCTCTCTCTCTCTCTCTATCTATCTATATCTAGGCGAAGTTCTGATTGTACCCATCAAGCTTCCTGAATTAAGTCTTCTTACAACCAAACTAAGCAGATGGTTAATCTGTCTCATGGGTGTACAGGATGGTATGCCTCTATTGAAGGTATTCCAGCACGGGGCTTGGAAAACTGAAACGTGCAAATGAATCACCCCGGGGTTCCTGTTAAAATGCAGGGTCGGATTCGCTACGTCCAGGGTGGGGCTGAGTGCTGAACTTTTAGCCAGTGCCCCGTGGATCCCGATGCATGATGTCTGTGGCCCCAAGTGGGGGTTGCCGGGGACCAGACCATTGTCAGGCAAGGTACCAAGTCATAGGCTCTAACTTGGGAAGCAGAACGTAGAGGCCCCCCAAGTTGGTGCACCTCAAACCAGCAAGTCAGAAGCTTCCCAAAGCTAGGCCCAAGGTCTGCCCAAGAGCAGACAGTGGACTTCAAAACTAGATGGGATAACTGGTGGGCAAGGACCCATGGCCCCTGAGGCTGAAGGCAGTTCCTTGGGGCTTGCTGATCTCAACCCCGTGACACCTCGGAGGTGCTACCCCAGGCACAAGCTGTCCACGTTCACACATCAGCTCTCCACGTCTTCACCATAAATGGAGAGGCTTCCCCCAGGGAGTCCCTAGGGACCTACCCCGCCGTGTGGTCACTGCTCTTATCGCTGACATTACAGTAAGTGCTGTGATGCCAACGAACTGGAATGTTTTTTCCAAACACCAGGATGTCCCATTCTTTGTGAATACCCTTCAGCAAGAACTTCTGGTATTTTGAAACTGACACACTGATTTTAAAAATTAAATACTGGGTGATCAGCCAGAATCGGAGGGAATTTCCCACCCTGAGTTGTGCATGCCAAAACTAACCAAACCACTTGGTTGTGTTTTCCTTTTTTACTGAGGGCATGAAAACAATATAAGCAGCGTAGTTTATGCTGGAGATACGGTCTCACCCCGCGCCAAGACAAAAGACCAAAACAGGCTTTGTTCTAGGACTCTCTGTTCTGTGGCCAGAGAGTGCATGAAGGATTTCCACTTGCAAGTACTCGGAGGGCAAATCGGGTGCCTTCAGGCCCCCAGCAGACTTGTCACTGTAATCATGACATTAATGAGGACTTGGCTGCCTCATCATGTCTGTGCCATGCAATTGGAGCCATAAGAGGCATTTCCCATGGTGGGGGATTCCCTTCTTGCTGAGATGACAGGGGACAAATCTCCGCCTCCATATGCCTCTGGGCTTCTTACCAGTGCCTCGGGGCCATTCAGCGATTCTGATGCACAGCATCAGATTTTTTAACAAGTCTCAGAAATCATGAAGCACGGTGTCTTCTATTGGCGGAGGAGAAACATAGGACCAGGAAGAATCAAGTCCCCAAGGTCATCCAGCCAGTCTGTGGCAGAGCCAGGGCCAGGATTCTATCTTCTGACCCCCAAACCCATGCTGGGTCCACTACTGTCAGACGATGGCTGACACCATTGTGACCAAAGGGCCCCCATATCTCACACGAAACGTAGCATTCCAAAACCCCGCATCAAAGTCAAAGCCACCCGCAGTGCAGGGACACCATCCTGAGAGTTACTTCCTGATAATATGAATATCTAAACGGCATCTGAATGTCTGATTATCAGATCAACAGCCAAAACACCTCAGTGGGTTTAAGAACTGACTTACTGTCTGACATCGAGTGTGTACGTGAATGATCCAGTATTTCCTGGGTCGTATTTTCCTAATACATAAAACAGTGTTAACAGTAGGTCCGCCCTTGCTTCCCAAGGTTATCAGGAAGGTCACAAGGCGGGGTGGGGGTGGTGGCAGGGTTATTCTAACAGTCACCGCCTATGTGGGTTTGATGCCCATGCACTTGGGTTGATTCTTGCTAATCAATATTCACATCTTTACCAAAAAGAGGCAAAGACTTCCCACTCGTAACTCTGTGGAGGATTAAAATGAGACAGACGTGACATGAAATGCAGGACATAGTGCCTGGCGCACAGCAAGCATTCAAGGTCCAGACCCGCCTTCCTCCCTCATCATTTCCCTTGTGTGTCTGGTTTCCCCCTAGCTGGACTTCAACGTCCCACGGTTCGGGTCCGTAAAGTGAAAGGCTGACGTACCAGGGCCACGGGATAAATACTTCTGGTTCATTTCCAAAGCAGAAGAGATGGTGATGTTGGTCCTCAAGGAGCTGTTCTTGCCTGCGGGAAAACAAGAGGAAGAGTTAACCTGTGGAGCACTTGCCATGCGCCGAGCGCTGTGCACGTGTAGTCACAGGTACCCTGATGGCATCTTGCTAACGCACACGCTATCGTGAGGCTCACTGTGCACTTTCCAAAACCCTAGCAAGGGACTAGGTGTGTGTCGTAGTTGTGTCACGAAATTTTTTTCCGACTGTGTGTCTTCGTTTGCTAGGGCTGCCGGCACAAAGTACCACAGACCAGGGAGGCGTGAACAACGGAAATTTCTTCCCTCACAGTTCAGGGGGCGCGGGGTCCACCATCAAGGTGGCAGTAAGCTTGAGACCTCTCTCCTCGGCTTGCAGAGGGGGCCGCCTTGCTGTGTTGTCACATTCACTGTGTCCAGTCTGAGTTGTCTGTGTCGTAATCTCTTCTTCTTTAAGGGTGCCATTCCTATTGGATGGGGGCCCATCCTAATGGCCTCGTTTTAACTTAATTCCCTCTTTAAAGTCTGTAACTCCAAATAATCACATTCTGAGGTATGTATCAATTTTGGGTGGGCACAGTGCAGCCCATAATAGCGTGATTGGCATCACACATGGGTGTCTCCTCCTAAACAATTCTGAAATCCGCGGGCGTAGAAATGACCGACAAAGGTGGGGGGGGGGGCAGGGGAAGGGCAGGAGATATAGTTTTTGTGCCTAGAAAGATGCACAGATTTCTTTTCCAGCCCTTTCCTGGGACCTCTTCTGCCCCTTGAATGATTTTACTATTTTGCCATTCCCTGTACCATCCGCCGCCTTCAGTGAGCACTTTGTGCTGTGTGTCCCTACACAGAATCACCACGTACTCAGTCCATAGGTTACCCTCTGCTCAGGGACACTCGGGTCAGAGATGAACGATGGCTGAATCCAGTCCTGAATCCACTTGCCAAGGCAAGGGGCACGGGACTGCATCTTCCAGAGAATGGGATGTCTTTTTCTTGATGCAAAAAAAAAAGCACATTTTTCTACTTGGTCTTCCCAGGCGAGTACTTTCTTGAATTTGCCCAAAGTCTCCATCTGGGCCCACGTGACCCTGCCCCTGCCCCCGCCTTGCCCACCTCCTCCCCAGCCCTCCGAGATCTGGCTTTTTTCTGGAGCTGCCTGCTCTCAGTCCCCCTTTCAGCCACCCAGTCTGGTGGCTTGCCCTCAGGCTCTGTTCCACATCATGGGATATGGCACACACCATCCAGGCTTCGACACACTTGACCTTCTGATTCCACAGCATCTCCCTCCTGGCTCCTCTCTTACCTCTGAGATGTGTGCACTGACCTCTCCGCCCTTCTCTCCTGACTTCTTCTTGGAGATCCCAGGCACACTCCCTTCTGAGACACCTCAATGCCACAGGAAACTTACAGACAGATGTGTATCTATGGCCTTTCTTCCCTTCTGAATCAGACTTATTTGGGGAATAAACAGCCTACTTAAAGTAAGTAGCCATCCACTCTTCAAACCCAACAGATCTACCATTCAACACCTTATCTTCCCAGACAGAAAGGCACCTATGCTCTGGCTCCATTCATCACATTCCCGTTTCTTTCCAGCGTAAAACCTCTCTCATCCATAAAATGTTCCCTGAACCGTCCCCCCACCCCTGCTTCTGAAACAATGGCCTGCATCACTTCTTTAACATCCATCATTTGTGGCTCCAGACTGGAATTTATTCCGTCTGTGGGTATGGAGTGAGACAGATAAAAACAGAAAGGAAATAAGTGGGATGCAAGGGAGAGAGATGGGAGGGGAATATGCCATCTCTGTAAATACATCCTTGAGGGCAGAATCCTCTGCCTTGCATCTTTGGGTGTTCAATAACACCTAAAGCAGTTACTCACAGAGAGAAATTTGTGTACGTTTACTCTCAGGAAGGTAAAGCTGGGTTGAGAACGGCAGTGGGGGTTAAGTCTATGCACATTTTGACTACAGGGGCTGCAGTTTAATTTCCTGTCTCTATTTCCCAATGCCTCCAAAGTCCAACTACTTCTCCTGCTACTCTCAAATATACCAATGCAAAATTTTAGGTCGACTCTAAACTGTATATTGCTAAATTCTTCTGATTCACCACCACCTCCTTCTATTATTTATAATCTCCATAAGGGAAAAGATTACCAGCGTCTCCCAGAAGGAAACACACAGGAACTTTAATCCTCTGTCCCTGGCTACAAAGTAGGGCCATTCTCCTTTAGGGTCTCTCTTCCTCAGCCGCGCTCCCCTCCAAGTTCGACGACCTTCTCTCCTATCTTTCTTCTTTCAGACCTGTAGCACAAACCATGTTTCTTGTTCACATCACAGTGCTGAGAACTAAGGGCTTTCCAAGGCATTTCTGTTCCGCATGGAGACTGAAAACTGGAGGGGAGTTATTGGAAGGAGCTGATGTCATGGGTGAAGTAAACAGACATCAGTCCTGACGTCCTTCGTTCCCTTGCATAGACCCAGCTTTTTATCTGGTGTTTTTTGCCTTTTGCCTGCAGGAGTTCCTTGACCATGTCTTATGGCATGGGTCTACCAGTGATGATCTCTTTCAACTTTATATGTCTGACACAGTCTCTATTTTACCTTTGTTTTTGAAGGTTATTTTTGCTGGTAGAGAATTCCAGGTCAACAGTTACTTGTTTCTTTGCTAGTTTGTTCCTTCAGTACTTCAACGTGAGGCTCCATTGTCTTCTAACTTGCACTGTCTCCAAAGGGAAGTCTTCTAAGATTCTTACCTTTGTTCTTCTGTATATAATGTGTATGTTTTTCCTTTGGTTAATCCTAAGCTTTTTCCCTTTACCAAGATTTTTTTAATCTAATCTAAATTTTCAAAATTTTCGTGGACTGTGCTCGCTTCAGCAGCACATATACTAAAATTTTTCATGGACTTCATCCCCCACCACGAGTGGAATTTGATTATGATGTGCCTTAGAGTCTTTTTTTTTTTTTCCATTTTTTTCTGCTTGATTTCTGTTGAGTTTCTTGGCCCTGTGAGTTGACAGTTTTCTACAATTTGTATGAAGTTTTCAGTCACTTTTTATCCCCTCTTTCAACTTCAGTTCCACATGCACGAACCCACTAGTGGTTGTCCCAGGGCCCACTGATTTTCCGTTGACGTTTGTTCATCTTTTTTTTTTTCCTCTGTGTGTTCCATATGTTTCCTTTTTTAAAAGTTTATTTATTTATTTGTAGAGAGAGAGTGAGTATGTGAGCTGGGAAGGGCAAAGAGAGAGAGAGAAGGAGAGACAGAATCTCAAGAATGCTTTATTCTCTCAGCACAGAGCCTGATGCGGGGGTTTGATCTCACAAACTGTGAGATCATAACCTGAGCGGAAATCAACAGTCAGATGCTTAACCAACTGAGCCACCCAGGTGCCCCTCCTCTCGCGTGTTCCATTTTGAAGTTATCTACTGCTGAGTCCCTAGGTTCACTAATATTTTCCTTCACTGTGTCTACTCTGTTATTAAAGCCATCCAGTGTAATCGTATCTCAGACATGGAATGTTCATACCTAACTAGGTGACTCACGTTTTTAAAAATATTTTTTAATGTTTATTTATTCTTGAGGGAGAGAGAGACAGAGTGCGAGTCGGGGAGGAACAGAGAGAGAGAGAGGGAGACACAGACTCCAAAGCAGGCTCCAGGCTCCGAGCTGTCAGCACAGAGCCCGACATGGGGCTCGAACTCACAAGCCGTGAGATCATAACCTGAGCCGAAGTCAGATGCTTAACCGATTGAGCCACTCAGGGCCCCCTCGTCTTTTTTATTTTAAACTAAATGTTGCATTTTTCCTTCCATACGTTCATAACTTCTTCTATCTTCTTAAATTTAAGGAATGCATTTCGAATGGGAGTTTTAATATCTCCTCCACCTCTTACTTGGTGTGCCACCCTTGCAAGGCCTGCCACCCTTTACCCAGGCAATTTTTCAGGACTGTTTTTGAAGCTGGTCACTTGAGAAATGAGGCAACACCTCTTCCTGACCGAGGGACGAGGTATCTTACTGTTTGTAGTGGATCCCCTACGTTCTGTGTCGCTTAACATACAAACCCCCCGAGTGGCATCCATCTGGGCCACGTTGCGTTTCCTTGACGAGAGGTGGCCTATGTTGTTTGCGACACCATGGATGATAGGGTCCTTTTTCTCTGAGCCGAGAGTCTCGTAGCTTCTGCCAGCATCCAGGAGACACTAACAACTAATTTGTCAGCTTGTATATATGGTAAAAATCAAACCCCAGGCCCAGCAGAATGCAACGGTGAAAAGTGAATAAAGAAGTAAGACGTGGGGGCACCTGGGTGATTCGGTCAAGTGTCCGACTTCAGCTCAGGTCATGATCTTGTTATTCATGAGTTTGAGTCCTACCTCGGGCGCTGTGCTGACAGCTCAGAGCCTGGAGCCTGCTTCGGATTCTGGGTCTCCCTCTTTCTCTGCTCCTCCCCACTCGTCCTTTGTCTCTCTCTCTCTCTCTGTGTGTCTCAAAATAAATAAATATTTTTAAAAAAGTAAAAAGTGGTCTGGCCTTTTAAAAATGTCAAATGAAGCTCAGGCAAGTGAATGCACATGTACTCTCACGCTTTGTTCACTTAATATGAACTTTTAAAATCAAAATGATTCAGAAAAAATGGACGACTCCTCTCAACGGCATTGGCTCAACTGCTATCTTTTTACCAACATTACATTTCACAAGTGCTCATGTGCATTCACCAAAAGCAAAGCATGAGGATTTGCTGTGTACCTGGCCATCCACGCATATTTCCTGTTGACTCTCTGTATAAGCAATTTCCTGCCCCCAGCTAAGTTCCTCAATTGCCACTGCATTCCACAAATCCCCCCATTAGTGCCCCAGGCCAGGAAGGCAGCTGTATGGTTGACATGGGACACACTGAGCCAGAGAAGCTGGAAAGGGAAAAAACAACAAAAACAAAAAAAATGGAAACAGACACTGATGCCTGAAAAGGCAGAAAACAAAGACAGAAAATGAAGCAGATGAAGACGAGAAGACACAAGATGGAGAAAATGAAAAAAAAAAAAATCTGTGGGACAGAGCAAGAAAGTGAAGTCAGGGAAGATACTGAATCGGAAGAAAGGCGAGCAAAGAGCACCAGGAACTCACTAGAATGCGATCTCGGGAAGAAGACCGCAGAACGCGGCGTTTCTGAGCCACAACCACACAGCTGTTCCTGCCTCTGCTGCAAACAAACCAAACACCTGGCTGCTGCGGAGGAGAGGAAGGTCAAGTCCCCGGTCACTCTCCTGCTTGAGACACAAATGAAGAAAGTGAGGGTCCAGCTTCGACATTTTTAAGAGCAGGAAACGCGTGGAGAAAGAGGCTTCGGAAGGACAGAGGAGCAGGTGTTTACTGCATGCCACAACTTGCACGTGGCATGGCAGGCATACCCCGAGTCGTGAGCTCAGCAGCCAACAGACAGAACCCTCAGCAGGGGCACCGGCACTCAGCAGGACCTGGCCTGGCACCACTTGGAAGAGCAGGGCACCCTGGCATGATGTCCCATCAGCAGCCCCCTCCCTACCCTCTGATGCATCACCAGATGCCACCACTCATCCTCCCCGGCCAGGTCAGGTACCAGGTCCCGTGATGCCTGGACAGCCCACGCCAAGCCCCTCAACTCCCATCACCGCAGGCATCTCGGCCCCTCCTGGGAGCGGCCCTACGCCTCCCGCATTCCCCCAGCTCTAGGATACATCTCAGAAGCCCAGGTACCCCACATAACATCAGATAGTGTGTGTCCTGACCTAGTTTGGGCCTGTAGTTCAGAAGCTTGTGGGGGACCCACCAGGACCGTCCCCCCCTGTCAGCAGCTGCCTCCAGTGGTGCTCTGTGGCCCCGGGGGGAGTTGGTTAATCAGCAAGAAATCAGTGCTCCCCTATTCCGTGTCCAGCAAGGCTGAGCACCGTGAGAGTAAGAAAAGAGGACAGAGAACTTGCCCAGGAATGAGTTTCTCATGTAAGTGAAGAAATAAAATTAAGAGAAATCCATTAAAATACAATAAAGTTTTCAAAACACAGCGAAATCAAACATAATTAAGTTCTGGGAGCAGGGGGAAAGGTCAAAAGCAAATCAGCTTGGAGCTGGGCATACGTTGGGCCGGTATCAGTCATTTATGCCCCAGTGGGATTTTTCGGGGGGCTGGGCAGTATATCTCAGACCCCTGGGGCATTGGGAAATCACAAGCCAGGCCAAAGTCATCAAAGACTAAATTCCTCATAAGGTCCGACGCTGGCCTTTGGTGAGTGGCACAAAGGTAAGATTCTCTTTCCAGACCTCCTGATGGACTGCGGGCTCTCCTTAGCAAATCTGTGCTAGCTACACATGAACTCGCAACCTCCATTAGGATCCACTGTATTTCTCTACTGTCCTGAAAGTTTCATCTCATTCTTCACAGAAACACATATAATGCCATCATCTAGGACCCCTCTCTATAAGGACTCTTATGATTGTGTTTTTCTGAAGCCTCATCCAGGCAGAGCAAAGATTCATCATTGTTTTATTTTTGTCTTTTTTTCTCCACCGGTCTCACTAGTCATTTTAACAGGTATCTCTGATCTGTATAGGATCTTTTATTGCTTGACGAATGGCGTAGATGCTGTTGGTACCCTTCCCATACCTGCAATACTCTGCGATGGTAGCCATGAGCAGAACAAGCCAGAAATTATATATAATTAATGGTCCCAAGAATAGCCTTCCTCTAAGGACAGATGGAAAGTTGAAAGACAAATACCCCAGCTCCCTTGGTCTTCATCTGGGGTAACTGTGGGATACCACTGTCTCCAGGGGTTCCCAGCAAGATCGAATTCCAATTCCCCACAAAGGTAACTAGTTTGATAGCATACAGTTAATTGCCTCCATTCTCTCTTTCTCTCTCTCTCTCTCTCTCTCTCTCTCTCTCTCTCTCTCTCTCCTTCTTTCCACCCTCCTACACTTCCCTATTGGTGTTTTCAGGGATCGTCTTCCAAATACATCACTTCCACTCAAATCTTTATCTCAGGGTGTCCTTCTGGGGGAATCTAAACAAAGACAATCCCTAAAATGAAATCCTAACTAAACGTGCTGTGAACACTATGATCAGGGTTGAATCTAACAACCACGTTAGGTGTTTCTACAAACTTTTATATTTATCATCAGCTACCTACTTGGTGGGGCCCAGAGCAAAATGAAAAAAAAAAAATAATGTTTATTTATTTATTTTAAGAGAGAGAGAGAGAGAGAGAGAGAGAGAATGCACATTGGGGGAGGGGGAGAAAAAGAAATAGAGAGAGAGAAAGAGAGAGAGAGAGAGAGAGAGAATCCCAAGCAGGCTCCAAGCTGTCAGTGCAGAGCCCAATATGGGGCTTGATCTCATGAACCATGGCTTAACGGACTGAGCTACTCAGATGCCCCAAAATGAAAACTGTTTAAAAGCAAGGGGGGAAAATGTTGTTTAAGGTACTATAATATAGAGCTTTTCTGCAATCTCTCAACTTGCCATGGTGTTTTTATCACTTGTTTATGTCACCGTAATAAAGAAAAATGAAAACTTTTCATTTTTAGCCTGAATTTCACCATTCTTCTTTATGTGTGTGATGCCAGTTTTAAATGCAAATGTAAGAGTGTGTAACTCATATCCAGGATCACCAGAATTACATAATTCATAATTTGTAGTTCATTTTGTTCTTCCCCAAACAGTGGAAATGCTACAAAAAATTAACTCAACTGTCTCTATTTCTTTTCATGACATACACACATTTTCTCCAACAGTCCAGACCTCTGGCTTACTGGTGAGTAAGAAAGAACTGAAAAGAAAAACAAGTATCATTTGCTCTGTCTTTCCAATTCCTTCTCTGCCTTCATCGTCAGCCCAAGTGTTGGCTAATACGGGGAAGAAACAACAGTAAGAAAGGACATGACATGGTTCTGTGCTCGTTTGTGTTTCTTAGAAAACCACTGCCTTCTTCCTGCATTGAATAAGTTCTGTGTTCACTTGGAACAGTCGGTGCCCCTCCTCCTTTCCTGCTCCCAACTTAGTCATAGGCATGCTTACCTCCTATTTGTTTCAAGTCTTCCCTGGGCTCTGGCACATCATGAATCCTGTGAAATTCCATGATCATGGGGGAATCCCTAATGGCACAAATAAATAGGCAGTAAGAACAAGAACCAATGGGCATCCATATTGCATGTAACTACTCAGACCACATGAATCCTCTGCCATCCAATTGGACTTCATTTACAAAACAGAAGTTCAAAGACAACATTATTAAGAATTTCAAGATGGTGGGGCATCTGGGTGGCCCAGTCGGTTGGACGTCCAACTCTTGACTTCAGCTCAGGTCATGATCCCAGGGTCCTGGGATTGAGCCCTATGTTAGAGTCTGTGCTGAGCGTAGAGCCTGCTTATGATTCTCTCTCTCTCTCTCTCTCTCTCTCTCTCTCTCTCTCTCCCTTCTCTCTCTTTGTGCCCCTTGCCCCAACTTGCATGCTATCTCTCTTCCTCTCTCAAATAAAAAAGAAATGACAAAATTAAAGAATGAAAAAAAGAATTTCAAGACGGTGACAGCAGAGTGTAAAAACAGAAGGTGTGGGTCCCGTCTGAGAGCGGAACCTGGACCCCGGCACCGGTCACCTGCCCATGACACCAGCACTCATCACCAGCCCGGAGAGTGGATGAGGCACACTGAACACCTGAAGTGGGCATCATAGTTCTGCATCACAACCAACGGATGACCCAACAGTTGACCAAGGGCAAGGCACAACTTTTTGGTCATCAGAGTCCTAATAGTTTTTGTCGTGTTCTAGCAAGGTCTCATTTAGGACCTAGGATGAATTTAAAGAACCCGTCTCTCTCTTTGGGGCTCCCCTCACCCTCACTGGTCCCACTTGGAAAAGTGAAAAAAGCCCGGCAGCTTTAGAACATATTGGGCAAGAGCAAAATGCTACCTAGATGCTAAGATAAGTTCCGTGGTTATCTTTCTCTGAAATGCTTACACTTTGCCGGCTTTCCACTGAGTAGTTTTCAAGCCTGAGCATACCCACAAGACACATTCGTATGCCCTTGGTTTTGTTTAAGCGCCCACATCCGCATGGCAGGGTCACTAAGGCAGCTGTGCCTGTGGACACGAAGCTTGTTGTGTTCTCTGACTTCCAGCTGTGTTCCCTGCACCTGTCTTTACCTTCTGTTCTGGACGTTGCTGGAATGTCTGCTAGTTTTCCGTATCAACCCTGTAGAGGAACAGAAACATTTTGCCTTTTCTGAACGAGACTTTGCGTGTGTGTGTGTGTGTGTGTGTGTGTGTAACTTCCTAGAAACCAGAACTGTTTTCTCCTGCCAGGCGCCACAGTGGGCCTTCCTGCGCGGGAGGTCATTTCAATAAGGACTCGGAGCTTAGTAAGTGGAGAAAAGAAGGTCGTTCTCAGACAGGATGTTGGGAAGACGCCCCGAGTGAGCCTTGCTGGGCAAGAGACGCCAACAGGACCAAGAATGTGGGCCAGTCCCCCAGGAAGTTATTCATGAGCCTGCGCTGGATGATAAACAGGCAACCAAAGCCTTTCTAAACAACAAAAGTCACAATGCTTCAAATTCCAGAAAATCCTTGAACAATGACTGGACATTCCTTATCTCCGATCTGCTTATTTGTGCACTAAATACTTTCAAAGAAACCAGAAAGTGGGGTTCTGACTTGGGGTGCAGAGCTGAATGAAGTGTACAAGGAGATGGCCAATCGCCAATGAAGTGTACAAGTGTGGCCAATCGCCCTGCTCCCCTGTTCCATCCTCCTTTACTGGGAGCATGAGTCTCCTGTTGCTGGGCCAGCCTCTCCCCTTCCTCCCCTCCCCCCCACCCACTTTGCCCCCCAAAAGCCACCTTGGGCTGAAGGCCAGCATGAAGTTGCTTCAAGCTTGATCAGCAGAACAGGGTCAAAGGCAGCAAGTTGCCTCTGCTGTTCATGTTACCAAGAGATGTGAGCTGATCGTGTTAGCAAGTTCTTCCAGAAGAAACAAAAAGACAATTTGGGCAACTAGAAATTTCATATATATGGGAATATATATCTACCTGATTTGAAAGAGGTATCAAAGCACCTTGATGGTACATGTAAAAAAAATTTTTTTTAATTAAGTTTATTTATTTTTGAGAGACAGAGAGAGACAGAGGACGAGCAGGGGAGCAACAGAGAGAGAGGGAGACACAGAATCCGAAGCAGGCTCCAGGCTGTGAGCCATCAGCACAGAGCCCGACGCGGGGCTCAAACTCACGAACTATGAGATCATGACCGGGGCCGAAGTCGGACGCTTAGCCGACAGAGCCACCCAGGAGCCCCGATGGTACATTTTTAAATTAAATTACAGCACATGTTATTATGTATATGTATATGCATATACATATATGTGTGTATATAATCATAAAATGGTATTCTGAATATCGTTTTCTAAATAAATATAAATATCTGCAGAATATAAAATTTGATTCTGCAGACAGTGATATGTGTACCACTGCCCGTGTACAGTGTATGTGTACTTGTTTATTGGCCAGACCCCAATTCTTCATGACAGGGAACATCAGTGCGCATTTGTCATTTGTTTTACAAGTTGAGTTCAAGTTGCACTTGAACATGTTACTACATTTTTCTTTTCCTGAGCCCAAATGTCCATCAACAGGTGAATAGATAAAGGAGATATAGTGTATATATATATATATATATATATATATATATATATATAATGGACTATTATTTGGCTCTCAAACAGAATGAAATCTTGCCATTTCCAACAACAGGGATGGAACTAGAGTGTATTATACTAAGTGAAATCAAGCAGCCAGAGAGAGACAAATATCATACCATTTCACTCATATGTGGAATTTAAGATACAAAACAGATGACCATCAGGGAAGGGAAGCAAAAATAAGATAAAAACAGAGAGGGACACAAACTATAAGAGACTCTTAAATACAGAGAACAAACTGAGGGTCGCTGGAGGAGTGTTGGGTGGGGAGATGGGCTAAATGGGTGGGTGATGGGCGTTAAGGAGGACGCTTCTTGGGATGAGCACTGGGGTGTTACATGTATGTGATGAATCACTAAATTCTACTCCTGAAATCATTATCACACTATGTATTAACTACCTTGGATTTAAATTTTAAAAATAATAAAATAATAAAAATTTAAAAAATTTTTCCTTTCCCCACTCCCTCTGCCCACCAGATTCCCCTTTACCTACTCTAGTTTTGCTTCTGTTGTCTTTCTGTAACTTCTAATGTGCCACCCAATGTCTTTATGGTTTATTGTTAGCCATCTGTCTTCCACGCTCCCCTCCCTCCCTTATAACGTGAGCTTTCGCGGCAACAAGTTTTGTCGTTTTTCCACGCGTTTCAAGTACACACGCCAGTGACCGGCACATACTAGACATTCAAAATTAATTATGAGTGAAGGAATACACGAATGAATGAACTGAATGAATGACTGAGTGAGTGAGTGAGTGAATGAATGAGTGAATGAATGAATGAACTGAATGAATGAGTGAGTGAATGAATGAACTGGATGAATGAATGAGTGAGTGGATGAATGAATGAGTGAATGAGTGAATGAATGACTGAATGAGTGAGTGAATGAATGAATGAACTGAATGAATGAGTGAGTGAATGAATGAGTGAGTGAATGAATGAATGAGAGTGAATGACGGCATCCGTCTCACTTTCAAAATCCAATAGCTTCAGATACTTACCGGACACCGGTGAAGATGACTGGTCAGTGTGGAAATACATGGAAGGTGGGGTTGGTATGGGATGGGGTGGGGGGGGTACTTTCTGGAGGATGGACGGCTCAGCCACCCAGGTACTAATTAAGATTTGACAAAAGAGGTGTCTGTAGAGCAAACGGGCAGATTTTACGAGGGCAGGGGGAAGAGCTTAGATGACAGGTGTTTAAAACTGAAGCCATTTTCCCTGGGATGGGCACCCATCCTGGCATTCAGCCCTGGCACACTGATGAGGAGGTACAGGGCTTGAATCTCTAGCTGCGGGGCTTCTGTTCGGAAACCCTAGGGCAAGCCCAGAGACCCCCTAGGAGGCATAATGGCCTCATTATTATGTTAACCAGAAGGCTGAGGTTTCTTAAAAGGGCACCTCCCTTTCCTGGGTTTGTTTCACCCAACTCCCTACACTCAGCTGAGCACCCGTCTCTGGAGGGCAGGCGACCCACTGGATCTTAAACCAGCTTGTGGCCTCTGGACAAAATGTACTCGAATTAAAGGAAGGTAAAGGGAAGGGGGAGGGGGAGGGGAGGACGCTGAACGTCGGTGCAGAGTTGGTTGACTCAAAGGTTAACCACCCACTGACACAGAGGAGAAATAACCTTTCTGAAGCCCAGTTTTCACTAGCTGCTTGAGCTGCAAAGGAATAGAGAGATTGCACGGAGTCAGAGCTGAAGACAGCCTTGATTCGGTTCACTGGATTCTAGCTTGCCGAAACAAGCTTGCCAAAAACAAACAAACAAACAAACTGAAGGGGCTGGGGGTGAGCAGCAGCTTTTACAGAGTCTTAAATGTAAAACCAATCTGCCACGTATTGTGTTAGAAACATGCACGCCTTGGCAGTTCTGTTGCCATCTCTGTTTCAATGGTCAGCATGGCCCATTTCGAAGACCTGCCCCAGTCCTCACTTGCCCCAGTCCCACTGCATTTTTCTGAATAAACCCTGTGCCCCGGGTCCAGCGCGCCCTGCTCAGAGCAAAACTTGAAGAACTCGAAGGCAATGACTTCTCTCCTCTCCATCTTCTGGCTATCTAGCTGGCCATGGATTCTCAAGTTTGGCTTTCACTTGAGCTGACCCGGGTCTTGTTTTCCTGGGACTTTCAGATTTTTTTTTTTTTTTTTTTTTTTGCAGGTGGTTCCCCAGGAAGGCCTCCAGTGTTTCCCCAGTCGTGATAGCTTTCTATTCTATTTTCAGCCTCTGCACCGATAACCCTTTTGTTCTCTCTGGAGCCCCCATGCTGACAGGGCGTCCTTCCTCCTTTATAATCTGTCTGTCTTTCTGTATATTTATCTCTGCAGGAATGTAACTCCAAAGAAAGAAAAGTCAGCTCCAGGTTTATCCCCTGCAGCTTAGCTGGCTGTTTATGTCTCTACAAAGCATTCACCCCAGAAAGGAATGTGTACAGCTGGAGGCATCGCAGAAAACAACACACCCCAATGTCAGGTAACTGAGTCAGGTACACCGGGAACTCAAAACAGATCTATTTTTCCCTTTGTATGAGAACAAATGGAACCGTGAGTGCCCAAACTCCAGTGGGAGAAAGCGGCTGCGGGGGGGAGAGGGGGTGTTGGGAGAATCAAAACAAGTGGTGTTAGGATCTGGTTTTTTTTTTTTTTTTTTCCTTTCCCAGGGCTCCTGCACCCCGCCCTCAGGGCAGCCAGGCCAAGAACAGGAGTTGATTCTTGACGGGAAAGCTCCAAATGAGACCCGACCTTGAAGGTTCTGCCCTGGAGCGCTGGAGGCTGGAGGCTGGGGCAGGGGGGTGTGGGGGGGGAGAGATAGGGTTGTGTGTGTCCGAGTCCTATCTGTGGCTTTGGATGAGTCCTTTGTATTTATGTTACCTATTCCCAATTCCTAAAATAAAGGTGATTAAGAGATTATTCAAAAAGGAAGCTTCTTGGGGCGCCTGGGTGGCGCAGTCGGTTAAGCGTCCGACTTCAGCCAGGTCACGATCTCGCGGTCCGTGAGTTCGAGCCCCGCGTCAGGCTCTGGGCGGATGGCTCGGAGCCTGGAGCCTGTTTCCGATTCTGTGTCTCCCTCTCTCTCTGCCCCTCCCCCGTTCATGCTCTGTCTCTCTCTGTCCCAAAAATAAATAAAAAACGTTGGAAAAAAAAAAAAATTAAAAAAAAAAAGGAAGCTTCTGGAAGCTGATAAAAATTGCTGTAAGCTTAGAGGCAGAGTGAGTCTTTATGCTACTTTATTCTTCCACAGAACCTTTTAAATAGGCATGGTAAGATTTTAAAAGGCAAGGTCTAGGGAGTGTAATAGGCGAAAACGCTCAGACACCCTCCTGCTCTGAGCCATTTTCTAACCCTGACACCTATCACATGAAGCAACTCAGCTCGGATTCTGAGCCACCCGTTTTCTCCCTTCCCATTTCCCCTTTCCCGCTCTTTCTCGCTGTCCTGGCTGGCCTAAGTCGTCCTGGTCACCTTGCTTTTCTCAGGGCTTACATTCCTCGCTGCGGACGGAAGCTCTCTGGAGGCTACTGTCGAGGGTCAGCCTCGGCCTCTCCGTGGCGACACCGTCCGCTAGGTGTGCCCGCAGCCCTCACCTGGACCCACATTGCTGGGGCAGCCCCCACGGACACGGCCCTGACCTGAGCCAGTGTTGTGGCCGGACTGGCTCTCGTGGTCCCTGTTACGATTACAAGACGCACCTCAGCAATGGCCGTCGAGGAACTTTGAAAAGAAAAAAGTTTATGACACACACGTCCTAGAGAGTACAGAGCATGCCCAAGACCACGGAGTGAGATCATGGGGGGGGGGGATGGAGTGGGGAGAGAGGGAGGGGGAGAGAGAGAGAGAGCGCGCCAGAGCAAGCCCAGAACTGGGGTTATGCCTTATTGGGGTCAAAAATGGGGTGCCTAGTGTTTCTCGGGTTCACCCTTTATTGGCGAGTTTAAAATAAGAGCAGAAATCAAAGCACGGGAAGGGAAAAGCAGGGTCACTCAGTCCGTTATCTTTGGCACTCGGGGCTTTCTAAAGGGTGAATTCATGGGCGGGGTGGCCTGGTTCTTTATCTCGTTGTGTGGTGGGCAGTGTGTTTATCCGAGATGACCGTCTTTGAAATGGAGGCCTCAGCAACCAAAAGCTTAGTGTCAGGACTCACACTAGAGCTACCCTGTGAGAAAGTGCTGAGCTCACCTCAACCCCAGTCCCCCACGACTGGCTGACCGTCCCGATGTGCCATCAACTATCTAGCACAGACAGCTTCCGCATACTTACGTGGACAGTCTGCCCAACCTCAGACCGTGTCCTACACGTTCCATGGCACTGTCCTACCACGATACAGTACAAGTCGTTTGGCCACTGCCTCCGTTCATGAGGACAAATTCCTGATTATTCTGTTCCTTTTCTTTGTCCGTTCATGCTCTGCACTCCTGATTAGTTGGTATGAGCTCTGACCCAGCCCTCCAGGGTAAGCCCTGGAGTGTCCCTTACCTTTACGTCTCTTAGATAATTCCCTGCCTGGATCGGGTAGCCAGAGTTTAAGACTTCAAGGTCCAGCCATGAACAAGCCACATGGCACTGTGGGTGAGCCATCATGCATGGCAACCTCCAGCCTTTGGATTCCAGCCAGATGCCTGTGCGTCAACCTGAGTGAAGGCTTGAGAATGGGTCTTGATGAGAATGATCTCAGAAGAGAAACCGGATTCCCCATCGCCATTTTCTGTCTTGACATAACAGCTTCTTGCCTCCCCCCACCCCTGGGGGTGCAGAAAGTCTGTCCCGGGAAGTGACTTCGGTGGCAGAGAGACCCCAAGAAGCAACCCTCGGTGTCATTTCTAAGCCACAGTCCAGATCCAGGGTTCCAGTCAGCACTGGAAACACACATCACTAGCGGTCTGGCTATTGCCGCTGGAACTCACACGGGCAAACCTGGAGAAGTTCAATACTGCACGCGTGTTCAAACGAGTGCAGTGATGAAATCACCGGTGCCTTCCACAGCCATAGCCCCGAAGCAGGTGAATTGGGTAACGTTTATCTTATGTCCATTACATGCACAGTTTGGCCCTCACTAAAGGCAGCAAAAAACCCAACAGTTCCAGTGATGAGGATAGATATATATAAATAACTAATAAAGAACAGCATGTTTATGAATAATCATACGTTATTACAGACCCAAATAAAGTGTTGTGGGAGCACAAAGAAGAAGAAGACAGGACTTCCATTGGCAGCAGGAAGTAGGAAGAGATGGGGGAGAAAGACTTCATTTCACCTGGGACCCACAGGGCAGGGTCTTAAAGGGATTCTTACTGAGTGAGCCAAATGAGAAGTCCTTCAGGGTAGCTGCTTCCCCTGGCTCATGGCTGCTGCCCCAGAGCCTGTTCTCTCTGACTTTATCGTGAGCTTGAGATATCCAGGGGAAAGGACTCCCAGGCAAAGACTGGTATTCTAAATATCAAGTGACCAGTAAGGCACAGGCAATAACCAGTGGGAATGGACATACTGAGCAGGTACGTGCCTGCCAACATCAATCCCACATGCAGGGGTGCAGCTGGTGGGGAAGACAGAAGCAAGATGTCAAAGAAGTTTGGGACTAGAGAAAGGTTTGGAGAAGAGCAGCCAAAGGAATATTATAGCAACTCCAATGCCTGGCAGGGTTTTTGTTTTGTTTTGTTTTTCTGGTGTGTGTGTGTGTGTGTGTGTGTGTGTGTGTGTGTGTGTGTGTGTTTTGATTTTGGTTTTGGTTTTGGTTTTTTTTTAAGGGAATCTTTGAATATGGTTTTTTTTTTAAGTTTATTTATTTTGGGAGAGAGAGACCATACAAGTAAGAGAGGGCCAGAGAGAGAAAGAGAAAGAGAGAGAGAGAGAGAGAGAGAGAGAGAGAGAGAGAGAGAGAATCCCAAGCAGGCTCCACATTGACAGCACAGATCCAGGGCTGAATCCAGGATCTGTGGACCTATACCTGATCCAGGGCTGGAACCCACGAACCGTGAGATCATGACCTGAGCCGAAACCAAAAGTCAGATGCTTAACCGACTGAGCCACCCAGGTGCCCCTCTTTGAATTTGTCCTAATGGGTATGTCTTGTTTTTAACATTAAGTAATAAAGATACGAAAATAATCTACTAATATTAAGAGGATATTTCAAAATATCCAAAAGGGTTTCAAAAGGAGACTGTGGAACTACTTCATACCCATTAGGATGGCTACTATTTAAAAAAAGAGAAAGAGGGGTGTCTGGGTGGCTCAGTCTGTTAAGCATCCAACTTCGGCTCAGGTCACGTTCTTACGATTCGTGAGTTCAAGCTACGCATCGGGCTCTGTGTTGACAGCTCGGAGCCTGGAGCCTGCTTCAGATTGTGTCCCTGCCCCTCCCCTGCTCGTGCTCAATCTCTCTCTCTCTCTCTCTCTCTCTTAAAAATAAACATTAAGAATTTTTTTATAAAAGGAAAGAAAAGGGGCACCTGGGTGGCGCAGTCGGTTAAGCGTCCGACTTCAGCTCAGGTCACGATCTTGCGGTCCGTGAGTTCGAGCCCTGCGTCGGGCTCTGGGCTGATGGCTCGGAGCCTGGAGCCTGCTTCCGATTCTGTGTCTCCTTCTCTCTCTGCCCCTCCCCCTTTCATGCTCTGTCTCTCTCTGTCTCGAAAATAAATAAATGTTAAAAAAAATTTTTTTTTTTTAAAAATAAAAAAAAAATAAAAAAAAAAAAGGAAAGAAAATAACAAATGTTGACCAGGATGTGGAGACGTTGGAATCCCAGTGCACCTTTGTTAGGAATGTAAAATGATACAGTTACTTGAAGAGCAATATGGCAGCACCTCAAAAAAATTCAGAATAGAATTATCCTATGAGTCAGCAGCTCCACTTCCGGGTATATACCAAAAAGAATTGCGAGCAGGGACGAGAACAGATGTTTGCACACCCGTGTTCATGGCGGCACTATTCACAATAGCCAAAAGGTGGAAACAACCCAAGGGTCTATCAGTGAATGCATGGGTAAACAAAACGCGGTCTATACTAACGATGCAATAGCATTCGGTTTTATACAGGAGGGAAATTCTGACACCTGCCACAACATAGATGAACTCTGTCAACATTCACATTTGTAATACACATATTCTTAAAAAGTTCATTGAAAAGGAGGGTATTGCAGACAGGGGGACTGTTTGTGTAAATCCTGGAGGGGAAAAGCAGAGTGCACGCCTAGTCCCGTCGCGACACCCACGCGGCCTTGCCCGGGCCCCACACTGGACATGAACGGTGAGAAAGCTGAAATATTCCATTGAGTCAGATGGCGAAAGTGCATGACGTCAGAGTCAGGTAAGTTATTTTATGGTGATCTGACAGTTTTTGAGGAAGCGGGTGAAATGACTCACGACGAATTTCGGGGAAGTATCTGTCGACAGAAGTGTGTGGGGTCATTGAGTGAGGAAGACACTGGAGGCCTCGGCGCAGAAGAAAGGGCTAGGAGAACAGGGGACTCTTCCAGGCGAACGGCAGTTGGGGAAGGACAGGACAGATGTTGCAGAGGGGGAGCCCACGTGAAGGGTGGGCCAACGAGAGCAGTCATCTACGACGTTATGGAAGCTTGGGAGAGAGATACTGATGGGGCTTTTCCTGAGATCAGCACGGAAGGCGCGGGAACCCCTGCTGCCTGAAGTGTCTGTCACAAGGGGACATCTCATCAGGCGGAGATGTGAGCAGACAAGGATGGAGCAGAGGTGAAGAGCCGGCAGAAATGCCTGAGGCTCCATCGCACGGGTCCTGCAGACTCTGCCCCGAACACTGTCCCCACCCTTCGGTTCTCCAGCTTGTCCAGAGCTTCCCCTCGAGGCTGCTTCCTTAGGGAAGGCCTCACCTCATCTTCCCCAGCCCCGTGGTGATTTAGATGGCCCTCCCAGGAGCTCTGTACCGAGACGCCCTGTACCTCTCACTGCCCTTGCCACGTGTCACCGTAATTGCTCTTTCGATGTCCCGGTACAGTGACTGGCCCACAGAAGATGCTTAATAAACACCTGTTGACCAGACGAGAGGAAGGGAATGAGTAAGGCTTTAACGCGCCCATCTAGATGTCATGGACAGACGGCGGGGAGGGGACAAAAGAGTACACAGAAAGAAAACAGAATGTATGCCAGGACAGACGCTGTACATTGAGAAGGAGGAAGAGAGAAGAGAACACAGCAGAGAAAACAGAATGATCTCGAGAGCTAGAGAAAAAAGTCACAGTGGAGAAGCACCACTGTAATGGGGAAAGAGAAAGTTTCAGGAAGGGGATACGACAGCGTAGCAGGGATGAGATGAGGAGAAGGACAGTGACCCAGAGCGTTTTTTGGGCTCGGCATCCTGGAGGCCTGTGGAGGCGGGAGAGGGATGTGAGCTCAGCAAGAGCGGGCTGTGGTGCAAATGCCACCTCTAAGCCCTTTGTCGTCGGCAGGGAGAGGGAGGCTTGCAGCCTCTCAAAGGAGGAAGGGGCATAGGTTTTTCCCCTTTGTGAGGACTGCACACATGTGAGACTATTCGTAGTCATTTGTAGGGAGAGCATCACAAGACAAAAAAGGAAAAGGCACAGATAATAGAATCAAGTCAGTGGAGTTTGCAGGAGGACTCAACGTCAAGGTCAGAGTCTAGGGCTTTGGCCTTCAAAAGACAGAGGAAAAGGTCGTTCCTTAAAAGAGGGGGGAGGAAGGAGGAAAGGACAAGCAAAGAAAGCAGGCAGGTGAGGGGGGCTGAGGGGGCCCCCTTGGATGGGCCAAGGTCAAGGCTGAGTGAGAGGAGGGCCATTAGAGGTGAGGCTGGGTCTTGGCAGGTTTGGGGAAAAGAAGGTCTTGGAAATCCCTACCTACTCAAGAGGAAAGAATGTTAATATACACGGAATATCTAGACCCCTCAGAGCCCTTGAAATCCCAGCACGCAAACCCTGGAGGGTCACTCCTTTCCAGCCGCCCCGGTGAGTTCAACGAGACTTTCCGAGAAGAGGAAAAGACTTTGTATCCATTCCAAGAATTGTTGCAAGCAGCAAAGTTGGACTCAGAAAACCCCCGGTACAACCAGATCACTGTCTCAGGATGGCCTGTCCACACTCCCACCTCTGCTTTGTGACCTGTCTGGCTTTCGGCCCTGCGGCCCTCTATGCGGCTGCCGGTCTCTTGAGAGTCGCGACCCCGGTGTGGCTGGAGCCAACCTAACTGCAAGGGAGAAAGGAATTCCTACGTGATGGGTACAACTGGGGGTGTGCCGGAAATGTGCGCCTACCATTTCCCTGGAAGAGGTGTGCCTTCCACATCCAAATGAGAAGACAGGCCCCAGGAAAAGGAGGCCGTTCATGCGGTCACCTGCGTGGATTGGTCACCTGTGGATCTCCTGTGCCAGGAAATGACAGCAGGGGCAGGCTGCCTGGAAAAGCCATTCTGGAAAACGAGGAAGAAGACGGAACTGGACAGGGTGCTTCAGTAAAGACGTCTAGACAGCAAGACCCCTGGGTACTGGGGACAGGGAAGACGTGGAGAAACCTGCAGAAAGGGGAGGTAGAGAGGAGCAAAAACAAAACAAGAGCAGAGCCAAGCCCCATATGCGTCATAATTTCACTTGGCGTTGGCTTTGTTCCAGGGCCAGTGGCGGATTTTGAGAAAGAACCTGTTAGCAGAGAATGTGGCCGAACCCAGAGTGGGATTAGCTCAGAGTTTATTCTGTCAGAGCAATCCACCCAGGTACAAGAGAGTAAAGCCAGGGTGTGCTGGCATGAACCCAGAAAGCACGAAAGGCAAATGAGAGCCGGATGGGGCGTCCCCAGCAGCTGGCTTATCTCCTACTCCTCTCCCCTCGAGCGGCCGGTCAGTCTGGTTTCTACAGAGCTCCCCTCTCTGTCCTGAGAATTCCCTCGTACTGTTCTCTCCTTTAACCATCCCCGGCCACCCTGTGAGGTGGGTACTACCGTCCTTCCCAGCCTGCAGATGAGGAAACGGAAGCCCGGAGAGGTTAAGTAACTTACCCAAGGTCACTCATAGAGTAGGCGGAGCCTGGACTCAAGTTCAGGCCATTGTGACTCTCACGACTGTGTTCTCAAGACCACCTCCCAGGTGCTGCCCTTTCCTGAACACAGTAAAGAAAAATGAGTAGAGGAAGGGAGGGAGGGAGGGAGGGAGGGAGGGAGCTGGAAGGGAACATTTGAGAACGGAGCCGTGCTTCTGAGACACGTCCCGGCAGGGCCAGGGAGGCAGCAACACCAGATGCAAGAACAGAGCCCCAGTATCACCCAGTTCAGAAAGATGGGGTGCTGCGCCCCCAGGCCCCACAAACGTGTACCATGAACTTGGTTATTTTTACCTCTGGCTTATTCCCGCTCTGGCCTCCCTTCCAACTATTAGTACCAGAACATTCTTCGGGTAATTTTTCCTTATAAAGGAGATACTACTCTTACAAAAAAGGTCAACTAGCTAAAAATATTTTGCTTGATTTTCCATGTGCTTTTCTGCATGATTTCTTTGCTTCAAGTCCTGCCTCAGAAAAACTACTAAAACATTTTCCATACACAGGGAGTCATTTTCCAGTCATTTTCCAGTGCCAAATGTCTCTTGTCCTTCTTCCTTCCCTGCTTCACCCCCTTCGATCTTCTCCGTAACTTCCAGAAGAACCAAAAGAAAGATTTTATTTTTAAAGGAAGAGAGAAACATTCCTTTGACCTTTAAAACCACAGGGCCAAAGTTCCTTTTTAGTAAATCCCTTTACAACAGCAAGGGCAGGGCGCTGTTGCATGCGGGCTGTGGAAATGAGCATTTCCCTTGGGGCAGGGTCTCCAGATGCCCATGCACCTGACCCCCCGAGGGTAGACATAGCAGCTGAGCGCCCCATTGAGTGATTTGAGGGGGACCCCCAAATAGTACCTGGAGTCCCTACCAGCGGAATTACTTGCTTGAGCCAAGACATGGAAGAACCCCATTCAAAGTTCTCCTCCTCGAATATTCTTGCCTCTGTGTCTCTACTTGGCAAAATTCTGCCCCTTCTTTAGTACACAGCTCAGTTTACCTGCTCAGGGTAAATGCTCCTGTCTTCTGGATTCCCACAGCAGCTGATTCCAACCACCGTTACAGCTCTTAACTTGCCATTTACTTGTTTGCACGCCTGTCTTCCCGTGGAACACTCCCTCTCCCTGTTAGATCCATAAGCACTTCCATCCAAGCTGGGAGCTGTCTCAGCATTTCCATAAAAATAAGACCTGGGACCCAAGGTGTGCTGTTAAGGAGAACATTATTCGGATGCTTGTTAAAATGGTATGAAAGCTTTTCTTTTTCCCCAAGACTATTGCAGAAGGGAGAGCGAGACTGGGCTCCACTCTGAATAAGGCAAGGACACATGAGGATTTATACCCAAGGAAGGAGGGCAGAGGGGAGGGGTGGGTCGATATTACTCAGAGGACATGTCAAGATGAGGGCACTCTTGCCAGATGACCTCGCAGGATTCTTTGCTAAGTCTGGGCTGGGAAGACCAAATCCAGGAAGGGGGCCAATCTGGAGGCCTAGTCGAAAAGAGGGCTCGGAGGAGCCTAACTGAAGTTTGGTCAAGGTCAGCCTTGGCAGTAAAGGGTGTACAGAGTAAAAGAAGCTAATTGCAGAGAGTAACTCATTCTTGTCATTCAACTCAATTCACATTATTCTTTCTGTAAACCACTGCTGGCCATTTGACAGAAGTTCTCTTGGACCAAACTCAAGTCCAGGTTCTCCTGAACTCTCTTCTCAACTAGGCTTTGACGTTTGGGCTTCCGTGTTTGTCTCTGCACTGTCCAAGTTCAGCAAGAATCCTGTGAAGTCCATGAAGCCAGACCACCCCCCCATCCTCATATATTTTCTCCTAAACTACTTGAGGGCAGATTGTATGCATTACGTCCCTTTACCCCCGAGGACACCAGTGTTTGCCCGAGAACAAAGCTACCCTCTTAGGTAACCACAGCGGTTGTCAAATTCAAGAAACTTCCATTGATAGGATACTGTTATCTAAATCTACGGCTCATAACATATGTCTCTAATGGATCCCCAAGGTCTTAGTGCAGCTTTAAGCTGTTTAATGTTTGTAATAAAACAGAGAAAAGTGTTCTGTGCATCTACCGCGGAGACCATTCCTGAGGAACTTTCTACCAGTTTACACTAAAAACAAATGATTTGCTCCGTAAACTATTTATTGATCCAGCTCTGTGCAGTTTGCTTCTTGCCTAGCGTTTGAAGGCCCCTCAATACCTATTTGTAAATCCATGAAGATATTCTAACAATCCCGCTGGTATCGAGTTCATTTGAAAGATCTGATATTTCATTATAAATGCAATTAATCAGTAGGGACGTTGATGAGACAAAATACAGCCTGTAAAATTTTAGCGGGATTTGGGCTTCTGGGGGCACACAAGAATGAAAATGTCGACTTGAAATGTTCTTTATGAAAGTTACCCCAGGCGCCATAAGACCAGAAAATGCACAGTCAACAGGCATATCAGGGGCCCCCAGTGAGATCACTGAACTAAGCAAGACCCAACCCAAGCTCCAAGGCTCTTCCTTCTTAAAGGCAAAGAGATTGCCATTCTCCACTGGGAGGGTGTGTCTGGTGATTTCCTAATAAGGTGATACAGATTTTGAATCAACAGTACCTACTTGCCTGCAGACACACACAGTCTTCTATCCCTTTCTTCCATATCATTCCAAGAGACACCTTATAAGGCCAATGCTTTCTCCCTCTCCCACCATGTGCGACCTTCTAAAGGCTATCGCCTCTCTTTCCTGCTTTCCTCTGAGACTTTGCCCCAACAATCTCTCTCCCTCCCTCCTTTTGTCTCTCTCTCCCTCCCTTCTCTCTCTCTCTCTCCTTCTCTCTCCTCCCCTCCTCTCCCTCCCTCTCTCTCTTTCCTTCTCTCTGCCTCTCTCCCTCCTTCCCTCCCCCTCTCCTCTTTCCCTCCTTCTCTGCCTCTCCTTTCTCTCAATCTCTCTCCCTCTCTCCTTCTCTCTCTCCTTTTCTCTCCCTCTCTCTCCCTCTCTCTCCTCCATTTCTCTCTCTGCCTCCCTTCCTCTCTCTCTCCCTTTCTTTCTCTTTCTTTCTTTCTTTCTTTCTTTCTTTTCTTCTTTCTTTCTTTCTTTCTTTCTCTCTCTCTCTCTCTCTCTCTCCCTCCCTCCCTCCCTCCCTCACTCTCCCACCCTCCATCCCCGTCTCTGTCTCTCTTATCTTTCCCTCCTTCTCCGTTGGCTTTTCCCTTGTAACTCAGAGCCTACTCAAGTTCCTCAAGACCAAGTCCAGGCACAGCTCCTCTCACCCCCAGAGGCTACAGTGTTGGGTGCCGTGCTGGGAGGGTGTCAGACACGCAGGAGCGGGAACAAGGGACCAAAGAGACACTTGATAAAGAAGCTACACATGAGGAGAGAGTAAGATGAGGCCTTTAGTTCCAGAAAGTGAGAGTCTGGGGTGAGGGGTTAAAACCAATTTTAGAAAAATCCCGATAGGTGGAGACACAGGATAAGGACAGAAGGAATGTGAAATGTTGGCTGCTAAAAACTACTTACGAAGTGTCTTTTGTTTAAAATAAACCTTCACAGACGAGAACCTACTTTTACTTATTCGCAACACCTTGGGCCCCAAGTCGTGTCCGGGTGAGAGCTATTACAGACAATTCCCATCCGGCAGTCCCTCCCCCGGCTAACGAACTTCAGAAAAAAGGAAGGGAAAAGCCACGAGGGAATTTGAGTTTTCCAGTTCTCGGCAAAAACTGCCAGGTCGGGGTCAATTGGTTTCACCTCCGTCTGACTGTCTCCTTTGCATGGGAGGTAATTGGGCAGATTGGGTTTGAAGAAGTCATTCCCCAGAGCCAGCCCAGGTGGCCGCTTTTCTCTTAAGGACAGTTCAGGCTGCCTCTCCTGCTAATGTAGAAAGCAGAGAGTGGAGGGGCTCCTGGGCAACCGCACTAACACAGCAACTCAAGAGGGAAAAATACCCCAGCAGCAGGATTATCTCTGCCGTGGGCCCTTAGGGCTTTGCGGGCTCAGGGGGTCCCACGGGCCCGCACAGCCCATCGATGTCTCTGGAAAACGGGGCTGTGAAAGCTGCGGACGCTGGCCAGGTGCACAGCTTTCCCAGCTACATCTGTAGCCGTGGTTTATTCCCAGAGCACAGTCCCTTTTCGAGGCCTGAACTTGTCCCCCGGACAAGAACTAGTCCCCGACGAGGTAGCTTGAAATCGTTTCACATGTGCGGAAACTGAGGTTCTGAGATAGGAAGTCATTTTCCCAAGACCATACGCTAAGTGACAAAGATACGAAGTCATTTTCCCAAGATCATACGCTAAGTGGCAAAGATATGAAGTCATTTTCCCAAGGTCATACACTAAGTGGCCAAACTAGGAGGGACGCGGTGGAGGGTTCGGACCCAAAGCCCTCGCTTTTGTCGTCCAGTAGCTAGAAGCAGACACAGGAAGGATGGGAAGGCGCCAGGACCCCACCCCTCTCCTCCCCTCTCCTCCCCTCTCATTGCAGATGGGCTTTTGCAGCCGTTCTCAGAACGTTTCCGTGGCTCCCTCTGCCTAGAGGATACAATTCAAGTTCATGGGCCCAGTTCAGGGCTCTTCCGTGTGGTGTCCACCAGCCTCCCAGCCCTACCTTCTGCTGCCTCCTGCTTCCCCCGCACCTGTCTGCAACTCTCTCGCACATCCCGATCGCCACCTGGGTTTCCACTCTTCTTCCCCCTGCACTATCCCTGTGCATCCTTTTCCTCCTCGCGAAGCCGCCCCTGACCTTCCCAGCCCCTGGCAACGCTGTGACATTTAGCCTGCCCCCCTCACTTGACATTTGCCAGATGCAACCTTGAATTTTACATGAAGGTCCCACTGAATATGAGTAGGTCACGGAGAGTAAATGCCAGCCAGGGGACTGGGGACAGGGAAGCCCCAGAAGGACATACAAGTTAGGAAGCGCCTGACATACATCTGGCAAACGTGACATCGTAATAAGGCCCAGAAGGTACCCACGGCCAGAGACCGGGAGGAGGACCAGGAATCGGAAGGTCAGCATATATCGGAAGCCAGCAAGGAGCGGCACGGGGTGGTGGGGATCAAAAACTTAGGTTAAGACTCAGATATTAAAACTCTACTTCATATTTAGTGTGATTGAGGCAGACATCTTTGGGATGAGCACAGCAGGTAGAAAAAATTTTTTTTTATTTAAGTTCTATTTTTATTTTTGAGAGCGGATGCGTGAGTGAGCGAGGGGCAGAGACAGAGGGAGAATCCCACGAAGGGCAGAGAATCCCATGCAGGCTCCACACTGTCAGCATGGAGCCCCGACCGGGGGCTGGAACCCACACCCCTCGAGATCATGACCTGAGCCCAAGTCGGATGCTTAACCTACAGAGCCACCCAGGCGCCCCCCACCAGGTAGAAATTTAAAAATGTTTGGAAGTGCTTTCCAGAAGACCACAGAATCAGCTAGTGAGATTTCTTCTTATTGCCCTAGACACTTTTCAGAACATTCACGGCAACGAGGCAAAGCCAAATAGGGTTCTTAGAGCTTTGCAAAGTCCTTATTTAATATGCTTGTGTGAGTTGTGACTCTCCAAGTCAGGAATACAGAGGCAAAGTTTTATCACTTACTTGTCCAGGGAATTCTTTTTCTCAAGAGCCTCTCCCAATTAGCGATGTTTGGAACACACTTAATAAATGCTATTTATATTTACGTGAAACCCATGTTTCCTTGTGGCTCAAAAAACTGCAAGACTGGGAAATTTTAGAGAGATTGGGCCTTATGTCACCAAAGTTTTACTGTATGAAAAGCCCAAGTTATAAGAGACGACCAGAAGGGGGGAGGTGAAGGGGGGGGAAAAAGTTACAGAGAGGGAGGGGGGCAAACCACAAGAGACTCTTAAATATACTGAGGACAAACTGAGGGTTGATGGAGGGGGGGTTGGGGAAAGGGGAAAATGGGTGATGGGTATTGAGGAGGGCACCTGTTGAGATGAGCACTGGGTGTTGTATGGAAACCAATTTGACAATAAATTACATATAAAATAAATAAATAAATAAATAAATAAATAAATAATTATTTTTTAAAAGCCCAAGTTATTGGTAGCTTTGGACAAAAGAAGTCCAGGCTGAATTATCCACAGCCAAGATAACTACAGAACTCTTTTTGAGGTGCACATCCAAAAACTGTAACCTTCCCAAATGATTTGATGTATTTCTGAAGTGGACATCGGATATTTTCTAATAATAAAGACACTAAATGGATAGTTAAGAAAAAAATTCTTAGTTATTTCTAGCTTGATTGTTCTCATTTCAGCATATGGAAAAAGCCCTGATCCTATGACAGAACCCGTTTCTTTCTCTTTTTTCTAAGTTTATTTTATTTATTTTGAGGGGGGGGGGGGGAGAGAATGCATGCCCATGAGAGCAGGGGAGCGGGCAGAGAGAGAAGGAGAGAGAGAATCCCAAGCAGGCTCCACGCTCAGTGCAGAGCCTGACACGGGGCTCCTCAAACTCATGAGCCGTGAGATCGTGACCTGTGCTGAAATCAAGAGTTAGACGCTTAACCAACTGAGCCATCCAGGCACCCCCATGACAAAACCTATTTCAAGGGCTTATTTTGTAAACTTTTGGGGGCTATTCTTTTGCCAAAAAAATCTTATCTTCTTGATCCATCTCAATTCTGTATTCTGCATGTAAAGAAATCCTTTGACACTGGACCACTTCTGCTCCCCTTCCAGAGACGGCGGCGAGTGAAGACAGTTGATGTACATTTGAGAAAGAAACGCTTTAAGAGATAAAATATTTGTAAAGTGGTGCAAATTTCAATGTCAGGCAAAAATTCCTTGGGACTTATTCACTGATTTATGATCTCTGCCTCTTGTTTCCTCCCATGTGAAGGAGCTGACAGAATGTTGAGCCTATCTTTATTTATGGGCACTGTTGTAATCTAAATTTTGGTTTGAGCTTTTCATAATTTTCCCAACGCAGTTTCAAATGCCACAAACGGATTCCTGATGTCACGGGTGGATATGTTTTCACTTAATCCTGATTCGTGCTGTCGACTCTTCCTATCAGAGCCAACGAGCCCGCTGCTGACATCCTGTAGGCCCTGATCTAAGGATGTCCCTGGAGCACGGATGTCCCTACTTCCCATCCCTATGAGACCCAAACTACACCTTTGTCTTTGTGTCTCTTTTGAACGCAAAATGTCTAGGCAGACTCAATGTTTTGCTTTGACGTGGCAACTTTCCCAGTCCAGGTAATTTGTGGCGTGCAATGAACCCGTTAAGGTGAATCAAGAATCTTTGACAATCACGCCACTTTATTTATGAAAGTCATGGCCTGCTTGGTTGAGCTAACTCTTGGGAAAGCCTTAGTTAAAGATGGCGGCACGTCTACTGACACGAGCATTCTATCAACACTGGTGTGTGAGTCTTAGGACTAAACACGTTCATCGCAAGGGAGATATTTCTGATGGAAGAGAACAGGTTAACTCCCCAATAAGGTCTCGAGTGAACACATATGGGCCTTCTGCATCCTTTCTTAAAATGTCTTAAGCCAAAGCATTGTGGAAGAAGAATGAGCTAGTCGTGGGTTATCCAAGAAGTAATCAGTTTTCAAGGGGATCTCTTTGGGCCTCTGAGGATTACCTGACTCCAGGCAATGAGGATGCTGTGGCCATTCCCAGTCTGCTCTTATCAGCATTTGTCCAAAGAGCTGCCCATAAAATACCTGTGTTTATTCAGGTAAATGGCTTTGACCTAAAAAAAAATAAGAAGAAGAAGAAGAAGAAGACATTTAAAAAAATTAAAGCATTTTATCTTTTCCTCAAATAAGAGCAAATTATGAGGATAAAGTGAGATCATAGGTGTGAAAAATGGTTTCAGAGTAAAAGTTGAATATCAACATTATTATAAAGCTTACCCTAGGGGCACCTGGGTGGCTCAGTCGGTTGAGCGTCTGACTTCAGCTCAGGTCATGATCTTGAGGTTCATGAGTTCGGGTCCCACGCTGGGCTCTGTGCTGACGGCTCAGAGTCTGCAGCCTGCTTCGGATTCTGTGTCTCCCTCTCCCTGGCCCTCCCCCACTTATGCTCTCTCTCTCTCTCTCTCAAAAGTTAGTAAATAAACATCAAAAATATTTTTTTAAAGATTATCTTATTAATAATAAGGGTTTACGTATTTCCTCCAAATACTTGTAAAAAAATGTTATACTTCAGGTTTGAAAATTTCTTTTTTTACAAATGTTTTTTATTTTTATTTATTTTTAAAATTTTTTTAATTAATTAATTTTTTTTTTTTAATGTTTATTTATTTTTGAGACAGAGAGAGACAGAGCATGAACTGGGGAGGGTCAGAGAGAGAGGGAGACACAGAATCTGAAGCAGGCTCCAGACTCTGAGCTGTCAGCACAGAGCCCGACGCAGGGCTCGAACCCACGGACCGTGAGATCATGACCTGAGCTGAAGTCGGACGCTCAACCGACTGAGCCACCCAGGCGCCCCGACAACTGTTTTTTATTTTGAGAGAGCGTGCACATGGGTGGGCAGAGGAGGGGCAGAGAGAGAAGATCCCAAGCAGGCTCCCCACTGTCAGCATGAAGAGCCCGATGCAGGGCTTGATTCCATGAACTGTGAGATCATGAGCTGAGCCAAAATCAAGAGCCGGACGCCTAACTGCCTGAACCACCCAGGCGCCTCTAGATTTGAAAATTTCATCCCTTCTCATTCATCTTGCAAAAAGCCTCCCAAGTTAAACAAGCTCCAAATAAGAAATCTAAAGATGAACTAAAGCTTGGAACTACAACAGATACGATATGGCAAATGTCAAATTCGTGATTCCAAAGTCATCTGGGTCCGTGAAAGTCCGTGAATGATGGATCTATACTGATGCTGTCCCCTTGAAAGTTTCAACCTGCATTTAAGAGAAGACAACAGAAGCTGATCTGTTTCCAGAAGAAACTGGCATAGAGAGATGGGGCCTCATGTGCACAAGGGGTCAGAACCCGGGAGAAGTCCCAGATCTGATCCCTTCCCAGTCAGTCAACATGCACAGAGCTTTCCAAAGTCCCAAGTCTCTCAAAAATGTCCCTCCCTCAGCCCTACATCTCCCACCATCTCTGTCCCTCCTCCTGTTTGCGGCATCAAAGATAACACAAGTGTCTTGTATCCCAAGTTGGGCTCACCCACCAACGCCAATTCCTGCGGAAAAAAAATAAGCAAAGGGAAGGGGAGAAGTGTCTTTTTATGAAAATCTGGTTGGTACCTTCTCTGGTCGCTGAAGTTCGGTCTCGATTTCTCAAGGACTCTGAGTGCAGGGGCATGTTTCTCTGCATGGCTTCTGCAGACCACCCTGTGTAAGGAGGCTTTTTTTTTTTTTAAATATAATTTATTGTCAAATGGGCTAACATAAACAGTGTGTAAAGCGTGCTCCTGGTTTGAGGGGTAGATTCCCGTGGTTCACCGCTTCCCTACAATGCCCAGTGCTCATCCCGACAAGGGCCCTCCTCAGGGCCCGTCACCCATGTTCCCCTCTCCCCTACCTCCCCTCCATCAACCCTCAGTTCCTTTTCTGTATTTAAGAGTCTCTTACGGTTTGCCTCCCTCCCTCTGTGCTCTTAAGGTCTGAAACTCTAGAGCTGAAAAGACCGACACTTCCCCGAGTTTGAACTAAAGGCTGTCTCTGCAGAACAATAAACAAAGCCACGAACCCCCCGCTCACAACAGGATCTGAGGGCTCTGCGCACAGCTGACAGGAGAGTCACAGCCATCGTCGGTGGGGGGTGGGGGGGGGAGGGATTTAATTTATGTTGGCTGCTTTGGCTTCCTCATCTTGTACGTATTTGGTTTGCGGAATGCAAGGAATTTGCTTGCTGGGCAAGTTTAGCCATTCTTTCTTTCTTTCTTTCTTTTTTTTTTCTTCCTAACCAGGCTCTTTGCTACTGAGGTATGTTTCTGAAAAATTCCCTCAGCAGATTGCTGCCAAAGCAGCACACGGTTCCGTGGGACAGTTTAAACGTGAAGGAAGCCCTCTCTGGAAATGCACTGTGTGTTGTACGCAAACAGAATCCGGCTCCGACTTTGAAACACATAGCTAGCCGGGCTTACTAACAAAACTCAGCACAAAGTCTAGAAGGACATCCCCTTCCTTGTGCACTCAGTACACAATGGGACAGAGTGTCTGCTAAGCACCCATCATGTGCAACATGAGAGAACTAAAGGTCACAGAAGTGAAAACCCTTGGCCAAGTTCAAATACTAAATGGCAGAGCAGGAATTTTAAACCGAGTCTCATGATACAAGGCCCATAGCGTTACGCTGGTGTATTTGCTTTTTTTTTTTTTTTCAACAAGTTGACCAACCCTGTAACTCTTACTACAATATTGGCTATTAGATTAAAAAAAAAAAAACATTTTGTGTTAAGAGTCAGAATAACAAATTTGAGAAAAATACATAAATCAAGGTCCAGACTGATGACTTACCAAAATCGTACAATTAATGTGCTTTTCTGATTTGCAAATAACCCCTGAACGTGATCTTAAACGTTCTCTGGCAAGTTAAATTGGTTGGCGATAACCTGTAGCTCTTGATTGTTCTCATATTTAATTTCCTCACGCGTATTTTTTTCAGAAACAATGAACATCAGATGTATCCTACGGAAAGGAATCCAAAAGCGCCCGTGGAGTCTGCAGGTAATGGCGAAGACAAAAGCAGGGGAAAATAAGATAGAACCACTGCGCCACCTAGTGATGAAACTCTCGCTGCGCAAGAAAACCAACTGATGGGATTCTATTTTGCAAATCCGTCCCCAGGATTCTCTGAGCCTGAAGGCTCTTCACAAAACTGGCCGAAAGAAAGATGTCTGATAACAACGAATAATGGAGAAATTAATGGCAGATCAACAAGCACAGTGGAATGGGGAAGATTCTTCTGTTAAGATTCCCTTAGAAGCTGGAGGTGAACCCAAATTCTACTCATCAAAGATCTGTCAACAGGTCCCGCTAACCTTTCTCCCTGTACCTTAAAACCAATTAACAAGGGTTCAACTTTAAAATATGGGTGGCATTAAGTACTTATTCAGTAAGTCCGGGCTAGTCTTCCTCCACAAGTGTGACCCCGACCCATTCTCTGTCATGGAGCTCAGTGTCATAACTGAGCATCCTTCCCCCAGGCTAGCTTTCCTTCTGCTCTTGTTCTGCACCCATGGCAATAAATCTGAAACTGACATTTCCTCTTCCATGCTTGGTAAATAGCAAAATTCCCGAAGATAGTTTACCAATTTATAAAAATACTTCAAGAGCCAAAGATAATAGAATCAAAATGAAAATGTCTTGTATTTTTAGAGACAGAGAGAGAGAAAGAGAGCACGAGTGGGGGAGAGGGAGGGGGGAGGAGAGAGAGAAAGAAAGAGGAAGAGAGAGAGAGAGAGACAGACAGAGAGAGAGAGAGAGAGAGAGAGAGAGAGAGAGAGAATCCCAAGCAGGCTCCATGCTCCACACAGAGCCCAACATGGGGCTCGATCCCAGGAACCCTGAGCCGAAATCAAGAGTTGGCTGCTCAACGGACTGAGTCACCCAAGCGCCCTGAAAATGTCTTTTTAATCTCAAGATTTATACTTAGCTCAAGAACTTTTTTAAGACGGAAGGGAATAATAATTTTATAATTCTTATGGTTGAATGAAAAAGCGATCTAGAAAAAAAGTACATTTCAATCCAGCAATTACATGAATATCTTGGTGTACGTGAAAAAGTTCACCTCCACTTTGCTTGCACAGTTTTTACATTTTTTTTTTCAATGCTTATTTATTTTTGAGAGAGAGAGACAGAGCACGAGCGGGGAAGGGGCAGAGAGAGAGGGAGACACAGAATCTGAAGCAGGCTCCAGGCTCTGTCAGCACAGAGTGGGACTCGAACCCATGAACCATGAGATCATGACCTGAGCCGAAGTCGGATGCTTAACCGACTGAGCCACCCAGGCGCCCCAGCTGGCACAGTTTTTCAAGTTAGCTAGCTGTTTCTCCCGCGGGGCTTGTAACAATTACAGCGACTGGCTCTGTTGGTCCCGATCTTTTCTCAGGCAGGAGAACAGATGAGCCTAATTGGGTACCTAGCCCTCGCCCCTAGAAATCCCTAACAAAAATTCAAAATATTCATTACATTTGATGATACAAATCCTGAGTCGATAATTTTTCAAATCCCCAGAATGCCATCTGGTCTTGGTCAAGAATGAGATTTTATCTTACTACAGGTAGGAGCTCCCAGAATGCTCTGTAGAAACCAATATAGCACAGAGCAGAAACAATAGGAAATAGGGTAAGAAAACCCCAGCACAGCATTTTTAGCTGTGCGACCTTGAGAAGTTTCTCCAATGCTTTGTCTGTGAAGGACTACCATAGCAAACCTTAGTAATCCACTTAAAGAATCCCCGGAAAGTGTTAAAGAATGAACGTGAAGTATCTGAACCGATAATAAGCACTCAGTAAGTGGTAGCCATTTATTAACAAAAGCAATAGTGTGCCTTTCAAGACAATCGTTCTTAGAAGAAGATGTTTATGTGGCCTCCAACTGGTCCTAGGCAAAACTGTAAAGTCAGCCGAGTTTGTCTTTAGGACCTCTCGCTTACTTTTCGGTGCCCCTCCAAAACCCGCACGCAGAACCGGCCCAGGAGAACTGACAGGAGGGTACGAGAAAACAGTCGTGACTACAGGGAGTGAGTTGAAAAGCTCTGTCATCAACAGTCAAACGCCCCATAAAGCTTTTAAAGACAGGTTTATTTATATATAAGTGCATGAAATTGAATACAGAAATTTTATTAAAATACTGTATATTACAAATTTTTAACCCAGTAAATTTCATGTAATGGCAACACTGAAGTTCTGGAGTTGCTTTTAACAGTTGTTTCATGTGTGTGTCGGGAAAGGGTTCGCCCTGTCTATTACAAAGAGGAGAGACACATGGGCCTCGGAAACGGTCCTGTGATTAGACAGTGGATG
Source organism: Neofelis nebulosa (assembly GCF_028018385.1). NCBI lineage: Eukaryota > Metazoa > Chordata > Mammalia > Carnivora > Felidae > Neofelis > Neofelis nebulosa. The sequence goes on from NC_080787.1 coordinate 20,715,521, forward strand.
ATATCAATTGTGCATCTTTTCTTGAAAGCAATGGGCTGGAACCTCGGTCTTGTCTTTGCAGACCAACTTTCTATAGTCACAAATAACTCACATGTTAAGTTTATTGCTGCCCTTTGAAGAAAATGAGTGGTGAGAAAGAATTTAAAACCAAGACCGACATCTCTAAGGCTAACCTGATGCTTACCACAGTTGAGATAATTCAAGTTCGCTGCAAAATTTGTGTTGTCCAGGAAATTACGCTATGTACACAATGAGATTTATACATGAATTGGGAAATAAAAAAATTGCTTATATAAAATTAAAAATCAATAGTATACAATATTTACAGCTTGTTAGGTATTATACATAAACAAAGTCTTGAAAATAATCCTTCAAAATTAAATGTATTATGTAAACATGCACAATACAAACACATACTCATACAGTGTAGTTTACAGTCTTAACAGAAGGGGGAGACCGTGTTCACATAACGTAGGGTACTTCATCACGTATGCCTTTGTTTTTGTGCGTTACCCCGTTCAACATGTATCCTTCCCGTCTTTGAGCTTCACAGTACATTAAGTATTTCTATAGTAAAAATAAATCCCTGATGGTAAACGTATGCCTAAAGGTTACATAAAGTGTCTGCCCTTGAACTACAGTATAAAACTGACACTGCTCACACCAGAATTTCGAGTTTCCAACAAAACTAAATTTTAAAATCCCACGTTAACTTGTCTGGACTACATTTTTCTCCAGCTCAAGCTTTCTTGTAAAAAAGAAAAAGATACAGACCAATAGCACATCACGAAAGCGTAATGAGAAGAACTGTCATCTGTCAGAGTCAACGGCAAAATGGCTGATCTTTACAAACCACGAGGAGTAATTTCGATTACGCCGTCCCCAACCTCTAAGCCTCCAGTGACAATGTGCCAATCCTGAATCCTGCCACATTCACTTTGCAAACGTGTCTTAACTGCAAGGCACTAACGCATCATTTAGCTTTTAAAAACTGGACTGTTTTGCTAAATGATTCATCGTGGTCTGAGACTTAACACAATTTGAAAGTGAGTTTTTAATACCTCTCGGGTACTATATTTTTGCTATTTAAATCAAGACAGTTTTGTTGGTTAACGTGAAGTTGATCCCCTTGTCCTAGAATGACTAGAGTCAGGGGTTAATACTTCATGGTAGAATCCTACAAATTTTACCAAGTTATAGGACTAAAATGAAAAATACTGTGCACTTTTGTTTGTTCATCTAAATATACAGAGCTCGCGCGCGCGTGTGTGTTGTGTGTGTGTGTGTGTGTGTGTGTGTGTGTGTTGAGAGCCAAAACTGTAAAAAAAATCTCTCCATCGTAGATGCATCTGATATCACAAATACCAAGAACGTGTAGACCATCAACTCATCCAGTATTGAAAGTAAATCACTTTTAATTACTTTTCCAACAAGTGCCTCTATTTTGCTCTCCGTGGAGAAAACTTTTAAATGTTCCTTCCCCCAAGATACTTAGTGATGATGTGCAAATATTTTCATTTAAAAACAAGAGTAACTTGGCAGCAGCAATACTACCAAGTTCATATTCATTCGTACGGGGCTCTAAAACAAGAGGTGATCTTTAGCAATTATCAGTATGTGTTTAGGAGAGAACGTGTTACGGTTATGGTAAGTGTGAATTATAGTTCCTCCTTCTACATGTATGTGTGACACTGCTTTCTAGTTTCAGTTGCACACCTAAAGACGTTCCCCAAGAGGGGACAGTTATGTTACCACTGAAGGAACATCTACATAGGTGCAGAGTGTAATCTAAAACAACATGTAAGAGGTTCATGCTCTCTTGGCTTGCCTGTAGCATTTATTTTTCGGTAAGGTTACAGCTGCATACCTACCCATAAGGTGTTACGAACATTTTCTTCTAAACCAGCTCTTTTGAGTCTATGAACACACCGTACGTATGTTTAAACTACAACATATGACATCTGTATGGAACGGACAGGGAGGTTTTTAAGAAACTCAAAATTAGTTCTCAAAATCCAGAAAGCGTAATTATTTAAGTTCAACATACGTGCAATGGCCGCAAAGAATGTAAAAGTGAGGCCTCTAAATGCGGGAGAGAAGACAGTTACAGCTCAGAGCTCGGTTCACTCAGAGAATGTGGGCGTTCCTGTCCATTAATAAAATATTAACTGGTACATCCCCACATTTACTGAAAATCCTTTATATATTAATCACTACTTCCCCAAACAAATTCACAGATATGTTTTTAGATAACTATTTCAGCAGCCTCCTCAAAAACACTGTATTGCCTACACCGAACAGAGACCCCTTCATGAGAAAGGAAAACCTACCACACACAGACACACACACACACACACACACACACACAAATGTACTAGGATTTCAAATGCTCTGTGGCCAGTTAAGCCTCACAAATAAAGAAAACAGCATGTTTCAACGTGCAGGAGACAGACTCACACAGTGTAGTTTACGACCCTAACACAAGGGGGAGCTGTGTTCACATCACGTAGGGGCCTTCAGCGCGCACCCAGGCTTTCCTGCGTTACCTCCCAGCTTTTCTTCCCATCTTTAAACACCCCGCTGCTACAAAATGCTGCCACGTGCTTGAAAAACTTTCTCATCTTTAATCAAATAATGTCCTTTTGCACCTGAAGAGTCTCCCTGCAAGACGTTATAAGAAGGACTGGGAGTTCGGGGACATTATGAGCCACCTGGTCTGACGGATGACCAGCCAACTGTCAGCACCGAGAGTCTCACCTCTGGTTCTTAAAAGGAACAACTGATGCAGCTGCCCAGCAAGTTTATTGCCAACTTCCCCGTAATTTGGGCCTACCAGAATTTCTTCCTAACTTTCCGTGTTCTTCACATCTTACAAGCAGGTAAGGACTCTCTGAGGAGATTCTGATTAAGACTTTTCTGAGAGAAAAGCATTTTAGTAGCAAGAGTGAAGTCGTTTGAGAATATTTCAGACAATATTCTTAGCATCTTGTGACTTCCTGAATTATAAAGTGGACATAAATGAAAAACAGCAGTATCTCCTTGAAGTTGGAAACAAACAGGCTGGGCGTGAGCACCTTTGGTCCGTGGGAGGAAGGACTTGGTGGGCACTGAAGCCCAGTTCTCTTTCCGACACAGGTAGCCCAAAGGCCAGGGCGGCAGCTTGGAAAGATGGGACTCCTAAAGGACACCCTCTCCCGTCCCTACCAGGACAGTAAGCTGCAGGTGGGAGAGATTCAGTGAATGTTGCCTGAATGATCCAAGGGAAGTGAGCAGGATAAGGCAAAGGAGTCAACGCCGGTTACCTCACCCTTTTCCTCTTTTAACTAGTGGTGAACACGACTGGCAATTTAACCCTGCTGGTCCTGGCCATTTCCACCACCACCAACTCCCAGAAGTGGTCTTAGAGGAGTATCTGCTGATTTTCAAAATCAAGAGGGGGAGAGGGGGGTGACTGGGGGACTCAGTTAAGCATCCAACTCTTGGTTTCGGCTCAGGTCATGACCTCGCGGTTTGTGAGTTCGGGCCCTGCTTTGGGCCCTGTGCTGACAGTGTGGAGCCTGCTTGGAATTCTCTCTCTCTGTCTGCCCCTCCCCTGTTCACTCTCTCTGTCTCTGTCTCTCTCTCTCTCAAAATAAATAAACTTTAAAAACTTTTAAAGAGAGAGAGATGGAGAGGAGGCAAAGGAAGCAAGATTATTAAGAGACATTTTTTAGTTTCCTTCTTAAAGTATATGCACGGAAAAGGTGGAAATTGAAGAAAATAGATGAATTTTATAAAACAACGTATTCAGTTGGCATTAAAAAATGTAATTAAAAAATTCTAATGACTATCTATTGGTCATTCACTACCAGACATGTACTGTTTCGCGTTCACAAACAAAACATCAACAAGTGCTGAGCCCTGGATTCAAATCGATGTTGCTGGCTTGGAGTCTAGTATTCTCTCCACTCTGCCCCAGTAATGAGATCTCAGTTGCAGATATTTCCTTTCGTGGATAAGCTGGGAAAAACAGAATTTGAGGGGAGGGAACAGGACTTAAGCTCTCGAACTGAAACTCGGGAAGCCAAGTGTCCCAACCTTTTTAGGATTTGTAATCATCTTGCCGGCTCTTGGAGGACTCAAGGGCAGGATCCGTCTCGGTCATCCCTGTACTTACTACAGGAAATACTCAGCACAGCACTTTGAAGATAGCAGATCCACCAAAAACATTTACAAAATTGAGTCAGTTGGTGAGTGTCGGCTTCACATGGCGGCCCCGCTCATGTCTTCATTAGATGTTCTCTAACAAAGACCTTTTGGACAACACTGATTTTAACTTACCCCTCTTCCTTATATCACAAATGCATGCTATACAGGGCAGCTCATCTCCTTAGCTCTCACTTCAAGTACAAACAGACCCTTACTTTGGGCCGTGGAAACCTACGTTGCAAATACTAAGAAAGTATACTGGGTAATAAACCGTAACACTGGCTAGTATCCACTGAGATCCAGAGTAAGAGAGACTAAGCCGCAAACACCGAACAGGGCTGCCGTCTAGAAATCTCCTCCTCCTAGCAACCAGTGGAGTCACCCCTCAGTGCAGATTCCTTGCACCTCTTGCATTTAAAAGGGTGACTTATTACTTATTAGCTTAGATGGCTCCGCCCCCCGACTAATTCTGCTCTATGGACAGTTCTCATCAGTCTGTTAAATAAGAATTTGTTTGGGCACTGGGCCAGAGGTCTCTTCTTTAGGGAACTGATTTCCCTGTCAGTGGTATTTTAATAAACATTTTTTTTTTTAAATAAGGAGTGTAAACGCTGAAGGATTTCCCCCTTCCTTCCCGCATATGTCACATAGAAAGTTTACTGCTAGATCACATATAAATTTTAAGAAGGTGTCACCCAAATACATCAATAAGGGCTTGTGTCATATCACAAACAAGGGTCTCCAGCATGACTAAACCAAGAAAAATTTCCCCAAATTCAAAAATCTCACACATCCTTACCTATTTAAAAGATCACTCAACTGAACAAACATACAAAATTCTCCACTAGAACATGAAAAGCGTTCACTGAACAAAAGCTTCCCAATTAGACTATATTCATATATAGCAGCTTTAGATATATGTATGTAATGATATATACGTGTGTGTAGATACATATCATCAAGCGTCTATTGTCTCTGTAGGAAAACCACCAATTAAAAAAAATCTCACCATAGAAATAGCTATTAAGACAATTTCATCAATTCACTCTATTCAGCTGCATTTCAAAACATCAAGAGAGGGACAGTTGCACAAAATCCCAGTGAAAAGAACTAAAAACAGCAAAGAAACCAAAAACTCCCCTAATGTTTCAAAGTACACACACACACACACACACACACACACACACACGAACACACTTCATCACGTAAAGCAACCTGATGGGGCAGCTGCAGACTAATTATTCTCCATCCAATTATACTTCCATTCCAGAGTAAAAACAGGAGTTAAAATCTCTTTGGTCCACACCTTGATGGATTTAATGTGGCTAATTTTGGATTCCAAACCATGAGCTCCCTATTCCCTTACCATGATAACTTTCCTAAATCATGAAATAACCATATGTTGAAATAAATACCCATTTTGTAGATAGATCTGAAACAATGTAAACACATTATCAGTAATTCCTCTCAAAGAATATGAACACTTGAAATTATTGACAGAATAGGCAAAGTAAAGAACACAATTCAAGTCTGAAAGAAACGGAGAAATCAAACCGACTTGGGAAATGTATGCCTACATTTAATTTGGGAAAACATCAGGAATAGAAAGAACACATGAACATAATTCTAGGCTTGTACATAATAAAAAGAATCAATTTTAAGATCTACTCCAAAGATCTCTAGGGATGCATAGTTGCTTATTGGTTTTTTTTTTAAAACAGATTTCCAAGCCACAGCATTAGTAAACCCCCCAAATTGGCCTCCATACTGGTAAAAGTATCCCCTACCCCAACTCCTTACTGGTAAATCATGCATACATATTCTGCTTTTTGGTGGACAGAAGTAGTGTGGGCAATGAAGCTCTTACATTTGAACAGGACCTAATAGAAAACTACTTTTTACCAAATCATTTATAAAACAGTGAGGCTAGAGTATGCAGATTATTTTCTGGATTGCCCTTAAGATATTTTCTGCAGTGGCTTTTTGAGTTAGTACATTTGTAAGAATACCTGGTATTTTTAAAAATCTCAGTAGGAGACAAATTCAACCAGGCTCTGTGTTTTCCCTTATTCCTGTACTCTTAAAAACAATTACATCTTGCCAGAATCTCTTAAAGTGTTGTATGCTCAGGGCTTTTTCATTCTAGTAAATGTAAATAATAGCATAAAACAAGAACTGAACAACAGAATCACTCTACTACATGCTCAGGACTGTACTGATATGCTGAGATTAACTGCCAAATTTTAAAATTATGTACTATATACCCCAATTTTTACTTAGCGAAATCATGTTACCACATGCCCAAAGTAAGATAGTTTGTTACTCTTCGTATATAACTTACTTGTTACTTATCTACAAATGAGGCTTTTTGTTTTCACAGCCTAATTTAGGCCACTCTTTAAATATAGGTAATACTCCAGAATGAAAGATTAAAGATTGTGTATGTTTTGTCAAAAATCAAGATATGTGCAACAAGTAATATAATCCCACCAAGATACTAGTTATAAAGATGTTTTCTCCATGATTCACATGGCAAAAACTTTCTTTAGAAGGGTCAAAGAATGCAACATGCATTTCAGACTTCTTTTCTTACAAAGGTTATAAGAAAAATTTCAAATTATATTTTCATGACACACAAACTACAATCAACGTGTGTGACCCATAAAGTTTCTGAATTCGTATCAACAGAATAGTTTCGTAGGAGGGAAACTATTAAAAGAGTGTTATTTAAGTGACTGGAAAGGATGCACCCTACAGGTCTACTTTGAGTCCTTAAAAGAGTTTAGCTAGTTTTCCATTAAGTATTATTTTCCACATAAATTAAAGTAAATAACAATAATGCCTAAACATATTAAAGCCCTAAATCCCAGAAACGCTCAACGTGAAAAATCAAGTAATTTCCCTATCATATTAAATGATCCGGTATTCAGCACTCATACGGGATTTAGCGTTACACGACAAAAATCTCACTAGTTACCTGAATTCATGTCGGATGTGGTTCACAGCACTCGTCTACATCTACACTTGCAAATTGTCACATGATCAATGTTAAAAAACAAAAAAAGAAGAAGAGGAGTTTGGCACATATATCAATTCCTCCAAACGTCCCTGTAACTTAACACGACACTGTTAACAACGATGATTCAACACCAGTGTTAACCTGATTGGCAGCTAAACAAGGTGCTTCCTCTCGTAGCTTCCGGTAGTGTAATGCGCCTGGCCCGGGACGGAGGCACGTAAGGTGCAGTGCGGTAGTGCAATCACTTGAACACCAGAGGGCGATCTTTGCACACAGCTCAAGGCCTTCCTTCGCTTGTGACCCGGCTCCTTCCACGTTCGGGTACCATTTCACTCCCGCTCGTTAACAACGCCATTTTCTGAGAAGCTGTACATCTGTTTCCTTCGGTGACGTGAGACATTCCCACCGAAACCTCAGAGTGTGGCGAGGATCCTTGAAAAGGAGATGATTAATGTCAATACAGTCTGTCCCACGCCCCACACCAGCGCTTCCAGGGGGGCCATGTTCTTCCCTGCTACTCTGTAGATGCCGGCCACGGCTGCACCTGGACGAGAGAGGGGCAGAGAAACAAGATCACACACGCATTCCCTCCGTGACCCCCTGCTCCGAGGCGACGTCGGTGTTTGCATTTCAGCAATCGGTCATTCTCATTTTGTGAACCGTCCGCGGAAGTTTCCCGGGGATTGGTAAAAGTCACGCTTTACCACGTCACGTAACTGCAAGACAGGCCTCTTATTTTCCTATTCAACTGTAAAATACGTATTTATAGTACACGCTGTCACTAGGCACCGAACAGGTTCATAGAAAAGGAATAATTTGCTATTGGAATCTCTCACCTGGGCGTTGAACTGGCCAGACATCACCACTACTTTTATCAACATACAATGCAATATATTAATAATTATTAGTGAAAAGAGAAAATTACAGAACTTAATCAAAATTCTAAATTAACTAAGAATTTTTTTAAAAAATTAATTCTTAGGTGTCATATAAGATAATCAGAATAGCAGACTGCTACATTTCAGAATCTACCATATAGTTTATTGCAGTTCTTAAGAAAGCATACACCTGTAAAGTTATTTAGAGACTAGTATCTTGACATCTAATAAAAATGGAAGATGAACTCAACACCTGTTCTGGGAGAAATGTTTAGATGATGCACACTTCTGAGAATGAAAGAATCCCAGAGATTCTCCAGGAGAATTCCTGAGAGAACTCCCAGGAGTTGCAGAGCCCATATGATTGAATACTTCACCTTATTAATATAGTACATATAATGAAACATTTAAGTTACAGTATGCCTTCTTACAGATTGAGATGGCCTTAAAACTTTCCTCTAGAAAAAAACTGTCTCTCTATCCTAGAATGACCAAACAAAAAGCAAGACCAGAAGTAGAGGATTCAGAGACACTGAAATGACAATGATTTGAGATAGAAATCTGTTCATAAAAATTAGCTAAGAATTATCTCTGTACTTCTCTTAAAATCTCCCAAATAAAAGGAACCGTATTTCTCTAAAGTGGTACACAAGGGAAAAACAAATTATTAATCTAAGCCAAGGACTTTATATGCACATTTTTAAATGTTTGCTTATTTTGAGAGGGAGAGAGAGAGAGAGACTAAGCTGGGGAGGGGCAGAGAGAGAGGGAGAGAGAAATCCCACGCAGGCTCTGCACTCTCAGCATAATGCCCGACGCGGGGCTGGAACTCACGAACTGTGAGATCATGACCTGAGCCAAAACCAAGAGTCGGATACTTAACTGACTGAGCCACCCAGGCGCCCCTAGACACATTTTTTAAGAAGGAAATTAAAATGTATATCATATTTCCTACATACTATGTTTCTTGATAGTACCTTTACAAATATTACCTGGTTTAAATATCCACACCACTCCAGAGTATTATTACCTAAAGACAGAAAACAGAGGTTCACAGAGGCTCAGTTACTAGCCCGTGCAAATACTAAGTACAAGAGCTGGAATTTCAATCTAGGTGAGTCTGGCTGTAAATCCCCAAAGCATTCTATCATTTCACATTGACACTGTTTGAAAAAGAGAACAAGGAATTCAGAAAATCATAAAGTGAATAATTATCATCTCAACATTAAATAAAACTTCTAATGGCACCTGCATTTGCTTAATCAAGTAATAAACTTCACTGGTGTAATTGGTGATATCCTCAAATTTTAGAATTGGATAACAGTCTTTAAAAATTGTAAAGATCTGGGGCGCCTGGGTGGCTCAGTCGGTTAAGCGTCCGACTTTGGCTCAGGTCATGATCTCACGGTTGGTGCGTTCAAGCCCCGCGTGGGGCTCTGTGCTGCCAGCTCAGAGCCTGGGGCCTACTTCGGATTCTGTGTCTCCCTCTCTCTCGGCCCCTCCCCCGCTCATGCTCTGCATCTCAATAATAAACAAACGTTAAAAAATTGTCAAGATCTTATGCTTTCTCTGTTATCAGAAATTATATTAAACCTGAGAAATACTCTGCTTTTATGAGGATTTACCCCAGATTTCCAAGACTATCGTCAATTTTAAAAACACCATTTGGCCTCCATCCTTCCAGCATGAAGTTTTCAAAAATGATCCAAAGGAGACGAAACACTGAGCACTCAACTAGCTCCAGCGGCCTAGGGAATGGGAAGCAACTCTGTCAAGTCAAACTTCTTCACACATTTACATGGCACGAAGAGCGTGGGTTCTGGAGCTAGACCTGTGGATTAAAGTCTGCAATCCACCACCTTCCAAATGTGCTACCCACGGCAATCACTTCCCCTCTTGTGTGCCCTGTTTCCTCAGCCGTAAAATGGGCGCGTGTGAAGACGGACAGGTGATGCTTGGTAAGTCTTGGGAGAGTGACCGGTCCTAGGATGCGCTCTCAACTTTGGCTGGTAGTTGCCACAGTCGTGGATGAGACGGGTGTTTCCCATGGGGCATTCGGCATTCGGCAGATGGTGCCGGAACACGTGGCTGCCACCGGACGCCATAAATCTAGGTCCCTACTTCAAACCGCTCCCCAGGATAAATTTCAGATGGGTTAAAGAACAAAATGTTAAAAACGAAACTACGAATGGAAATTTTAAAGTATAAGAGAATATGGGGCGCCTGGGTGGCTCGGTCGGTTGGGTGTCCGACTTCGGCTCGGGTCATGATCTCACGGTCCATGGGTTCAGGCCCCACGTCGGGCTCTGTGCTGACCGTGCAGAGCCTGGAGCTGCTTTGGATTCTGTGTCTCCCTCTCTCTCCCCCTCCCCCGCTCATGTTCTCCCTCTCTTTCTTTCTCTCTCTCTCTCTCTCTCTCAAAAAATAAATAAAAATGCTAAAAAAATTTAAATATAAAAGAATATATTTATGATCTTTGGAAAAGAGGACTGCTGAAAGACTACACAAAAATAAGCAGAACCCATCAAGGGACAGACTAGAACACTTGATTAATAAACTTGATTGATGTCCAGAATACAGACACACATATACACACACAAACACACATAGAATAACCGAGGCAGTACTTTTTGTAAAAGCAAACAGAACAAAACAAAACAAACAAAAAACCAAACAAAGACACACACAAAAAACCCTAAAACTCCACAAAGTCAAAAGCAAGAACCCAAGTCCATCAGCCTGGAGTGGTTAAACTATACCAAGTCCACACCATGAAACCCATACAATTTCAAAGGAAAAATATAAACTTTATGAACCAACTCAGAAAGGACCTAAGACATGTCATTTATGCAACAAAGACAATGGACACAAGACTATATATTCTCCACTAGTACATACACCTGCATGTAAGTGCACCTATATGTAAACATGTCTATAGGAAAATACAAACAAATGTGATAAGTAAATAGAAATCTGGGGAGATACATACCAAACTGAAAGTAGGGATTACGACTGAGCAGAGCACTGATTTGGGGGTGTCGTCAAAAGAGTGTTATGCAGAGAATAAAACAAATGAGAATATAAATTTTCATTTTCTCTCCTGTGGATAATCAGCTAGGGACCAGTTTGGAAGTTACCACCTCGCTCCAAAAGAAGCAGATGTGCAGAAGTCCTGTATGATTTCACACCCAGAAGCACTGGTCAGAAAAGACTGCGTCAGTGGAATTCTCGATCTGAAAGATCTGCAGGCAAACAATTTCGTGTGCCTCTTAAATGGACTTGGGAACACTGCTATTGAATAGTGAGCAGATAGGAAACAGTATTTATGAAACTACGTGTAGGTTATAAAATAACAAATTCCCAAGTACTGTTATCCAGCTGAAGAAAAGAACGTCTCTATTTCCTTTGAAGTTCCCGTGGACTCTGCTCAGTCACGTCCCATTCCCTCCCTGTATTTGTTTTTTGTTTTTTGTCATTCCTTTGCTTTTCTTTGGCTTTACCGCCTTCCTGTGTCCTAAAAATATATATGACTTAGCTTTCTGAATAAACTAATTTTTTGTAAACGGATACTGTATACCTTACAGGTCTGAAAGGTATCACGTGTGTGGTGCAGGTGTAATTCATGCATTTTCGCTACTGCATAGAATTCGACACATGAATATACCACAATTGATCCATTCCACTGCCAATGACCTTTGTTTCCAATACTGAGCAATGACAAACACTGCTTCTGTGAACATCCTTGCGTGCAACCCTTGGCACACATAAGCAGTCAAAAGTTTCTCTTCATCCCATGGGTGAAAGTAGGACTGCTCCGTCTCATGTTACGGGCATTTTCAACTTGGCTAAGGTGATGCTAAACTGTCTCCCAAAGAAGTTGCACCAAATTATATTCTAGTTACTCCAGATCTTCAGAAGCAGTTGGTACCTTTTTTTTTTTTTAAATCTCTGTCAGTCTGATGGGTAAAAGGTATCTCTGTGATTAATTTGCATGTCCCTGATAATAATTAATGTGACTGAGCTCTTCTTCACATATCAATGGCCAGGAGGGTTTTCTACTTTTACAAAACGTTTGTCACATCTTTTTTTTTCTAATTTTTTAAATTACGTTTCTTTCTTTTTGAGAGGCAGAGAGAGACAGACAGAGTGTGAGCGGGGGAGGGGTAGAGAGAGAGAGGGAGACACAGAATCAGAAGCAGGCTCCAGGCTCTGAGCTGTCAGCACAGAGCCTGATGGGGGTGCTCAAACTCACGAACCATGAGATCATGACCTGAGCCGAAGTCAGACGCTCAACTGACTGAGCCACCTAATCGCCCCATAAAACATTTGTCAAATCTTTTGTCCTTTTTTCTACCGAGTTGTCCTTTTCTTATTTGATTCGTAGGATTTCTAGAATATAGTTTGGATATTAATCTTTCTATATTTATATATGCTAACAAAGGTCCTCCCCCCAATTTGAGCTTTAGTTTTTACTCTCTTTAAGGTCTATTTGGCTGAACACTAGCCAGTTGAAAGAATACAAATATTATGGTCTTTATTTTCTTGGGGAAATACAAGGCTGAGTTACGCAAGAATGAAGAAGACACAAGCAAAACAGGATGTTTGAAGTAAATGATACATGTTCGGAACTGCCCCTCCCAACAATGGCAGACAGAATCAATTAGAAATAAGGAAAGACCCCATGAGGACCAAGGGACTAGCGAAGGCTGGCAGAGTGAGGGTGAAGTGGGGACAGCAATGCTGCGATGGTGTGGAGGCCAGTGAGAGAGATGAACCTACAAGGACAGGAGAGACTAGACAAGAGCCACCAGTGGACAGAAGATGTCAATATCCAACAACACAAAGGGCCCACGGCGCCACACCAGTGAAAGTGATTCGGGTCGCCCTCCATAGTTCCTGAGAGAGAGAGTGGACGTGAAGGCCAAGGCAGATTTGGTTTTAACAGCGTGGGTTCCGTCAGCTTGTGCGGTCGGATGAGGGGCTGGCAAGCGGTGGTCCGTAGGTCCAGCCTGCACCCCGCATCACATGGACGCGGCATGGGAGCTAGGAATGGTTTTTACATTTTTTAATGGTTTTGAAAAAGTCAAAAGAAGAATATTGCATGATGCATGAAAATTACACAAAATTTAAATTTCAGTTTCCATAAATCGTGTTTTCCTGGCATACAGCCATAGTCATTTGTGATCCCAAATTATCTCTGCATTCCTAGGATAACACTCACGAGGTAAATGAGCCCATACCCTCCTATTCTTGTGCACTCTTTATGCTGCTTACCCAGATTACTTCGGCCTCAGCAAATAAGCTGTGCACAGCTTTTTCTCTTTCCGTTTCTGCAATAATTTGGATAAAACAGGAACTAAACCGTTCCTTCAAAATTTGGTAGAACTCCTCTGTGAGCCCCGTTTCAGCCTGGAGTTCCTTTGGGAGGAGAAAGTCTTCAACATGTCAATTGTTTAAATATACTGATTGTCCCATTCATATTTTCTTTCTTCTTATGCCAATTTTGACAGTTTATATTTAGGAATATATCTCTGTTCAAAAAGCTTTTATATTTCTTTATTCTACATTATTGAGTCTGTAGTTATTTATTCTATTTTGTTCTATATTTTACTTTTCTGCCTTCAACTTATTTAAATTAGTTTGCCAGCAACCTATTCATCTTAGTATCTTTCCAAAGAGCCAGTTTTTTGCTTTGTTAATCTTTCGGTTAATTCAGAAAACTGAACGGTGTTGGAATGCCTGGGTAGCTCAGTCAGTTAAGCGTCTGACTTTGGCTCAGGTCATGATCTCATAGTTTGTGAGTTCGAGCCCCCCGTCAGACTCTGTGCTGACAGCTTGGAGCCTGGAGCCTGCTTCTGATTCTGTGTCTCCTTCTCTCTCTGCCTCTCCATGTTCACGCTCTGTCTCTCTCTCTCTAAAGTAAGTGAATATTTTTAAAAATTTAAAAAAAAAAAAAAAGAAAACGGAACGGTGTTTCTCTACACCAATAAAACTAAGCAATGTCCTCAAAAGATACCAAGCACAACCACCATAATATAGGAAGAGTCTGAGAATTAAGTTCACCAAAATATTCAACCCCCTTGTTAAGAAAAACATTTTTAAACTCTAACAAAAGACTAGAAGATGACCTAAATAAATGGAAATCTATTAGATGTTCTTGGGTGGAACAGTTTAATATGCCAGTTCTTCCCAAAGCAACCTCTCCATTCAATTAAATCCCAATAAAAACCATAATTATACTTTTTGAGCAACTGAGTAGACATATTCTAACATTTATATGAAAGAATAAAAGCCCATAAATACCTATGCCAACTTTGAGAAGGAAAAGAAATGAGCGGAATCTAGCCTTACCAGATGCAAAATGCCACAAAACCGTAGCGATAAAGAAAATGTGACCTTGCTGTAAGAACGCATAAAAAGACTAACAAATCAGAACAGGGTTCAGAGACAGACCCTTGTACCTTGAACATAATATGCAAACAAGGTGAATCAGTGTGGAAATGATGCATTTTTTTCCAGTGGGTGGTGTGGTAGAAACTGACTTACTATGTGGGAGGAAATACCTGGAATGCTGTCTAATACCAAACCCAAAATGAGACTCACCAGGACCCAAGTCGGGAATTGATGAAATTATGTCTGAATGCCAGGTACCTGTTTTTGTAAATTAAGTTTTACTGGAAAAAGCCATGCCTATTCATTTACACAAGTCTATACGTGCTCTCACACTACAATGGCAGGGCCGAAGAGCTGTCACAGAGACCACCTGGCTTGCAAAGTTTAAAATATTTCTTATCCAGGGGCACCTGGGTGGCTCAGTCAGTTAAGCGTCTGACTCTTGATGTCAGCTCAGGTCATGATCTCACAGTTCATGAGTTCAAGCCCCGCATCGGCTGACAGGTAGAGCCTTCTTGGGATTCTCTCTCTCTCTCTCTCTCTCTCTCTCTCTCTCTCTCTCTGCCGCACCCTCCCCCCCCCCCACTCGCAGGTGTTCCAAATAAATAAACAAGCAAACATTAAAAAAATATTTCCTATCTAGCCCTTTAAGAAAATGTTTACTGACTCTTGTTTTAGATGAAGTAAAGATCTTTATATCAGAGGTAAAATTATAAAATTAACGTTAGAATATATATCAGCATATATTTTGACCTTGGTGTGGGGGAGAACTTCTTAAATTAAATCATAGACCATAAGGCAAAACGCTCTTTGAGCTGATCACATGGAAATTAAGGATTTCTAGAGGAAGGTAACTGATAAAGGACTGAGAAGTTCCTTGCGAAATCCAAAACCAACAAGGGACCCGTATCTCAAATGTGTAAGAAACCCCTGTAGTTTAATGAGAAGAAAAGAAGAACCCCCAAGAAAAGTAAATACATAACATAAGGAAGCAATCTGCAGGAAAAGAATTCTAAATATATAAGCATGGGAAGAGAAGTTCAAACTCATTAGTGATCAGAACAAAGACATGTCACTTTATACCTTCAGATTTGCTAAAATTAGCTCTACACTGCCAGCTGATGGCATTATATGGAAACCCAGTTTCTCCCAATTCTCATTAATACCAACTAAGATGAGGGGCGCCTGGGTGGCTCAGTCGGTTGAGTGTCCGACTTCGGCTCAGGTCATGATGTCACCATTCGTGCGTTCAAGCCCCACATCAGGCTCTGTGCTGACTCAGAGCCTGGAGCCTGTTTCGGATTCTCTGTCTCCCTCTCTCTCTGCCCTTCCCCTGCTCACACTGTGTGTGTGTCTCTCTCTCTCAAAAATAAATAAACATTAAAAAAAATACCAACTAAAATGAAAGATCACTGTATTCAGAATAAAATCTAAGAAGTAGCAAAATTTAATAGATGTATCTATATTCAGCCAATTTTCCCATTCAGAATAGATATTAATCAATCATCTGCGGACCTGAATATACAGCTATGCGTGCACAGACACAAACATTGAGAACATAAATATAGTTAAAATATTCACACTTGGGCTAGTTTTCTTAATTCAAGTATCTCCAGGTCAAGAGATTAGCCAGAAGAAATTTAAATGTTTTATTGCTAACCTGGAATCTTTACTTGAAATTATGCCAGACTATTTATGTTTTTAAGGGCGTAAAATATAAGACTGCCGTCTCTAAAATCATTGGCTTATTTTATTCTTGGATGAACTGCAAGTAGGTAATACATACACAGATGCATCATTAGAGATAAATGGAAATAGAAGGACATTTCTCCTGCTCTCTAACCTTTTACAATAATTTATGCCAGTAAACACACGTATATCCACACACTACCTACAACCTCTGAACAAGCTATCCTTTCTTCCCTCCTCCGGTGGTGGGTCCACAATTACAACAGTGGTGCACATCAAAAACAATGGCAGTCCCTTTCAAGCCTCTGTATGACACCACAGTGAATAAAACCAACTCAGATTTTTTCCCTTTGCCGTTGTCCATAGGTCATCTCCAACCACAGCTAGTTTAGATCCCAGGCTCAAGTTCAGATCGCAGTTAATGCCTCTCAATCCCTCTTCCTTCCCCTTGTTTCTCCCTTCTTCTCTCCCCCGTTTCTTCCTCTCTTCCCTCTGCACTTCCTCCCCTACTCCACCTATCCCCCCAACCAGTATTTTCTGAGTATCTGTTATGATCCAGGTACCCTTGTATTGTTGTTGGGAATCCAGTGGGGACGAAGGCGCTTTCAGAGTGCTCTCTCGGTCCTTTACGCAGATCATCTACTAAAACAAATTTTTCCACTGGACTGCTTTGTCCCTTGCCGACCCCATTCAAGACTCTTGTTTTCCATGCCCTGCAGGAAAAAAAGGCCCAAATTTTCTGGCTCACCTTCCAAGATCCTCTAGGATTTGGCTCTACTGGGTCTTTCCAGCTGAATCTCTACTCCTTTACTATGCATATCCTGTGCTTCAGCTAAACTGGAGTACTTGTTTTAAAGCCTCTTTGTGGCAGGAGTGTCTGAGTGGCTCAGTTGGGTGTGTCCCACTCTTGATTTCAGCTCAGGTCATGATCTCACGGTTTGTGGGTTCGAGCCCCACATCAGGCTCTGTGCTCACGGTGCAGAGCCTGCTTCGGATCCTCTGTCTCCTTCTTTCGGGCCCTCTCCCGCACATGCTCTCCCTCTCTCTCTCAAAAATAAATAAGCATTAAAAATGTTTTAATAATCATAAGGCCTCTCTGTGGCAAAATGGACGACATGCCATATGATAAAGTTATAGGCTGCAGGCAGCAACGACGAAAACCTAATACAGAATCACACAGAAAAACCAGACGGTAAATGAAGGATGAAAAAACAACTATTTCGTGACTGTCATATCAGTGCCACGGGACAGAGGCAGAGACATGTTAACAGGGCTCTCCTCCCAGGGTGCAAGGTACGCCGGTCACTCTGGGAAAAGGTGACGGTGGGATACAAAAGGAGGCCTTCGAACTACAGAAGGAAAGGACTCACTTTTCTCTCCGGGGCTAAGAACCAACCAGAGAGCTCGACATCCTTCTTGTGGCAGCAGTGAGCCGCCCCAGAGGGACGGATGGAGGCCAGAAACTAAGGGCAACGGGAGCCCCCACTATTCACTGGTTGTGACAGAAACCAACGGCAGCAGAGCCGAGCAGCCACTGTCTGCAGGGCCCTGTCCTGGCAGCAGCTTCAGTGTCCTCCGGTCCCAACAGGATGCAGCTGAGTCCTGGCTCGACCGGTGCAGGAGCTAGAACTCGCTGAACCAAAGGCAGAGGCTGGGGCCTCCATCCAGTGTTAAGAAACCGCCGGAGGGGAGGCACCTGAGGGCTTGTAGGAAATGCACACGGGGCGGTGCACTAGCAAAGTTGTACGCGGCCAGGGGACCTTCTCAAGGGGCCAATTTCTACTAGGTCAGGGGACATTCGTGTCATAATAACTTGTGCTTCAGAAGAAAGTGCAGTTTTATTTTGTAGTCACAGGCAGAAAACGTGAAGGACCTATGGGCTATATTTTCACTTTTTTTTTTTATGACAATTACCAAAGTCAAATTTGTGTGCCTACCTCTCTCCCTTACTAGACGGGGAGTTCCTTTAAAGCAAAAACTACATCCACTAGACGAGAAATTTTCCTGTGAATTTCTTCACCCCTTGCCAACGTTTACAAGTTTTTCTATTTCCCACCAAACCTTGCGTAACGAGTCTTCACCCAGAAGCACAAAAACTATCTGTTCGATGAATAAATGAACTGATCTTTCCTTCCAAAAGTGTGATCAGGGCTGAAAATATTCCACACGGAAGATTACACTACCGTCACATGCATCATAAGAACAGAGTTACTAGAACCGTTAGGTGCACATACAATTAGGTCCTTGAACAAAACAAAATCAACTTACTAGTGATCATCGCTCCAGTTACAGAAGCCAGAAATCCGATGCTGACTGCAATGACAGAGATTACTCTCCCCTGCCTATGTCTCTGCAGCATTACAAACATCAACACTCCTGCAGCACCGTGGACAAACAGAGAGGAGAAGAGAGCCCAGAGAAAGATCCAGTACCACATCTCTGAAAGGAAAAGCAGAGTGTTAATAATTCAGTTGAAAACACCCGGGAAAATTCGGTTTAACAAACGGTGAGCCCCCACGGTCTGGAGGAGGGTAAAAGCGCCCAGTACAGTACCTCATACATAGTATCACTAAATACTAATACTAACCACTGCTTGGCAGTTATCGTCACTAATGCTTGCTGGGGAAATAGTTCCAGGACTTCAGAAGGTTAAGGCTACATTCTAATTTCCTCTAAATGTCTCCATCATTGAGCTATAATCCATCAATGTGTCTGACGAACCCCTGATATATTTGCAGAGCTCTTGGAACAAAGTTAACGAATTGCTGTTTGACATGTCATTTTCTATGTTCTACACTAAATAACAGTGTTAAGACATTTCTGAAATCTACTCCTTAATTCAAATCGTTCCAGAAATCAGTCAGTGATTCTCTTTTATGATTTTAAGAATTTCAGGCAATTCCCCTCTTGGCTTTCAACTTTATATACTAAAGCATCACTCAGAATTTTTTTTTTTTTTTTAATTCTTTGCCTCAGATCATTTTAACGGTCCTTACCCAGACCTTTCCAAGCACCACTGTCCTTTCTTCAATGTGTCCTCGGTTGCTGTCCATTTTAGGTTACGGTTGATAAGCACACCTTTCATTCTGTCTCTCTGCTCATTCCCTTTATTTCTGGCTACCTACTGCCTCCCAGTCAATCCACACATCTCCTGATGGCTTTGCCAGGTCCTCGCATTGACTCCGTCTCCCTAACCAAGTCTGTCGTGAGGTACATCATGGCAGGCAACTGGTCCCAGCTGGGCCAATCATTCCCTTCCCCCAGGAATTCTGGATTGGGACCACGGGAGCATCTCAGTCATTGGGCGGCCGAAGGTTTTGTGAACAGCCATTTCATCAGCACATGAGGAAAGCCGCGATACAGGATGGAAGGATGGAGGATCCTTCAATGAGATAGCCGGTCCCTTACTCCCGTGATTTCTAGGGCCTGCCACATCACTACCCTTAGATTCAAGGTAGCACCTCCGTTTCCTTGTAATCAAATGCCCTTTTTACTTAAACTGGTTCAGGTAAGGTTTCTGTTACTCATACCGGAAAGAGCGGACATCAAAATGCTTGGATGACACCTTGAGGATCATCCTTGGTGCGCAAACGTTCTATAATGCAAAATATCTGCTATTTGTGCTAGCGTTCACTAGCAAATGTGAAGGAAAGGCCAACAAAACAGTCATGAAATAAAGGGAACAGAAATGGAAGAATTAAAACTTGTTCATCCCAACATCACTCAAGTACAGATATACAGTGCTGATGGGAACGTAAAATGGTGCAGCTGCTATGGAAAAAGGACGGTGGTTCCTCAAAAATTTTAAAAAAGGACTACCATATGATCCAGTAATTCCACTTCTGGGTATGTACCCAAAAGAATCCAAAGCAGGATCACACCCGTGTTCATAGCAGCGTTATTCACAACAGCCAGGAAGTGGAAGCAGCTCGAATGTCCACCAGTGAACGAATGAATGAACAGTGAGTGGGCTGCATGTGCACACGGAATATCATTCAGCCTTAAAAAGGAAAGTACTCCTTTCCTGGGGCGTTGCTGTTTAATGGGTACAGAGTTGCAGTTTTATGAGATGAAAAAGATATGAAGATCTGTTATACGTCGATGTGAATGTACGTAACACTACTCAGGGGTACACTTAAAATAACTAAGATGATCGGGGTGCCTGGGTGGCTCAGTGGGTTGAGTGTCCCGATTCGGCTCAGGTCATGATCTCGCGGTGCGTGAGTTTGGGCCCTGCGTCGGGCTCTGTGCTGACAACTCAGAGCCTGGAGCCTGCTTTGGATTCTGTGTCTCTTCCTCTCTCTCTGCTCCTCTCCTGCTCATGCTCTGTCTCTCTCTCAAGAATAAATAAATTTAAAAAAGTGTTTTTTAAAAATAGCTAAGATGATTAAATTTTATGTTTTCACCACACTAAAAAACTAAATAAGTTTTTTTAAGTGGCTATAAATTTAAAAGATGATTCTTTTGGGGTGCCTGGGTGGCTCAGTCAGTTGAGCATCTGACTTCAGCTCAGGTCACGATCTCGCGGTCTGTTGAGTTCGAGCGCCGCGTCGGGCTCTGGGCTGATGGCTTGGAGCCTGGAGCCTGCTTCTGATTCTGTGTCTCCCTCTCTCTCTGCCCCTCCCCCATTCATGCTCTGTCTCTCTCTGTCTCAAAAATAAATTAAAAAAAAAAAAGTTAAAAAAAAAATTAAAAAAAAAAAAAGATGATTCTTTTAAGTCATGCCCACAAATGACTAGAAACAAGCAAAAAGCTCGTTAAGGAAGGAAAGTGTGGATGTAAGAAACTAATACTAGGGACCTTTGTGGCAATGGAACTATTCTGAATTTTGACTGCAGTGGATACATACACAAGGGATAAAGTTGTACAAAAATATGTAATACACACACACATAAGTAAGTACACATCTACACGTAATCGTGGTGAAATGTGAATGAGGTTCATGGATGAATGTCAGTATCATGGTTTTGAAATTACACCGTGGTTTGCCAAGATGTTCCCATTGTGTAAACTGGATAAAAGGTACACGTGTTTTCTCCGTATTATTTTTTACAAATGCATGTGAATCTATAATTTTCTCAAAGTAAAAAGTTTAATTTTTTTTAAAAAAGGATACACAGAAAACAGATTTTAAAAATAAAATCATTTCCACGCTGCCAAATTCTTAAGAATCAACACTCAGAATGGACTCAGACAACGTGAAATCATTTGGAGAAAAAGACAGCAGGTGTATTTTCCAGTGTGTGGTGAATTGCCGGGCCTGCTTCTCAACGGCCTAAGAGACAGATGCTGGTCATTAAGGAAAAGTGGACAAAGCCTGCCTTTTAAGGATTTTCCTCTGCCAGCTTTCAGGGAAAGCGTGCTTCTGGACTGTCACTCCCAAACAAACGGCTTCAGCTGATAATAAATGCTTTAAGGACACAAAGGCTTCACCTGCTCAGAAGGCATTTCTATTTTAAAATATATAATTTTCCGAAGCGAACCTAATAAAGCGGGAAGAGAAAGGAATAATAATATGGAGCGGGGCATTTTCATCAAGGGAGCTCAGAGATAAGGAAAGGTTCTACAGCAGCAGGCACATACTCTTAAACAGAAGTCAATAATCAGCCTCAGATCCCAACCCCCGTTCGGACAGCTTACCAGATCTATGTTGTTCTTGAAATACAAACAGAACGAAAAATTTCTTGACTATATTTAACAGTATGAGTGAGGGATTATTTGACATTACAAGTAATGGTGTCTGCCTAATGACTATACAGTTCTCGGCCTCAACCATAAATTGACCTAATCATTGGGGAATGTAAATTTAATGTTCTATAAAGCCCCAAGATATCAAAGACATTATACAGCTAAAATAGAACCTCAAATGGTCCTCTCATGACCAGTCCAGGGTTATCGCTTAGGCAGACTGAGCACAAACTATATAAACTCAAACTTATTTTCACATTTCTCACTCTTTTTTAAAAACCTTATTATTCACCATGGAAAACACTGAACTCCGCTGAGAATATCTACAACTAACCTAGGTTTCAGGTTACTACTATTCTTGTCAATTCCCCGCTAGATGCACACAACCCGGTCAGCGGACAGGACCTAAGACCTTGATCTACTCTGCATAAGGCAAGTCTGTCTAAGGCCCCTGCTCACTATTGGCAAACTCAGGAAACCTCCTGGGTTAGTTCAGGCAAAGAGAACTGCACTATCCTAAGAGCAGAGCAAGAACATACATCCTCGAGGCCTAGAGGGAGGACAGGTACTAAGAGGACAGGTGTGGCATATCGCCACCTTTTCTGAAACTGCCCGGGTCGCACAGCTAATGTAGACATCCACGGGCCCACTGGTCCATCTGCCGCATCCAACCTTCTAGAAAGTGAGCAACAGTGGAAAGAGGATGCCAGAGGGAGCCTTGGCTGGTGCTAAGCAAGATGCACAACAAAATTTTAAAAATACAATGCACAAAACAGAAAACTCTGAAGCATGCCATTGTACAAATCACCTTAATTCACTGGAAGGAAATATTCCTTCTTCCTGGGCATACCTCCCGAAGTCCTCTCGTTATTTTTTCCCAGTCAAGGCTACCATAAGCTTCAGCCTAGACGAATTTTGCCTGGATTGTTGCACTGTGTTTGTTGCCGGAGAACTGTGATGTGTCCCGGCCTCCAAACGAGACTAGAAATAGCCCTGCTCCCAATCTCTGTCTCTCATCAGCCCCCGTTGCCAAGTTGCTCAAAATTATCTTCTGTGCTTTTGTTTTGAATCCTTGGACAAAATTATTTATGAGAAATGGTTTTCTCTAGATGTTTAAAATATACTAGCTGACTAAAAACAAGTCAAAGAATGATACCTACTATATGATCTTATTTGCTGAAGAATGTTTGTATATGCACAGAAAAATACACCAACAGAAAACAGTGGCTATCTTTTAGAGATAAGAGATGGGTTATATTATTGTATACATTATTTTTAGCACCTGCCTGTATATACATATATATATATATACATATATATACATGTATATATATGTATATATATATATACATATATATATATATATATAAATTTTGCTGCAAACATACTGTCTTTAAAAAAATAGTTTTGATTCTAAAATTCATCGGGGCGCCTGGGTGGCGCAGTCGGTTAAGCGTCCGACTTCAGCCAGGTCACGATCTCGCGGTCCGTGAGTTCGAGCCCCGCGTCAGGCTCTGGGCTGATGGCTCGGAGCCTGGAGCCTGTTTCCGATTCTGTGTCTCCCTCTCTCTCTGCCCCTCCCCCGTTCATGCTCTGTCTCTCTCTGTCCCAAAAATAAATAAAAAATGTTGAAAAAAAAAAAAAAAAAAAAAAAAAAAAAAATTTTAAAATTCATCAACGAAGACGCCCCACTAGGCCAAAGGTTCTCAACCCAGGCTGCTCGCAAAACTTAACCTATAGAAAAGGAAAGCAGCCTCTGGAGGTAGGACGTAAACAGCAACACTGCCGTCAGCTCTATCAATCACAACACTAGACAGAGACAGAAATCACTACTCTAGGCTAAAGTTACTTAAGAGAAATTTATCAAAACATCCAAAAGTCCTAGAAACAACAAAACCATCTCATTAGACAAATACTAAACACATTTTTTAATCCTCTAGAGGATATTTGACCGTTCTAATAAAATCATTAACCAACAGATACCAAGCCCTAACTGTGTACTCAACATAGTCTATGCCCCAAGCTGAAAATACCATACCAGTAAGCCCATAGTTTGAAACTGTTCATGGTTTCTACCTTCTTTATAGAAATGGTGCACATTATATGTTTAAACAGTCTGTGTTCACATTAGGTTATCTCAAGCTTTGTTCTCATTCCAGCAAACCTAAGGTGTGGAATCCACAGCCCTTAGTTTCTAACATCAGTGACTTCTCAGTTTGGGGATATGTCCCATATAGGTGGCTTATTAGACTCTCTGGGGGATGATGCATTTAAAAGTTGAAAAAGTCCCCTCAATCAGATGTCAGCACAGAATGGTCCATGAGCCATAGCTGGCCCACCACCTGTTTCTGTATAGCCTGTGCGCTAAGAATAGTTTTTACATTTAGAAGTGGTTGAAAAAAAATCAAAAGAACGGTATATCACGACACATCAAAATTAATCCAAATTTGAATTTCAGCGTCCATAAAGTTTTACCGAAACACAGTCATACTCATCCATACTGCCTATGGCTACTTTCATGCTATAAAAGCAAGCTGAGTAGCTATGACAGAGATAATATGGTCTGCAAAGCTGAAAATATTTACTGCACTACTTTAATTAATTTTGTACAGTACTTTCATATATTAGCAAGAGCTGACACTTTGAATCATTAGTTAATGGTACTTCAATGGGATATATTCTAATACCTCGGGCTCTTCAGGGCACAATAGGTAGTCGATCTTATGGGAAACAGAGGCCTGAACAAGAAGAACAATGGCAAGAAAGGCCCCAGGAGAATTCACTGCCATGTCTGAATTAAAAAAAATAAATTTAATTTAACCAAATGATAAACATACTGGAGATAGAATGAGGGTAAATAAGAAAAACAATCTACTGTCAAGAAATAAAGCAATCAACAGAACCAGACTCAGCAATGATCCAGATTTTACAACAATCAGAAAGGGATGTTGAAATGACTGTAACTTACACGTTAAAGGCTCTCATGGAGAAGGCTGCAAACTCATATAAATGCATGAGGAATTTTAGCAGAAAAATGGAAATTCCAAGAAAAAGGCAAATGGAAATGCTGGAAATTAAAAAAAAAAATCATCATCGACAACAAAAACCATGATATCTGAGATGAAAAATTCCTTTACTGGTCTCATCAACAGACTTGACACACTTAAACAAAGAATCGGTAAACTTAACAATGGACCAATAGGAATTATTCAAATTGTGATAAGAGAGAAAAAAGAATAGGACCAGAGGAGGAGGAGGAGGGAAAAGAGGAACCATCCATCTAAGAGCTATGGAATGATTTCAAATGGCTTAACATAATGTGTAATTGGAGTCCCAGAAGGAGAAGAAAAAGAGAATGGAGAAGAAAAATATTTGAAGGGATAGTGGCTGAAAATTTTCTAAAAATAATGAAAGATACCAAACTGCAAATCTAAGACTCTCAGAGAATCTCAAGCAAAGATAAAGACTTCCCAAAGTAACCAAAACAAAATAAAAATAAGCGCCCCCCACACCTAGATACATCACAGTGAAATGAATAAAAACCAAAGATAAAGGGAAAATATTGAAAGTAGTGAGAGGGAAAAAACACATGACATACAGAGGAAAATAGATAAAAAGTACAGCAAACATCCCGTCAGAAACTATCAAACAAAAACAATAAAGCGACATTGTTTAAAGACCGAAAGAGGAAAAAATATAAACCTGTAAAGCCAGATACCTATATTCAGGAGGAACAGCTTTCAGAAATGAAGACTTTTTTTCAGAAAGAAAAAAAGCTGGGAGAATGAACCACCTGAGCACCTCCATGACCTATTAGAGGAAGCTCTTCAGACAGAAGGAATATGATACTAGATGGAAGCTTAACTCTACACAAAGAAATGAACAAAAAAGGTTAAAATGAATATAAACATAGAATATATTTTCCTTATTTTTAATCACTCTCTTTTTTTAATTTGGCAGTGATGTTTTTATTTTACTATTTTTTTCAAATAGAATTTATTGTCAAGTTAGCTAAACATACAGTATATACAGTGTACTCTTGGCTTCAGGAGTAGATTCCCGGGATTCACTGCTGACATACAACACCCAGTACTCATCCCAACAAGTGCCCTCCTCAATGCCCATCACCCCCGCCCCATCTCCCCCACCTCCCCCATCAACCCTCCCTTTGTTCTCCGTATTTAACAGTCTCTTATGGTTTGCCTCCCTCTCTGTTTGAAACTATTTTTTCCCCTTCCCTTCCCCATGGTCTAAAGTTTCTCAAATTTCACATATGAGTGAAAACACATATCTGTTTCTCTTATTTCACTTCTCATTAATACCCTCCAGTTCCATCCATGTTGTTGCAAATGGCAACTGCATTTCATTCTTTCTCATTGCCAAGTAGTATTCCATTGTGTATAAACCACATCTTCTTTATCCATTCATCAGTTGATGGTCATTTGGGTTCTTTCCGTAACTTGGCTATTGTTGATAGTGCTGCTCTAAACACTGGGGTACATGTGCCCCTTTGAAATAGCACACCTGTATCCTTTGGATAAATTCCTAGTAGTGCTATTGTTGGGTCTTTGGGTAATTCTATTTTTAATTTTTGAGGAACCTCCACACTGTTTTCCAGAGCGGCCACACCAGTTTGCATTCCCACCAACAGTGCAAGAGGGTTCCTGTTTCTCCACACCCTCGCCAACATCTGTTGTTTCCTGAGTTGTTGACTTTAGCCACTCTGACCTGGATGACATGGTATCTCAATGAGGTTTTGATGTGTGTTTTCCTGATGATGAGCGATGTTGAGTATCTTTTCATGTGTCTGGTTGGCCATCTATTTTTAATCACTCTTAACATATTAACCAGACTTAAAAATAAGCTGCTGCATTTGTCCACTCGAAACCTCATTTAACACAGAAGTTACATCTACTGTAAATATTTAATAGCTGTCTGCTTCTGCTTCTTAAAGAAAGCAAAAACACTAGTTTTTAAATTTAATTGTGACACCTTCAAGAGCTGCTTTAATATATCGCCCTTCTCAAAGCTTATGGCAACACTTGTGTTATTACCCACTTCTACGAAATTACCCTTTTTCCAGCTAATTATATAATTTCAAACTGTAAATTATAGTACTTATCATTGAATACTAAAAGAAATTTCTTAGAAAAGCAAGTTCTTAATTTAAAACAGAGTATCAGTGCTTTAAAGAAATCAGGTTAAGGCTATTTAAAATAGTTAAAAAACTGCTCTATATTCAAGTCATAGCACTGTCTCCCTAAAAGATGTCATTCAATTTGTTCTTCCTCATAATTGATTAGCTACTCAGTTACAAAAGTGTAAGAATTAAGTGTCAAAATCTGAATCTATTATGAAATTATAACACAGCATTTTACAATGGTTTTAATTGTCATCACTTGTGGGTCCTCAAGTATCTTAAATTATACATGCCACACCAAAAAAGAGAAAAAAAAAGTCAGTAACAACATGTTTGTTTGAATCAGTTACTGATCTAAAACGTCTTCTCAGCAATTGTCAAAATGCTTTACAATCTCATGATACAGTATTTCCAAGGGATATTGACACTGAACACTGAAAAATGAACTTTTTACATCAACGAGCGTATAATGAAATTCTCAATATAAACAAATTCCTAAAGTTAAATCTAAATAAAGGACCAAATGAGTGACAGCTCAGAAATAAAAG
The DNA here is from genome assembly GCF_028018385.1 of Neofelis nebulosa. Taxonomy (NCBI): domain Eukaryota; kingdom Metazoa; phylum Chordata; class Mammalia; order Carnivora; family Felidae; genus Neofelis; species Neofelis nebulosa. The sequence goes on from NC_080787.1 coordinate 20,743,064, forward strand.
CACAACCAGGAAAATTCAGCAAGTAAGTAATGGACGTGCATGGTCAGGACCATCACACTGTGGCTATCACTGACAGTGATCCTGAGGAAGCAGTCATACTGCACAAGGATAAACAAAACAAAACAAAACAAAACAAAGACATAATTTCAGAACTAGAAGGGATCTTCCGATCCTGAATCCAGAGTTTCCTACACCAAGTTTTAAGAAGGCCTAATTTGGGGTGCCTGGGTGGCTCAGTCGGTGAAGCATCCAACTTCGGCTCAGGTCATGATCTTGCAGTTTGTGGGTTTGAGCCCCGCGTCGGGCTCTGTGCTGACAGCTCAGAGCCTGGAGCCCTGCTTTGGATTCTGTGTCTCCCTCTCTCTCTGCCCCTCCCCTGTTCACACTCGGGGCCTCTCTTTCTCTCTCTCAAAAATAAACATTAAAAAAAATTTTTTTTAAAAAGGCCTAATTCTATCACTTACGTAAAACACCCAGTGCTCATCCCAACAAGTGCCCTCCGTAAATTCTACTCCTGAAACCATTAGTACATAATTTGTTAACTAGCATGAATTTCAATAAAATTTAAATTAGTTAGGTAATTAATTAAATAAAATACTCCAGACTCTCCCCTCCCCTATGAAAGAGAAAAAGTGAATCAAGATTAGCCACATTTTAATAACTGCTGAAAGGGGATGATGAGTATGTAGGTCTTAGGATTCCCATAATAAAAAATTCTTTATAAGGTAGTTGGAAAAAAAAGATAAAATTATCACTAAAATGAGACAGTAAATGTCTAAGAATGAACTTAAAAACAAAACAAAAAAAAAAGGCCTAATTCTAAGAGTTCTTAAATGATGTTCCAAGAACAAAGAATTTCTAGGTCCTAAACCTCACCCTATTAAAGGCCTGAAGAAGCTCTGGAGAAATTTAAAAATCTCTTAATTTTAAAGATTAAAGAAACAAGTTTATATGCAAATGGTAAGTGTTTCTCTTAGCTCATAGTTACTAAACTTTTCTCTCAGAACTTTCTAAGTTTTAAATCAGCCTTCTCTTAACATCAACATGAAAACTGCCAACATCAGACTGTATTACCAATGAAGAAACCAAGGCCTGGGAAATAATGTGGCTTGTCTAAAGTACAAAAACCAATCTGTAGCATTTAAGGATAAAACCAAGTTTCTTGACCCATAAATTTCAAGATTCTATTGCTTCTTTAGACTCTATTTGCATACAAAAATCTAACAGAAGCCCACTTATTCTGTAGGGGAAATTCCAATAACATTATCTAAGTGTTTACATAAATCTTGTTAATGTTTAATTCTCTCATGTACTTCAGATGTAACATACCTAAACCACCTCGAATTTTCAAAATCCTATCATTTAACAGGAATCATTCTCTATCGCTAGTACATATAAAGAAAACATCACTAAAACAGTAAAATATTAATAATATTAATAATTAATATTAAAAGATAGTCACTTTTTAAAAACTGGGTTTGAGCAACCTCTTGGAAATAAATGAGTCATTTATATTGAAAGTTTAATAAGTCTTTAGTTATACTAAATACTCCATATTAATTTGCTTTATATATCACAACACAGCTACAAACTGATCACAACGAAACTTAATTTTTAAAAATCGGATGTCCCCAATCCTTGAGCTCTCAATAACAAAATCACCAGAAGGGCTAGCTATAAATGCAGTTTCAGATTTAAAAATACAGGCTTGTTCCCCAAATCCCAATTCCATAAATATGGACCGAGACCCTGGATCTGTACCTTTAACCAGACCCAGGTGATTGTGATAGGCAGCAAGGTTCGGAGCTATGTTGTATCAAAGTAATCGACCGTAGGAAATGGGAGAAGGGAGGAATTTTATCATGAAAATCCAGTGTCACAACCCTTACAAAAACATCTTAGCTAGACACTTTTAGGCAAGAGTAGTTAGCATACAGGTATCCCCTGCTTTTCAAAAGCTTCCATTATACCACTTCACTTTTACAAAAGACCTCCTAGATCATATCCCAAGATTTATAAGAACGCATTCAACTGGACCCACGTAAAAGTTTGGTTCTTCCTACTTGTACCAAGTTTGGTGAAAGATCTCCTTTTCTTTTCAAGTTTAATCTACTTACCTAAGGTTACTGGAATTTGAGAGTCTAATGAGATCTTTTTCAAATGGTTCCACTGCCACTGTTTATTCTATGACCAACTTTTATTGCTGGAATACTTAGTCACTAAAAACACAACTAGCCTATGGTACCTGATCTAATCGTATACATTTAATAAAGCGGCAAGTTACGAGGCCACTTCAATTATAAGAAAAGAGATGCGTGCAAAATGCTTTGCACAGTATCGGGCCTGCAGTGACTATTCAATGAACACAACTATCTAAGACTTCTGGAATTTATTAGAATTTTTCATCTGATACTACGGTAAATTCAACACGCTGTATTGGGGCGGGGGGGTTCTCTTCTTACATCTGACTCTTAACTGAAGTGTTGTTGACACACAATGTTAATTTCAGGTGCACAACACAGTGACTGGACAAGTCTATACGTTATGCTGTGCTCCCCCCAACTGTAGCCACCATCTGTCCCCATACGATGCTACTAGAATACCATTGGCTATACTCCCTCTTCTATACCTTTTGGCTGGTGACTTACTCATGCCACAACCCGAGGCCTGTATTTCTCGCTCCCCTTTACCCATTTGTCCATCCCTCCATCCTCCTCCCCTCTGGCAACCATCAGACTGTTCTCTACATTTACGGGCCTGTTTCTTTTTGTTCATTTATTGGTTTGTTTTGGTTTTAGATTCCACATGTAAGTGAAATCACATGGCACTTGTCTTTCTCAGTCTGACTTATTTCACTCAGCGTAATACCCTCGAGGTCCATCCATGTTACCACAAATGACAAGATCTCACCCTATTTTTATGGCTAAGGAATATTTCACTGTATACACACACACCTTCTACATCCATTCATCAGTCAGTCCATCAGTCGGCCAATGGACACATGGGTTGCTTCCACATCTTGCCTATTGTAAATAAATGTTGTAAATGATGCTACAGTAACAGTAGGGGTGCGTGTATCTTTTTGAATTAGCATTTTCATTTTCTTCAGATAAATACCCAGTAGAATTACTAGATCATCCAGCATTTCTATTCTTAATTTTTTGAGGAAACTCCACAGTTTTCCACAGTGGTTGCACTCACTTACTTCCTACCAACAATGCACGAGGGTTCCTTTTTATTCACGTCCTCACCAACACTTGTTATTTCTTGTCTTTTTGATTCTACCATTCTGACAGATGTAAGGTGATGTCATTGTAGTTCTGATTTGCACTTCCCTGATGATGAGTGATGTTGAGCATCTTTCCATGAGTCTGTTGGCCATCTGGATGTCTTCCTTGGAAAAAATGTCTGTTTAGGCCTTCTGCCCATTTTTTAATTGGATTATTCATTCTTCTTATTTATTATGTTCCTTATACATTTTGGGTATGAATCCTTTAACAGCTAGATCGTATGCAAATGTCTTCTTCCATTCAATAGGTTGCTGTTTCGTTTTGTCGATGGTTTCATTTGCTGTACAGATGCTTTTTATTTTGGTGTAGTCCCAACAGCTTGATTTTGCTTTTGTTTCCCTTGCCCAAGGAGACATAGTTAACATGTTGCTACAGCCCATGTCAAAAAGATTACTGCCTCTGTTTTCTCCAGGAGTTTTATAGTTTACATCTAACTATTCTTAATCCCAATTTTCTTTCCTGGCTCCAGTGACCCCTCCCCATCCCCGACCCATCCTTCCTCCTCTGTTTAGGCTTCCTTTCTACAAGAAAAAATAGCTCTAGTCATTTTGACTCCTCCTCGTGAATTATCTTACTTTTCCAGTCCTTCCTTTCAACTACTAAACAAAGCACAGATAAGTTTATATTCTGGTAGTTAGCTACGGAAGAGTCACAATTACAGCTTACCCAGTCCTAAGGCTTGTCCTGAAATTGCTTTAGGTTTAAGAAATGTCACCTGGATGTCAGACTTGGTATTGCCAGAGGATACGGATGCATGAGTCAAAGATAATGAGATGGAAATTAAGAAAGAACCTGAAGATGACAATTCCGGTTTTTGAAAAATTACAGTAGCTTCTTTCTCAATAAGATACACAGGTAAAATTTCCAAAGAGCAAAATCCTATAAAGTACGAATCATACCACCACTAGTTTACTGGCTCTGTACCACAAAAGAGTAAGGAATTTTTCACCTATACTTCAGGAAAAACCTCCTGTAGCAGAGCATTTAGGAAGAAGTTAACCCAATGAGAAGCTGGGGCACAGGGCACCCCGGAAGATGCATACCTACTTGGGAACATACTGAGGGTGCTGGCTATACATGTGAGTGTGAACCATTCCAACTACGTACAGTAGATACAAACTACCCCCCCCTTTATTTTTTTGCTGACAGTCAGTATTAACACTACAGTAGCTTAGCAACTATAAAATCTAAAAGGGAACTTACTGTTAAGTGTATGTTTAACAGAAAAATGAGCACATATATATTTTATACACAAAAACATCTGACCTTCTTTCCAGTTTGAATCCCCAGCTTCTCAATGTTTGTACCAACAGAGAGAGAGGAGCACCCGCCCTACATCTGCAGCTGGCAGTGAGAAAGGAGATGAGCCTGAGGCCAGCCTGTGCCTTTTTTCTCAGGGACCAGTTATCCCTCTCCCAATACCAGTCTGGCTCTGTGTTTACCCACGGGCTTAGGGATCCTGCCTTGTGGTAAGCAAAAAATTCTCCTCTAAACTCTTAGCAACCACATTTGGGTCAGAACACAAAGTTGGAAGCCAAAGTAGATGAATAAAATAAAAAATAAAGCAAAGGAATGCATTTCATTGTAGATTATTTTTTTAAGTCAAATTACCCATAAAACAGAAAGAGTACATTCATAAACTATAATTTTAGATCGGGGGTGGGGGGGTTAGAACATATGGAGAGAATGAAAAACTATTTCATAGGGGAAGGCATTTATCTATACTTTGGTAAGCTGAAGAAGCATCTAACCTACACACAGTTAACAATTTTGGAATCTTGTGAATTACACGGTTTGGGAAGTGGTGAATACAGAAGAGAACTTTAGCAATGGTGATTAACTGAAGGGATGGGGTCTCCAGATACGAATCTGTTCTACAGGCAATCCCTATACTAGGTCTTCAGGAAGGAGAAAAAATAAATAGACCAAATTTGGTAGGATTTCTAAAACTGGATATATAATAAATATGGATCACTAACTTTTACACCAGCAATCGTAACTTCAAGTTTGGGGAAAGCATTATTATTCAGTCATATCTTCCATATTCCAGTATCTTTTATTTGCTGGCCAAAACTTAGTTGCATTCACACACTCTTGGGCTCACTGGGGCGAATACTGCCGGGCTATTCTTAAGTATATTAAGATTTATCATCAGACGCGCCAGAGTTAAGAATCTATGTGGAATCAAGTGAGAGGGACAGAAAAGTCAGTGAACATCATCCCAAGGCCTGTCTCTGTCACTAACTGCCCCAGCCATGTCACTTCCATGATGATGTGTCACTATTTCTAAAATGAAGTAGTCAAACTACATAACTTCTAGCTCTAAAGTTAGTTCTAATTTCTGGTTCTTATTATCACTTTTTAAAAATTTTATTTCTATCAAAGTAATACATACACAAGACTATTTTCTAAAGGTCTCTAAGAAAAATAAAAGTCAATACAAAAAGGCGTCCCTGCTGGGGCGCCTGGGTGGCTCAGTCAGTTGGGCATCCAACTTCAGCTCAGGTCATGATCTCATAGTTTGTGAGTTTGAGCCACACGTCGGGCTCTGTGCTGACAGCTTGGAGCCTGCAGCCTGCTTCGGATTCTGTGTCTCTCTTTCTCTGTCCCTCCCCCATTCACACTCTCTCTCTCAAAAAAGAAAAAAAAAAACATAAAAAAAAAAAAAACTTCCCTGCTTCACGTCTGGGATAAAATACAAACATAAGAATAAATAACACCTGTCGGTTTGTGTAAAGAAAAGAAATAGAAATGAGAATACATTCTCCTTTTGTTTTTTGTTTTTAATTAACCAGAATTCCTACTAACCAGATTTCTATAAGTCTTTCACACAGTCACTTCTTAAATCCAAATCAGTCTGGTTCTACACTACGCTTCTTTCTGTATTAGCCATCTCAGCTCCAACTTTATATGCCTTCTGAGTTAATGTGTTACCATAATCTGAAAAAATATTTTTTTTCATAATCTGAAAAATATTTTTCACATATTAGCTATCAGAGCTAACCAAATTATTCTTGGCTTCAATGTCTGAATCCATAAAATAAGGATAAACAATCATCTTTCTCCAGATTACTAAAAAGATTAAATAAAATATAAGAACACATGGTAACTAGCCCCAAAAAGTGCATTTAATAGGCATATGTGTGGTTTAAAGGTATGGCCATCAATCCATAAAAGCTGCTTAAACGACTCATTTCCTGATTAACAGCACATTCACTCCAACAGACGTGTCTGGAAAATAATGCAACTAGAATGTTTAAAGCATGCAACTGTTAAGTATTATTTTGGAACTGCAATTCAAAAAACATGCATTGAGTATTTTTATATGTACTAGGTAGAATGCTAAAATTCCAGAATTCCATTGATTATGACAATGACCCACCCTCCAAAAGCTCACAGTCTAGTAGACACAAAAATTATAATATAACTGAACAATATAATAATAAAGGCATATACATGGAGCAGAAGTAGCAGGGGGAAGCAAGTAACTCATTCTGCCTGAAGAAAGTAAAGAGGAAGAGTAAAAGTCACGTGAAAAAGCGGAAAGAGTAATTCTATGGACAAAGCCTGGGGTTGAAATCCTAGTTCAGCCACTTATTAGCAACAGGATTTGGGGCAATTTAATTTGCCTCTCTGGGCCTCTCTGTAATTCTACTTTGGAAAGTTATTAAGATTAGAAATCATATATATGTTAAGTGACATATATATATGATAGATAGCAGGCACTCACTAAGTGGTGGCTGTCTTGTTCTAGGAGGTGTATTTGTTTTTAGTAGACCAAATTCTAAGTGGCACTGTAGGGAGCATCTCTTGACTAATGACCAAGCTACATAAGGGATCACTAAGGTCACCAGCATGAAAAGGCCATAAGGAACCACATCACAATATTACCACTTTTAGAATCCACTTTTTTCGACGTGAAGTGATTCCTAACATGTGGTATGCCGACCTGCTGGCAAAGAAGACTTCTAATCTATTATCTCCCTCCGTTTTTATCCTCACAAACTGAATTTTGCACATTCAGACTCATTATTTAGGAAGTAAAAGAGGTCCCCGTGTTCCTCAGTCCGACCTGAGGAACTAGTTCTGGATGTTCAGCATATCTTGCATGAAACGGCAAAGTCTGATGAGAAAATGATTATTGAGATGATATTAGGGGGAAATGAGAGCTAATCCTGGGTTGAAACTGCTATTATCAACCTAATGGGGGACTTGAAGAACTGGAAGCCACTATAATGACTGGAATCTTATTAAACATTTTAAAAATATTGGCAAATCTGGCCAAGTGGGAAGTTACATTTACACTACTCTATGACTCCCCAAACTAATTTTCTCTAAATAAATGATGAGCTAAGCCAGTCCTTAACATATACAAATACAAACTCTTAAGTTCTTTTCACTTCACTCCTACAAACACTATCAATACAATACTTGAGAAATGAATGGTGGATAAATACAAGCAGAGCCAGAAGTAAGAGAACATAAGGCATCTCTAAACTCAACTGAATCATGAAATGGTCTTCATGTCGATGTATTTTTTATTTTTTTTGGAAATAAAAACGTATTTCTGACCCTCAACCATCATGTAAGGTCAGTTTGCTCCAAAGCAAATAACCACAGATTCAAAGTGAGGACACCATGAATCAATCCAGAACCGATGTTAATTTTATAGTTGCCACATTCAAGAAAATCAGTGTCAAGAAAATCAGTGCTCAAGAAAATCTGTGGTATAAAATTCCATCAATTTTCTTTTCTACAAATATCTGAGAAATATACATATACAAGACAATATACATATTTCACACGTGTGTACCTTGTCAGGACAGGTTATATTTGTAAAATACTCTCCACACTCTTAACCACTTTGACGTAATGGATTTTAAAATACTAATGCTCTACCAAAATTAGCCTTATATGTTTTCAAGAATTAAATCCTGAGTATGTTTCTAAGTTTTTTCTCTGAGAAGCAGAGAACTGAGGAGTCGCCAAATTGCAACCGAATTTCCTTCTTGTAAACACTCATCTGTAAAGGGTATTTTTAAAACTCAGAACTCAGAGTGTAACAATCTCCACCTTAACAAACCTGGAAGTTTCTTCACAAAGCAAACCTACAGATGCGATAAAAATCTATGGACATTACTGCTCACTTTTGCAACTACAATTTAGGTTATTATAATGTAGTGAAGTCCAATTCCCTCCTGACGGCCTTGACGAATGAAGGGAAATACAAAAAATGATAATAAATAAGTAAATAAATAAATAATCAAATGTCACAGAAGCGGCAGCTTGAGGCCAGAGGGAGAGAGACAGACAGACAAAAGGAAATAGGAACTAGGAGGGAGGAGATAATGCGGTCAAAGCTGAAATGCTTAGAATGCACTAGACCTTGGCCCAGTCTCTGGCCCACTACACCCCACTTCATTAGTCATCTACAGCAAAAAAAAATTTAACAGGTGAGGCAAACTGATCTGATCGTTGTGAACACAGAATTTAAGCCCTGTATCCGGTCTGAGATGTATCAGAAAGAAACAGACCTAAGCATCAAGAAGCGGAGTGTGCGTGCTTGTGTCTATGTGCGTGCGCGCGTGGATGGGGGGCTGGTAAATCCACACGAACTGTGCCCGAGACTCGCACTAACGCTATTCGGCGCGTACTACACTAGGCAGCGCCGTCGGGAGCCCTCCCCGAGCCGGGCAGGAGGCGGGGGTCGGGGATTCTCCGCCCGCGATCCAGACCCTCGCAGCGCCCCGGGGACCGGCGCGAAGTGCACCCAGTTAACACCTTCCTCTCTGGGACCAGGGGCCGCGAGCCGGAGAGCGGGGCGCGCACGGGGGTGGGGCGGCTGAAGCGCGGCCCCTCTTCGGGAGGGAGAAAGGAGGCAGGGGGCGGCACCGCATCCCCGTCCCCACCCCGGGCGCATCAATTACCCGTGAGGTTCCTCAGCACCGTCCCGTGGGCCCAGAGGCTCAGGACCTGCTGCACCGACAGGTTGATCATGGAGTGATCGCCCCCTTCCGCCTTCATCTTCCCCGGGGGGCGCCCGCCGCCCTCTCCTCGGGCGCCGGGTGGCGGCGGCGGCTGCGAGGCTCCGGGGGCGGCGGCGGGTGCGCGGCTCCTCCAGGCCGCCGCCGCCGCCGCCGGGGAAGGCTGCGGGGCGCCGGGCCGGGCGCTGCTGCTGCCGCCGACGGGCCTCCGGGGGGGGCAGCTCAGCGCGTCTCCCAGGCAGCCCCCTCCCCGCCGGGGAGACATTGAGGACGGCGGACGGGGGAGGGGAGGGGGCCGGGCGCTCTCCCCGCGCGGCCCCCGAGCGAAGACTCGGGGCGGAAGAGGCCGCTGTCGCTCCCTCTCAGGGGCAGCCCCGCGCCGCGGGGGCCGGGCACGCGAGGAGGCCGATGTCACGCAGGGAGGCCCGGGGTGATGGGCAGACAGCAGGTGCAGCCCCCGACGGGGCCCAGCTCATCACCGCCGGAGGACGAAGAGACCCGAGGCCCGGAGGAGTCTGCGGCGGCGGCCGCGGCGGCACCTGCCGCCAGCCTGCCCACCCTCCGGCCGCCGACACTCGAGGAACCGCCCCCTCCACCCGCGGCCGCCAGCGGGCCGCTCGTGCGCGCGCGCACAGGTCCCCACCTCCCCCGCCGTCCCCGGAGCCGCTGCGCATGCTCACTCTCCCCCTTCTCGCGACCCGCCGCCCTCCGACTGCCGGCCGGCCCCCAAAGCCCTCCTCCTCCCCCTTCCCCGCGCGCGCGCGAGCTCGCGCGGCTGACGGCGCCCGGCGTCGGCCCGCAGTGGGGCGGAGGGAAGCACGGCCTACGTCACTAGCGCCACCGCCCGGCCCCACTGCTGATTGGGTGCTCCGAGGGAACCGCCTCCACTCCCTCCCCGCCCCCAGGCCCCGGGGGCGCGCGTGGTGAGAGCTGGAGTCGTAGCCCGGGGAAAGCGAGGCACCGGGATGCTGCGAGATGCTGGAGCCCCGGCTTGAGGGGCAGCCCGACCCACCTTGCGGTGGTGTGAGGGGTGCTCAAACCCGTGTGATGGATTCTGTGGCATTTCAGATCTTCGGCCTCGAATAAAATGCTTTTGATAAAGATGTTTGCGTACAAGTTACTATTTTTTTTAAAGGGCGTAAATATCTCAACATTTTAGATTCATTTATTTGCGGGTTTTTTTTTTTTTAAGTAAGTCAGGTGGTCTGGATAGGTCACTACCTGCGGAATGCATTTTTAAGCCACTAAAACAGAAATAGACCCGTTTTATCTTCATCCAGTCCTTCCCTCAGCAAGAACTTGGGCCTCCCGTCGCTCTAGCATCTTAAATCACCGATTGATACCAGGCTTGGCAGGTGTCCTACTCCTCCACGCCATCCCCTGATCTAGTTTTTTTTTTTTTTTCTCCCATTGCGGTATTCTTTTTATCTAAATTGTGAAAGTCTCCCGTTATTTTTTTCCCCCTACCACTGAAACTAGATAGACTCTCTTCCCAGGGTTTGCTGCCTTTCTCTGTATCCAATATTAGCCGGAGGAGCTAAATTACAACCACAGCGAACTAAACTCCTCCTTGATGTTTGAAACCTTTTAACTTGCAAAATAAAAGCTCAGTTTTGGCGATAGCATAAATATGCACAAGGCAGCTCTCTGCACCCCTCCTTTTTCAACCCCTCCGTTGTACACATGTATGCACTACCTGCCTGATATCACAAGAAAGGGAAATTTTTGCATCATGATTTGGAATTGAGCCAAAACTCATAATGTGGAGTTTATCTTCCTCTACAATTTAGAAGTATTAGATGTTAATCAATTTAATATCATAGAATATGACACTTAAAAGAGGCTTTAACATTTTTCTAATTCATTTCACTTTACAGGTAGAGAACTCATCCTGCAGAATTAAGTGATTTGACGTAGGTGACGCCACTTCAGAGCCTGGTTTCTGAAATTCCTAGTCTATGAATTCTTTCTTGCTATGACATTACCTTTCTCAACTCACTAATTAACTCCATAATTTAAGGTGCTGAATGGGGACGTGCAGGTTACCTGGTGGCAACATTAAAAGATTTGGCATTATTTGATTAGTGATATTAGAGAATGTGATCACGTTCCGTGAAGGGTTTATAGCAACAGCTCATTAAATTCTCACATCAGGAACTTTTAGTCAGTTAACACGGAATCAATTGGGGTTCTTATGGTTACACACTATTATATACACATAGTAGCATTCATTAAATACATATATTTAAAATATTCAGAACTTGGGGCAGTGCCTAGCACATGATGTTCAATAAATATTTGCTGAATGAATAATTGAACGAACATAGAAAAGTCAGCATTTTTTTGTTCCATATATTTTTTTAAAACTAAATCTAAGTGACTTCAGGAATTGAGAAAGTAAGACGCAGCAATGAAGCCTCAAGTTGTGCTTTCATAACTTGACAATTTTCCCACTGCTTTTCAGCTCAATTTAATAAGCATTTATTTGGCACCTACTATCCATAATGTTCTATGCTAAGCAGAATCTATAGGATTCTAAGGAGACTAAGGTCATTACTCTAGGCTAATGCATTGCATTTTACTTGTCTTTGCCTTGATAAAGGTAATGATACCTACTGTATTGGAAGCCTATGTTCTTGAGAGAATTGAACATTTCCCCAGTAGCCAGAGTTATGAAACTCAAAACTGAGTTAATGCAAGTAGAGGTTGTATAATTTCTTTCCTTGCAGATTTTTGATATTGAGTAAATGTAACAATCAAGGAATGGCTGAGTCACATTCCTGCCAGAAGTCAGAGAACACACGAAACGAACCCTAGAGGTATCTTTCAATCTTGTGCTCTTGAGTGTGAAATAAACTGTTCTTGGTTTATTTTTTACGTTCAGATAAGGGAACATCCATAAGTCTTAGGCATCCTATTAATTGTCCAAAGAGGGCTCAGAAGAAAGCTCTCAAAATCAATTGGAATATAAAATGATATTGATCCTTGGAGAAAAACATTATTGAGGGTTTTTTCCCTTCACTTTATTATCGTCCTTTCTTGCTATCCAGGACTATAGCACAGAGTCACATTATGTAGGCAACCTAATTTCATGTTCTTACACATTTCACTGGGTTCTAAACCCTGAGTGGTGGGGTAGGTTCAATAGATTGATTACCTGGAAACTATGGCTTGAACACTGGCTCCAGCACCTACCTACTAGCTTTAAAATGGGAATAATGATAGTATCTCTCTCTTGAAATTTTTGGTGTCCTTTAAGTAACAATAACACAGACCTCCTTCCTTATGCTAGGCCCTGTGTCAAATTAAAACTATAGATTCAATTGTCACAAGGATGAGTTGAAATTTCTCAACACTATTAGACTATTTTATTTTCACAATCCATATACAAGGCTATGCAAATCTTTGTACACACACAGAAATGAGAGCACTGTTGGTTATTTTTTGAAGAAAAGAAAATTCAATTGGAAGAAATGACAGAAACAAAAGGAAGAAGCAGTCATAATTATTATTCTAAAATAACTACTGCACTGAAATTTACATGTTGCAATGTTTCTCAGCATACCTATTAAAGTCAAGAGACATTTTCCATCACAGTAAATCAGAGAAACAAAGTACAAGACTATTTCCTTCTCAAAAAGCTCTAATTCTAAAAACAATGCCGCAAAATGACATTGTGGAAATTCACGTTCTAAATGTAGTTAGTCTACCTACTAAAATTGTATCATTCCAATTTGCCCACCTTGGGAATTTAAAAAGCTGAAATTTCTGGGACCAGGAAATACAAAGGTGTGTCCTGTTTTATTTCCCCAGTAAGATACGACACACTTAGGATGCCAAGCTACTTTATGGGGCTGCCCAGAAAAGGAAAAGCTGATCCATATTGGCAATGGATATGACCTCCATCCACAGTCATGAAGGGTGAGGGGCATGTTTGAGATGGCAGGACAGACAGATAACTGCCAATGCTTCCAGTCCTATTTTCCACCTTATTTTTGTGCCCTCCCTCTACCACGTTATTTATTATCCCAAGTCTTAGAAAGAGAATACATAATGATATTTGGACTCCGAGAATTCATACTCTGAAGGTTAATATGAGCATAAGAAGAAAAATACTGCTAAAATCACACACACACACACACACACACACACACACACACACTTCTTCATTTACAACATATGAGATGCAGTTTTCACCCTAAAAATCAGTGTCTACAAATTACCCTGCATATACCCTGGTCATATTATAGATGAAAGGCCAAATATTTTTTAAAAAAACATAAAATAATGTGTTAACTAAACAGCATCTGTAGATTTGTGATACATAATCTACACTACATTTCAGTTCTTAAATTATTTCACTATTGAGCTAAACATCAGAAAGCATTGTATACCAAGATCAAAATGGTGAAAATGGTATTTCGCTGTATTTTAATTAACATTTTTCTGATTTTCAGTAAGCTTACACATTTTTTTTACGTGTATAGGAACTTTTGGATTACCTTTTCTAGGGACTTTCACCCGTTTTCCTTTCACATAATTTATCTTTTAAAAACTATATGTAAGGGCTTTTATACATTTAACAAATTAATCTTTGGGATATGCATTTCATTCATTGTTTCCAAAAAGTTTGTCAATTTCTTTTAATTTTAATATTTTTTTTTTTTGTCATACAGAAATTTCTGATATTTACATTGTCAGGCTTTCATTTTATGGTATCTTCACTCATGCTTTAAAAAGTCTTCCTCGGGGCGCCTGGGTGGCGCAGTCGGTTAAGCGTCCGACTTCAGCCAGGTCACGATCTCGAGGTCCGTGAGTTCGAGCCCCGCGTCAGGTTCTGGGCTGATGGCTCGGAGCCTGGAGCCTGTTTCCGATTCTGTGTCTCCCTCTCTCTCTGCCCCTCCCCCGTTCATGCTCTGTCTCTCTCTGTCCCAAAAATAAATAAAAAACGTTGAAAAAAAATTTTTAAAAAAATAAAAATAAAAAGTCTTCCTCTTGGGGCGCCTGGGTGGCTTAGTCAGTTAAGCGTCCAACTTCTGCTCAGGTCATGATCTCAGGGTTCATGAGTTTGACCCCTGCCTTGGGCTCTGTGGTGAAAGCTAGAGCCTGGTTTGGCTTCCGGATCTCCCTCCCAATTTCTCTCTCTCTCTCTCTCTCTCTCTCTCTCTCTCTCTCTCTCTCTCTCTTCCCTCTCTCTCAAAAATAAACAAACATTAAAAGAGAAAATCTTTCTCAGATTTTATTTTTAAACCTTCTTATATGTTTTCTAAATATTTTATGGGTGTTTTTGTTTACAACTTTGGTCCACTTGGAATTTTTTTAATGTAAGGAGTTTGGTAAAAATCCAATTTTTTTTTTCCAGATGCGTACCGTTGTCCCCAAATCCATCATTTTCCCACCTGAATACCTAAAATATGTAACTACCTAAAATTCCAGCTATATCGTGTATCAAATTCTTTATATACTTGGAGTTATTTTCGCGTTTTCATTGTTTTATCTATTCGTCTGTTCATGTGTCAGTACTATCCTGTTTTTATTTTCTTTAACAGTAGAATTTCCTTCAAAACCTGAAATAGTTCCCTCTTGTCTATTACTCATTTTCAATTTTTTTCTGATTAATCTTGAATGTGTATTATCCCAGGGAAACTTTAAAATCAGCTTCCTAAAAAGTAAAATAAAATAAAATAAAATAAGGTAAAATAAAATAAGCTTCCTAATTCTAAAAATGTTACTGGTTATATTTTTAGTGGAATCATGTTTAATTTACAAATGAGTGTAGTGTAAATTGAGAAATCTTGATCTCTTATTTTAAGAATTTTGATTTTGAAAAGTTGTTGAAAATGTCTGTTCAGCATCTATAGATATGACCATGTGATTCTTCCTTTGGTTGTAAGTACACGGTGAATGATATTAATGTATTTCCTAATATATTCTCTTTGTGTTCTTGGAATAAATGCCACTTGGTCATGGCCACGGTGTGGAAGTTCCTCAAAAAATTAAAAATAGATTTACCCTATGACCCAGCAATAACACTGCTAGGAATTTACCCAAGGGATACAGGAGTGCTGATGCATAGGGGCACTTGTACCCCAATGTTTATAGCAGCACTTTCAACAATAGCCAAATTATGGAAAGTGCCTATTTATTTATTTTGAGAGAGACAGAGAGAGCGCAAGCTGGGGTGGGGCAGAAAGTGAGGGGGTACAGATCTGAAGCAGGCTTCGTGCAGACAGTAGAGAGCCAATGCAGGACGCGAACTCACCAACTGTGAGATCATGACCTGAGTTGAAACCAAGAGTCAGATGCTTAACTGACTGAGCCACCCAGGCACCCCTTCCTATTCCTTTAATATGCTACTCAATCCTGCATCTTAATCTTTTATTAGAATTGCACCATTGATATAAGTGAGATTGATCTGCAGTTCTGTTTAGAGACATGTTTGATTTAGGGGTTTTTTTGTTCGTTTGTTTTCTAATTAATTTTGTATTGGCTTTATACAAAATACTTAGAAACTGTCCTTATGTGGGCTTCTCTTTTTCTTAAATGTTTGGAGCAATTCAACCATAAAACTGCTATCCATGCTTTGGGGAAGCAGTTCTTTTGTCAGCTTTTTACTTTTATTATTTTTACTTTTTACTTTTTATTATTTTTCCTAGGTCAATCAATATACTTAGATATTTTTTCTCTTCTTGATCCTTTTTCCTATATATTTTTTTATTTTGGTCTATTTTTAGCTCTCTGACACCATTTTGAAAAATAATTTTCAGAGTTAACCAACGCCTCCTGTAATTCCTTTAATTTCTTCAACACATTGCTCATTTTGTGACTTAACGCTTTCCCTCACTTTATCTCAATTATATTTGCTGTTCATTTTATATTTTTTCCAGTTAACTGGGTCTTAGAGATATTTGTCAGTCCTTCATGTATCTATATATTCATTCACATTTTTTTGAATTTTATCATTATCAGTTTCTGCTGCTTTCCTTTGCATTGTTTTGTTGTTTTCTATAAATTTTATGTTAGCTGTTTGATTCATTTACTTTTATTCTTACTTGTTTCTTAGGAAGTACAGGTATTTTAAGTTTGTTCACTGAGTGCTACTTCAGGTCTATCCTGTGGCTTTCGAGACATAATGTTCCATTAACATTTTCTATTGTTACCTTCCAGAAATTCTGCCACTTTCGTTTTGATGTCTACTTTAAAATTACTTCAAAGAGAGACTCCCTTCTCATTTTTGACTTTTAGGGGAGGAGGTTTTATATTTATTAGCAGTTCATAATGCTTTTACAGTGTGGTCGAAGAATGTTATCTATACTATTTTCTACTTTGGGGAATTTATTCATGTTTTCTTTATGAGCCAGTGTATGGTTAACTTTGGTAAGTGAATATGTACACAAAAAGGTGTATTCCATTTTTAGGGAATAGTGTGGTATATACATGAGTAAGATCTACTATATTTACTGTGTTACTAACAGTCTTCGCCATCTTACTTTTATGTGCTAAATCTACATAGGCTGTACCTTAGATTTTCACTAGCCCATGCTGCGTAACAAACAAACTCAAATTTTCATTGGCTTAACAATACATCTCGTTTCTTGTCTGTGGTGCGTGAGAACTGAAGATCAGTTGCTGTTCCCTGGTACCTGCTTGCTCTGGCTCAGTCCAGCTCCGGGCCTTTTCATTTCAGATGCAGAACTGGAGGAGAAGCCACCCTTTGGGTTCAGGCTGTGCTCATGGTCTAGGGCAGGAACTAGGGTCACAACCAGGGCTCTTGCCTTGCATACAAATTTTAAGAGGACTCCAAAAACTCAGGGATCAAGATAAATGCCATTCTCACTCAATATTTTTAACATCGATATTAAGACAAAAATCCATGTTGAACAACATGTCAAAATGTTTACACGAAACAGAGTCTCACCCTGAACTTTCATGATCTTACCTCACCCACCTCACCCTGATCCCAGTGCTGGAGGGAACGAGTTTGTCAGTTCCAGGCTAAGCAGGTGCACTTAAAGTTTATGAACAGATATGGTCCATGCACATACTCCCATTCCTTTGGCCAAAGCACGTTGCATGATCAAGACCGAAGTGAATAGGAGAAAGAAATATATTCTACCTACAAGTAAAGAGGGGAAGGATGGGTGTGTAGAAGCAACAAATAATTGAAACAGATGAGACAGTCCAATACAGGCTGAGTGAGGTCAGTCTCCTACCGATACTCTAATTCTAC
This sequence comes from Neofelis nebulosa, assembly GCF_028018385.1. NCBI lineage: Eukaryota > Metazoa > Chordata > Mammalia > Carnivora > Felidae > Neofelis > Neofelis nebulosa. The sequence continues at coordinate 20,760,568 of NC_080787.1, forward strand.
ATATTTCTCCTATTTTTATGGTTTGACCTTTATGAATTTCGATTCTATATTTTTCAAGTCTATTAGAGTCTGATTATGATTTTTTTCTTTTGTGAAAATTAATAAAGAGAAACGTCACTAAAATGGAGTCGGGAGGTTGGATCAGGGGAGCCCTGGGGCCCTACTACTTGTCATCAGACGGACCTTGCACATGGACACTGCTTTATTATCCCAGCAGGAGGAAGAAAGGTTTTCCTCCTAACCTGGCAACAGCCCAGCCAATGAGGATCCACTACACTTAAAACTCCCAGTTTACTCCAATGGAATTTTTGTTTATATCAGCCTCCCCTCTACTCTATAAAGAGCATTCCTCTCCTTTATTCAGCCCACTTGCCTTTGGTTTTTGCCTAAGTTTGCTTAACAGCTAATTCCCAAACAAAGCCGTTTTTGCTGGTAAAATAACTGGAAGTTTTATTTTTAAGGTTAACACCTTGTAATTAAAAATGTCTTAATTTGTAGTATAGACGTTTTTAAATTTAATTTAACCTTATCTAATATTAAGGTTCTGGCTCTAACAGAAATGTTTTTTGCTTGTATTTGCCAAGCATAATTAAAAAAATTTTTTTTAATGTTTATTTATTTTTCAGAGAGAGAGACAGAGTGCGAGCATGGGAAGGGCAGAGAGAGAGGGAGACACAGAATCTGAAGCAGGCTCCAGGCTCTGAGCTGTCAGTGCAGAGCTTGACGCAGGGCTTGAACCCACAAACCACAAGATCATGACGTGAGCCCAAGTCGCACACTTAACCAACTGAGCCATCCAGGCACCATTGCCAAGCATAATTTTGTCTTTTCTTTTTCAACTTTCTGAATAACTTTCTGAACAACTTTCAGGGATTCTGTTGTTGAGTTTGACTTTATGATTGATATGCCATGAGACTTTTTAAAAATATTTTAACAGTATTGGTAATATTTTATTTATTTTTAAAATACAATTTATTGTCAAGTTAGCTAATGTACAGTATATACAGTGTGCTCTTGTCTTTGGGAGTAGATTCTCATGATTCATCACTTACATACAACACCCAGGGCTCATCCCAACAAGTGCTCTCCTCAATACCCATCATCCATTTTGCCCTCCCCTGCACCCACATATCAACCCTCAGTTTGTTCTCTGTGTTCAAGAGTCTTTTATGGCTTACCTCCCTCTCTGTTTGAAACTATGTTTTCCCCTTCCCTTCCCCCATGGTCTTCTGTTAAGTTTCTCAAATTCCACACATGAGTCAAAATATATGATACTTGTCTTTCTCTGCCTGATTTCACATAGCATAATACAGTCCAGTTCCATCCATGTTGTTGCAAATGGCAAGTTTTTATTCTTTTCATTGCCAAGTAGTATTCCATTGTGTGCGTGTGTGTGTGTACCACATCTTCTTTATCCATCCATCAGTTGATGGATATTTGGGCTCTTTCCATAGTTTGTCTATTGTCGATACCGCTGCTATAAACACTGGGGTACATGTGCCGCTATGAATCAACACTCCTGTATCTTTTGCATAAATTCCTAGTAGTGCTATTGCTGGGTTGTAGGATAATTCTATTTTTAATTTTTTGAAGAACCTCCACACTGTTTTCAGGAGTGGCTGCATCAGTTTCCCACCAGCAGGACAAGAGGGTTCCCATTTCTCCATATCCTCCCCACCATCTGTTGTTTCCTGAGTTATTAATTTTAGCCACTCTGATCAGTGTGAGGTGGTATCTCAATGTGGCTTTGATTTGTATTTCCCTGATGATGAGCAATGTCGAGCATCTTTTCATGTGTCTGTTGGCCATCTGGATGTCTTCTTTGGAAAAGTGTCTATTCATGTCTTCTGCCCATTTCTTCACTGGGTTACTTGTTTTTTGGGTGTTGAGTTTGGTAAGTTCTTTATAGATTTTGGATACTAATCCTTTATCTGATACGTCATTTGCAAATATCTTTTCCCATTCCTTCGGTTGCCTTTCAGTTTTGTTGATTGTTTCTTTTGCAGTGCAGAAGCTTTTTATCTTGATGAGGTCCCCCAAGTTCGTTTTTGCTTCAATTTCCCTTGCATGAGGCTATTTTAATAGAGGAATCTAAACCATTTCTATTTGTTGTTATACAAGGTATGTGGTATTAGTTGTATCACAGTTATGTTATGATTTCTATTTTTGTTGCTTTTTAAAACAATGTATTTAATTAGTATAGTTTGTATTTCTTTTGCTTTGTCTGTGCATTCCTTATAATTTAAAAGGGTAAATTCTGTTTTTATTTTTTATGATAATCTCTATCACCATCACTGATATATATGCACATCATCTTCTGTTTGGAATGTATTTATTGACCCACTCCACACAATCCTAAAACTACTTACCTCCATTTCTTTACATATGTTTTCCCTCCTCTTCCCCATTAGATTATAGCAGATTGTATGTTTTTTCCACTGTTTACTTCTACTGCTAAACTACCCGGGTCTAATCCTACTTTGACTGTTTTTCCAGATGTGAACATTTAATGTCAGGCAAATTACTTAACCTCTCTAATCTCCAATTTCCTCATACAATGGGAAATACATGTATATTTATTTATACTCTTCATTTATATATTACATATTTTATTTTAATATTTCCTTGGGCTAATGTGAGTGTCAGATAAGCACTCAGAATGGAGTCTGAGAGCTATAAATACTCAATTAATGCTAGCTTTTTACTATTAGTGTATTTAAATATTAATAGATTTTTATAAAACCATATGGAAATACCAGCCAGCTTTCTGAACAATATTTCTTCTAAAGAATATGCAAGAAGGACTTGTAAAGAATTCTCTCTTTTTTTAATTAATTAATTTGTTTTTGAGAAAGATCACAAGCAGGGCAGGTGTCAGAGAGAGAGAAGGAGACACAGAACCCGAAGCAGGCTCCAGGCTCCAAGCTGTCAGCAGGGAGCCTGACATGGGGCTCGAACCCACAAACCATGAGACCATGACCTGAGCCAAAGTCGGACACTTAACCGACTGAGCCACCCAGGTGCCTCAAGGATTCTCTTGATGGGCAAGCATCTACTTCTATTTCTTCTCGTCCCTTTTTTTAATGTATACATTCCCATGGCTGAAAACTCTCATCATGTGAAACGTATTCAGTGAAAAGTCTTCTTGAACCCTGTTCCCAAGTACCACTTGGTACCCCTCAGGCAACCACTGGTATTAGCTCTTCTGTAGATTCTTTCTAAATCTTAGCCACCTTAAATATCATTTCAACCCAGCTACGAAAGGTGAGGAAATCTGAGTACGTAAGCATTCCCTTCCCCCTCTTTCCCTCCCAACTCTATACATTTTCATACTATTCTTTCATCATTGACATTGAGAATGTTTATGGAGGTGCCCGAGTGACTCAGACGGTTGAGCGTTTGACTCTTAATTTCAGCTCAGGTCGTGATCCCAGAGTCGTGGGATCGAGCCCCTCATGTCAGGCTCCATGCTGAGGGTGGAGACTGCTTAAAATTTTCTCTGTCTCTCCCTCTGCCACTCTTCCCAGAGCATGTACTCCATTTCTCTAAAATAAAATAAAATAAAATAAAATAAAATAAAATAAAATAAAAGAATGTTTATGGAAGGGGTGCTTGGGTGGCCCAGTCAGTTGAGTGTCCACCCCTTGACTTTGGCTCATGACCCTGGGGCTCAGGATTTGAAGTGCCATCGGACAGATCATTAGTGTCCTATATTTGGCTCCTCTCGTGTTCCCTGGCCCAGGCTTGGGACAGCACAGAACTTGGACGGGGACATAGGCATCAACGGAGAGAACATCAAGGAAAGTCCTCTGGCTGTGGTTTGAAGAGCAGGAGAAAGAGCCCCCCCAGCTTCTTCACCTGATTGGATGAGGCCCATGCACATTAGTGTAGGCAACCTGCTTTACTCAGTCTACCTTAATCTCATCTGGAAACACCCTCACAGAAACGCCCAGAATAACGTTTGACCAAATATCTGTGCACCTCATGGCCCAGTCAAGTTGACACATAAAATGAACCCTCACAAAGGTAACCCAAGAAATTCAGGAGATCTGAAGACGCCTGGGTTATACAACATATTCAGCAGAAGGGACATCCCTCATATTACTGAAAGCAGCTCTGAAATGAAAAGAGGAAGTGTTACAAGCAGCTTAAAAGCTACTATTTAACACTCTCTGTCTTCCATGGGCTGGACTATGACCCTCACAACACTCTTTGAAGGTTCTGCTGTCATTCTACTTTTCAAATGAGTGAAGTGTAGCTCTGAGCAGCCAGTAACCTGCCAAGGTCACCTAGCCTAATGCCATTTGACTTCAGCTCCCTGAAACTTAACTGCTACTCCCCAAAACGACTTATTTTAGTAAGATTTCCGAGACTTGAAATTTACAGAAACCATAGAAGCAGACCTGTTTGTTGTATGACCTTTGTGGCATAGACATCTGCTATTCACTGAATTCTCTTTTTCTCATCCTCCGAAGGCATGCAGTGAGATGCGTTCTTCAGACTTCCTCAGCGTTAGGGACAGTCATGAAATATGCCCAGCTGTGATGTGTGCCCCTTCCTGGCCTGGCGTATAATAACCTCCCAGAGCTTATTATAGCCTCTTATTATAAATAACCTCCCTTTACACTCTTTCATTTTTCTGACCCATTGGGCTGGTGATACCCAAGCAGCTTGGAAAGCCACAGGTTGAAGACATCAAACCGGCCATCAGCTCGGGTTCTTGAAAGAGTGCACAGAACAGGGCACAGAGCACCCCTGTTGATCTGGAACCTACTTTGAACTTTCTCAGTGCTGAGCTATAGTGTTGTGGGAGTTTTGTTTTATCAGTTTAGCTAACCTAATTAATACTCCAATACTGTTCCTATTAGGAGTGCCTTCGTTTGTACTTGATGTTTCCAGTGACTTTGTTTCCTGGCATTTACTGGTGAACTCAGTTTAATAATCAAATTTAGGTGATCCAAATTTTCTATCAGGCCAAAACAATCTGAGTTTATCACAGAATGCTGCTAACTCATCCAGGCCAGCATCCTCTACCCATTCCAACTGCCTAATTTTTTGTATCGCCTACAGAATGAAGGTTACCCTGCTACATCATGCCCTGTTAAAGTTCCATCTGATTAAGTTACCATAGTAGATTGAATTCAACTGGAAATATCTTGCTGCATTAAAGAAAAGCAAGAACTCTGAACATAAATTTTTCAGTGGCCATTTTTTTATGCCTTCTTAGATAATATAACTGTTTCAAGTTCATATAGTAAATATCTGGGGCAATTGGGAACATAATGAGAATATTGGGCCCATTGTAAAAGCACAAGTTTGAACCCAAGTTAATAGTTTTCATAATTTTCTTTCATTATTTTAATTATAATCCTTTTTCAAAGAAGCCATTTTTCCTACCCTTGAAGACCTCGGCATAGGTTTAAGGGAGAATAATACATTAGAAACAATAAAAAACCGGTGAAAAACAACCTGTGACTGAGTATACACTAACATTATATATAAAATATACATATATAATATATGCATATTAAATACACATATAAAGGGGCACCTGGGTGATTCAGTCAGTTAAGTATTTGAGTTCGGATCAGTATTGAGATCTCACGGTTCGTGAGTTTGAGCCCCACCTAGAGCTCTATGCTGACAGCTCAGAGCCTGGAGCCTGCTTCAGATTCTGTGTCTCCCTCTCTCTTTGCCCCTCCCCCACTCATGCTCTGTCTCTGTCTCTCAAAAATAAACAAACATTCCAAAAAATTTAGGGGCGTCTAGATGGCTGAGTCGGTTAAGTGTCTGACATCAGCTCAGGTCACAGTCTCAAGGTTCGTGAGTTTGAGCCCAGCATCGGGCTCTGTGCTGACATCTCAGAGCCTAGAGCCTGCTTCAGATTCTGTGTCTCCCTCTCTCTCTGCCCCTCCCCTTCTCGTGCTCTGTCTCTCTCTCTCTCTCTCTCGAAAATAAACATTAAAAAAATAAAAGAAGTACATAAATAAAAACAAAAATAAAATTTAAATACACATATCTAACATGTATTATCATACGTTTATATATGATATACAATCAAATTATTATTTATGTATAAAGGTATGTATATGTATATGATTATATATGTATTGTATATAATATGCACAGTAACATGTATAATAATATACATATATGTATTACACATAATGTGAATAATATCTATTATATATTTTATGTATTACATAATATATAAATATATAAAAATGTAAGTGTGCATGTATATACACATACGTATTGCATAAATGCTGAGGGAATTATAAGAGTGGGATAGGATAAATCAGTGCTCTCCTTACAGCCCAGGTCACGTGACTCAATTCCAAGTATGAGAAAAGGTTGTATCAACTAGGGCATTCAGTTCCGCCTCTTAATTTATTGTTACCAATGACCAAAGGAAAGGAAGACCGTGTCTTAAAAATCAAATGAACAGATTTTGATTGAGCAAGGCACTGTGTTTGGGCAACAGTTGAATTGGTGGCATCTCTCAGAATTAGGCCAAGGGTTGTGTGTAAGCAATAAATTGCACAATAAAATGCAACTTCCTCTGAGCAACCAGGGAGCATTTCTTGCTTCTCAAGGTCTGGCTTCCAAGGGAACCTCCTTTTTTATTTCAACCTCCTTGTATTCATCCTGGATTTCCAAGCTTAAATAAAGTGCAGTTTAGTATTTTACTGTGAAACATGATGCACAAAATGCAGAAGGATAAATAAGCGTTTTCATTTACTCCAGAAGGAAGATCAGCAGTGAAAAATTTATGGTCCATGTGTACTAAGAGGAGTATTTAAAAAGATCTCATTTCAAACAAAGTGACGTTTTTTGTAATGATAATTTGGGGTTTTTTTTGTTTTGTTTTGCTTTGATTTTGGGGTTTTGTTTTTGTTTTTGTTTTTTTTGGTCTGGAAACTCTGGGGAAGTTACTTAAAGTGGGGGCAAATGAAAGACCCTTTTTCCTTTTGCTTGTCCTTCATTTCTAAAAGTCTGAACACTGGCGCACCTGGGTGGCTCAGTTGGTTAAGCGTCCAACTTCGGTTCAGGTCATGATCTCACAGTCTGTGGGTTCGAGCCCCGCATCAGGCTCTGTGCTGACAGCTCAGAGCCTGGATCCTGCTTGGGATTCTGTGTCTCCCTCTCCCTCTGCCCCTTCCCTGCTCACTCTTTGTCTCAAAAATGAATAAAACATTAAAAAAAATTTTTAATAAAAGTCTGAACATGATGTGAATAGATTATGAAGCATTTTGAAATCGTTATTTATTCCTTTCTATTTTTTGTAAGACTTTGAAAAATAGGGCCATTTCCTTCTCATACATACTGAGGGCTAATGGATGAGAAGGAAGGAATAAATGCATGTATTTAAATTGGTCAGTTACTTTGAAATTGCTGAGTTGACCTCAGTTGGAAATACATCCCTGAAAATTTTGTCATTGCTTCAGTAAAAGTAGCCAGTCAGGGATAACTGCTTAAGAATCTGGGAAAAGACTGATATATACTTTTAAAAAGTTATGTGAAAAAGCTTTCTTGGTTTGAAGTCAAGCATTTATGCCCATAAGGTTGCTTTTCTATTTGGAATCAGAATGTTTTTCTTCATATTTGGGTATTTAAGGCTAACTTTAATAAACAGCACTCTTTTTAAAAATGCCGCATCAATGGTGCTAATGTTTGCCATTTGAGGCTGGATTTGTCATTTGGAAATAATCAGAAGTTACTTGGTATAATGTCAGTTGAGTGACCAGCCTGGAAAAATCTTATGATGTCAAAAGTGAGGTGTAACGTAAGTGGTGAAACTTTTGTCTGCATAGTTCATAACCTGGTTTGAAAGAAAATTAAAAAGTATTTTAAGTAATGACAATGTCATTAGAATAAGAATCTAGCTTTCCAGAGTATCTTCTCTGAAGGGTAATATAAATGATAGTAAATCTTTGAAGTATGTGGTCTGGAAGACGTTAATGAGAGAAATTGAAAAAGACACAGATAAATGGGAAGATATGGCATGCTCATGGATTGAAGAGTATTTTTCAAATACCCATGTGACCCAAAGTCATCTACAGATTCAATGCAATCCCTATAAAAAATTCTCATGGCATTTCCCCTCAAAATAGAACACCCCCCCCAACTTGTATGAAACCACAAAAGACTCTGAAGAGCCAAAGCAATCTTGAGAAAGAACAAAGCTGGAGGCCTTGCTCTCCCTGATTTCAAACCATATGACAAAGCTATAATAATCAAGACGGTAAGGCATAAAGACAAACACATAGACCGACCAGACAGGACAGAGAGCCCAGAAACAAATCCACACATATGTGGTCAATTAATATATGACAAAAGAGCCAAAAACATACCATGGGGAAAGGACAGTCTCTTTAATAAATGATGTTAGGAAAACTAGACAGCCGCACGCAAAAGAATGAAACTAAACCACTATATTTGCAGTGACACGGCCCCAGTCCATGACCTCACTGCTTCATGGAAGGATTACTACAGCAATGCCCTAGTTAGCCTGCCAGGCTCCAGTCTCCACCCTTCCCATGCATCTTTCATGGCCTTTGTGCAGCTAATCTCCCCACCCCCGATTTTCACCCTGTTATTTCTCTGCTCAGCAATTCCCTATGCTCCTTATATTTAAAATCCTCTGACTTCTCTTTAGCCAGCATGTTCACCCACTCTTGTTTCCTATGGCTTCCAACATGCACTTGTGCTCTAGTAAAATTAACTGCTTCTCCGCAAAACTGAGTGGATCCTTATCTCCATACTTGGGCGTATATTGTCCACTTGGCAATTTATCCTTTCAAATCCTGTCTCCTCCTTCAGGCCCCACCTCCAATCCCACTTTTCTAGAAAGTTCTCTCTGACCATTGAAGTTTTAGGTCATTGTAGTTAAGCCCCAAGAAAGGAATGACAGAAGAATTGTCAGAAATACAAAATGTGTACTCTCTCTCTCTCTCTCTCTGTGTCTTCTGTACTGAGCTTCTATGTTTACTTTTTCCCATCTCTCTCCTCAGAACTTCTAAAAATCAGCATATATATCCCTCTGCACTGTTTTATTACTGTTGCTTTATATCTCTTCCCATCTACTTTACCAGACAGAGGGCAAAGTCCATATCTCACAGAGAGGGGTGGTTTCTTATAACATTTACACCACCTAGCACTAGGTGGATTATTTATTGGTAAGTAATTTTTGTTTGATTACCTTCATTTAATTAAGTTTCACAATAGTTTGAGAGTGAAGAGAAACCAAGTCTCTAAAATCAAATATGCTCTGCAAACTCGCTTTCTTAGCTAAAAATGTTTCGCCCAGGGCAGACGGCGTCTGCAACACGAATTGTAAAGATAATTTTCCAAGCCCTGTGAGGAAAACCTATCAGGACACTTTAGGGTTGTGTTAATTCTCTACTGTCTTTGGTTTTCTAGACATGTCCTTAGAACTACACTAACCAATAAAAATGATGCTGGTCAGGTGAGCCCAGACTGGAAGGGGATGGGTAGCTTGGAAGCCAGCCTTCTTGTGAGACACCTGGGGTGATCCTGAGTCTACTGCTATCTGGAACCAACAAAAATAAAAAACAATTATATTGGTAACACTGGAAAAAAAATTTATTTAGCAAGGTGAGTGAATGTCATCTTTGCGTTTGCCTGAGTCACTAAAAATATGTCAATTTGTGCTTCAGCCAAGGCAAAATTTCTGAAGAGAAAACTTACTGCCATTCGGAAGCCAAAAAAAGTCAGGTGCTTCGTCCCCAAAGTATTAAAATTATTAAAATTAAAATTATTGACTACCTCAGAAATACTTACTGGTGATATTTACCAGGCAAACAAAACTTGATTGCCTTTCTGGGAACAGCACAAAGAGATTCAAATTAAAAACTAATCCGAGGGGCGCCTGGGTGGCGCAGTCGGTTAAGCGTCCGACTTCAGCCAGGTAACGATCTCGCGGTCTGTGAGTTCGAGCCCCGCGTCGGGCTCTGGGCTGATGGCTCGGAGCCTGGAGCCTGTTTCCAATTCTGTGGCTCCCTCTCTCTCTGCCCCTCCCCCGTTCATGCTCTGTCTCTCTCTGTCCCAAAAATAAATAAAAAACGTTGAAAAAAAAATTAAAAAAAACTAATCCGAAGGAGTCACTGAATATCAAATCCTGTGCATTTTCTGACAACGTACTCTCTCACTTCTGGAAAATACACATCGAAGTTTGACACTGAAGCTGCAAAAGAGCAGAGGTGATCTGAGCGACTCTATACTCAGCATCTTAGTGAGTGAGCAGGGAGGAGGCATACAAGTAGTGAGTAGCAAGGAACATATTAGTAAGTCAGGGCCATATAAGTAGTGAGTAAGGAAACGTGGGGGCATATAAGTCGTGGCTAGCAGGGGCCACTCTAAAGCTAACATGAACCTTTGAGGAAATAGATCAGAAAAGGGCCTTCTTCCATGGGCCAAGCCAAAGACTGTCATAATCATGAACAGGGTTGGTGGACGAAACCTCCCATAATCCATATTTAGTTTTGTATTATTGGGGCCTCTTTAGCAGAAACTCAGTGTGACAAAAACAATTGGGGACTTGGGTATTGCAATAATTTGGGGGTTTCAAAGAACCCCAAGTCAGAAACGCCACTGGCATTCTGGAAGGAAGTGAAACCAGCAACTGACAGCTGACAGAATCCAGGAAATGCTCTTGGTCCATAACTGTTTCTTCTTTCTGCATTTCCTCCTGCTTCTTTCTCTCTAAAGACCGCCTCTCTCCGGTCTCCAGTCCACAAAGTGGGTTATAATTGTGAGCCACATAAAGAGGCAAACTTTACTCTGGGCTTAATTTTGAAATTCCTGGGTGAGAGTATAATTGGCCCATTTTATTCATGTTGCCAGCAATTTATAGTCAACTGTGGTCTTAGAACATGTTATCTACTGTAAATCTGGCTGCCTAGAGACTGCTTCTGTGTTTTTTCTTGTGACAGGATATTAAATTTAATTTTGAAATGCTCAGTTTGTGACCTTCCTTAAATTTCATCAGGGACAAGAGAAGAACTAAGCAGACAAAATCAATTTAAAGTTTAAATTTAAAACAAAATTTGTCCCATGATCACTTCTCTGAGCCATGCTTGTTCAACAGCAAAGTTACATTGTGTGTAGGGGATTGTGAAATGGGCAGTTTCCATAAAAGAAGAGTCATTATGGATCTAACATATACTCCAGAAATAGGTGTCTATTGGAAGAGTAATTGGGGTATAGCTTGCAGTTAAAAAAAAAAAAAAATTTTTTTTTTTACATTTATTTATTGTTGAGAGACAGAGCATGAGCAGAGGAAGGGCAGAGAGAGAGGAAGACACATAATCTGAAGCAGGCTCCAGGCTCTGAGCTGTCAGCACAGAGCCTGACGCGGAGCTCGGACCCATGGACCATGAGATCATGACCTGAACCAAAGTCGGATGCTTAACTGACTGAACCACCCAGGCCCGAGCTTGCAGTTAAAATTTATGTCTTCAGAAAATGCAATTATAAATGTCATGAAAATATGTTGAAATGAAAGTTATTATTGTCACATTACATGCAAACAAAAATAATACACTCTTAAGGAGTCTTGAATAAAAGAAAATCACATGGAAAACAATATTAGGTTGCAATGCATTATACAAATTTTATGACATTATATATAGAAGATTAGAAGGACGACCTCGGGGCGCCTGGGTGGCGCAGTCGGTTAAGCGTCCGACTTCAGCCAGGTCACGATCTCGCGGTCCGTGAGTTCGAGCCCCGCGTCGGGCTCTGGGCTGATGGCTCAGAGCCTGGAGCCTGTTTCCGATTCTGTGTCTCCCTCTCTCTCTGCCCCTCCCCCGTTCATGCTCTGTCTCTCTCTGTCCCAAAAATAAATAAAAAACGTTGAAAAAAAAAAATTTAAAAAAAAAAAAAAAAAAAGAAGGACGACCTCAAAATGTCTGGATTGTGTGATCATGGGTCATTTTTTTTTTTTTTTTTTTACTTTATACTTTAACATCGGAACTTTCGTTAATGAAAAAACTATTGCTGTTGTAACTTAAAAAGGTTATTTTTATAAAAAGATAAAGAATAGTCCTGCAGTGGGAATCTTACTATGATGGTGGAAATAGTGCTTTGATTAGCTGATATCACATTACTAATGTGTAAGTAGAAAAGGATAATACATCGGATTAGTGTATTAGACAAGAGCAACACTAAAAGAAAATTCAGGTTCTCTTTGGGCAAACATTTGTCACTTGAATATCCAATTATTCCAGTACCTTTCATTGAAAAGATTTTCCTTGCCCTCTTGTACTGCCTTGGTGACTTCACTGAAAATTGATTGATTATATGAGTGTGAGTCTGTTTTTCAGTTCTGTATTCTATTCCATTGGTATTTGTTAGTCTTTATGCCAGCATCACACTGTCTTGATTAATGTAGCTTTAGTAAATTTTAAATTCAGGTAGTATAAATCCTCCAACCCTTTTCTTATTTTTCAAATTTACCTGAGTCTTCTAGTCCTTAAACATGGTATATGTCTCCACTTATTTGGATTAGCAATGTTTTGTAATTTTTAGTGGAGAGGTCTTACATGTTTTTAATTTATTTCTAAGTATTTTATGTTTTTCTTATTGTTATCACAAATGGAATTTTAAATTTTTACTAGCAGCAAATCAATGTTATATAAAAAAATTACTCTAGAATATTGTTCACATATCCTGCAATATTTAAAAATTTCTTTATCAGTTCTATAGTTGCTTATACATTCTCTAGAATTTTCTACCCAAACACATATTTGCTCTTTATTTCATTTTCTTGCCCTAGTCCACTGGCTGAAACCTCCATTACAACATTAAGAGGGGAAATCTTTGCCCTGTGTCCAGTCTTATAGGGAAAACACATAGTACCTCACCATTGAGCATTATATTAACTATATGATTTACATAAATATTTACATAAATATTCTCTATCAAATGAGGGAGGTAGCCTGCTATTTCCACTTAGACTCTTTTTTTTATGTAAGAAATGAACTTTGTAATATGTCAAGTGATTTTATGCACCTATTGAGAAGGTTCTATGGTGTCGTTCCTTTATTTTGTCAATATGATGAATAATATTGATTGACTTTTAAATGTGATACCAACTTTTAATTCCTGGGATAAACTACTTTTTTGGGTGTATCATTCTTTTAATATATTGCTAGATTTCACTTGCCAATATTTTGTTAAAGAGTTTGATAAAGAGTTTGTTTTTGTTAAGGTTATAAAGGATTTTTTTGTAATTTTCTTTTTTATTTGGTAATTTTCTTAAAAAACAAAATTCACATTTTATTTAGATTAAAATACATTGTTCAAAATTTGTTTTTCTCACCAAATATAACACAATAATTACTATACTATTTTTATGAAAACAACAATTTTCTATTTTCCCCAGGTAATTTTTATAAACCAAGACAAGGTAGGGGATATGGTTATGGAAAGGAAACAAATATATGGTCATTTATCTTAGCCTCTGACCATGATACAAAAGCGTTCAATGTACACCTGTTAGAAAAATTTTTATGACTCCTTAAGGTATAAATTGAACAAACGAATGTAAATAAGGATCAGATGTGAAACAACAGTGAATTGCTTTCTATTCAAACTTCATTTTTCTCTTTATACTCATTTAATGGAGACAAAATCTACCCAGAGATTTATTTCTAAATCTCTATTTGGTGATTTGGAGCTCACAATTCTACTTGTTGGTAATGCCCTTAACTTCCCATTAGAGATTTATAACAACATACTAAAACACCTATTAGTCAACGGTCGGTCCTGAGCTTTACCGTAATATTCTATAAAATATATTCCTTCTCCCCTTACCTCGCCAATATTTACTTCTTTACAGAACTGGAAACTAATGCCTGATGATTTAGTACGTGGCAAAATAATGTTATGTTCAAAATGACTTCACTAAAATATCCCCAGAGTACCACCAACTGAAATCACACAGAAATGAAACATTCTTTCAGTGTTGTCTTCTGAAAAGAAAGGTCTTCAAAGAATGAGAGTTCAGACAGTGGCCACCTAACAGGAAGTTTATCGATGTTTGCTGAATTCAGGGGAAGGCCCAGGCGCAAATAGCTAGTGACGTACGTACCCAGAACAGATATTTCTTCCAAATATCAAATATAAGGATAAAACTCTTTTCAAAACCTCTCTTAGGTATTTCCGGTGATTTTTTAAGTACTTGGAAGCTCTGACTTAAATGTATAACTTGATATATGTGTCTACCATTAAGTCAAGATGATATTTCATTTTAAGATTTTTGTTTTTAAAGACTTATTTTTTAAATTTTTCCTTGAGAGAGAGAGAGAGAGAGAGAGAGGGAATCCAAGTGGGAGAGGGGGCAGAGAGAGACAGAGAGAAAGAGAGAGAGAATCTTAAGCAGGTGCCATGCTCAGTGTGTAGCCTGATGTGGGACTTGATCCCATGACCCTGGGATCATGACCTGAGTCCAAATCAAGAGTCAGATGCTCAATGGACTGAGTCACCCAGGCACCCCTATTTCAGGATTTTTGTTAAGCAAAATTATTTGACCTCTGATATGTTGAAGTATTTTTTAGATACGCTTAAGATGTTTCCATCTAAGTTCAGAGCTCTCCTTCTCAAACCTCATCGAGGAAGAATATACAGGCTCTTCTGCAATACATAGACATTAAGAATGATCTGGAAGTGAGACATGTAGGGACCTCGTTCCATGGGAGGTGGAAGCTCTATGCCTTCTCCTCCATGTTTTGGCTTCATCCTCTAACAAAGGACGTATCAGGATTAGATAAGTTACTTCCATACATGTAGGCATGGTGTTGAGTGCGAGCTAGTCTATGAGGCTACCAAAAGGTAAGCATTTAAGACCTGTGAGGTACTATTCGAAGATGATATCCTTAAGGTCCTGAATAATGTCCTTCAGTGTTAGAACACCAAGTATTTCTTTACAGCAATTTGCAATGACTTCCTGAGATTCTTGAGTATCTTGCTAAGCCCCGAGGAAGGGAATGTCACTTAAATATCAAGTGGTGATGAATCTGTGGCCTTCTCAAACCAAAATTTATAATAAACCTGACTATTTTTCATTCCGTCACAAAATGCAACTCTTGAAGTCAATCTGCTGGCTGCAAAGAAGACTTTGGAGGTGTGGCCATGGAGATGTTTTTCTAAAGGCACTTTCCAAAAATAGGACATTTTAATGAACAACAATGATGGTAATTAAAATCTGTTAATGCGTTACAAAGAACAAGAAGTTCAACCAGCTATGAAGTTATTCCATCTAACATTTACATCATTATTTATACCATCTAAACATAAAAAAAGTATTTGCAGGAGTTGCACAAAAACTTCAAAAGCGTCATACCTGCCTATACATTGAGAACGGCAAATTTCCTTTAGTTCATTTGCCTTTTCTCCTTTTGTTATTCTGAAAGAGGACAAAAATTCCATCGAGTTCTAAAGCAGTTGTGATCAATAAGAAAAAAAAAAAAAAGAATATCTTTAATCACCTGCAAAGCAACAGATACTCCTACAACAGACATTACCTTTGAAAACTGTTTAAGGCACCCTCTGTCTCTAAATAAATACATAAATAAATAAACATTTTTTAAAAACCAAAAAACACTTTTATACGTGTTTAATTTCTCTATCACTTACATGTTTTCTGTCTCATTGATCTCTTTTCTTTATTATTTCCTTCTACTTACTTTGTATGTATTTTGCCCTTCTTTCTCTAGATCTTACCATAAAACCTTAGGTCATTGATTTAGACCTTTATCCTTTCCTTACCTAGGCTTTTAAAGCTATAGATTTCCCTCTAAACACTGCTCTACCTATATCCCACAAATTTTGATATGCTATGTTTTCATTATTATTCAGCTTAAGATATTTTATTTATCAATTTATTTTTAATGTTTATTTTTGAGAGAGAGAGAAAGAGCGTGAGTAGGGGAAGGGCCAAGAGAGAGGGAGACACAGAATCTGAAGCAGGCTCCAGGCTCTGAGATGTCAGCACAGAGCCCGATGCAGGGCTCAAACTCACAAACCTTGAGATCATAACCTCAGCCAAAGTTGGACACTTAACTAACTGAGCCACCCAGGCACCCCTGAAATATTTTCTAATGTATCTTGTAATTTTCCCCCTTTATTCCATAGATTATTGACAAGTATGTTGTTTAATTTCCAAACATTTGGGTTTTATTTCTCCTACATATCTCATCGTTATTTGTTTCTAATTTAATTTCGTTGTGGTCAGAAAACATAGTCCACATTTTTTCAATCCTTTTCAATGTATTAAGACTTATTTCATGGTCCAGTATATGATTTATCTTGGTTAACATGCCATGTGCACTTGAAAATAATATTATTCTCTCAGTTATTAGGCGTCGTGTTCTGTAAACGTCAATTAAGTAAAGGAGGCTGATCGTGTTATTTAGACCATTTGTCTATTTGCTCTATTGGTGACTAAAAGAAAACTCCAACTAGCAGTGTGGATTTGACTCTTTCTCCCTTTAATTATGTTATTTTTTTATCTAACGTATTTTGAACCTCTTATGTTAGGCATAAACTTGTATGATTATCATGTGTTTTTGTAACTTTATGCTTTTATTGTTCTAATATTTTTCTCCTTCTCTCTGGTAACACTCTTTGCCTTGGCATCTATTATATTTCATGTTAATACAGTTGCTCCAACCTTCTTAAGTTTATTGTTTGCATGATTTATCTTTTCTATCACTTACTTTCACCCAATCTATGTGTTTATATTTAAAGCTCATCTCTTAAAAAATAAATAAAGTTCATCTCTTGCAAAGAAATTACATTGGGTCTTTGTCTTTTCTCTACTCTGAGAATTTCTGACTTCTAGTTGGATTGTTTAGTCCATTTATATTGAACCCAATTATTAATACGAGTTTATGCCAACCATTTTACTATTGTTTTCTATTGGTTCTATCAGTTTTTTGTGTGTTTGTTTTTTGATTCTCTGATTCCACGTTCTTAATTTCGTTTGATTTAGAGAATCTTTTCAAGAATTCTTTTCTAAAGGGTTTTGGCCATTACATCACTTTGCATTATTTAAAGTGGCCAGTCTATGGATCACAATACATATATTTAATTTTTCACAGTTGACTAAGATTTAATATTGGACTATTTCCTATAAAGTATAATAACCTTTAGGGCACTTGGGTGGTTCTGTCAGTTAGGTGTCCAACTCTTGATTTCCGCTCAAGTCATGATCTCATGGTTTGTGGGATTGAGCCCTGGGCCGGACTCCATGCTGTTAGAAGAAACTGCTTGGGATTCTCTCTCTCTCCCTCTCTCTCTTGGCCCCTTGTCTGCTCTCACGCACACATGTGCACTCTCTCTTTCTCTCTCAAATAAATAAACTTCAAAAAGTGTAATAACTTTTTTAAAATACAGATTTTTTAACTCCATTTTTTAGTTACTGTATGTATTTAATCTTAAATCCTACAATAAATTGTTGTAGTTTTTGCCTTAAACAATCATGCACATTTCCAGAACATTGGAAGGAAGAAAGCAATCTTTTTTATTGCTACACATGTACCATTTTTGGCACTTCATTCTCTTCTAAAAAAGACTTGAGGGTCCCTTCTTCTCCCCTGAGGAAGTTCTTTTTAATTTTTTGGTACGCAAGTTGGCTGATAAAAGTTCTCTTGGTTTTCATCTACCTGAAAATGTCTTCAGTTTCATTCTTGAAGATGATTTTCACTGCCTTGGATTGACTTATTTTTCTTCTTTCAGCACGTTAGAAATGTCGTTTCACTATCTCCCTCTGTCCATTGTTCCAGATGAGAAATCACTAATCTGCATCACTCCATTGCATGTAATAAATTAATCTGTGGTTAATCTGTGATTGTTTTTAAGAATTTCTTTTAATTTGTGGTTTTCAGAAGTTTGATTTTGACCTGCCTAGACATGGTTTTCTTTGTATATATTTTTCTGCTTGGGGTTCCCTGGACTTGTTATATGTGTACATTTATACTTTTCACCAAATTGGGGGAAATTATTACCACTACTTTTTCAAATTTTTTCTCTCTTCTCTTATTCTGTGACTGTAAGTATATCTGTGTTAAACTTTACACAGTGCCTTCATAGCTCACTGACAGTTCGTTTTTTCCAATCTTTTCTTTCAGTTTTTCACATTAGATTTTTTTTCTATTGCTCTGTCTTCAAGTTTACCGACTCTTCTTGTTTCAGTCTGCTGTTAAAGTCATTTTGTGAATTCCTAATTTCAAATACTCTATTTTCCATTTACTGTATTTTCTCTTTTGTGGTTTTAATTTTTCTGCCAAGTTGTTCTATTTGTTCATTCATTATGAGCATGTTTTCCTTTAACTCCTTGAGAAGATTATAACAGCTACTAATTCTGTCTGCTAATTCTAACATCTGGGTCATCTAAAGATCTGTCTCCAATTACTTCCTTTGTCTTGAGTTTATATCACGTTTTCCTGTTTCTTCCTAAGTCCAGTAATTTTGAATGGCATGAACAGTGTGAATAATACATTGGAGAGACACTGGATTCTGTTATGTCTCTCTGAAGACATTTACTGAAGAGTATGTTTTCATTGTTTATTTGTTTTTGTTTTTGTTTTTGTTTTGAGCAGGTGGTTAGTTTGACTTTGACTCAAACTCTGTCAAAACTCTTTTCCCTGCAGTGGAGCAGCTGAAAACTCAGTTCAGTATATTTTTTTAACAATTTAATTGGCTTATTTGGAGTTTATCCTATGTGTATGCAGTTCAAGGATCAATCAAAGATTTGGGCCAAGTTTATATACAGAACCCCCCTCTCCCCACCCCGTCTATGGTTTTCACTTTTTAGGATTTTCCTCTTCACTTTTCAGCTGTATTGTCTCCCCAGACTCTGTCCAATGGCTCTCCTAGCCAGTAAGACTGGATTTTCATTAGAATTTGAGCTACGTGGCAAGCTGCCGCTAAGGCCTAGCTTGAAACAAAAAGCTATATAAAAACAAGGAAATTACCTTGTGCCATTTACTTTTTTCCAATGTAGATGTGCTTCCAGTTTCTTTTAGTTCCTCTGGAGTGCCGTTAGATGATTATTGTATTTCAGATAGAGTTTATACCTGTTATATGAGAGTGGGTTGACTTGATAGAAACTATTTCTCCATTACTGGAAACCTATTTGCATTAACTTTTCATTCCCTGAGAAATCAAGGTTTATGAATGGGTTTCCCCAGTATTTCCATGTAGCAACTGTCTGGTGTTTATGGTAAGTATATCTCCCCCTACTCTGCCACCATAAAATATTTTATTTATTCATTGAGTGAGTTCTTACATATTTATTGAGGACCTCCTATGCTCTCGATACTGGATATATAAAAGTGAATAAAGATATAGTCTCTGCCCTCCCAGAGCTTAGAGTCTACTGCTACCTTGTCCATCGTGGTAGTTTATAGAACACATGCAGAACACCTCCATCCTCTGAACACTTTTAATGGGCTTTGCGTTGTTGGAGAAAAAGATTTGCTTATCACTAAAACATAGAATGCTAAAATATAAGAATAGCATTATGTACAGGTATGAAAGCTGAATAGAGGTGATACTATTTAATTGGTATTACAAAGATCTAAAGGGGAAATGATTCTTCAAGCTGAATTTTCAATAAGAAACATTTGCCATCCGTCATGTTAGCGAATATAAATAGCATATCTATAAGCTATGAAGACTTGAAAGAGATTAGGGGACAACAAGGAAACTCTGGACTCCCGTGTATCTTTTTAGGCTTCTGGATTGGTGGCAAAGTACCCAAGCAATGCCATTCACTGATACAGAGACCATGGATAGAACACATTTAACGTGGAAGTAATGAGTTTGGTTGAGGCTATCTTGAATCTGCGATGCCTATAAGACATTCAAGGAGGTCGGATGTGTAGTTATTGAGTTTACAGAAGGGAAGTTTGAGTTGGAAATACAGATTTATGGCATCATATGTTTTAGGTGTTTGTTAAGTTCATTAGCATGGTTGAGACGCCTCAGAGAGCATAGAAGGAAAAGTGGACGGAACTAGCACAACGCGATTATTTAATATTTGTCAGAAATTCTGATATTCTTTGCATACGTTTGGGAAGAAGAACAATTACAGTTGTACTTTGGCATTGGGGACGCCTGGATTGGAAATGTTGCTCTACCACTTTATCAAGTGTGTGGCCTTAAGCAAGTTGCTTAATCTCTCTAAGCTCTAGTTTTTTCATCTTTCAAGAAGTATAATACTAAACTTCATGGGCGTTTGTGATGATTGAATTAAAAATAAACAGGAGTGCTTAAAATAAGCAGGAGTGGTAAGCTCCCAATAAATGTAATATGTTATCAGCATCATCAGCATTATCATTTTCCTTAGCCTTCATAATAACCTTATGAAGTGGCTTTATTGTGATCATATATCTTAAAATATTATGACTTACCTAAGATTTCAAGATGACAAATGGATGATCCATAGCCAGAATCCAAGTGTTCTGATATTTTTCCAGGGCTCCAGAAACTATTCTGCCATAGCTTCTCACAAGGATTAGAAATATTTACTTAGTTACATTATATTCCAAAGAGTATATGTATTTTCTGGGTTTTTTTTAAGAAAAAAAAAAAAAAAGAAGAACAACTCCAGACATGACTCTGAAGCAACTGCATAATCAAATTTCAACTCTTGTATCCTCTCCCTTTGCCAAGACAGTTAGTGGCATTATAGTAATACCTGTCAACAAATTTGATTACCCACTGCTTTTAGACAACTGAAAATAGTAAATCTTAGGTGTCAGAATATCAACCAGGGGCCACAAAAATGTTCTTCTCCATTAAGTTTTGGACAGGTAACCTATATTTACTTTTAACTATCTTGCTGAAACTGAAGGTCTTAATAATATAAATATAGTGGTAGTAATTCATACCACCCACCAATTTCAAAGACCAGATAAACACCTAAAAGGGTTTTAGGTCTTTGTAAGAATTATAAGAACATAACGATTTATTAGCATTCCAAGTGTTTTTTTTTTTTTTTTCTCTCTCATGTCTTGACAACTCTTATAACATCCTTAGCTGGTGATTCAATAGAAGTAGTAAGCAGATCTTAGCTTTAAAATTACACAGCTCCCTTATTGTAAGCTGCAGACTCTTTGTTGCAATAGTATTTTGTTTATTCAGCAAACATGCATTGTGCTTGTTACATGCTAGACATTGTTTGAAATGTCAGCTGTGCTGACAGCCCAGAGCCTGGAACCTGCTTCGGATCCTGTGTCTCCCTCTCTTTCTCTCCCTTCCCCACTCACACTCTGTCTCTCAAAAACGCATAATAAACATTAAAAGAAAGAAGAAGGAGAAATGGAGTACTCAAAAAATGAGGAGGCATAGTCTCCTCCAAATGCCAGAGCAGAAAAACGCTGATACCAAAGGAATGTCTAGAAAACCACACCCCACAAATCCCCTTCCTTGCCCATGATCTTGGGCTGAATATCTACCGGACCTCCATGTAGGATCACGCACTCTCTGCCTGCTCTCCTGCACGTACCCACCCTGGATCTCTCCCTATAAGACTCTAGATGTCCCATCTTGCAGGCAGAGAGGTTGGTTGTTAAGGCTCGAGCCTGCCACCTTCCCCAGCTGCCGGCACCCGAGATAAATTTCTTTTTCTTTTCCAAACCCTCATCTCTTGAGTTATTTATTGGTTTCCCTTGCAACGAGTTCATACAAGTTTACAACCCAACCAGAGCTACGCTTCCAATTTGCCCAGCCCCCTCGGGATTCCCAGGGGTGAAGCAGGTGGCTTCAGCAGCACCTCTGGGCTCACCGGTCCATTTCCTGAGTTAGGGGCTGTGATCAGTCCACCCACGGGGGACACTAGCTCTGTCCACTAAGAGGGCCTAGACACAATATGCTAGTAACAATAAGCACTTGTAGTGCCAAGGTCTTGGTTTCCAAATATCATTCTCCATTAAAAGAAGCCAGAACTTCTTGGGAAAATGACTGGTTGCAGGGTTACAGCCGGGAAAGCCCAAAATACACCTGGAGAATCTTCTCATTCTGGAAAGTAAGGAAGTGTTTAAGCAATGAGGGGATCTGTAAAAGGAACACGCAAGCCAACTCAGAGGGGCTCCTGCTGGCCAAATATGTGATTTTAACACCAAAATAAATAATAGCCATAATGAATCATAACCCACTGAATAAAATGATATCCACGAGTCAATACTGATGTAAATAAGTAAATAAATGAATGAATAATTGAAAGAGATGAGAACTCACCTCCTTAAAGCACGATGTCAATAAAGATAGAATGGATTTAAAAATCAACAATGGGGGCGCCTGGGGGGGGGGCTCAGTCAGTTAGGCGTCTGACTTCATCTCAGGTCACGATCTCATGGTTTGTGGGTTCAAGCCCCATGTCAGGCTCTGTGCTGACAGCTCAGATTCTGTGTCTCCCTTTCTCTCTGCTCCTTCCCCACTCACGCTCTGTCTCTCTCTATCTTTCTCAAAAATGATAAAAGTATAAGTGAAAAAAATGATGAGGAATACTATATTTGCACACCCTCCAAATATCTTTCCATAAATAATTTATTAATTACAAAGAGGAAAAATAGTAGCTTTACAGTACAGAAACCTGGGAAACACCCCCTTAACCAAGTGATGAGGTTACTATTACCAATATTAGTGCAAACTATCATCAGGTGCCTTCTGGCACGGCACCCTGAGAATGACACGGGCCACTTCTGCGACATCCCTGCCAAAGCCTCATGAGAATCTGTAACCAATCATGAGACAAACCTCTTTGAAAGACACTCCACACAAAAACTGGCCTTTATTCTTCAAATATGTCAAAGTTAAGAAAGGCTGAGTAACTCTTCCAGATTAAAGGAAACTGAAGTGGTCTGAGAACTAAGGGCATGATTAGATCCTGGACCAAACTATAAACCACTAAAAAGATTATTAGAAGATTGGAAAAAATTTAGATATAGATTACAGTTGACAAATGTTCTTAATGCTCTTGATTTTGATAAATATATGATCGTTTATGAGGAAAAGTGCTCACAAAAACAATCATCAAAATATTTAGGGTAAAAGATGCAATGACTCCAAATAATTCATAAGATATATAAATATGGATATAGATAGCTACAGATATTATAAACAGAGAGAGGCAGAGAGACAGAACTATAAAGCAAATGAGGCAAATATAAGCAACTTATGAATCTGAGCAAAGATTATATGGGAGTTTCTCTTGTCATTTTTCCAACTGTTATCTAAATTTTAAATTATAGCAAGATAAAAAATTATGGTAAGTTTCATTGGTCCTTAAGGTGTAAAAACTTGGAAAAACACACCACTCCCACCATAATAACAAGAAAATGCCAGATAGTCTGTAAAATGATAACTCTTTTTGACCCCATCAGAGAAGCAAGGTTGCAGTACAGCCAAGAAGTCTGACATTTAAAGAAAGACAGGCCCTTCTAGGAAGGCAGGCACTGTCCCACCTGGGGCAAAGCATGAGGGGAAGAGAACTTAGATGGCATACAAGGTGAAGAACCAAGAAGGCAGACAAAATATTTGTAGAGCTAACGAAAGGAAAAAAAGACCTTAATATGCATATCCAAAATGTACAGGGAAGACCATGCAGCATAAATGTGAGAAAAAAGAATCCATCCACACACATAATATCCAAGCTCCTGAAAACCAAAGATAAAGAGAAAATCTTGAAGGCGGTCCAAATAAAATTCCAGCAGATTTCTCATTAGAATCTATACAACCCAGAAGGCAATGAAGTGACCTCTTTAAAGCACTGGAAGAAAACTAACCTTATCAACTCAGAATTCTATACCTTTCAAAAATGAAGTCAAATATTGTTTTGACCAAACCAAAGGGTAGAGACTTCATTACCAGCACACCTGTGCTAAAAGAAAGTTTTCAGAAATACTTTAGCAGAAAGACTATTATCCTGGAAACAGATTCTGACCGGAAATACACCAACAGCTTTCCTGGGCATCCAGCTCACAGACAGCAGATTATGGGACTTCTCAGCATCCATAACCAAGTGACCCAATTCCTCATAATAAATCCTCCTTCTCTCTCTCTCTCTCTCTCTCTCTCTCTCTCTCTCTCCAGATCTCCCGTGACTTACAAAGGGGTCATGCCCCAATAAACCCATCACAAATTGAAAGTGTCATAAATTGAAAATGTATTTTATGCCCCCAGCCTCCCTAACATCACAGCTCAGCCTAGTCTACCTTAACCATGCTCAGAAAACTTATGCTGTTAGCCTACAGTTGGGCAAAATCACCAAACACAAAGCCTATTGGATAAGAAAGTGCTGATGGTCTCACGTCATTCATTGAATACTGTACTGCAAGTGAAAAATAGCGTGGCTGTATGGGTACAGAATGGCTGTCAGAGTATTGGTGGCTTACCCTCCTGATCCAGCGGCTCTCTCTGCCCAGTGTCGTGGGACAGGATCACACTGCATGCTGCTAACCCAGGAAGAGCAAAATTCAAAATTATAAGTATGGTTTCTACTGAATGCATATCACTTTCACACTGCCATAAAGTTGTAAAATAATAAGTCAAACCATTGTAAGTAGGGGACTGTCTGTATGTGTGTGTGTGTGTGTGTGTGTGTAAAGTGTGTGTGTAAATATATATATATCTGTATATGTGTATATATGTACACATATTATATATTTACATCAGATATAGATGATACAGATATAAATATTCTAATGGTTTTGTTTCCCTGGGGCAAATATAGAAGGTAAATATAAAGAACATTTTTATTTTTTTATTTTTATTTTTTAATATGAAATTTATTGTCAAATTGGTTTCCGTACAACACCCAGTGCTCATCCCAGCAGGTGTCCTCCTCAATGCCCATCACCCTCCCTCCTCTCCCTCCCACCCCCCATCAACTCTCAGTTTATTCTCAGTTTTTAAGAGTCTCTTATGGTTTGGCTCTCTCCCTCTCTAATTTTTTTTTCCTTCCCCTCTCCCATGGTCTTCTGTTAAGTTTCTCGGGATCCACATAAGAGTGAAAACATATGGTATCTGTCTTTCTCTGTGTGACTTATTTCTCTTAGCATAACACTCTCCAGTTCCATCCACGTTGCTACAAAAGGCCAGATTTCATTCTTTCTCATTGCCAAGTAGTATTCTATTGTGTATATAAACCACAACTTCTTTATCCATTCATCTGTTGATGGACATTTAGGCTCTTTCCATAATTTGGCTATTGTTTAAAGTGCTGCTAGAAACATTGGGGTACAAGTGCCCCTATGCATCAGCACTCCTGTATCCCTTGGGTAAATTCCTAGCAGTGCTATTGCTCATCATAGGGTAGATCTATTTTTAATTTTTTGAGGAACCTCCACACTGTTTTCCAGAGTGGCGGCACCAGTTTGCATTCCCACCAACAGTGCAAGAGGGTTCCCGTTTCTCCACATCCTCTCCAGCATCTATGGTCTCCTGATTTGTTAAAGAACATTTTTAAATTGATAATTGCTCTAAAAGATAATTAAATGACTAAAGCAAAAATAGTAATCATGTGTGTGTTTATAGAATGTTTAAATTAAAACTTATAAAAACAATAGCACAAAGAATGGGAAAAGGGACTCAGGAGTATATAGCTGTAAGTTGTGAGATCCTTAAGCTACTCATGAAATGTTATAGCATTTGAAGATAGAATGTGAATATTAAAGATATATAGGAATTATCCTGGCGCCTGGCTGGCTCAGTCAGAAGAGCATATGACTCTGAATCTCGGGGTTGTGAGTTTGATCCCCATGTGGGGGTGTAGAGATTATGTTTAAAAAAAGATATATACATATTATCAAACCTAGGGCAATCATTAGAAAGCTATAAAGAGACAAAAACAAAAAACAAAAAACAAGCAATGGTGGAGATAAAATGGAATCATAAAGACACTATTGATGCAAAAACAGTAACTGCCTCTTCCAGTGGAACACAGCCTAAATGACGCAGGATGACTTCGGAGCCAGGTCAGAGAAAGCATTGCAGCTTCCTCCTGGCTCTCCTCTCTTTTCCACTTGGAAGCCCTGAGCCAACAGGAAAGCAGTCTGGTCATGCTGGGGAATACCAGGGAGGGGAGACAGGGAAAGGTGCCGGAAGTTGCTACCGCGGCTCTCCCAGTATTACCAGCCCGCCACCAGACATGTAATCAAAGGAGGCTTTGCGACGCCCCAGCCGCAGTCTGACTGCAACCTGGTAAGAAACCACCCGACAGAGCTGTTCCTGAATTCTGGCTCACAGGAAACCGTGGGAGCTAACAAAGGGCTAGTGTTTCAAGCCACAGCAACCGGCAACCAACGCAACAATACACAGTCCTTATCCCAACGCCTGGCTCGGGGGAAGGGCATACTTGATCGCCTTTTCCCGTAGTTTTAATATTTTGTAGTTTCAGTATTTTTAATGGGTAATTAGCCACTAGCGTTTAATGCGTAGTTTTACTGTTTCTGCGCACTAGAGGGCGCTCCATCTCGATCGAGGGCCACATGCATGCAGGTGCAGTTTTCCAGCCAAGGCACCAGGTGGAGCCAGCCCCTAATTTTTCACTGTCATTGCAGAAGGTGAACTTGGCAGAAGGGGAAAAAAGGCCTCAGAACCCGTGCACTGGCATAATTAGGAAGCTGTGTGACAGAACACTCTGCAAACACATCCTCAAAAACAAGGAAGCTTATTTTGCCAAATAAGATGTGCTAAATGGGTGTGCAGACAAAAGACAAGGAAATTCCACCTCCCCCCAGTCACCACCTTTGTTTCCACTTTAAATGTAACAGAGCAGGTTATCTTCTCTTTAATCCCGGAAAAAGCGAAGGGATCAGCAAGTCTCCAATTTCTAAACAACGCTGTACCTAATCTCTGCCATATCTAGAAACAGAAAAGCAGGCTCTCCACTGCAGTTAATTTCCAATAATACTGTTTCACGGTGTCTCAAATAACATTTGTACCACCTCTGTAACTTAGCATTTTTGAAGTGTCCCCTTTTGAGAGTTCTTTATTTTGTATACACAGGATTTGATAGTCTAGTGACTGCGAAAATGGGCCATGATTATGATTGCAAGGAATTGGGGACTAAATCCCTTAAAACGAATTGTCTGAGCCAAATACATTTTAAGTCTCCCCCTTTTCCCACATTCAAAGCATACTTTACCCATCATAATCATTCCTCGTAACCTGAGAGGGTTGGCAGCCTGCACTTTCGATGACAGTCTGCCAGTCTCTGGGTCACTCCTGAAGGCCGCCCCTACCCTGAGGTGACTCGAATACAGCAGGGCTCGAACGGAGCAGTGGTCTTGAGAATAAAGAAGGTTTTGTGATCAGCTTATCGGATTCGAGTGTTACACCGCGGGGTCAGGACTCTGCAGCCTGGTAGAGTATAAATCAGAGGGGGCTGGGCTGGGGGACAATCGAGCTCTGAAGAGCTGATTCTTTGAGAGTCTCCTGTGACCCTGACTCCAGCTGACCCTCCATCATGCTGATCAATCACAAGGACAACTGAAGGAGAATGGGATATGTGACCAACACATACCCTATTTCGTGCTGGGGATGAAAAGAAAACCAAGCCAGACTCTACGTGCAGCAAAGTCAGGAGAATAACGTTCCTACCCTTCAGATGCCTATAAATGACGAGACTGATTTTCAGGTATCACTCATGGCAATGTCGCACTATTTTGTGCTCACGGGCTGTGTACGGGACATGCTTTTCTTTAACACACTGGCAATAGCAAGCGCTGTCCTCTTTGACTTGACCACAAATTGGAGATTACAGAGCCTCAGAGCAGCTCCAATCCCTCCAGGCGAGCTCTGGAAATTCCCAGGGAGTTTCATGCACACGCTCCTCAGAAACCCTCTCGGCTCTCCAAGGCCACATTGTAGATCTGAATTGCGGCGGTGACACGCCCATGGCACTCTAGAGGCTGCTTGGCCGGGTGCCCAGGTCACTGATGCTGGCAGCAAAGATTCCGGTCGCCGCTGAAATGCCCCTTAGCACGCCCCAGCCATGAATGCCACTTCATTCCATGCCCTCTGTAGCTGCCGGCACAGTGAATGGACTAGGCTGAGTTAAGGTAGATATCCCGTGTCCCCATGGCTGTTACCCCTCCATGCCTAGGCCACTTCCTAGGGCTCATCTTCAAGGGCTCTTTTTCAATTCTCTGAGGGGCTGCTCGGCCGTCCAGAGGCCTGAGCAGCCACTCATGCCCCCCCGACCCCTCCAAAAATGATGAAAAGCCCGGATCTATATGCCTCCCTCTGGGTGACTTCCTTCTCATAAACCATTTGCCCCTCCAGCCCACCCTGTTGATATGCCCCGATCCGCTGAACTCTCCGATGGGAAGAGTACTTTGGCACCTCGTCTTTACATCTTTTTTTTTTTTTTTTTTTTTTTTTTTTTTTGCAGTAGTTTAATCTGGAATGGATCGTGGCAGGGTTCAGAGTCTTTAAGCAGGGTCGAACGTTTTCCTAGGAGCCTGTTTCCAAGGGACGGAGTCGCTGGATGCAGCTTTCTAGTATGATGGAGGCAGCTTCCTGAGCTTTGGAAGGGCCGGGCAAAGCAGAAGGCCAGCTACGAGACCAGTACATTCAGGCGTCTGCCCCTTTCTGTAAGAAACTAGCATATTTCACAGCCTTCGCGCTCCACCCACAAATGCTAACGGCAGGCTGACCCCATCTCTGCCTGCACATCTTGACTTCCCCTCCATTCCGCGAGCTGTGCCCTTCTCCTGTAATTTTACAGCAAGGGGTCTTGCAACATTCTCCCATCAGACATGGAGTTTTTTGACAGCAGGTGCTAATGAACTGGCTCCAGCCTTGACCACCTGGAGGGAGATAGTTTCTCCAAGGGCCTGGCCATCCTCCTTTCCTCGCCGGACCCCTGTCCTCACATTCTTTTCCTTTTCCCTTTACAACCCTGACCAAATTCTGCCTCACTGTGGTTTGGGAAGGCTGGGCACATGCCTACCACTTTTCCTTAGACCTACTCAAAGAAGCCTTTCAAATTCTAATGTTGTGAGAAGATTGGCTCCGTAGGGGAGGATTCGTTTGGTATTTCCCCCTCCTGCTTCAGAGTTCAAGTAGGGACAGCAGCAGAAGGAGGGAGAGCTCACCGTGGTGGCACGCCTAGAAGGGTCTGCTGTCTGGGCTTATAATCATGAGGAGGTACTGGGGGAGGCTTGCTAGACCACGTGCGCGATGCTGACCAAGAAATAAGGAACTCTATCGTCAACACAGAAATCCAAACGATTTTATTTGCAACCAGGAAACCCTTTCTGTTTCATGTGCTGTCCCCACAGGGACCATCTCCGTGTCTTTCACCAATATGGCGATAAACGGATAGAACAGAGTGAAGCGGGTCCCCGCACCAGCACCCCTGAATCTCTCCGCTTCGCGGTGAAGGATGCATTTCAATCATCGCCATGCAGAGAGAAGGCTCCTTCCCTGACTGCCTATTCAGGACATCCAGCAGATATAATCCCACGCAGGAATTCTGTGGGGTGGGACCACAAGGAGTATTTGGAGATGGTGTGGTCGAGTGTCTCTCAAATTATTCCGGGCCGACCATTTTCACATCTCCTATACCTTGTGCTGCCCTATTCCCAGTTTTATTTCACGATTTTTTTTCGGGAAAAGTCTATGAGGCTCCAATCCTGTACCCATGCTGCCTTTCCTTCCCAAACCTGAGGCCCACTGATGCCCACACCAACTCATGCTAGTGCTCAGACCAACTTGGAGTTGTGTAAGCGACTGTAAGCCTGCAACCTACAAATCTAGTGCGTAAGTCAGGACTTGGTGAGTGAGCGACAACTCTGATTTCTGTTACATCCTTACATGCCCTTATTGCAGATTTTGGCCCGGGATGGGGTAGCACAGAGCTATCTTCTGAGATCCTGCATCCATAGTAATAGAAGCCTTCCCCAGGCATCTATTAATTTTTTAAATATTTATTTAATTTTGAGAGAGAGAGAGAGAGACAGAGCAGGAGCAGGGGAAGGGCAGAGAGAGAGGGAGACACAACACAGAGAGTTGTCAGCACAGAGTCTGATGCGGGGCTTGAACCCGCGAACCGTATCATGACTTGAGCGGATGTCAGGCGCTTAGCCAACTGAACCACCCAGGCACCCAGCGCCCCCAAGTATTTAGGATCTGGTTATACTTTTCATCCTCACACAAGCCTTGAGGCAGACGCTTTTACTGTCTTCATTTTAAAGATGAGGATTCTGAGGCCTGAGAGAGATTGAGTAACTTTCCCAGGTAACTGTCAAGCTGGGACAAGAAGACAAGCATTCTGGACATTATAGCCCACAAGTTATGATTCTACCACGTGGCTGACACATGGCCTCACCATCTGGGCCTTTATTCAGCTTTGACATTGTGCTAGCTTCTACCCGGCCAGGTGTCTAGTCCCACCTCTCACCAGGCTCCTTTTGGGGGACCGAATTAGCCTGATGACTGGGACCCAGTATGGCAGGCTCACCCTGCCTGGTCTTTTATACACTGTTCACTGGATTTTTTTTGTTGTTGCAATTTTGCCCTCATGTTGGGGGACACCTAACTGCGTAAGGTGGGCCCCTGATATTATCACTGGAGATGCCCTTGGACACAGGACAGAGCGGTCTCCTAGTGTTTCTGGTTCTCCTCCGGGAATCTCTGCTGTCAGCTCCCGGGCTAGTCCCTCACCCCTGTTTTCTCTCATGTTTCTCAGAAATCACAGCTGCGCCTTGCGTTTCCAAAGATCTGGCCCTGGGCATCAGTTGCCCTGGAAGCCACGTTTCCATTAACATGGAAAGAAGTAAGTGGACACAATTAATTAATTGCAGTGGACAGAACTGGTGGGAGTTAATCTGCAATAAATAGGGAGACTGAAAGTTCACTTTTGCTCTTTCAATGTTTCACGTGCAGAAATGGGTGACGACAGCAGGAAGGTCAGGGCCGTATGCCGGGTTTGCTTGAGGGCATTACACTGGCTATTAACGGTGTGTTAAAGGGAGGCCCCGTGAGCACTGCTGACCTAGAAGCTCCGAACGCCGCGTGGTTTCTTGTTGGTGAGGGTCAGGAGCAAAGTCATCTACGGGTGGGAGGGGGCCTGTGCCGGAGCCGCCCCACTGTGGGCTCAGGGCGGTGCAGGGGGCGGGACTGCCCTCAGCCGGGCACAGGGATGTCCCGTATGCCAGCAATGATCGTGAGTACACGTGCGCGCGCACACACACACACACACACGCACGCACGCACACGCACACGCTTTCCTCCTAGATTCCCAACTTTTATGCTTCTCCTTTATCTCTCCTGACCAACACAGAAGATGGACCCTGCCCAGTCACTGATGAAATGAAGTCTAGTCCCTCTGACAGATGTGGCAAAGCATTATCAGGGTCAAAGGTAAGTGCTGCAGCTGTTCCACTGAGGATTCCTTTCTGGATACAGCCTCCTTTACCCAGGGAAGCTTCTGAAGCAATCCCAGAGCTCCTTTACGGTTTACCTGAGCAAATTCCCACACTTTTACAATCTTTGGTTCATAAGTACCGATGTGAAAGCCAACAAAAAAACCCCCAAGTATCAGTCTGTTCAGAGATTATCTGGGTTACCCAAACCATCAGATTCCACTAAGAATTCTTCTCTAGTGTCCAATATCTTTGGGATAATGTGTGGAATTTTTCATTCGCTGAACAATTGTTTACTGATTGCCTACGTTAGGTGACTAAGGAAGGCACACGTAACTGACCCAGATGGCCTCAGCCCTCGAGGACGTACCTTCCAGTTTGCAGACGTAGCTGGTGTTCTGCCACAGCTCTCTGCCTGAGGGATTTTATTTTCTGGTCAAGTGTGTTTGGCCTGTATGTAGGACAAGCTGGAAATGCCCAGGAATTATTTTCCCTGGAAACAGACCTCAAATAAAACATGGAAAATGCATTGGTGAATAAATACCCCAACGTCTTTGACCTAGGGTGGGATAACTGTGTTTGACAATGTCCCCCAGTGGGACTGAGCTCAGGTTGCCCACAGTAGGATCTGAATGGCTAATGTATCCTTTTTTGATTTGCTTCTCCCCCTACTGGAGATTTCTGGGATCTCCTCTCAACTAAACTACTTACATCTGAATCCCTGTCTTAGAATCAGCTTCTGGGGGAAGCCCTACCAACTCAAGAACTAAAACATATGCGCAGATAGTTATAATTCTAGAAGAATTGGTGAAAGATGACAGTAGAGTGCCTCATTTAAGATCCCTTGAGAGTTCGCAGGAAGAGATTGCTTTGGGTTGGGGAACTTATAAAAGGACTTCATGGAGGAGAGTCCCTAAATGGGGAGTAGGATTTGAGCATACAGTGATTGGGTGAAGGGAACCTAAGTGGAGCTGGGTAAGTTGGACCATGAAGACAGGAAGTGAGCATATATGTTTGGTAACAGTTCAGTCTAATAAGGGATTTACATCGAGGAAAACAGCAGCAGATGGGCTTGGAAAGGGTAGATTTAAGTGCCAAGCCAAGGTCAGAAGTGTTTCAATAGTGATCTAGGCCAGCCTGTCCAACAGAAATATCTGCAGTAATGGAAGTGTTCCAAGTATGAGCTGGGCAGTATGGCGGCCACTAGGTGCGTGTGGCTATGGAGCACAAAATATGGCTAGTACAACTGAGGAACTCCATTTTTCATTTACTTTATGTTAATTTAAATAGTCATTTATGGAGAATGGCTACCGTGTCTAATATTGCATTTCCAGGCAATAGAAAATGACATGAGCAAAAGTGTGCTTTGCTTGAAATATTCTGAAAGCTGACTATAAACTAGATTATAGGAGAAGTACTATAAAGATAGGCCAATTATGAGACAAAATTAATATGTGGGCCAGTGGTTTTCTTTTTAAGTTAAATAGAAAACATTTCCTTCAGATATAAAAAAACACATTAAACAGATAAAAGTGGAACTGACTCTCTTAAAATTCAGGAGGCAGGAATGGACATCGTAAAGAGACATACCGCTTTCTTGCTTTCCCACCCGCAGAAGCCCCTGAGGGTCTCCCTGGGATTTCCGAGAGCTGCTCAGGACTCTGTTTGCCAACCACTAAGTTAGCTCAATGGTAGGGGAGGGGGGGTGTAGGGGCGGTGTTCTACCAGCGTAATAGAGATAGAGAGGAATAAATGTGGGAGATATTATCGAGGCGGAATCAACAGATCTTGGCATCTGAGTATGAGAAGTAAAGTTTGATTCCCTTCACATCTATTTCCCCACTCATCTAAATCCAATCCCTGGTGTTATCTGGAATTCTTCCCCATTACAGAGCCATCACAAATATAATAGGTACACAAAAATAAAGTTATTGAACTGAATGGAATTAGCATACACAATGCTACATAGATGTTAAGCAGTGGGGATCATCTGGATTCATATCCAGGTCCATTGACTCCAAGATTTGCCCTACAGCTTGCTGTCCATCCCCCAGCATAATAATGATCCCCCCTGAATATATCCCCCCTGAATAATGCAGTCACAGAAGCCAAGGTAAGGGGCTTTGCTAGCGGAGGTGCTCAACGAATGGTTTTAAGTGCAGCAGCAGGTTTGAGAAGAAAATGATAAGTGGATATTGAAGCTGGAAGATAATTTCAGTTACAGTGGAAAGAAGATGAGCTCTGAAGTCAGAAGATTTCATGTATTAGGATAATAGGGAATGAAGGTAAAAAGTGAAGGCAATGAATGTAAACTACTACGTAGCTTCTTGGTAAATGGAAAGAAAGAGGTGAGAGGTACTGGGAATACTTAGTAAGGTGCCTGCTGGATCCATTGTCTACTTTTATGAAATCTTAACGTACCCAGAACACCCAATGTCCTTTCAAAGGAAGTCCCCAGCTATCAGTCACCCTACTTAGAGCCTTGTGGTCTCATCATCAGGTGGAGAAGACCCAAGATAGACAGCGGACAGGAATCAGCCATCACTAGGCTAACCAATGGCCCACGGGGTGACCTCAGAGCAGACCCCCAACAGAGGCAGTGTGTTCGGACTGCTGGCTGGCCATTCTACTCACCCTCTGTGTCAAGGAGGTAGAACCCAAAGACACCAGAGATACTCAAGTAACACTGGAACAGTAGAGGTAGGGACAGAAGGGGCAGATCACTTTGTCATCTGAAGTCACTTGGAGCAGAGAACGATGGCTATCTCCCCTGAAGAAACGAAATGACCAGAACCTTGGAAATGTTTCTTTCTCCACAGAGTCTTGCTAGAGATGGCTGAGATCTTCCTCACTTTCTCTTGTATCCTTATGAAAAAATACAACAATTCGACAAATGACTTAAAAGAAGCCTTGCACAATTCTGTTTCTTGCTCAGAATGGGAGTGTATTTGGAGATAGTACATTTAAAGAGATGATTAGGTAAAATGAGATCAGGAGGGTAGGGCCCCAATTCAATATGACAGGTGTCCTCAAAAGAAGAGAGGATTAGGGTGTGCCTGGGTGGCTCAGTCGGTTGAGTGTCCGACTCTTGATTTTGGCTCAGGTCATGATCTCGCAGTTCGTGAGTTCAAGCTCCACATCAGGCTCTGTGCTGACAGTGTAGAGTCTGCTTGGGATTCCCTCTCTCTCTCTCTCTCTCTCTGTGTGTGTGTCTCTCTCACTGCCCCTCCCCTGCTCATACTCTCTGTCTCTCTAAAAAAAAAAATAAACATTTGACAACAAAGAAGAAGAAGAAGAGATTGGGACAAAGACACATACAGAGGAAGGATGATGTAAGGACACCAGGAGATAGTTACCTACAAGCCAAGGAGAGAGGCCTCAGGAGAAACCAGACCTGCTGACATCCTGATCTTGGACTTCCAGCCTCCAGAGCTGTCAGAGTATAAGTCAGAGCTGTCTGTTGTTTTAAGTCTGTGGTACTTTGTGATGGCCCCTCTTGTGAACCATCCAGTGTAACCTTACCCCTGAAGAATCTGAGGTGTGGCATCACCCAGCTTGTATGGGTGTTAGGTCCAGGCTCGAGGGGGTACCCATTCTCAGCTCAGAGGTCTTCATACCTACCACACCCCTGAATTTGACTTGCATGGGTTTCTAGATAGGACAGAGAAGGATGATGGGAAGATCAAGAGCACAGAGTTGGAATCCAGTCCATCATCTGAAAGGAAAGGATGACTTAATGGCTGCTTGTAAAATCCAACAATCCTTGGGCCACCTTAGTAGTGACTTTTTTATTATTTTCCATTTTTCCCCCATTCTTCCCTTGGTTTCTAACTGGGGGGAAATGATTGGTTGTAGACACTTCAAAGTGACTTCAGCGTGATTTTTACATACGGGACACCATGTTGGACCAGTAGGCCCAAATTTAACCGGGGAGACCTCTTCATTGGTGTTTACGGCTCTGATTTGTTGACTGTCTCCCAGAACCTCCTTTGATGAGAGAATCTGGGACAGCTGGGGGATTTGTGGTGGCAGAGTTTAAGTGATTTGTAATTACATTTTATTTTAGTTTTAGTTTCTGTTGTTTTTTTCTGAGCGTGTGTACCTTTTAGGCCTTTTTTCTTTTTTTTTTCTCGTAACATTACGGGCCTCCGAATGCCAAACTAATTTTCCCTCTCAATCCCCTGTAGGTTTCAAGTGACAAGCTTTTAAAAGCAGAGCCCTTGTTAGTTTTAGAGCCTTAAGACTCATTGTCTTGTAGCCTTCCTGTCCCCCCCCACCAAACTCTTACTGTCATCTCCCAGGGTGTTCTAAATCTCTGATTTCCCTCTCTGAGTGGTGTCTCCCATTTATTTTATTTAGAGATAATGCAGAGCTTTTGAATCTGAAGGAGGCTTGGCTAACTGAGCTTAGTGGGTTGGGAGGTTGGGCGATATCTCAGCATAATCCCAATGTCAAAAAAAAAAAAAAAAAAAAAAAAGGCTGAAATGCCCAGAGGCTATTTCTCAGAAACCCCATTGTTTTAGGCACAATTCTATCGGTGAAATTCAAGCTTCTGGACTTATTTCCACTGATTGGCATGATTGACACAGTGCCAGGCATTGTGTGGTGAACCAGGTGGCTTTGTGGCCTAGACTGGCCGTCACAAACACCAGCAAATGTAGCAGGATTATGTAGCAGGATATGTAGCAGTCAAGTCTGGACAGACTGTGATTATTCGGCTGTGGATGCTGAAGGTCAGGGTGCGGGTGGCCTTGAAAACCGTGCTTTACGTTGCCTTCCAGCACATAGAGAAGAAATGAAGACAGGCCTCTTTCATGAGGACCACTAAGTAACACAACAGGTAGTGCTTACTTAAAAACAGGATCCATGACAAAGCATTCTAATCAAGGCTTTCACGTTGGCACCGTAAAATAGTTTAACTGCCAAAAAAGATGCATTAGAGAGCAAAATACTGGTTTTAATTGGTGGGGTTTTTTTTCTTTTCTTAAAAAAAGGGAAACTTTAGAGCACATTTTAATTTAAGTTCTGGCCCTTGAGACTTTTCTTACTTGTGTGGTTACCAGCAAATGATATGTGAATTAATGGATATTAAGCCTCTCAAATTAGCTTTTTAACAATGATAAACATACGCACCTTGTAGCAATTAAAAATAGGAACTCCTCATGCTGAATTTCTTTTATATGAACCATATCCAGACGCACAACCCCCTCCGCTTAATTCCTTATTAATCTACTGTTTTCCCCCCAATACAGTGAAGTTGTAAATTAAAGGAAGAAACTGCGTCCCCTGGATTTTATTAATCGCAGTCGTTTGGGGGAAGACAGGCAGCGCTCCTGGTGTTTCTATTTGCAATCGCTCAAACCCCTTTGGAGAGGTTTCTTCAGTGCGTGGCGCAACTTTTTGGAACTCTGGAGACCATTCAGGAAAAGAGAGCACAAAGTGATAAATAGTTTGGAAATGAAGATCAAAAAAAAAAAAGAACATTAAGAGCACTGGTAATGTTTAGTCTAGAGGAATGAAGAAGAAGCAGAGACAGATTTTTCCCCCAACTGTCATAAACAGGATGAGGGCAATTCTTTTTTACCAAAGTGTAAATAAAGAACAAGTGAATATCGGCAGAAGAAAAGATTGGACTTTAAGTAACATCATTTCTTTTAGGGTTTTTTTTTTTTTTTCCATAATAATGGAACTCCTAGGAGCTTACTAAATTATCCTAGAGTAGTTTCAGAATGCTATCCGCAAGACAATCTGGGGATTAAGAATTTAGCAATACCCATCAAGGGGAGTGACGGATTATTATTGGGGCACTTAGGTGGCTCAGTCCGTTAAGCGGTGGACTTGGGCTTGGGTTCTCACGGTTGCAGCCCTGCATCGGGTTCTCTGCTGTCAACACAGTCTGCTTCAGATCGTCTGTCTCCCTCTCTCTCTCTGCCCCTCTCCCACTTAAGCACCCGAGCTTTCTCTCTCAAAAGTAAATAAATGGGGGCGCCTGGGTGGCTCAGTCGGTAAGCGTCCGACTTCGGCCCAGGTCATGATCTCACAGTCCTTGACTTCGAGCCCTGCGTCGGGCTCTGTGCTGACAGCTCGGAGCCTGGAACCTGCTTTGGATTCTCTGTCTCCCTCGCTCTCTGCCCCTCCCCCACTCGTGTTCGGTCTCCGTCTCTCTCTCAAAAATAAATAAACATTAAAAAAATTCTTTTAAAGTAAATAAATGAACATTAAAAAAAGAATTAACGCTATTCACATAACACAGAGCCTGAAATACTTTCCACTGATAATTGAGATAATAATGGCGTTTACTTCTCATGGGGATCTCACGTTGATCACACGTTGATCAAACAATCTGTTCAGCGTCAGGCGCTGAAGAATTCGAGGCAGCGAACACAGAGTGCTTGCTGTACGGGCACTGTCCTCAGTGCTTTACACACAGGAATGGGTAACCTGTTATCCATTTGTGTCCTTTGGGGAGTAAAGGCCAAGGTGACATGAGATGGGCATGAGGTTCATTGGGAGAAACGCCTATGAAGGATGAAGGGAGCAGACACAGGAGGAGGGGGCAAGGGCAGGCTTCAGACCAAGATGCAGGTGTGATATCTATGCCAGAAGGTAAAGAAGGAAGCACTGGGTAGGAAAAGCCTCCGACCACTGACAAAAGTCTCAGACAGGCTGATGGATGAGGAATCTTGGATCAAGGTTGGAAGAATTCCTCGTGCAGCATGAATGGCTTAGTGTAGTGGTCCCAGCAGCTGCTGGTGGAGGGGAGAAGGGGCTCTACCTCCTAGAGTGGGCTCTTTGGAGAGAGATCTGAGTGGGATACTAGAGAACCCAGCCTATCTGGCACCAAAGTCCATGCTCTTAGCCATGTGATTTCACCCAGCTCATGCTTTCAGGGTGGGCAGTGAAAGATGTAACCCTGTTGTAATGAAAGGGCTGAGTAGGAAAAGAGGATGCCTCATCACAGAGATCTAGAGGTTGCACTCAGCACTCACAGGGAGCCTGGTCTCATTGGTGTCCGAGGCCATGAAAAGCAATGAGTCTGGGGGAAAAGGGGCTGCACCGTAATCTCC
Source organism: Neofelis nebulosa (assembly GCF_028018385.1). Taxonomy (NCBI): domain Eukaryota; kingdom Metazoa; phylum Chordata; class Mammalia; order Carnivora; family Felidae; genus Neofelis; species Neofelis nebulosa. The sequence goes on from NC_080787.1 coordinate 20,799,038, forward strand.
TAATCCTAACATACTTGCAAGTTTTGCCCTGGGACAGACACCTTCATCTGTTCCGATCTCATAAAACTTTTCAGTCAGTATTTAAATATTTACGCAACACTCACGACGGGGCGCTGTGCTCAGTGCAATGGGAAATGCTAAGATCCAAACCTTAACTCTTCCCTCCGCTGGTTTACCCGATAAGGAAGACGTCATTCACGTAAATAACCATAGGCACACGAGGACAAGTGAAAATGCCACATAAGGCACAGACAGGGCACCTTGGAAGTTTAGGGAAGAGAGGGACCACTTCCTGTTGGAAAGATTGAGAAAGATTTCATGAAGGAGAAAGAATTGGTATCGGTGCCTCAAATGCAAAAATGGTGGCCAAGAAGATCTAGACATTCATTCTCCATTGGGAGAAAGTAACAAAAACCTCTCACAGAAGCTGGAAGCCAAACCTGAAATGACAGTATCATGATTCTCCTAAGAGAAATGTCTACAGTCCAGACCCCAATGGAGCTAGACATATATTAATCTTTTTTATTAGAGGAAGAAGTAAGATTTATTTAGTTGACTAGAGTTGTTGTAACAAAATACACAAACTGGGTGCCTTCGTACAATAGAAATTTATTGTCACACAGCTCTGGAGGCTAGAAATCCAAGATCAAGGTGTCAGTGTCATGCTTCCCCCAAAGCCTCTGAGGAAGGATCCTTTCTTGCCTCTCCCAGGTTCTGGTACTTCCAGGAATTCTCTGGCTTCTAGATGGATCACTTCAATCTCTGGCTCCACTGTGACATTCCCCCGGTGTGTCTGTTCTTCACATGGCCATGTTCCTTTAGTGTCTCTTTTTCTAAGGACACCAGTCATATCGGGCCCACCCTACTCAACTATTGCCTCATTTGAACTAATTATAACGGCAACGCCCCTCTTTCTAAATAAGGTTACATTCTGAGGTCCTAGGGGGAAAGACTTCAACATAGCTTTTTGTGGGGGGACACTATTCAACCCATTAACATTATCCTATTACTTGAATCATGATGGTATTCTTTGCCGCCTTCTGAAATATAATTTTACGTGAGCAAAAATCTCCTCAGATTTCCTAAGAACAATGAAAAGAAAACAAACCATAATTATTTGGAACGTTAAATCAGTATGTGTATATTTATACATCAACATAAAATATTGAGATCTCTGAATAAAGTCCTAAAAATATTCTTAAACATTTGACAAAAGCATTGATTTTCATCACTCTGTCTTGGTTTTCCTAGCTAGTGTAGCCTCGTGTTTAAGCAATCTGTTGAAGTTTACCATAATTTCAGGGCAGATTTTTCCATAGAAAATTCCAAGGTAAGCAGTGAAGCACTAACTCCAGACTCAGGCTCTTTTGATTGCAAGAATCTGTCCCTTTGTCCCTGAGAAACAGGGACAATAAAACATCTCTCACTATGCTAGGCAGAGAGGAGCAAAGCTCTCTAGATGCGGTGAGAACAAGCCCATTAACTAGTTTGAACCCGGATCGCCCATCCTCACAGATTGTACCTTTTCAAGATGGCCACAAAAATACATCCCCTCCCATCTGCTCTACTTGTAATGCGACATTGACACCGTTCCACTGGGAAGTGGAGAATATGGACAGGGTTTAGGGACTGGCTGCTAATGAACGCAACACCCGGGAAGCAGAGTTGAGTGACTTCCAAGATAAGATCATAAAAGACATACAGCCTCTGCTTGGCTTTCTCTGTCCTTCCCATCTCGCGCTCCCTTCCTGCCTTTCTGCCTCTCTGTCTTTCCCTCCATTTCTCTTTCTGTCCCTGTCTGTCTCTGTCTGTCTCTCTTTCTCTCTTTCTCTTTCTCCCTCTCCCTTCCCACCCCCCTCACTTTCTCCCAGGACCCTCACCTGTGGAACCCAGCTGCCATGTTGTAGACCACGTTTTGGAGCCCAGGCCAAAAGGAGAGGCCACACGTGGGTGTTTGAGTCGGCAACTCCAGCTACACTCATGGCCATCAGCCAGCATCAACCTCCAGACAAGCTGCAGGAACAAGTCTTCAGATTATGTGAGCTGAGGCCCAGACATCATGGAGCAGAGGCAAGCTGTCCCCACTGTTCTCTGGACACATTCTTGCCCAACAGAATTCACGAGCATAATAACTGGTGGCTTCATGCCTCTACATTTTCTGCATAGCCATGGTTACTGGAATGCCATATATCCAGCAAAATAGCAAGTTGTAAAGCTAGATTCTTAAGTGACATATTTGTTGATGTTGCTGGAACTTTACCCTGGCCTCTGAGAGAGGCAATCTTTTAGAAGCAAAGAGAAAGCTATACTAAGGCTGAAAGGTTCTCGGAATCTAAGGAGTTCTAGGCTGCCAATAGGTAAAGCATTGAATACAGACGTCTCTCATATTTTGTTGGGATAACTACTATATTCTTATATAACTGATAAGAAAAACCTTCCTCCTTCCCTCCGTCCTTCCTTACTTCCTTTATTTCTTTTTCAGGGATTTCTGTGAATGAATGTATGAATGGCAGAAACAAACAAACAAACAAACAAACAAAACACTGAGGGTGAAGAAATAAACTCATTTTTAAAATTCAAGGTAGTATTAGCACGTTATCTAGGTTAAAAATCAATTATATGCAACTCTTAGAATTTGTCTTCTTTCCTACCTGGGCATTCTCAGTGAACTTCTCAATTGAAACAACAAATTCATCTAAAGCTCCTATTTATAATGTATAAAGGGGCACCTGGGTGGCTCAGTCGGTTAAGCGTCCGACTTTGGCTCAGGTCATGATCTCACAATTCAGGAGTTTGAGCCCCGCTTTGGGCTCTGTGCTGACAGCTCAGAGCCTAGTACCTGTTTTGAATTCTGTGTCTCCCTCTCTCTCTCTGCCTCTCCCCGGCTTGTGTGTGTGCTCTCTCTCTCTCTCAAAAATACATAAACATTAAAAATTTTTTTAAATGTATAAAACCTCCTAATTAAAGACAATGATGCATTAAAATGGGATCCAACTGTTTATTTTATTTTATTTTTATTTTTTTAACGTTTATTTATCTTTGAGAGAGAGAGAGCGCAGGGGTGGGTGGAGAGAGAGGGAGACACAGAATCGGAAGCAGGCTCCAGGCTCTGAGCCATCAGCACAGAGCCCAACGCAGGGCTCGAACTCACGGACCGTGAGATCGTGACCTCAACCGAAGTCGGATGCTTAACCAACTGACCCACCCAGGCGCCCCTTATTTTCTGTTTTAAAGTTGTTATTTAAATTCCAGTTACGGGGCGCCTGGGTGGCTCAGTCGGTTGAGTGTCCGACTTCAGCTCAGGTCATGATCTCGTGGTCCATGAGTTCGAGCCCTGAGTCAGGCTCTGGGCTGATGACTCAGAGCCTGGAGCTTGCTTCCGATTCTGTGTCTCCCTCTCTCTCTGCCCCTCCCCCGTTCATGCTCTGTCTCTCTCTGTCTCAAAAATAAATAAATGTTAAAAAAAATTTTTTTTTTAAAAATAAATAAATAAATAAATTCCAGTTAGTTAGCATACAGTGTAATATTAGCTTCGGGTGAACAATATAGTGATTCAACCCTTCCAGACATCGCCCAGAGTTCATCACAGTGAGTTCACTCCTTAATCCCCAACACCTACTTCACCTATTCAATTGTTCACGTTCAATCAATGATCGTGACAGCTGCAACAAGGTCACTGCTGAACAACCAGAGAGTGATAAATCTTTAAAAATGGGAGAGGTTATTTACTTAACCAGAGTGGAGAAGTGACTTGCCCATGATTAGAAATTTGAAACTATCTTTAAAATCCACATCTAACCCACCACTCTCACCCCACGCACTGGTCTTTGGCAACTTGCTGAGGACAAACGCCTTGGGTTAGAAAATGCAGTTCGGATCATAAGATTGAGAACAGGGATATTCTTGTGGTGGTGGCAGGTTGGAGAGGGACCAGAGATGGACGTGGAAACAAGAGGGTCCCTATTGATCCGTTTTTCACTTATTTAAGTTTTTATTTAAATGCCTGAATTAACATGCAGTGTAATATTAGCTACAGGTGTACAGTGTAGGAAACCCATTTTTTTCAGGGCAGCATCTTATTTTTAAATCCATTTCAACCTACTCATGTTTAAAGAAAGTGCCAAGTTTCATATTCCCTATATCTCAAGTGCAGCAAAATGTACAATTCTCTGTGCAGCCATTGGTCCCCATGCAACACGTTTCCTTTTATACACAGTCCTAATGGCTCAATGGGACCTTCCTTGATCTAAGCCTTCCTCTTACTTGTGTGGTGGAATCATGATGTTTTTTTAAAGTTTATTTATTTATTTTGAGAGAGAGAAAGAGAAAGATAGCATGCACGAGCAGGGGAGGGGCAGAGAAGAGACAGAGAGAATCCCAAACAGGCTCCACACTGTCAGTGCAGAGCCTGACCTGGGGCTCGATCCCACAAACCGTGAGATCATGACCTGAGCCTAAATCAAGAGTCAGATGCTTAACCAACTGAGCCACCTGGGTGCCCCGGAATCATGATTTTTAAGCTACATCTTTAATGTGTCAGGAGTTTTCAATAATTGAATAATCGTTCTAAAAACATATCCCTTCTTCCTTTCATTTTATTGACGTTTTCTTTCTAGGCTGTCTTTCTAGGTGTTTCCTCAGCGTTGTAAGTTCATCTTGAATCATTCTCTGCACTTAGACCTGTTTCATTTGTGCAGATAAATCTGTTTTAGACATTTCCCAAGGCGGAAGAGGGTCTGGGGTCTGGGGAATGTGCTTTCACCTTTAAGCTGGGTTAAGCTTTGAAAATGCTTTAACGAGTTTTAGATTCCTGTCTGATTAAGAGCTGCTCCAAGTAATAAGTAGGAGAGAGGCAGAAACTGAAGCCACACATTCGTGGATATGCGTGTTAAAGACCCTTTATATCCCGGCTCTGTGATTCTAGGAATTCTAAAAATCAAATTGTAGCCCTTTTATTCAGATTATATATAAATATATAATGTATATATATATGCATATATATTTATTTATTTATTATATATATATAATTTATATATATTTATTATATAAATATAATATATAAATTATATATAATATAAATATAATATATAAACATAAATATAAAAATGTAAAATATAAAAATATAAATATAAATAAATAAATTCTAGGAATTCTAAAAATCAAATTGTAGCCCTTTTATTCAGATTATATATATATGTATATATATATTTATTTACTTATTTTGTATATATATTTATTTATATTTATTATATATATTTATTTAATATATATGTATATATATTTATTTATAATATAAATATATCTATTTATTTATACATATATACATATATACACCCCAAGCAGGCTCCAGGCTGTCAGCGCAGAGCCCGATGGAGACTCGATCTCACAACCTGAGCCAAAATCAAGAGTTGGACACTTAAACTGACTGAGCCCCCTGGGCGCTCCTCACTCAGTATCTTTTAACGAAGCTGTTCCACTTTATTGGAAGCTCTTACTTCTCTGAGTCTCTAGTCACCTGGTTTCCCTCATATGTCTCTGGCGTTCTTTACGTCTTCTCTGGTGCATTCTCCTTTCAGCTTGATCTCGGACGTAACGGAGGGCCCTCAGAGGATAGTTCTAGGTCCTCTTCTCTACCTACATCACCTCTCTAAGGAAATAACCTTGTCCTATGGCTTGGGATTGCTAGATATGCCATCCCAGGTTCTCCATCACACCAAATATCAACTTTGTATTCATTATCTCCATTTGGCTCTCCAAAAACGCATCTCAGAGATAACGTTAATTTTCTCCTACCCTCCAGACTGTTTCCTCCCCCAGGCCTCTCAGTCTTAGATAACGACGTCTCTCTCCAGGCAAGGGCTCAAGCCTTGAGTTTTCTTTTCTACTCTCTCTGTGAGTCTGGGGGCTTTCTCTTCCACATTTATCTCAACTCTGTCTACCACATTCCACCTTCATTGTTAGCATGCTAACCCAAGCCACCATCATCACTTACTTGGGTGATTGCAATTGCCTCTGAATGTCTCCCTACCTCCACTCTCCCCGCTACAATCCATTACCACCCAGCAACCGGAGAGATGTTTTTAAAATATAAATCAGATCTTGTCATCACCATGCTTAAAACCATCCAGGTATCTCCTTTCCAAAAGCACTGAGAATAAAATGTACCTCTTTCCCCCCAATTTGCAAGACTCCAGTTGACTTGGCCCCTACCTAACTCCTTGTCACCTTACATCGTTTCTCCCTCACTTCTATCCGAGTCACGTTGGCTGCCTTTTTGCCAATATGCCACTATGCTTTCCACCTCAGGATCCTCGTATATCCTTTCTCTTTTATCCCTTTGCATAGCTTGTTCCTTCTTATTTATCAGCTCTTAACTGATAGGTTACTGTTTCCCTTAGATCAAACTTCCCTGATGACTTTGTTCAAAGGGAGTCCTACTTCTCATCACCACACCCAGTTCTTGCCCAGCAAAGCCCTGGCTACAAGTTCTAATTACAGGCTTGTACCTGTTCTCATTTGTCATTATTCATCTCCCACAAGAACGTGAGTGCCCTGAGAGCAGGGACTTTCTCTGTCTTATTAATAGCTGCATCACTGTTGCCTAGAGCAATGCCTGCCTTCAATTGTGTTCAATAAGTATTTGTTGAATGAATGAATGAATGAGTGAATGAATGAATGAACGAGTTTTTAGTTTATTCAAACCATTTGTTTTTCCTTGATTGCCTGCCAATCTACTCCTTGACAAAATATCTGGCTGTTAGACTAAGGAACATGTTTCTTTTTCAAGTTGTGTTCAAAGAGGATGTAGAAATTTAGCAGATTAGAGGGAGCTGCTAGCTTTTGTGTTTTAGCTTTTAAGAAGTATATCCCTTAGGGGCGCCTGGGTGGCGCAGTCGGTTAAGCGTCCGACTTCAGCCAGGTCACGATCTCGCGGTCCGTGAGTTCGAGCCCTGCGTCAGGCTCTGGGCTGATGGCTCGGAGCCTGGAGCCTGTTTCCGATTCTGTGTCTCCCTCTCTCTCTGCCCCTCCCCCGTTCATGCTCTGTCTCTGTCTGTCCCAAAAATAAATAAAAAACGTTGAAAAAAAAATTAAAAAAAAAAAAAAAGAAGTATATCCCTTAATGAGGGTGAATAACCAAAGCTTGAGTTATGAGAGCGATCAGACTTTCACTAAGCAAAATCTAATCTTTTCTGTTTTCTCTCCCTTTTGTGAATTTTATTTGGCCTGAATTCAGACTGTGGCCATAGCTATGGAAGCTATTGCTTGGATGCAGTTTTCAACTATTGAAATCCTAGAACTCCTAGAATTTGTTTATTTTCAAATACATGGGTCCCAAGACTATGCGTTGCTGACTCTTCCTATTCCAAGAATTACAAAATAAAGATGCTGACTTGGAATTCATTGCAATAATACCTTGAGATATGAGCTTGTATCTATAAAACACTGATGTAATGCTATAAGCTCATAATATAAATGGATACAAAACCATCTGTGTTTTGTGGCACATTACTTTTGTGTGTGTGTGATTCCAAAGTAAAGAGTGAAACAAAGTTGCAACTAGCAGGTGTGTTGTTTCAAGCATACAGCTCAGCAGCCCTAAATCCAGACTTGATGAAATGCCCACAAAAACCGAAGGTGGGGTTAAGACATTACACTCAACACGCCAGAAAATAGAAAAGAAGTACCTCTCCAATGTTTTAGGGGGCAAATGATAAATTGAATATAAAACTTTGCGGGTCAAGATAAAAGATCCTGTGTAAAATATTTTTATCAGAAGGAAAGAGAAACAGAAGAAGAGGGAGGGCGAGAGACAGAAAGGCAGGGTCTGATGAAGAGCTGGTGCGTCTGAGCTAGCTTAAGCAGTTGAACTCAGTCTCTTGGGCTGTGTGCAAGCGAGAAAATAATAGTCAATATTTATTTACCATTTACTCCGGTTTTCCACACTTTGCAGTGTGTATTCAGCTCTGAGAATTGTGAAACCACGGTTAGGATTACAGGTGCAATCCGAGTTCAGAAAGGCTAACGGTGAGTGTGGACTGGAGAAGCTGGGAATCATGTTACGGAAGGGTTTGGACTTCTGCAAGATATTCTGCTAAATCATAGGATTTCGATGCAGAAAGAAGAGCACAGAGGAGGGAGTATGAAGGGAGACATACCAAGAAGCAAACGCACAAAAAAGTTTGGAAAAAGATGTGAGACTTCCCTACTTCCAGGGAAAAGCCTAAAAGGGTACCTTGATTGAAACCAAGGAACATTTTATGTAGTTGTAAGAAATGAATAGAATGACGGGGGTACCTGCGTGTCTCGGTCAGTTGAGAATCTGATTCTCGATTTCGGCTCAGGCCATGGCCTCACGGCTGGGTTCGTGAGATGGAGCCCTGGGTCAGGTTCCGCGCTGACAGCACAGAGCCTGCTTGGGATTCTCTCTCTTTCCCTCTCTCTCTCTCTCTCTGCCCCTCACCTGCCCGTGGCCCCCACCTCTCAAAATAAATAAATACATTAAAAAAAAAAAAAAAAGGAACGAAGCTTCAGGGCTTTGAACTCCAGGTGCATAACGAGTGGGCTGGCAGAAGCTCTTGGAAACTTCCAGCAAGGGTGTCATGAAGGAAGAGTGTGTTTTAAGAAGAGAACACTTGATATTTATCAGGCAAGATGGGTTAGTCGCAAGGAGGTAAGCTTGGAGTCAAACTACGATGCTGTTTCTATAGTAAGGATGTAAGATGTAATCAATCAAGGGTTTGTACTCTGACGGGGCTGATGTTAATAGAGTTTATCTCCATTAAATAACTTACTCAAGGTCAGATGGTGGAGCCAGCATGTGTTTGTTTTAGAGAACTGTGTTTCTACTTTTATTTGATTTTTTTCCTCCTCATCTGGAAACCTAACGTTGGTTTGTGTGTGTTCCTATTTCAAAGACCAGGGCTGAGTAGGTAACGGCCAAAGCAGAAAGTGATGGCCTGTTCTGTCGGAGTTCTCTTCCTTCATGCTTAAAAGTTGAGTATTGGTTTCAGATAAGTGAAAGATGAGGTCCTGATGACAAACAGCAGCCTAATAAAGACGGATAGGGGCGCCTGGGTGGCTCAGTCGGTTGAGCTTCCGACTTCAGCTCAGGTCATGATCTCGCGGTCCGTGAGTTCGAGCCCCCCGTCGCGCCCTGTGCTGACGGCTCGGAGCCTGCAGCCTGCTTCCGAGTTCGTGTCTTCCTCTCTCTCTGACCCTCCCCTGTTCATGCTCTGTCTCTCTCTGTCTCAAAAATAAATAAACACTAAAAAAAAAAAAAGACTGATAATGCGTGGTTACCAGCTGGTTAAGGCAAGCTTCAGTAAGTTGGCTCTCGGTGAGTTCCTTTGGGTCGTCGTGACCTGGGCTGGAGAGGAATCACAAACCAGAGGTCTCCAGAGCAAGGGAGGCCAGCCCAGGCATGTTCCAAACAATATCCTGGTGCTGCACAGAACCAGCGTTAAGAGACTCGAGCAATTTAGAGGCAGCCTAAAACAAATTTCCAACGGCAGAGTCAGAGAATAACATGGGCTTCGAGTCGAGGATACAGCTCGAGGTTTAGAGTCAGATTTGAAAGCCCGGAGAACTCTCTTTATAAAGAAAAACAGAAGCTCACAGTCCTGTTTCATTACCCACCCGTGCTTTTGAGCCATGAACTTTCCCCCACTTCGGAAACTTCTCTGGAAAATTCATTTCATGCTTGTCTACTCCAGTAAAACCCTTGACTGAACTGTTACAAAACAGGCGACTTGGCGAAGGGAGTGTGAGAAATCACCCGACACGGTGAAGCCAGTTGGCATTCTCGAGAGCCATGTGCCTGCGACCTTTGCTTTACCTGTAATCTTGGACTGTGACCTTCTGCCAGCAGAGGGGGCGTTTTGATTGTTCTTGTGCCAGGTGGCCAGGAGGCGGTCACAGGCTCATGCATCTGGGTCTTTGACATGCTGAGGAGCACCAACCAGGCGGAGGGAGGATTATATGTGCCCGGGTTTCAGGCTCAGAACTCACCAGCGCCTGAGAGGCGGTCTTAGGAAACTTGCTGGGTACCTCTCACATCTCCTCAAAAGCATCACATCTCAATCTCTTCTTGGATTGTTTTTCTTACAAGGGTGTGCCTGCGTCAATTACCTCATTGCTACTAATGCTGCTTTGAAACTAATGTGATAAAACATCCCCTGCTCCTCTATGCAGATTTCTACCCAGCAACCCTCATGTGGATCCTTCGCCAGACACCTTCCTCTTCTCCAGCACAGTTGTTTCAGAACGGCATCTGTTGTCTCAAGGTCTCACCCATTCTTACCCCCTCGCTCCCTGTAGATGGCCCAATTTCTTCTTCCCCCAAGAAAAGTCTGTATTCTCAGTAAGAATTTATTGAGCACCTGCCGTGATGTAGGACTTGTGCAGAATTTTTGGAAAACAAATATGGATGAGGCATGATCTTGGCTCTGGATGGGCTTTGAGCGGACTATAGGAGAATAGATATGAGATGAGTGTAGTCCAACCATGTAGGCAAACGGATGGATGGATAGATGGATGGATGGGTAGGGCAAAGGGAATGTAGAAGAGGGGTCATTATTTCCACTTGGAAAGGCAAGAAAAGCTCCACTACAACCATCTCAGGTGGGCTTCCTAAATTCCTTTGCCTCTGCTTTCAAAATTATCAATAGCTGTAGATAATTCTTACCATCTTGCTCCCTATCTTAGAAGAGGTATCTACACATTTCTAAGGTTCATCCTTCACGTGGCTCTTAAACACAAACTTCATCCTCCAGGACGTAAGTGAGGTAAAAGAATTACAAAAATATTGTAAAACAACAATATGGAAATATGAAGAAAGAAAAAATACCTCCCATAACCCAGCCAACTTAACATTGCCGCCATCATTGGTGTGTGTGTATTTTAATCTCTTTTCTTCTCCTTTGTATGTTTCAAAAGTTATAACCACAACCCTTTGTGTTCACGTCCAACCTCTAGTCCCCCCGCCCCCGGGACCTGACTCTTTCCAATTCTACATCTTGATCATCTTTCCCACTGGAAAGTCCCATTCACTTCCCTACTCATTTAAATCTCACCCACCCTACGACACAGGAAGTCAAACCATTTCCTTAACCAAACTAGACTGTTCTTAAAGATTCTTCAATGACGCACTAAGAAGGCCAACTCACTTTCATTTTTTTAAAAATGTTTATTTACTTTTGAGAGAGAGAGACAGACAGAGTGTAAGCTGGAAAAAGGGCAAGAGCGTGAGCAGGGGAAGGGGCAGAGAGAGGGAGACACAGAATCCGAAGCAGGCTCCAGGCTCCGAGCTGTCAGCACAGAGCCCGACGCAGGACTCGGACTCACAAACCGGGAGATCATGACCTGAGCGGGAGTCAGACGCTTAACCAGCTGAGCCACCCAGTGCCCCTCACTTTCCTCTTTGATCCCTTTCTTCTGTCTCTAACTTTTCTCCCTTGACTGTCTTGGCCATCTATTTCTGAAATTAATTTGTTTTGTTTCCCTACACTCTGATAACGCTTTTCTCCATCTTTTTCTGACATTAGTCCCTCCCCTCTCTGCCCACCCTTTACAGACTGGTGGTTCACAGGGTCTCTCTAACTGCCAACTTCACTCACTCAAAACTCTCCTTGGGCCCCTTCTAGAGACTGAGTACTTCCAGATCTGTATCTCTACCTGGGCTCTTTGCCTGAACCTCAGCCCCGCTTACTACTGGTCACCTTTATCCTAGATACCGCCGACTCAACATTTGCAAACCGGATTCCTCTCTTTCTTGCCTAGCTTCTTCAAAAGTTTTACCACCCACCTAGTCTCCCATGCTAGAAGAATGGGCATCATCTTCATTTCCTCTTTCTTTCTTAGTCAAGCAAATTCCTTCTGCAAAATGTATCTCAAATCCACGGCTTGTTCTCACTGCCACTTTTAAAACTCAGACTCTAGTTTTTATCTGGTCTATTAGATAGTCTGCTAGTAAAGCTACTGCTTTCGATTTCTTTTTGCAGTGCTTTCCCTCTTCCATGCTTTTGTCACAAATTATATTTCTGGAATACAGATATCTTTTTTAAAACAAAATCGCTTCTTCAATTACAAAAATGTTCATGATTTTCCACTGCCTGCACCAAAATTCAGATTTCTTACACGGCACTCAAGGCAGTATGTAATTTGCTCCCAATCTATTTTTTTCCACGCTCATTTCTTTCCTACCCCTTCCCCCACCCACCCTTCCATGTTGTTGACTGCATGCTGTTCTGTTGTCCCAAGCATGCCTTGAATTCTTGTACCTCATAGGACCTAGTGTGGTTTTCCCTCTGCCTAGAAATACCTTGTGCATTGTCAAAATTATATTCATGCTTTTAAGCCCAGTTTCAACATCACCTTGTGCGTGAAGTCCTCCCAGACCTGGTTTTCTCTTGTCCCCTGGGAAATCAGTGGCTCCCTGTCCTCTGTGTTCTTTTTTTTTTTTAATTTCTTATTATGTTTATTTATTTTGAGAGAGAGAGAGAGCAAGAGCGCAAGTGGGGGAGGGCGGAGAGAGAGAGAGACAGACAGACAGACAGACAGAATCCGAAGCAGGCTCCAGGCTCTGAGCTGCCAGCACAGAGCCCAACACGGGGCTCAAACTCGTGAGTGTGAGATCATGACCTGAGCCGAAGTCGGATGCTCAACCGACTGAGCCACTCAGGCGCCCCCCTCTCCTCTGTGTTCTTACACCAGCATGGCTCCCAAACCTGGCTGTGCACTAGAATTAACTGGGAAGTTTTTAGAAGATCCTGATGCCTGGGCCTCACCTCATACCATTTGTACCAGAATATTTGAGGGTCAGCTCTTTGCATTAGTCATGCATTTTGACATTCAGGTCCCAGGTGCTTAGAATTTGATAAGTTCAAATCTTGATTCATGATTCATGGCACACTCCTCCTATCAACACTGTCCACGCATGTCTCTCTTTCAACTTAATTTTAATTATTTAACAAATACCTGTGAACCTACCACCTGACTGAAGAAGCAGATTTGTAACCTCTAAGGAGGTTATTATCTAGAAGCTTCTCATCTATTTGCCTGCACCTGAGGCAACCACTACCCTGAAATTTTATGGTTTTGCTTAAAAAATGTTATATATGTGGGGTGCCTGGGTGTCTCAGAGAGTTAAGCGTCCAAGTCTTGATTTCGGCTCAGTTCATGATCTCAGGGTTTGTGAGATCGAGCCCTGCCTTGGGCAGTGTGGAGTCTGCTTGGGATTCTCTCTCTCCCTCTCCCTCTGTCCCTCCTCTGCTTGCACACATGTCCTCTCTCTCTCTTTCTCAAAATAAGTAAACTTTAAAAATGTTATATATGTATATACAATATTTAATGTTATATATAATATATAATTGCATAACACGATATAATTATATATTTATATATAAATTATTGTGTATAATATATATACTCATGGTACCTATTATCTAGATCTATATATATCTATAAACATATATACAGTGTGTGTGTATATACATATATATATGTATATATATATATATATATATATATATATATATATAAACAGGTACCAACCATATATGTTACTAAGGTTTGTTTGTTTTTTTTATAAAAGACAGATAGCTCTCCAGGCACTGGTGTTTGTCCAAAGCTCTGGGTGATTCTCGTCCACAGCCAGGGGAGAGCAGCTAGCTCTCAGAGCACTTTGTACGTAGCCTCTATTCCAGTCGTCTCCCTGGGTCACCTCTGTGAGCCGCTGACTAGTCTTTCTTTGGCTCTGACTTTGGGAGCCATGCCTCACTCTGGCTTTTCTGGAGGTAGTCCGTCAGTCCCTGGCCTCTGATCCGTTCACTTTGGGTGCCCTGTTCTCATCTCTCTCTACGTCTGGAATCATTCTGCTGGGCTCTTTCTCTGATGGCACTTTGTCGAAGAAGTCTGTCACCCTGCACCCTGTCTCTGTCCCCTTTTCAGTTTGCTCTTTTGTCTCCGCCCCACTCTCACAGCGTTTACTCTCAATATTAGCAAAGGAAAGCAAGTAAAGTTGCAAAGACTTGTATATGAAAAATCATATATAGGAGAGGAATAAAATGAAAAATGTTCCCTGTATCTTTAGCTTCTAATGACTGGGAAGGCAGAACTGGGGTTTAATGAAACCACAATTGTACAGAAATGGGAAGTGGGTTGTTCTTGAACACGTGGACTAGTGGGGCATCTCAGTGAAAGAAATTGGCTTTTATCTCTGAGTATGTATCCTTAGCCCCCCTTCCTTTATTGCTTCACTTAATGATCGCAAATAAACTGTGTGCGGCCAGGTAGATTACATGCCATTTATCGAAACAGGTCACAAACGGTCCACAGGGAAAGCAAGACTCACCTTATTCTGGGTTGACCTAGTTCTGGGACAAGGAATTCCGTTCTTGTCTGTGTCCCCAAAATGTCGAGGTTTTCAAATAGCCAACGAAGACAGTGCACGGTGTGACCTGCAGTGTTTGCGTCTTGAGAAAATTCACAAAGATACTTTGGAATAGAGTTGGGACTTCCTTCCTCACCAGATGGCATTGTTGACTGACAGGACAGGTGAACCAACAAGGTCTCTGGAGCACCTGCACCTGATTCCTGAGATTTTCCTCATGCTACGGAAAAGGGAGTAAAGCAGGGACAAAGATTTTTTTTTTCTCAGCTAAGAGCCATTGATGGAAAAGGTGGAAAATCAGCTGAGTATCACATAAAGTTTTTTAAAAAGCCCACTTAGATTTTCCTTTTGTTCCTTTTAATAAGAAATATAACATATTCAATTTCTCTTTTTGCTTCTTTTCTCTTCTTTCCTTTTCTTTCTGTCCTTCCTTCCTTCCTTCCTTCCTCCCTCCTTCCCTTCCTTCCTTCTTTCCTTCCTTTCTTCTTCTCTTTCTTCCTTCCTTCCATCCATCCTTCCTTCCTCTTTCTTCCTTTCTTTTCTTTCTTTCCTTCTTCCCTCCTGCCCACCTTCCTTTTTTCTTTCTTTCTTTCTTTCTTTCTTTCTTTCTTTCTTTCTTTCTTTCTTTCTTTTTCTTCTGTCAAATAGTTGTCCTTTAGTTGTAATGTTAAAAATCTCTTCTCTCTCAGGCAGGTGTATGTGTCAGGATCTTTTCAGTTCTATAAACTACCAACTTACACAGAGACAGACTAAATACATTGAAATGAAGTGTTCTCTGCACTACTGAATTGGGATCTGAAGCTAAGTCTGCTGAGTAAATAAAATAGTATAGTATTTGTAAGTGAAATAGTCCCAGTACTCATACTGATTTTTTTTTAGTGGTTCAAATGCAAAGTATTGTAATAGCTTCCAGTTTGTCTCAGAAGACCAAAGAGGTTCTTATTTAGAAACCATTGCAATAAGCCTGCTATTACTGGGGTGCATTGGAAATCAACAAGTGAATGAAACTGTTGTCTTGGAGTTTGAGTTTATTAAATAACATTTGAACATAATTGGCAGGAATTCTTAAATTCTAAAATTCTTTCCTGTGTCTCTAGCCCATCTGCCAAGCTGATCCTCAGGAATATATTTTTAAAATCTTTTTAAAATGTTAATTGGGGAGAGAGAGAGAGAGAGAGAGAGAGAGACAGAGAGGAAGGGAGACACAGAATCCAAAGCAGGCTCCAGGCTCTGAGCTGTCAGAACAGAGCTCAATGCGGGGCTCCAACCCAGGAATGAGAGATTATGGCCTGAGCCCAAGTCGGAGGTTTAACCAACCGAGCCACCCAGGTGCCCTAACCCTCAGGAATCTTGAACAATAATGTATTGGGATGCTTTGTGAGTTGGGTTGCACCAGAGGTCTCCAGTCCTGCTTGCACACGTGCCTTGGCAGACGTGTGCATGCCATCCATGCGTGCACAGGGATGTACGTCCCCGTGGCTGGCCGGTCCTCAGCCTGGGTCTAAAAGAAACTCTGGCTTTTAAAAGGGCCGTTCTCTTTTTCTTTTAAACCATGATCTTAACATTGAATCCAAAGCCCAGACAAACATGACGTCAGGGGACAGCGCAGCAGGGCAGTTTGAGAGGATTAGATTTCTTTAAATTACAAAAACAGTAAGAGCCGGAGGTCTTCAAAGTCAACATTTTATAATCTGAGTCACGCTTGTGTTTTTGCTCCTTTGCTTAGAAAAACAATATTGTCAGAGTTGACCTCAAATCTGTGTAGCAGCACGTGACGCAGATGGAGAGAAGTGTGCAAACGCTAGGCAGCATCTAAGCAGGGGTCCTCCTGCCCTTGGGATCCATACCAGGGATGGAAGTTCTGACGGTTGAGAATAATCATATTCTTCACTCATAGCGGAAGAACATTGAAATAAGAACAATGTATTACATAATACATTGATGTAAAGGTTTACTTTAACATCCATTCATGACAAAAACTCTCCACAAAGGAGGCTTAGAGGGAACATACCTCCACGTAATAAAGACCACATAATGAAACATCCACAGCTAACATCATGCTCCACGGTGAAAATCTGAGAGTTTTTCCTCTAAGATCAGGAACAAGACAAGGCTCTTCTCACCACTGCTAGTCAACACAGTACTAGAATCCTCGCCATAGATATCAGACAAGAAAAAGAAAGCAGAGGCATCCAAATCGGTAAGGAAGGACAAAAGCTTCCAGTATGTGCAGGTGCCGTGATGCCACATAGAGAAAACCCTGAAGACTCCATCCAAAAACTAGAGGAAACTGATAAATAAACTCAGTGAAGTTACAGGATAAAAAATTAACCTGCAGAAATCGATTGCATCTCTACACACTAATAACAAAGTCACAGAGAGAGAAATTAAGAAAAACAATCCCATGTACAATTGCCAAACTACCAAAAAGAATAAAATATCTAGGAATAAACCTGACCAAAAAAATAATAAGGTTCACCGCTCAGAACCCAAACACTGAGAATAGGTGAATAGACCCGCCACCAACCCCCTACTGACTCACCTGTCTCGTAACCTTCTGAAATCCAACTCAGTGCAGTGATCCTCAAGATGTGGTTCCCAAGCCAGCAGTGGCAGCACCACTTGAACCTGATAGAAAAGCAAATTCTCAGGTTCCACCCCAGATTTGCTGAATCAGACACTCAGAGGGGGGTGAGCCAGGAATGCGTGCTTCAGCAACCCCTCCAGGTGATTCTGAGTAGGCTCAAGTTTGAGGACCCCTGGTTTATACACTACACGATTAGAAAGACCATCGGGTGTCTGAATATAAGCCGACCGTATGGCATGGCTTAATGAGAGGACGTATAAATCAAGAGGGTCTCTGCAACACCTGGCCTTTATTCTTAACATCTTTCTTGTGCCAAAACAAAGGGAGTTATGCAGAGATGGAGAAACTGTTTCTTTCCAGCCAAGGTCCATTGATGTAAAAGGCAGAAAACCAATTGGGTACCATATAAAGGAAAAAAAAGAAAAAAAAAACATTTAAGTTATATTTTTTGTTCCTTATAATAAAAAATATATTCAATTGGCTCTTTTTCAGTTAATGAGGAGGAACAGTAAGACAAAGCTGGGAAAAATAACTTGGTTTTCTACTATAGTTATTTAAGGGAGACGTGCCAGATTTTATGAAGGAGCCAATTTTCTTGAAGGGCAAAGGCTTTCATTATATTCTTCAGGTACCTAGCTCACTCCTCAGTCTGAACTAGTTGCATAACAGATAGTCACTAAAATTAAGGGAAAAGATAAAAATAAAATTAAAAAGTAAAAAAAAAAAAAGGTGAAAAGAAAAAAATTGAAAAAATACCCCAGGGAGAAATATAAACACGAGATGCTGAGGAAAAAAAATAGAAATGACATAAAGAGCAGGAAAGCAATCAAGTAGAAAATAGAAGAAAATGGCAGAAGGAAAAGGCAAAAGGGTGATACAAATGAAGAACTGAAATGATTTATAAACTATATCAGGGCGCCTGGGTGGTTCAGTCGGTTAAGCATCCGACTTCGGCTCAGGACATGATCTCGAGGTCCGTGAGTTCAAGCCCCACGTCCGGCTCTGTGCTGACCGCTCTGAGCCTGGAGCCTGCTTCAGATTCTGTGTCTCCCTTTCTCTCTCTGCCCCTCCCCTGTTCATGCTCTGTCTCTCTCTGTCTCAAAAATAAACGTTAAAAAAATTTATAAGAGTAAGGCTCATGAACTTCAAGTTCAATGATCAAGTTACAAAGGTATACAACATTTCCTCTTTTAAAAATTATTTCTAAAAATCCGTGTTCAAAATGGTGGCCGAATTTCAAGGACTACGAAGCTGGCTCTTAGGGACACAGGAGTGTCACAGAGTACTCAAGTCAAGGAGGAAAGGTAGCTGTGAGGATTCTATGTCAACAGAAGAGGGGGGAGGGAGAGTTGGATTTTTTTTTTTTAATCTTCAATTTTGCTGAGAAAACTTCTCAGAGTTTCAATTTATAACAGCTGTTTCACAGATATGTAAGCATGGGAAACATGGCTCACTGGACCAAGGCCTGTGAATTCTCACCTTGAACCAAAACTCATTTCAGCTTCTTAACCAGTCACCACCCTATTTCATGCCTGGTTTCATCTCAGCAAGGAGCATTTGCTCTAATGCCACTCAGTGTGGTAACCGAATAGTTCAAGGGCAGTTGTAAGCAGAGTTGGACTAAGGGGGAAATGTAATCCGCCCTAAGTGTTGGCGGAAGACATTCCATCCACCCCCAAGAAGAAAACTACTTGTTCAAGAAAAGACATCAGAAAGCATAAACTACCACAAACACACACACACACAAACACACACACACACACACACACACACACACACACACAGCAGAGCTGGCAGCCACATCTTAGAAGTAGGAAGAATTGACCCAACTCTACAAGACGGTCGTTTTCCCAGCTAACTCTTGCATCTCAGAAATCGCTAGCCCTCCATGCAGCTTAACTGGATGCTAGACCTGCGTTTTGTCACCTCAGGCAATAAACAAAAAGAGGGCACCAAGGAGAAACAACCCACACTGCCATCGTCACCACACGTTATACATTCATGTGTCATCTGTTCAAACCCGTAGAATGTGCACCACCAAGAGTTAACTATGGGCTTTGGGTAATGATGTATCAATACGGGTTCACCAACTGTAATAATGTACCACCGTGGTGGGGGACAGTGATAACGGGGGAGGCTGTGCCTGTCCCCACACACCTCTGTCTCCTCCTCTCAGTTTTGCAGTGAACCTTAAACTGCTCTAAAATAACTGTTAAAAACACACACACACACACTTCCATTCCTGCTTTTTGAATCCAATCAAATGTTTTTCTCTATCACTAGGCTGGAACCTCCAATAATGTCAATGATGAGATATTTAGTGGACCGGTGGGAAAATGGAACCTACCTTACAGACAATTCCGAAACTTCTTAAGCTTGTTTAAACTTGCCATTGATTTGGCAAATAAATAAATTGACCTGACAGCAGTCAATCCTTAATAATCATAGAATGAAAACAGACTGAGAAATTAAACTTTTCTTAAGTTTATTATTTCTTTTGAGAGAGACAGAGAGCTTGAGTGGAGGAGGGGCAGAGAGAGAGGGAGAGAGAGAACCCCAAGCATCGATTGTGTGGCCGTTAAGATATCGCACAACAATGGCACTGAGTCAAGACGGATGCGAGGCTGGAACGCACAAACCGCGAGATCATGACCTGAGCCAAAATCAAGAGTCAGAAGCTTAACTTCAGGCGCCCGTGGAGTTAAATTTTTTGCTCAAAGGAAAGCGTTACAAGGAAAAGACAGTGGGTAGGTGGGAAGCAGTGTGAAACTTATATTTGTTTTACATACACGTGTAAAGATGCAAGTATATCCGCCTAGGGATGTACGCTATCTTTTAATCTCTACAAAGACACTCCTCTGCTGTCAGGAAAGTTTTCTTTTGAGAGTTGGTAGGCTTGGATTTGCACGCATGTCCCACTGGTCCCCTCGGTGCCTTACTGTGCGTATCTTCAAAGCAGAGTACTGGGGCAATGTGAAGAAGTCTTTCTTGCGCAGCGCAACTCTCCGATGGGTGATCGTTCTCGAATCAACTGAGCTCAGAAGGCTTGTTCTTGAATTAATCCAACTTACTAGACAAATAATACATAAGGTTCCATGTGAGTATTTTTTTATCAGTAAAATAACGGATTTATGGTACTTTCTATTATTCAAATTGTTACACCATTTAAAACATTAAATCAAGAGAAGAGGCAAAAATGGTTATGCAGCTGTCAAGATACGATTGCACAACAATGGCCTTGAGTCAAGATTGGGAGGCGGTACATCCTGTGCTGGCATGGAAGGCTGATTTATGACAAATGTCCAACATAGTGGTATTTGGAGTTCTTTCCCCTGTTAAAGTGATGGGGTTGATTTTTTTCAGGACCTACCACTAGAGTTCCAACTTAGCATGTCTCTTGTATTTCTGATTCGACTCTAGTAGAATGCAAAAGAGAGAGGAGGCAATGTAATTCCTAAGTGCCCTTATACACAGGAAAATAGAGTGTGTTTATGACGAATGTGTTTATGCAGAGCATGTCCTTATGAAAACACATATTTTGAGATCACCTTCTTCTCCTGCTTCATAAGACTTAAGAGAACTAACCTATATTGAGTACCTTCCATGAGCCAAGTATATTATAGACAATCCCTTAAGTGTTCGCAACTAAGTCAAGTAGATATGATTATTTCCATTTCCCCATCCTATTTCCAGATGAGAAAACTGAAGCCACAAGGATAAAACCAGTGGTCAATGTTACCAGACAACTGGTGGGAGAGCTGGGGTAACGAGCCTTGTTCAATTACAAAACCAGAGTACTTCCTATCATACATTCTTGCACTCTTTTCTAGCAATATCCATTGAAGTTCTGTCTTCTCTCATTGCCTTTTGTCAAAAAGTAACAATTAGATACAACCCCCCCCCCCACACACACACACATACATCTCTCCATAAATGTCCATATATGAGTTACAGGGTAGTATAGCAGTGAAGTGCATGAGCTCTGGGGGAAAAACTACCTGGGTTCACATAACAACGTTGACCACCTGTGTGCCACTCAGCAAGATGCTTAGCCACCTTTGGAGTCATTTACCCATTAGTAAAACAGCTATGCTGATAGCGTAATCACTAAGAATGATGTCTGGGGGCGCCTGGGTGGCGCAGTCGGTTAAGCGTCCGACTTCAGCCAGGTCACGATCTCGCGGTCCGTGAGTTCGAGCCCCGCGTCGGGCTCTGGGCTGATGGCTCGGAGCCTGGAGCCTGTTTCCGATTCTGTGTCTCCCTCTCTCTCTGCCCCTCCCCCGTTCATGCTCTCTCTCTGTCCCAAAAATAAAAAAAAAAAAAAAAAACGTTGGAAAGAATGATGTCTGAAATATTTTAAGTGCTGTGCCAGTATTAGCCACGACTGATATCAGTAAGGGCAGAACTCTTGGATAATATTTCTCATACGGTATATTTTG
Source organism: Neofelis nebulosa (assembly GCF_028018385.1). Lineage (NCBI taxonomy): Eukaryota > Metazoa > Chordata > Mammalia > Carnivora > Felidae > Neofelis > Neofelis nebulosa. The sequence goes on from NC_080787.1 coordinate 20,820,453, forward strand.
GCTAGAATAGTCTGGATGATTAAAATTTAGTGCTACGGAGGCAGAGATTAAAATTGAGACAGACGCATAAACCCGTTAGCTTCCTTTCTGCTCTATGCCCATAGGTTCCCTAACCCCACTCAGCTATGTCAGTGAGTATCATGGGTCAAAAGGGCTCCCTGAATCAGAACAATTTTACACTCCCAACAGAATACATGACTTGAGGATCAGAGAGTAGGTTAGTCATGAAATGGAAGATGAGCCCTCTACTGTGGTAATTTAAAATACTGACTTCAGGCACCTGTGTTTACAGCAGCATCGTTCACAATAGCCAAAAGACGGAAACAATTCAAGTGTTCATCGATAGATGAGTGAGGAGTCCCTGGGTGGCTCAGTCTGTTAAGCCTCCGACTCTTGATTTCAGCTCAGATCATGATGTCATGGTTTGTGCATGGAGCCCGATGCGGGCTCTGAGTCTAACAGCACTGAGCCTGCTTGGGATTCTCTCTCTCTCTCTCTCTCTCCCTCTCCCTCTCTCCCTGTCCCTCCTCTACTCTCTCTCTCTCAAAATAAATCAATAAACTTAAAAAAAACACATGAATAAAGAAAATGTGGTCTGGCCATATGATGGGATATTATTCAGCCTCAAAAAGGAAGGAATTCTGGGGCGCCTGGGTGGCTCAGTCAGTTGAGCGTCCGGCTTTGGCTCAGGTCATGATCTCGTGGTTGACGAGTTCGAGCCCTGCACCGGGCTCTGTGCTGACAGCTCGGAGCCTGGAGCCTGCTTCGGATTCTGTGTCTCCCTCTCTCTCTCCGCCCCTCCCCCACTCATGCTCTGTCTCTCTCTGTCTCAGAAATAAATAAACATTAAAAAAATTAAAAAAAAAAAAAAAAAAGGAAAGAATTCTGACACAGGCAATAACATGGATGAGCTTTAAGGATGTTATGCTAAGTGAAATGAGCCGGTCACAAAAGGACAAATACCGTGTGATTCCAGTTATATGAGATAGCTAAATCAAATGGACAGAGACAGAAAGTGGAATGTTAGTTTCCAGGGGCTGGGGGAGATTGGAAATGAGGAGTTATTGCTTAATGGGTACAGATCTTTGTTTTTACCAGAGAGAGGCATCTCTGGGGATGGGTTGCATAACCATATGAATGTCCTTAACACTACTGAACTGTAACTTAAAGATGGTTAAGATCATAAATTTCATGTCACGCGTATCTTACCACAATGAAGAAAAAAAAAAAAACCAACACTGATTTCAGTGAAACCAACTCTAGCTGCCGCGGTGGCCCCTGATTCAGTGGGACGGTGTTCTGTTACTGATCTATGAGGTTAACTGAAATCGTCAATGCGTTTTCTCATCAGCAGCCAATCTCACTGACACACTGCAGCTGTTGTCTACGCTTCACACTCCAAACAAGAGCCTGGGCCACCCACCCCTTGACCTTTGATTCTTTCCTAGGGGAGCTACAAATATGACTCTTGTATTCAAGGGTACCTGTGGAGAAAACGCAAGTGTGTGTTCCTAGGTGGCCACCCTGTTGAATCCCCTTACCTGTGGAGGAAAGGCAGGAGTAGGAAAATCTTCCTTATAGGGCAGTGGTGTTAGATCACATAATTGTTAGACGCGATGTTTCTATTTCTGATGGCATTGTTGGAAGTCTAGGCACCACCCCAGGGTCTCTGCATCTGCACCCATGTTTTTGCATGGTGTATGAATGTGAGGTTTGTGTTTTGGAACTTGGGTAATTAGCCCAAGAAAAGAATGGCGGAGTCTCTTAATTAATTAGGACCTATTTAGATTTCTATGGTCAGTGGCTTCAATAGGAAGGAATCCTTTAGCTTAGACTTACTGCCTATGGATTTTTTAAAAATGTGTTTGAATTTCACAAGTACGTGTGAATTACGTATCTTTTAGTTTTCCCAGTTGGGAGGAAGGAGAAGGGAGGATAAACATTTTGTGTTTCAATACAAATGAGAGCGACCTTCAGGGCCAGCATATTAATTAACAAATGATTATTCTTCATAATAGTGGAATAGTGTAAAAAGGAATCTATTTTAGTAACAACAATTCCTTCATTCAGACATTAGCATAAATTCTTTATGCTTCTTGACTGCCTACATACTCCTGTGTGTGTGTGTGTGTGTGTGTGTGTGAGAGAGAGAGAGAGACAGTGTGTGTGTGTGTGTGTGTGCGCGCGCGCACGGGAGGGGGCATCTATCATGTGGCATACTGAAGTGTAATTTGAAACAACAGCAATTCAGAAAGAATTCAGAAAGAATCTTCAGAAAGAAACTTTGTTGTTTTTTTTAAAATATAATTTATTGTCAAATTGGCTAACATACAGTGTGTAAAGTGTGCTCTGGGTTTTCGGGGTAGATTCCCGTGGTTCATCATTTACATACAACACCCAGTGCTCATCCCAACAAGTGCCCTCCTCGATGCCCATCACCCTCTCAATGCCATGTTTCCCTCTCTGTTTGTAACTATTTCCCCCCTCCCGTTCCCCCATGGTCTTTTGTTAAGTTTCTCAAGATCCACATATGAGTGAAAGCATATGGTATCTGTCTTTCTCTGTATGACTTATTTCACTCAGCTTAATACCTTCCAGTTCCATCCACGTTGCTGCAAATGGCCAGATTTCATTCTTTCTCATTGCCAAGTAGTATTCCATTGTATATATAAGCCACATCTTCTTTATCCATTCGTCAGCTGATGGACATTTAGGCTCTTTCCATAATTTGGCTACTGTTGAAAGCGCTGCTATAAACCTATGAATCAGCACTCCTGTATCCTTTGGATAAATTCCTAGTAGTGCTATTGCTGGGTGGTAGGGTAGTTCTATTTTTAATTTTTTGAGGAACCTCCACTCTGTTTTCCAGAGCAGCATCCAGATGGCTAACAGACACATGAAAAGAAACTTTGTTTCTGATACCTATCACCCCCACCACTACAAGCTTATTTCAAAAGGGCAGCTGTCAAGAAGTCTCTAGTTGGCTTTACAGAAAATGAAATGCAAAGTGACTGGTGTTTGACTCTGAATGTCTCTTGATTCAAACCATCTTGAAAAGTAGAAGCCTCTCTGAAAACTGAGTGCCACCTGTTAACTGGAAAAGGGCCAAATGATCTCTGACCAGACTGCTGCCAGGGAGGTTTGGCCACGTCTGTGATTTCCATCAGCATCCGCCTTCTCTGGCCCTTCAAGAGGCTGGGGCAGGCCTTAGTTAAGGAGGGGAAGGTTTTCAAAACACTGAGATTAAAGAAGTACCAGAATCAAACAGCTTAGTACAATGACCGATTCTCTTTCGCACAATCCTCAGAGCTGACCTGTCCTTGGCCTTCCGAAAGGTTGCTTCCAGAATATTAAGCCGTCAGGGCACTGGGGAGAAGCCACAGCAAATGATGAGGCCACTGGGTGGGAAGACTGGATCTTAACAGCAAAATCAAAGTGATTCTGCCTGTCTTTAAGCCTCCAGAATCGCAGATAGGGCAGCACCGGTCAAGACCGAGCCATTGCCCTAAGAGATCTCGGATCAGTGGTTCTCTTCTGCACTTGAGAAACTGGCAGTGGCCTTGCCAGGAACTATTTTAGCAGGGGTCGCAAAGTTTTACGAGAAGAGGAAGGAAGAGCTTTAAACCAAGTTTCCCTTTTGCATTTCACCGAGAACAGGTGTTTGCTTTGCTCAAGGGAAGACTTCCCCGGGGCGGGGGATGTCATGCACAGCTAAGAGCCGCGATGGGAATGCTCAGCTGTCATACCTGGGATTGGTTCACATCACCAGTGTGATACCACTCCAGTGGCTTCCCCTGAATGTGATAATAAACACACGTGTGTTTTATTTATTTAAACACACGTTTAATTAATGTTTATTAAACATCTCATTTAATTTTCATCGCAATGCTATGAAATAGGCATTATGGTCCTCGCTACAGAGATGGGGAACTTGATGCTTAAAGGGCTTGAATAAAATGTTAAGGTGGCAAAACTAAGTGGAGGAGTTGGGATTTGAGCCCAGAAAGTCCAGAACTTTGCTCTCAGTCACATTTCTACAAGATGAGTGGCACACATTGTATCAGTTGCACAAAGTCACTAAAGAATCCTGGGTGAACATCTGCCAAGCCCATCTGCTAATTTTCCTCTTCTTTCCGGAGCTGACCCATGAGCCTGGAGGTGTGGCACTGCCTTCCTGCCACCTGACCCAGAGTCTCTCTGCTTCACTGCTTTCATGTCCTTTCCAAGATTAACATTTTACCTACCTTCTTTCCATGACCTCCCCCCCCCCCCGCCCCCGCCATGACCAACCCTCTCGACACTGTGTCCTGAATAATAGAATAGGGCAAAAAGTCTTTACCCACGTTTCTGAGTAGAACAGCTATCACTCCGTGGGCTTTTAGAGGGGCACCGTCTATGCAGCCTTAGCTAACTGCATGGTGTCTTCTTTAACCAGAGGTCCACAATATCAAATCTTTTTCACAATGACATAAGGAGGAAGAAAAGAGTCACTTTAGCTGGTGACGATCTGCTTTCTCTTTCCAGCTTCTCCTGGATGCCTCTCTTTTCTCTTCTAATGCTTCCATTGCTGGATATAAGAGGCTGCACTGTGTTGCTGTGTTCAAGATAGATGATAGATAGATAGAATAAATCTAGAGAGATTTAGATATCAAGATAGAAGTAGGTGTTACGATATCAACACATGTATGTATGTGTATCATTAGTTTGGGTTCCCCCAGAGGCAGCCCTTAAAATAAGGATTCAATGCAAAGAGCAAACACTAGCAAGGGAAGGGATAAGAAACAGAGAAGGGAAGTAAACTAAAGAATAATCAAGCAACTTCCCACTGAAGGCAAATGGAGCTTAATTCTGTGGGGGAATGCCGGGGGATTGTGTAAAACTTCCTACCCTATGGCTCAGTCGGTTAAGGGTCTGACTTCAGCTCAGGTCATGATCTCGCGGTCCGTGAGTTCGAACCCCGCGTCGGGCTCTGTGCTGACGGCTCAGAGCCTGGAGCCTCCTTCGGATTCTGTGTCTCCCTCTCTCTGGCCCTTCCTTGCTCATGCTCTGTCTCTCAAAAATAAATAAACATTAAAAAAAAAAAAAACTTCCTACCCTAAGTGGATCACTACCATCAGCTCAAGCTCCAGCCCCAAATCCACTGAATCAGAAGGTGAATTTTTAACAATATCCCCAAGTGATAAAATCTATGGAGTGCTGGGACAGAATATGCCTCAACTACAGTAACTAAAGGGCAAGAAAACTGTGAGATTTATCCTCACCTGACATGGGTTGTGAGTGACTTCCTGGGGTTTGAATTCTTGGGCACTTGCGGCTCAGCTTTTGCACAAGGCAGAACATCAGTGCTCCAGTGGCCAGAAAGAAAGTCCTCAGACAGACAACGAAAGGTTTCTTAGATATAAAGTTTAAATTGAATTTCATAATAATCACCACCACAGCTGTAGTGCTGGTTCAACATTAAAGACACATTTAGTAGAGTCAGGTAAGCAGCATTTCATCTAGGCTACATAAAGCTGTTCATTCACCTAGCTGGGAAACACCAGCGTCACCATTTACTTTAGAGGCATTAAAATAAATGTAACATTGTATTTTATCAGGAGTTATTTCAGGCGCAGGCCATGAGTGGGGTCAGGAAATAGGCCTCCAAACTTAAAAAAAAAATCCTAAATAAATTTTTAAAATTTTGAGAGAAAGAGAGAGTGTGAGTGCACACGGGGGAGAGGGGCAGAGGGAGAGAGAGAGAGAGAGAGAGAGAGAGAGAGAGAGAGAGAGAGAGAGAAAATCTCCATGCTCAACATGGAACCCAATGCAGGGCTCAATCCCATGACCCTGGGATTATGACCTAAACTGAAACCAAGAGTTGAACGCTCAACCAACTGACTCACCCAGGCACCCCTAAATAAGTTTGTATGTTTAAATAATGGGATCATAGAAAAGTATGAATCCAAAATTTGGGGACACAACAATATATATTTATTCTAAGCTCAAAGTATATGCTCAATACTTCAGTGTCATTACATAAACTACAAAATACAAATGAGTTAGCTACGTTTCCTTTGCTACATCTTTTGTTCAACACAACACAGAATGAATTTTAAAATGTTCAAAATACTGTAAAATTACATTCATTCCTCGTTTATCAGCCAACTCTCAAAATGGAAAACTTTTGCTCAAAAAATGAAACATTAACGCATACGGTATATTCTTAACATACATTAAGTAATGAAACCCTACAAAATATGTTCTTCTTATGGCCCTTTCTCTTTGTTTCTCTCTCCTCTGTCTGCCCTTTAATTCCAGCCATTGACGTGACGAAATAAGTCTCTGAACTAAGTCTTCCCTGGGTACCCTGAGTATAGCATTTTCCGTGCACTTCCTCACATTACAAGTTAGCTGCCTGCTAAAGAATAAAACCTAGTGAAATCCTGCTTTTGCACAAGTGCTGTCTCTGGTTTCATGAGTTGTTTCTTCTCTGGCAAGGACAGAGAGGAAGACATCAGAGGCTTTCGGTCATGCATATCTTGTTTTTTTTTTTAATTTCTAAAAAATGTTTTATTATTTTTGAGGGAGCGAGAGAAATAGAGGAAATGCAAGTGGGAGAGGGACAGAGAAAGGGAGACACAGAATCTGAGCTGTCAACAGAGAGCCCTACACGGGGCTCGAACTCATGAGCCGTGAGATCATGACCTGGGCTGAAGTCAGACACTCAACCTACTGAGCCCCCCAGGCGCCCCAGTCATGTCTGTCTTTATAGCACGGTTGACAGACTCGCTGATATTGAAAAGAAAAGTTCTGCCAAATTTCACAATTCATTCCTCATTCTATTCTGAATTTCAGTTAAACAAAAAAAGCCACCTTAGAACATCAATTTGGGTATTTTCCTCAAAGAAATAGATTCTCCCTGTCCCCGAAGCGTGTGCAGAAGATGATTTGTAGAGATGTAGAGGTGGGCAGGGGTCACGTACCAACAAATGATGCATCTGAGACCAAAGCTGCCAGTGCAGAATGGGATGAATCTTCAGGATGAGAGTAAATCCGAGAAAACCAAAGGTCTGAAACTAAGTGGGTTTGTATCAGAAACTAGATGGATTCTAGACCAGTGCTCTTCAACAGAGATGTAATGTAAGCCACGCACACTATTCTAAACGATTCTAAACGTTCTAGTAGCCCCATTGAAAAAGCGAAAAGAAGCAGATATAAAGTGTATCTAACTACTATCTTATTTAACCCAATGTGTATAAAATGCTACCATTGTTAATATTCATGAAATACGTAGCGTTCTCCTTTTTTCATACCAAGTCTTCAAACTCAAGTGTGAAATGTCCACTTTGTAGCACATTTCAAGGGCTCAGAGCCACCTGTGACCACTTGCCATCATGCTGGTCAGCTCAGTTCTAGACAACCTATTAATAAATTCAATTGCTTTTCAACTATTTGAGGGATCCTTAACAGCCAGATCAAAAACACCAGCTGTAATCATGTAGCCAGAGCTTCATTTTTATTATAGTGAGGTCTGACCTCTTTCATTTATACTTAGAATTCCAGCTACCTCACAGACTTTTCTCTAAGGATTGTTTTGTCATCCAATTCAATTTCACATGTTGTCATTCATTCTAAACACATGTTATGAGCAGTACCTCCATCCCCCGCCCCCCAACACACACACATAACCTGAATTATCCTATCCTCTTACCCTGGGAATTGCTTTAAATTAGAAAAATACTTTAATTCTGATTCACTTTTTAGCACGGAATGCTCTGCTTACGAATGCCATTCGTGTAAGGTACCAAAAAACCCTTATGTCAAAACTTCTACTAGGTCTTTGTGTGGCCCGAGGAGAGGCACCAAAAAGCAAATGGCTGTTGTTAGAAAAAGTTACATGTACTAGGGCTCGTTTGTTTTATGTGCTCTGGGTCTCTGGTCAAGTTCTGGAATTAGGAAGGAGACAAAGGGCAGCCTGTCACTTCAGTGCATAATCATATATATCGCCATCCCCTCAAGGGAGCAGTGAGAGCACACTATACTATGTTGTAATTAGAGAAATGTTTCTCATCCCTAGCATGGATCTTGGTTGTGATGTTTGGAAAACTTCATGTCTCTCCCGAGAGAATAGTTACCTATGAGATGACCCAGAAAGAATAAGAATAAAGCAAGTTTGTGCATTACACTACCAGGGAAATCTCAAAGAGCACTGAACCTGGAATGCCAACATTTATCCTGAACTGTCCCTAAACAAAAACCCTGTCTCCCAGTGATACTCTGGCTTAATTGGGGAAACGTCTCGCTGCAAACCATTGCCCTAAGGATCGCATTGGTTCAGGTGTGCAAATGGGTGCAAGGGGATTCTAGGACATTCCTGATGCCAGTGAGTATGGGGTGCATTTCTCCAAAGGGAGATGAAGGTTCACGTTCTGGTGGTTTGTAAAAGAAAGTCCCCCTCAGGGGGACATCGACCTGAGAACTGGGGGACAGGGCAGGGCACACTGGGCCTATCTGTGAAGGGCTTAACCCTCTGAGTGATTTTCTCTTGGACCAGTAAAATCATCTTGTAAAGCATACACTATGAATGCCTCCGATGTTGTATTCTTTTACAGCTTTTCCAATAAAACTCTCATGTGATAGAATAAAGGCAGGACCAGCTACATTATTTGCAGGGCCAGGGCAAAATGAAAATGCAGGAATCCTTGTTTAAAAAAAAAATTAAGAATTTCAACAAAATGTGGCACATACCTACAATGAAATATCGTTCAGTCTTAGAAAGGAAGGAAATTCTGACGAATGGTCAGGAACAAGCAGCATGATACTAAAAACAAAAGAAAAATTTTAAAGCAGTCAGAATAGGGGTGTCTAAGTGGCTCAGTTGGTTAAGCATCTGACTTTGGCTCAGGTCCTGATCTCGCAGTTCACGAGTTCGAGCCTCGTGTCGGGCTCTGTGCTTACAGCTCAGAGCCTGGAACCTGCTTCAGATTCTGTGTCTCCCTCTCTCTCTGCTCCTCCCCCATTCATGTTCTGTCACTTCCTCTCTCTCAAAAATAAATAAAAACATCAAAAATTAAAAAAAATAAAAGCAATCAGAATAAAAGGTAGATTACCTTTTATTAGACTAAAGGCAGAATTCTCATTAGCATTACAAGAGACCAGAAAGCAACAGAATAATGCCTTCCAGTAATGGGAGAAAGTGGTTGTCAACCGGGAAAGTTCTATCTAGCTCAATTATTATTCAAGAACAAGGCGAAATAAAGACAATTTCAAACAGATCGAGGCTGACAGTTTACAAATCATGGACTTTCCATCACTGAGAGAATGAAAACAGGATGTACATTAGTAGGAAGGAAACTAATCCCAGGAGGAAAAAGGGGCATGCAAGAAATATTTTACAGTTTTTCATTCTACCTCCATTGTCTCTCATAATTTTTTTTTAATTTTCCATTTCTTGTTTCCTCTGTGCTACATTCTGAATACTTCCTTCACATTTTTCTAGTTTGCTAATTCTGTATTTAATTGCTAACCCTGATCTGTGATGTTTAGGATTAAGTTCAGGTAAAGTGGTAGAAAAACCCGTTTTTGCCATGGCTTTAAAAAAGAAGAAATTCAGCTTTCAGTCAAGATGGAGTAACGGGGGACTGGATTTGTTCTCCCGTCTGGGGAGGAAAGAAATGCAGACCACACCTATAAGGAACAACAGTTTTCGGGGCTCCTGGGAGGCTCAGTCGGTTAGGCACCCGACTCTTGGTTTTAGCTCAGGTTATGATCTCACGGTTCATGAGTTTGAGCCCCACATGGGGCTCTGCACTGACAGTGTGGAGCTTGCTTGGGATTCTCTGTCTCCCTCTCTGTCTGCCCCTCCCCCGACCTCTCTCTCAAAATAAATAAATAAACATTTAAAAAAAGAAGCAATAGTTTTCAAGACTCTGGACATCAGGTAATAGAAGATAGTGATCCTGAATGAGAAGAAACAAGTAAAGTAAGTCCTATGATCACTCCAGCTTGTTGCTGTGAGCGAGGTCTCATTTTGGGCTGTGTCACCAAGAGAGAGAGAGCTCAAGTACAGCCTACTGGAGTCTGATTTGAGACTGAGGATCTCAGGAGACCAAGACAGATAGAGGTTGCAGGACAGAACACTGAGGGGAGGAGAGCTGTACACAGACAGAAACGCAGAACTCCACAGAAGGTTCTCCCCTAGAAATCAGCTGAGAAATAATCGCATGTGTGTGAGGAAACCATCTGAAGCTAGAGAATGAACAACCCGAAATGGTCAGAGGAAATAGCTCCTGAGCTCACACAGGCCGAGGAATAGTGCCCATTCCCAGAAGTTATATTAAAAAAAAAAAACAAACAACGTATGATTCATGGGGCACCTGGGTGGCTCAGTTGGTTGGGCGTCCAACTTTGGCTCAGGTCATGATCTCACTGTCTGTGAGTTCGAGCCCCGCGTCGGGCTCTGTGCTGACCACCCGGAGCCTGGAACCTGCTTGGGATTCTGTGTGTCTCTCTCTCTGCCCTTTCCCTGCTTGCACTCTGTCTCTCTCTCTCTAAAATAAATAAAACATCAAAAAAAAATTTTTTTAAACCCTCTGATTTGTGAGGCGTGGGGTAGAGTACATGGAGAGGTGGGTGAAGGAGTTCAAGAGATACAAACTTAGAGTTATAAGATAAATAATTCTTGGGATGTAATGTGCGGCATGGTGACTGTAGTTAAAAACGCTATCGTATGTTCAAAAATGGCTGAGAGTAAATCTTAAAAGTTCTCATCACAAGAAAAAATTATAACTGTCTAGTGGTGGATGTTAACTGAATTTATTGTGGTAATCATTCAGCAATATAGAATTCAGGTATAATATATATGATATTGTGTATATGACATACTATACAATTATTATTATATATTATATATATGATCATTATGCTTACACCCAAAGCTAATACAATATTGTATGTCATTTATATCTCAATAAAAAAAGAATAGACCTGAATACCTCTACATCTATAAAAAGAACTTCAATTTGTAGTTGATAAAGAATATTCTAGGCCCAGATGGCCTATGGGGGCAAAACATAGATCTGATATATGGTTTTCACTGTCTAGACTTCTTGCTTATTTTAGATTCATCTAATGCATGAAAGACAATGGGACATTTTCCAAGACTAGTTAGAGCAACATATAAGTAGGGCTCATGAATTCTACCAGACATTTGCAAATAATACCATTTTTACACAAACTTTTCTAGAAATTAAAGAGAATACTTCCTAACTCATTCTATAAAGCTAAAATTACTTTGATAAAAATATTACAAGACAGGAAAACTTTGGATCAATACTTCTCCTTAACTTAGCTGTAAGAATTCTTTTTAAAAATACAACAAATCAAATGTAACAAAAAATAAAAAAGCATATTATGAGCAAGTGAGATTTATATCAGGAATGCAAGGTTGGTTTAACATTTTAAATACTATCAATGTAATTCACCAAACCAAAAAAGAAAACCCACATAATCATCCCTGCAGATGTAGGAAGGTCTGACAAACCCAACATCTGTTTCTATTAAAACCTCCTTAGAAACTAAGAATAGAAGGGAACTTCCTCAACTCAACAGAAGACATCTACTGATCTACAACTACCATAAAACTCAATGGCAAAAGACTGAATGCTCTTCTTGATATGAAGATAAAGATGAGAATACTTGCTCTCACCCCTTTGTATTCAACACCATATTGGAGGCTCTAACCAGTGTAATAAGGCAAGAGGAAGAAAGACAAGGCATCATTTTAAAAAGGAATAAAAGCTTTTTGGGATTTTTAAGGCAACATGAATGTCTACGTAGAAAACTCAGTGTAGTCTACAGGAAAGGTGCTAGAATCAATCAGTTAGTTGAACAAAGTTTCGGTATACAAGATCAATATACAAAAGTGAATTATATTTCTGTAAACTAGCAATGAATAATTGAAAGATCGAAAAGCAATGACATTTACAATAGCATGATACTATGTGATATTTAAGGATAAATCTGGGGGCTCCTGGGTGGCTCGGTTGGTTAAGCATCTGACTTCAGCCTAGGTTATGATCTTGCAGTTCATGGGTTCGAGCCCCTTATAGTATTGGGCTCTGCACTGACAGCTCAGAGCCTGGAGCCTGCTTTGGATTCTATGTCTCCCTCTCTCTCTGTGCCCCTCCCCTGCTTGTGCTCTCTCTCTCTCTCTCTCTCTCTCTCTCAAAAATAAATAAACATTAAAAAAAGGGATACATCTGACAAAAGAAGTATCCTGGAAACTATGAAACCATGCTGAGAGAAATTAAAGAGGGATGAAATGAATGGAGATATGTATTTTGTAAGTCAGAGGATTCAACATTACGAAGATAATCAATTTTCTCCAAATTGCTATGTACAGTCAGTGCAATCCCAATAAAAATCCCAGAAGACTTTTTTTTTTTTGGTAAAAAACGAAAGCTGATTTGAAAATTCACTTGGAAATCCAAATGACCCAGAATATCCAAAGCAAATGTGGGAAAGAACAAAATTGAAGGCCACTAATTAATTTTGAGTTATCAGGGCATTCAAATGGAAAAAGGAAAATGAACACTCAATAGTAAGCGTGCCCAAAGTTTGTCCAAATAAAAAGATGTGAAACATCTGTTGTGTTGAGATGTAGTAATTAACAAAATAGATTGGTGTGGCATCACATAGATTGGCAAAGGATCACATAGACTGGGCCCAATAAACACTTGCTGGATATAATCAAAATTGGTCAGATAGCAGTCTTGAAGGTTGAGGACACATTAGAAATTAGCTGCTTTGAAACTGGATTAACACAATTTTATTCATTTATGTATTATTTTTACCCCACTCACTTCTTTAAAAGACTTGAAGTAGCTGATAATTAACTAGGAAAGTAGCCAAAGACTTGTTACCCAACATATATATTTTTTACCCTTGTGTATTTTCCTAATTTGTCTTTCATCAGACTAGAGGATCCTGAGTGCCTTCCACTTTACGATACTAAGTAATGGGGGGAAAACATAGATCTGATATACGGTTTCCACTGTCTAGACTTCTTGCTTATTTTAGATTCATCTAATGCATGAAGGACAATGGGACATTTTCCAAGACTAGTAAGAGCAACACATAAGTAGGGCTGTCGTCATAGTCCTTCTTGTGTTAGGAATTTTCCCGTCATTGTTCCAAGAAGGCAAACACTTGGGAACCACACTGCAGGAAACGAATGGTTTCATGTAAATAGCCATTTGCCACACAGTCCAAAGTATCATAAAATGTCTTACAATGATGCATTTCCTACTCAGCATCTTCCCTTCCTGAAGAAAGTTTGATCCTTTCTAGAGGAGAAAATGGTGACTGGGGATTTACATTGCCTCTTGAAGAGATTTTCTCCATGTTTATGAAAAATTATACTGGCAATTAATGATGCTTAACATTAGGCGTTACGGTGATCTTTTAGGTGCACTGCTGCTTTTAATAGGAATCAAGAAAGTCTTTCATGTGTCGTGAAAATGCTGTAGGTTGATGAGGGGGAGTGTCTGATCCATGGGTCTGATGTATGCTTGTTTGGGATAGGGAACGGCACTTTCCATTTGAATTTTAAAAATAATAATAAATGTGACCAAAAAAAAGGCACCATATACTTTCTTCCAAATGGGCAAGGTAAGCATCCTTATCTTTTCCAGAACTTGGATACCGGACAATTAAAGGCTTCCTACATTTGAATTTTGTTCTCATTTTTATGTTTCCTATAGTGGCCTTTCTATATGCAGACAACATTTCTTTCTGCCTGTCATTGACTGTTGTTCAAACTCCCTAGGATGTTTCACCAGGACCTTCACGAGGACCTTCTGGTCCCTGCTTACCTCTCCAACTTCATTTTTTTTAATCCTGCAGGAACACACACATATGTGCATGCTAGCCTCCCTCTCTCTGCTATCTCCATTCCACACTGCCTGATGAGGCACCACATTCACACCCAATAAGGCGGTCATATGGAAATCATTTCAGTTCCATAATGGCCTAGGTTTCCACCAGATGTTGGGCCTTTGCCCATGTTGGTCTATCGGCTTAAAATATTGTTCCTCATATACTCTTTGTTATGGACTGCATGTTTGTGTCCTTCCCCCTGCCCCCAAAATTCATATACTGAAACTCTAACCCCCCACAAAGGGCAGTATTTGGAGATAAGGCCTTTGGGAGATGATTTGGTTATGAGGGTGGAACCTCCAAGATGGATTAGTGTCCTTGTAAGATAAGGAGGAGAGCTAGACCTTTTTATGCCATGTGAGAATATAAGAAGGTAGACCAAGAAGTGGGTTCTCACCATAACCTGACCATGGTGGTACCCTGATCTTAGACTTCCAGTCCTCAGTGCTGTGAGAAACAAATGTTTGTGAGTTAAGGCTCCCAAACGTTGTGAGTTAAGGCTCCCAAATGTTTGTTTTAGCAGCCTCAACTAACACTGCCTTTGTTTCGCTAACTTCCACTGAACCTCAATTTCAGGTTACTGGGCACTTCCTTTGAAACGCTACTGGTTGATCCTGCCCGTCAAGGTTAGGACTCCTTGTATGTTAACCTATCCTCGCCTACCATAACACTTATTTCCCAGTGTTTTGGAGCCACTGTATTTTCAAAAGATGGCCACACCTGTATCTCTGATCCCACATGCTTTTACCCTGCTGTCCTTCATCAAGAGGTGGAGGGCAGAAGTTGGAGGAGCCTAATTCTCCTTCCCCAGAATCCAGGCTGGCCTTAGAAGCCAATAGAATATGGTAGAAATGATGGTCTATGTTTTCCAAAGCTGGATCAGAAAAGGCCCTGAAGCGTTTTTGTGTTACTGTCTCGACACTTGCTCTGGGGGAAGCCAGTTACCGTGTGAGAAGCCCATCGCCCTAAGACTGTTACACTGGAGAGGACACTTACCTGTGTTCTCAGCTAACAGTTAAGCAACAACTGCCAGCCAAGTTAGTGACGACATCTCCGGCTAATTTCAGCCCCTGGCCATTAAGTCATGCTCAACACTGCATCTTCTCAGCTAAGGCCCAGACATCATGGGCTCCCGTACCTTGTTTAAATTCCTAAGCTGCAGGGCCGTGGGCATAAGAAAGTAGTTTAAGCTGATAGACCTGGAGATAATTGCTACACTGCCCTAGTAATGAAACGATAATTATGAAACGGAGGTTCACTTATGTAGGCTGCAAGATCCCACACCAGACTCTACAAGCATGAGAACGAGGACTATATCTGATTTGTTTACCATTGTAGCCTCGGCTTTTAGCTCAATGCCTGGCACATAATAAAGGGCTGGATAAGTAATCTTAATGGAATATGTAAATGAATGGAGGGATGCACGCCATTTTCCTCTAGCTTTGGGCTTACCCACGTCTTGCTCACACCTGAGTTTGGTGATCTAGTTATAGTCGTTTGCCCAAGATCCTGCGTTTTTCTTATCTGTGACGTTCTATATCATTAATTCCCACAGTGTTCCTCTTGACCGTTCCTTGATTAGTGTTTGGAATGATGAAGTGGCCCAGAGAAAGGCCTTGGACCAGGTGGGTCTCAGGAGGCCCGCCTGGTACAGCCCCCAAGTGGCCCTCCTTTCCCCACAGGGGGTGAAGTGAGGAATTACAAGAAGCCAGTAACCCTCCGAGGCCTGTGAACTTGACAGTGGTCTCCATGAGGGTTCAGAGACGTTCATTTGCCACATACTGCTCCTCTCTTTCTTCTGACCCTCCCAGGGCGTGGGGATGGAAGAGATTACAGAGAGAGAGCAATCCCAACCAAGAACATCAACTCTGTGCTCCAGGAATGTTAGCTGGTGGGAGGCAGGAGGTCGAAGGTGAGGGGTAAGGAATTCAGGCACTCTGCTGTATGAGATAATATCCACGCCTTAAAAAGTCTGTCTTCTTCCCTCTCCACCCAAACCCTTTCTCTTCCCTTACACATGCGCTCTCTCTCTCTCTCTCTCTCTCTCTCTCTCTCTCTCTCACACACACACACACACACACACACACACAGCCAGGAGGAAGCCTAGCATCCTGAATCACCTCTGGTTGTATGTAGAATGGGCGTAGCCTTCCACACTTAGCCCAGTCATAGAGATAAAATAAAAATAAATAGAATAAGGAAAATAGAAAGAGAAGGGGGAAGAGAAGGGGAATAAGGGCTTTTATTTCATGTTTGCTATATGCCATGAAATAAAATACAAGCCTCTTTGCGTAATGCCATTTCATTTGAAGCAGCAATTCACAAAATAGGTCTAATTTCTAATTTGCAGGCAAGAAAACTGGTGTTCAAATTGTTTAAGTAACTTACTCAAGATTGCATAGTAAATGTAGAAACCAGAATTTGCAGCCAGATCTGGCTGTCTCTAAATTCCATGCTCTTTCCATTCAACTGGTCTACAAGGGGGTTCTATAAAAGTATCCCAAGTATCCAAATAGCCCACAGGGAGAATGTTCAAGAAGGATGATGACATGGGGTCACGTCGGTTCTGACTTTGTGCGGATTTGGACCCCATGTTACCCCACCTGCTTGAATTCTACTCCTGCTTACACAACTACCTGGGTGTCTAAACACAGCTCAGAACTCCTGGCTGATCTGGAGTACAGAGTCTTGGCTGCACCTGCAAAGAATTCAGGCTATGAGATTCCAACACAGAGCATTGCACCATAGAGGAGATGGTTGAGAAATCTAGCTGATGGCTTCCAGCCACACATTGCTTCATACCCAAGAATGCATTTCTGTTTCTGGCAAAAGACAAGTGACCTTCCATGATCCATTCTGGTCAACCACATTAGCTATTCTGATCATAGCAGCCACTGTGAACTGAGTTGGTTTTCTAGACTCCCCCTTATACAGTGTATACACCAGCTCCATTTGCTAAGGTGACACAGTCAGTGATTTCTTCAACGTTTACAATAAGTGATAAGAAAACAAAGGACCACAACAAAGTGCCTTGGTGCTGGATCAAGTCACTCAAAGATCTCAAGGAATTCTCGAAAGTGTCCTGTAGCTACCTTGAAACATGGGCTTGGGCTGCTGAGAACGTGGCCAGTGGTCTCTGACTGTCAGCCACATTCCAGAACTGTAAAACGAGGAGTGACCTTCCAGCAATTTCTTTTAATTGTTTGCTTTATTTTTCCTATTCAGCAAACATTTCCTGAGCATCTGCTTGGCCACTGACCCCTATCGAGGACACCAAGATGTAGGGAATGTGATCTGTACCTTCAGAATGTTACAAAATGTTGGACAAAGGATAAGTAATCAGCTAACACATGCCCCAGGGTTTTGTTGTTGCTGTTGTTTTCACTTGAGACATTGATTGCATTGGTAGGGGATTAGGGGAACGGTGGAATGAAAGATACAAAGCTTGAAAGGGAGACCGGACATTGCAGGTGCCAGGACCCCTTAGAACTCCCCACTCTCACCCTCACAGTCCGTAGACTCTGTGTCCACTTTTTCATAATCCTTCTCTGGGGTGGCCCAGTCTTGCCTGAGAACATTCCTGAAATTCAAGGGAAGCATGTGGAAGGGAGCAGTCTATTCCAACAGGCAGTTACATATTTTATTTTGATCAAGGGTTTACTCCGGTTTGATTCAGTTCAACCTTTGAAGTCCCATTGTGACCTAGACATTAAACTACAGAGCAGAAATAAATGGTCCTATATCCTGAGTTTAGCTAGCTCCTCATACCTAGTGATTATAGAAAAGAAGTTACATATTTCAGCAGATTGCTTTGTCTTTTATGACCCTTTGTGGGGTCAAAATATAATTGCTCATAACATATGCATTGTGATTTTTAGTTCTCAGAGTCAGAATATATGGTCGAGTATGTAATTAAAATTGACGACAACTTACACATCAGTTACTGTGTTAATAAGTGGTATTCAGGCCCTTCCGTTTTAATACATCTCATATGGTCACTTTCTCTGAATGTTGTGGAAAAAAATTAAAAACCTTTCTCTATAAATCCTACTTTTTAAAATGTGTATTTATTTATTTTGAAAAAGGGAGAGAGAGAGTGCACACACTCATGATCAGAGAGAGAAAAAGAGAGAGAGGGAGAGAGAGAGAGGGAGAGAGAGAGAGAATCTCAAGCATACTCCGAGCTGTCAGCACAGAGCCTGACTCAGGGCTTGATCTGAGCCAACATCAAGAGTTGGGCACTCAACCGACTGAGCCACCCAGGCCTTTCAGCAAATCCTACTTTTTAGAATATAATGTAAGAAGTTGAATTTTACCCTCAGAGCTGCTTGACTAAGCCACGTTACTCTATCTTTGGGATGGAAAATTCTGGAATTCCCAGTGGTGATGGTTTACATTAACTTTAGGGAGAAGGAGGGAATATAGGAGCAAGTGAGAAAGAAATAAAAGAAAACAAAACTTTAGCTCCAGAAGAAAAGACAGAGGTGTGTAGGGAATTTAGAAATAGGAAAGAAAAGACAGAACGCTATTAGAAAAAAAATCTGAATGGCAGCCTGATTTATTATAATTCATCATATCTTCACTCATATCCCCAAAATAGGATTCGATGTAGCTCTAGGCAAATGGCTTCAAACACCAAAAGCAACAAATGACTCATAATTTAGAAAACCAGTTGAATGAGCTGTAAAAAATGGGTCCAAGTTTATTTTTAGAATTTCATAGAGCGGTTTTCATTTTCTTTTAACAATACGTCAGAATATACAATGGCGTTCTCTAGGGTCTGAAAAATATATTTAAAGACACTGTGAATTCTATTTTAACACGGTACAATTCACTTTTGATTTTTTTTTTTAGTTAAGTGCAGAGAACATTACAAAAGCACTCCGTAGTACCCTAATATCTTTCCAGTCGTCGAGAGTTCATTGTCAACACCCCCAGCTGTGGTCTGCTGTATGTGGTGGTCACATTTAACGGGCTTGACTTTACTGAGTCTGTGTTTTTATTTCTCCACCAGTGCCTTCCTCACTTGACTTTCAGCTTATAGTCATTCACCACATAAAAATACCAGAGCTAATAAGATGATTGGACGAAAATGCAGAATAATAACCATGTAATATGTAATGTGCCATAAATGCAGTGGACACATATTATATATTATAGCAAAACCTTGGTAATTGCCTGTCTGGTTTAATTTTCAGCTGAGTAAAGGGAAAACATTCCAAGGTTGCACTATCTTTTTCTCTGGTGTTATTATTATTACAAATATCTGTATTGGTCAGGGAACCACATGAATCCATCACTGAGTTTGATAGTTTTCAAAGATTCTGGAATTAGAAGCTAACCTAAGGTAAAACACTTAGCTATGCACAGCTTTCCAGAGTTTTCTTACTTTTCTCATCCAAAATGAATTTCAAGTTAACCTTTAAATAATAAGAAACAAGAGTTCCCTAGGAAATTGTGGGGTAGCTAAACCCCAGGGTAGGGAGGGGGTAGGACACAGGGTGAAAACATTATGTTCTTACTTATCCCTGTTAGCAGATGGTTTTAAAGACGAACGGCCTTGGATCTTGGAGTCTTTCCTCTATGCGTGTGGAGAAGGAGACATCATGATTTAGGAGTCGGGGTCGGGGGGGGGGAGGGTGGGGATAGTAAAAACTTGGGCAAAATTCTGGTATGTACCAATTCCAACCTCTCATTTTTCCCTTTTTTTAAAACCCCTATCCCCCAACTTAAAGTCCGAGGAGAACTTGGCTTGAGAAGGCAGCTCAAGGTTTCTATAACCATCTAGTGGGTACGTCAGCTGCTAGAGATTTGGGGATAAAGGACCCCGCGTCCCTGTCTGCAGATAATTTAGAGTTTAAGTGGAGCGGTGAGTACTAGGTCCCTAGGACTGTCATTAACAAAGCACCACAAAGCTGGGTAGCTTAAACAATAGAAATTTATTCTCGCACAGTCCTCGAGGTTAGAAGGCTGAGACCACGTGTTGGCCGTGTTAGCTCCTTCCCGGGGCTGGGAGGGAGAATCTGTTCCACTCTGTTCTCCTAGTTTCCACCCTAGTGGGATTGAAAAAGGATATTGGAACAGTTAAAAGAATACAGCTGGCCTCCGAACAATGTAAGGGTTAGGGGCGCTGACCAGTTGAAAAGTATAACTTTTGATTCCCCCAAAGTTTAACTCCTAAGAGCCTACTGCTGACCAGAAGCTTTACCAATAACATAAACAGTCAATTAAAACGTAGTTTATATGTTATATAAATATATTACATATATTTAAAATATTAAATATATGTATTAAATATACATATTGTTATATGTATTATATTCTGTATTCTTACAATAAAGCAAGGTAGAGAAAAGAAAATGTTATTAAGAAAATCATAAGGAAAATACATTTACAATACTGTACTGTATTTATAAAAACAAACAAACAAACAAACAAACCTTAACACTAGGGGCACCCAGGTGGCTCAGTCGGTTAAGCGTCCGAATTTGGCTCAGGTCATGATCTCACTGTTTGTGTTTGAGCCCCATGTCAGGCTCTGTGCTGATGGCTCGAAGCCTGGAGCCTGCTTTGGACTCTGTGTCTCCTTCTCTCTCTGCCCCTCCCCTGCTTGTGCTCTGTCTCTCTGTCTATCAAAAATAAATAAACGTTAAAAAAAATTTTTTTTTTTTTTAAAAACCCACATGTGAGTAGACCCATGAGTGCCATTCAAGCCCATGTTGGTCAAGGGTCAAGTGTACAGTAAAAGATTGTAATTATGTACTGGAAATATTCAGTGAATATGGAGAAGAAGGGTGGTATATTTAGAGATGAGAGCAGTTTTCTATTCAGCAAGTACAGTTTGTCTTAGGCAGTTCAGGCTGCTATAACAAAATGCCCTGGACTGGACAGCTTACACAATACACATTTGTTTCTCACAGCTCTGGAGGCTGGGAAGTCCAAGATCACCCTTCGAGAAGATCCAGGATCTGGTTGAGACCTCTCTTTTTAGCTTGTAGGTGGCTGCCTTCTCACTGTGTCCTCACACAGTAGACAGAGAGCAAGGTCTGGGCTCTTCCTCTTACAAGGGCACTAATCTCATCTTGCGAGCCCCACCCTTATGACCCCATCTCAATCAAATCACCTCCTAAAGGCTCCACCTCTGAATACCATCACATCGGTATTCAATACATGAATTTGGGATGGGGCGCAAACATTCAGTCTATGATACACCTTCGGCTAATGTTAACAGGAGAAATGAATGCACAACGCAAAAGAACCGACCGATAAGGTCTTTTGCGCCTCCCCCACCCCCACCCCCCGCCACCCCAAAGCCCATGGACTTGATCAAAATAAACCACAAGACTGTGCTTTAGTCAATCCAGTGTGTGATCAGTTAGCAGGGCCCGGATAATGGTCCGTCACACAGTGTAAGAGCAGACCTAGCTAAGACTGCCTCTTATTACACAGCCATGCAGACAGAAGCTACTCCAGAAACCCATTGGCCTGCCCAGCTCAATGCTACAGAAGGGGGATGCAGCTCTTCCCCAGTCTGGCCATTAACAGTCTCAGCTGGATTGAGGAGAAGTGTGCCATGTCCTCCCCAGCTATCCTGTGATTCCTGGGCTGCTATTGCCCCATCACTGCGGTCACCTGACGTCATGGTCCTCCCAGAAGCCTATGATCTGTGCTAATTTAAGACGGAAAACCTATGCCATGTTGCCTCCTTCACCTCAGAACAAAACTCATCATTCCCCGATACCTTAAAATGCATGTCCAGCCTCAGGATGTGACAAAAGTTCACCAGATTGTCAAGTAAGCCACCAAGATTAGAGAAGGTTATATGAGGGCTGAGAAGTTTAACCGAGTCTGCGCTAATCAAAATAAGGTAGAAATGGAGATCTCACTGGTTGCATAATCATCAATGTATTTTTTTGCAAACAAAACCTCAGCATTCCTTTAAAGCAGTGTAGTAATCAGGAAGGAAATAAGCTGATTTCATTTGTTGTTCTCTTACATCATCAAGAGTCTTGACCGTGTTTTAAGCCAAAAAAAAAAAAAAAACCCAAAAACAAAAAAACCAAAAAACGCCAGTATACGTGCCATTCGCCATTTTTTGAATAAACTGTGTTGGTGGGATGGAGGAGACTGGTTAGAAAAAGCAAAAGATAGAGTCTACACATAAGACCCTGTGTGCCTGAGAACAAGGTCAATAATTAAACAATGTGGCTGACCATAATTTGGCTTCCAAGATCCAGATTCTGGGCCATTGAGCAACTGTGTTCCCAACCCCTGGGTCCTGTCTTTTTTCAGCCCCTTTGCTGGTGGTTTGTGGGTTGAGCTAACTCCCGGTCCGGCACCAGGCATCACGCAGCAGGTCTAAACACACAAAGACCCTCGGGGCTTAGCTTCCGTTCCACGAACTGGCATTTCACAGGTCAGGATCTGGAATTCAGCCGGAAGAGGAGATGTTTACAACTGCTGTCTGCTTTGGGGGCTGGGGTGTTTCTCCGAGACGTGTTTGATAAAACCAGAATTCCACATTCGATACAGAAAACAACCGCTCGATGTTTTTAATAAGAATGGAATGCATGCCTCTTCTTTCCACATTCAGCCTCAGATATTTAGGGGGGTTATTTACAGTGTCGATTCCAACTCTGTATGGCACTGTCCGAAAGAATGAATGAATTCATTAATCAGTTCAGTACATTCAATTGAATTCTGACTGGATTCTGGAAGATAGAAGGAACCGTTAGACCCAGTCCTGCCTAGAAAGAACCCACGAGGATAGAAGGAACCATTAAACCCAGTTTTGCCCTAGAAAGAACCCACAACCGGGCGCCTTGGAGGCTCAGTCTGTTAAGCATCGGACTTCAGCTCAGGGCATGATCTCACAGCTTGTGAGTTCGAGCCCTGAGTTGGGCTCTGTGCTGATAGCTCAGTGCCTGGAGCCTGCTTTGGATTCTGTGTCTCCCTCTCTGCCCCTCCCCTGTTCATGCTCTGTCTGTCTCAAGAATAAATAAACATTTAAAAAAATAAATTAAAAACGAAAGAAAGAAAGACCCCACAACTAGTCTGGGAACCAACCAACCACAGGACCGAAAGCTTGTTCTCTGGGTTCGGTCATCGCTGTCTCTCTCATACCGAGCAGTGTTTGTGTGGGGGCATGCTGGGTGTTCAACAGTTATTTGTCACATACATGAATTGAGACCAATACCACAGGAGGACAGTGAGTCCTTTCCTGGCTGAGAAGCGAGCATTCCTGGCTTAGGTGCTTAGGGCGGGCTATAGGAGATGGAATTTTAGCAATGCTTTCGAGAAGGGGTGGGACCCGTGCAGCTGGTGGAGGGTTGACAGGAAAGGCTCCCCCTTGCAGGTAAGGGGACAAAGGTGAGTGACACCAGGAGGTGGGGAGACACAGAGCATTTTCAGAAGAGGGAATGGCTGGAGTACCAGAAGCTGGTGGTGGGGAGAGAAGCCTGCCGAGTGAGGAGGGCACCTGGCATCACTTCTGGATTGACTTGACCATGTGGTTGAGAAAGGCGGTCACGGATACACCGGATAAATTGTGGAGCACTGTGGCGAGGGAAACACATACAGACAACCTGACCGGGCCTGGGACACCCAGGCCCCATCCCTCCTGGGCCCAGGAAAGTAATGCTCTGTTCTTCTCTGCTTTCATTTTAACCTTTAGAGAAAGGAAATTTAAAAAAATCTTGACTTCCCATGTACTTTTTCAAGTGAGTCCTAAGGATTATTATGTTCATAGGTGATTTTGATGGAAAGGTGGGAATGGGAATGAGAACAGATCCCAGAACCCCCCAGGAGGCTGCTCTTCACCATAAAATGTCTTAGAACAGAGAAACTGCCTCTCGGTGTCCATTCTCCCCACAGTCCTATAATGTGATGGAAGGTGCCTGGTCAGCAGGTCATTGCATTTTGGGGACCTCCTACCACAAAGGGTGTGGGTATATGAGCCTGTGTGTGTGTGTGCGTGTGTTGTGGGTAGGAGGGCTGTGCAGGGGCGTCTGGGCCCTAAAAGGGTTTGAGAAAGAGCAAAAGTGACATGGGATTCGGTGACATGGGACTCGGGGGGATACCAAGTTTCTCCTGAGCAGGCTCTGTGTATGATAATCCCAATGACAGTTGAACACACACACACACACACACACACACACACACCCCACAAAAACAAGTCAGGAAAGGGACACACAAAAAAATCCTCATGAGATTAGATTTCTCAACAAAATAGTTATAGGAAATTGTTTATAACCCAGGAGAGATGAATTTTTCTATAATTAGCTTCCACAGCAATGTTGCAATCATCTTATTCATCCAAGCTGGATGTATCATCCCCACCCCCACCCCCGGCCCCACACCCCGTGCTCCCTAGCCTCATCTTCTCTCACTTCCTGGAAGGCTGTCAGCTCCCGGATGGCGAGAACTGATTGACTTACGTAGAACACTCCTTGGCACAGAGTAGGTGCTCAATGAGTGTTTTGACTGAATGGGATCCAGGAGGGGCTTTGAAGCAGCGTAAGCCGCAGAAGGAGGGCTTTGCTGATTATCCCACAGATAACTCTGGAATCCATTGCAAATGTGCACGTGCAGACACATACACACACACACACACACACACACACACACACACTCTTCCAAAAATAACCATTACTTTTTAAAATCGTGTGATCTATTTCAATACCCAGGAGTCCGTATGTTTTCTGAATACGGCACAATCCATTCCATGCTAACACGGTATAATTTTATGTGAAGCAGTTGGAGCCTTACATCAATGTACTGAATGGTGTCCAGTGTTATCCGCCCCTCCCACCCCAGTGCCCCACTCTCTCCCCTCTGCCCTCTGGGCCCCTGGTCCCTGCTTAAGACACCCAGGCTCAGTCAGGACCATCTAATCACGGAGGGGCTACAGGAAGCACTGCAGAAGCTTTGAAAAGCTGCTGCAGTGTGTTAGGTCCCATCCCTGTCCTGGGGAGGCATCTCAGAGACTTTCCATTAGGAGAAGAGGGGGTATGAGGATTTATGACCCTTCTGTGCAAGAACCACACGATTGTTTATTCCACTCGTCCAGCTACAAGAACAAACTTCCGAGTATAAGAACGGGCTAGCACAACATGTCACAGATGTTTAGAGAAAGCAGAATGTGGACCGCAGTGAAATCTGTAGGGGAGTATTCTCCAGGCGCTGGGGCTGGAGCCCAGATGACTGAACAGGATTTGGGGAGGTGGGCTAGCCGGGGTGGGTGGGGGGCAGGGAAGGTGAGGGAGGACATTCCTAGCATTCCTGGGTGGGGGTCAGCTGTGGCAGGAGCTGGGAACTGGCGAAGTCTGTAGGGTCAGTGCTCCCACATGGCCACTCTGTGCAGGAGTCCTGAGAGAAGTCAGTGTGTGTGCACATGCGTGTGTGCACGTGTGTGCAAGCAGACCCACGCACACACATACATACTTTAATAGAAATCTTTATTTGCAAGCTCTGTCTCTGAAATCCTTTTCCCTCCCTTTTCTTAACGTGAAAAATGTTGTCTGAGTGATGATAACAATGTGTAAAAGTGCAAACAACCTAAAAATGGCTTTTTCTCTCTTTTGTTACATTATATTATTAACTCTTTGGAAGGGCTCTCCTCCCCCACTCCTGGAGGTGCCGGGAATGCTTATCCCAGTAATGTTGCATTTTTGCAGGGCCACTTATTTTAAATGGCTGGTAAAATATTCTTTCTGTGCTTGGAGAAGCAGATAAGATTGTGCACTTAACACTCACTTGCTTTCAGAGGTATGTGTCCTTCAGGAGGGCCTCCAGAGAAGAATGCCGGTATCTCTTTTTCCCCAGAAGGTGACGGGTTGTGCTGGGTGAGTCAGCTGTTGTCACTCTAACTGCTCTTGCCACACTAGGGCTGGGAAGGAACTGGTAATCAGGGTGTAGGAATGAACGCCCCCCCCCCACTAACCGCCCCCCACTTCCCTCCTTGCCCAAATAAGGGCAAGACACTATTCAGCAAAGACAACTTGATAACCCCCAGCCAGAGGGGCCTAAACCAAATTTCCCCTTCTGTTAGTTGAAAGCCACCTGCTGTGGGGCATCGTGAGCCCCCTCCCCTTCTCAGAAACAGTCCCTGCTGGGCTGGAATATGAAGCTGGCTTGCAGCCCCTGTGTGTAGAACAGGGTATCCTTGAAGACTGTATTTAGATTTGCTGGAAAACCCTGCAAAGCATGTTCCTGCTGCCCTAGAGCCCCCCGGGACCCGTAACTAGGCCCAAGTCTTTGTCCTGGACCCTTGAAGGAATAGAACCTAGCCCTGAGGCTTAACCTCCATGGTTAAAGTTAGGGTTCTGAGATCTAACAACCCTCCGGGTAAAAAACCACCAGAACAATAATGCCTTTTTTTCAAAATTCAGATAGCCACTCTTGGGTGAATTCTCACTGCAAGCCAGGCCCTATGCTCAGTTGAGCATTTTACATCTAGTCTTCAACCAACCTGCAAGGTCCTTACTACTCTATTTCAGCCCCAAGAAACCAGAGGGCTCAAGGAGCTCTCTCAAGATCTCACAGCCAATAGACTGCAACGCCGTGATGTTATTCTAGGCATCTCTGACTCCATTTAACCATTTGAAAGGAAGTGCATGTGCCATTTTGAAGTTCTTGCACGTACATTTGTTCTTTTATTCACTGACCATCGACTGAGCTCCTACTAAGTGCCTGGGCAGTAAACACACTTGTGAACGAAAGTGACAAAGCTGGGGATTTCATGGAGGTTACATGCTGGTAGGTAAAGGCAAAGGCTGACAAATACGTAACACGTTATGTGGTGGTAAGCGCCATAGGGGAAAATAAACCGTGGTAACCAGATAGAAAGGGCTGGGAATACGGCAGCTCCACCTACGTAGGAAATGACGCATTCCTGATGCGAGGACATGAACATACTTCCCACCATGTCAAGAACAATTTCTAAACTCCTGGAACCTATCATATCCAGCTGTGATGACAGCATGATGGTTCCCCGGCCAGCATAAGAGGGGTCCCTGCCAAATAGGTGCACTTCAGTTTATTGGAACATTGGGTCCGAAAGGAAATGATACAGCACAGATGGACTGAATGACACGGGTAATGATTCAATCTCGTTGGGAGCCTTACTCCCCCCTCCACCTTGATAGAGAACTAATCCCCTCCCCCTCTTTTTTTTTTTTTTTACAAGGGGCTTTTGAAAACTGACCCCCACCAATCTGGAAACCATTTGGAGATTCCCAAGAGGAAAGGGCTACGTACCAATGTGATTACTGGTATTGTTTTCATTAAATATGACATGATTGGGAATTCCTGGGGAAAACTATTACCCATGAAGGAAGGGGTTTCAAAAGATGTGACAGATTAGCATGTCTGAAGATTGGCCATAAAATCAGGAGGTTGATGAACTATCAGTGTTTCTAAGCTGTGTAAATAAGCAGTTTGATAAAGTAATGTGATTTATTTAGAGATCTTGAGAGAAGGTGGTCTCATGCTTTAGGAGACAAGTGATTTAATAATGTAACAATATACTTTGAGAGGATTATTTTCCCCGGAAGTAGCAAGAGTTGCTAACACCCACATGGAGGACAAGGAGTTCTTGCATTTAAACACATCTACCTATCTGCCTTAGATGCTTGGGGTGTAAGGCTGTAAATAGCCTATCAAAACCATTACTACAACATTCAGTAAAACCAAATACCTTTTGTCACGGGGGAATTGAAAATTAATCTCAACCAAAAAAAATTCGTATAACCCATAAAACTCCGTCATATTTGACACTTCTGATGTCTTCCTAATCTTTCCAGCACCTTTGAATGTCTTTTGGCAGTAAACGGAGTTTAACTCCTTAACTAATTTATAGGTAATTAATGCAACAAGTTTTTCAAGCCTTATATATTCTCATTTCATGTAACTCGAAAACACCAAAACTTTGATTTTTCAGAAAACACTTTTCCGAGATTGATAGCACAAAGAGTCTTGTTTCTACTGGAAATCTGTACCCATAAAAGCTTTTTGCTCTCTTCCCTCAATTCAAAAGAGAAAATAAGGAAAGTCCTCCAAATATGCTAGCACAAAGGACAGGTATAATAGAGGAATATACAGCCTTTGAGGCCATCTACATTTGGCTTTGTGCGTTTTAATTGCTCAGTGAAATTCTTAGAACAAAAAGGTCCCAAAAAGTCCAAAGCGTAGTGGTACTGGTTCAATTTACTATCATTTCATACACGCTGTGCATCTGTACCATCCAATATGGAGACACTATCCTCATATGGCTATCGAGCACTTGACAAGTGGCTACTCTGAATTGAGATGTGCTGTAAGTATAAAATACACACTAGGTATCAAAGGCTTAGTATGAAAGAAGACGAAAAATATCTTATTAATGGTTTTTATATTGATCTTACGTGGAAATGATAGCATGCTGACCATACAGATGGTCCCCGATGGTTCAATTGTACGGTTTTTGACTTATGATGGTGCAAACGTGATACACATCTGATAGAAACTCTACTTTGCATTTTCAATTGTGACCTTTTCCCGGGCTAGTGATACTCGGTATGATAATCTGTTATGGGCAGCCGCCACGCCTCCCAGGTGAGTAAACAACCGATACCCTGATCACCCCATCAGGAGAGTAAACGACTAATACACGGACAACCATTCTGCACCTGTTCAATCATTCGGTTTTTCACTTTCAGGACAGTATTCAATAAATTACATGAGATAGCCACTTTATTATAAATGAGACTTTGTGTTAGATGGCTTTGTCCAGCTGTAGGCTATGTAAGTGTTCTGAGCACGTCTGAGGTAGGCTAAGCTGAGTTACCATGTTCCATAGGTTAGTTGTATTGAATGAATTTTCAACTTGTGACATTTTCAACTTACATGCGTTTATCAGGATATAACCCCATCATAAGTTGAGGAAGATCTGTATTGGGTTAAATAAAATATATTATGAGAATTAACTTGACCTATTTCTTTAAAAATTTTTAAGTTTATTTATTTATTTTGAGAGAGAGACAGTGAACAAGAGTGCAAATGGGGAGGAGCAAAGAAAGAGGGGCAGAGAGAGAGAGAGTCTCAAGCAGACTTCACACTGTCAGCACAGAGTGGGATGTGAGGCTCAATTTCACAAACCACGAGATCATGACCTGAGCCGAGATCATAACCTGAGCCAAGATCAAGAGTCGGTCACCTAACCCACGGAGCCACCGAGGCACCCAGCCTGTTTCTTTTTATATTTTTAGTGTAACTACTAGAAAATTTAAAAGTGTATATGTGGCTTGTGTTTTATTTCTATTGGACAACGCTGCTCTGAAGTTTAAGAAAACACAAAGAAAGGGTTTACTTCAGTAGGCCTTCAGTTATTTTTAAAGCAATTGGGAGATTGTATTTAAGCAAGAATCACCCTAAGGAGGCGTCAAGATGGGTTCAGTAAGTACATGTTTTGTATGGCCATCCCCCTCTTCAAACAAGAACAGTGATGGGCACAGCATAAATAAATAAGTAAAACAATATATCAAAACACGATAAGCATCTACATGGACAGGCACATGGGCCAGAAAAGCAAGACAATTTCGTGCACACAGCACAAAGATCTGAGCTTGCTTCTGGGGCAGCAAGTTGGTGATCTGGCAGTTTAGCTCATCTGAGGTTGTGGTAACTAAAATTATTCTATACAATGTGGCAATGGGAATCGAGCTGGAGAGTGGGTGGAAAACCCCCTGATAAGAGAAAAAAAGCTGAGGAAAAAAAAATCTCTGCTGATTGTCTCCTGGGAATTTTGCCTCCTTGAATAGTAGCACGTAGAAACAGCCTCATCTCCAGGATCCGAAAGACGCTATCTGCCGGTTGTAGGACCAGACTGGCCAACAAACTTAATCCTCGAGGCCATGATCTTTAAGGCATGTGAG
Organism: Neofelis nebulosa; assembly: GCF_028018385.1. Classification (NCBI taxonomy): domain Eukaryota; kingdom Metazoa; phylum Chordata; class Mammalia; order Carnivora; family Felidae; genus Neofelis; species Neofelis nebulosa. The sequence continues at coordinate 20,850,284 of NC_080787.1, forward strand.
CTCCAAACCTGCAGCATAAGACTCGTTTGGTCAGCCAGCCCCAAGGGGCCAGAGGGAGGCAACTTAATACGCTAGTAAAAGAAGAGCTAACCCAAAGAAATTAAAAGTAAGGACAGAAAGCAGAAATCAGTAGTATACAGAAAAGACAAACTGTTGGGAGATGAACAGAATCATATGTTTTAAACAACGTCACTGAAATTTACATACCGAATAGCTCACTCATGGTGGACAACTCAGTGTCGTTAGTATATTCACACATTTGTGCACCACAATGTGATTGTCACCACAATCTAATTTTAGAATATTTTCATCGTCCTATATAGAAGACTTTTGTTCTCTCGCAGCCTCTAGGCAATCAGTCACTACATAACGGTCATCAGACAACCCACAAACTACTTTCTTCTCTACACACATAGTCAAAGAAACTCCCCAAGAAAAAGCCCAAGTCCGATGGCTTCAGTGGTGCATCCTAAATGTTCAAAGAAGAAATACTCATCCTTCGTAAACTTTGCCAAAAAATAAGACGAGAGCCCACTTTCCAACTCCTTGTATAAAGCCGTTATTAACCTGAGAGCAAGACCAGACAAAGACATCAGAAGGAAAGAAAACTCTGGCAGCAAGCGTTTGTATCACTCGCCTCAAGAGTCAAATCTGTAAGCAGCAGCAGGAAAGTCAGCCACGAAGGATGTGTGAGAGACACAGATGAATGGAAGTCATGTTGATTTGCCCACATTGACATCCATGGGCGTGTGCCCGCAAGAAGGGGCCTCCAGAAATGGGAGCTGCTCTTGGATTCTGTGACACCATGGATTCCATTCCTATTTACAGAAAAAAATACTCAAAGGTTCTCCCTCTCTGTCCCTCCCCCACTTGCTCTCTCTCTCTCTCTCTCTCTGTGTGTCTCTCTCTCTTTCTCAAAATAAATATATAGGCATTAAAATTTTTTTAAAAATACTCAAAGTTTGAAAATTCATCCTCTTTGAAGAAGCTACCCTAGTGTCATCCTGAGGGCAAGGCCATCCCACGCACGACTACGGAATGAAGCAAAAATCAGGATTTATTCATTTTTTTCCTTCAGAGAATCTTTCTTCATTATCACCCAGAGCGTCCCGGTAGCCTGAGCTCTCTTCTCCACTCTGCATCACAATCTTTCAGAATCTTCATTGCCATTAAGGTCTAAACAAATGATAACAGTATAAAGAAAGTTTCAATCAGAGTCTGTGCATGTTACCAGAGATTCAAGCTTATACCTGAAGCCCAGAAATTGATCATTTCTGTCATCAGAGAGTTTTATAGGAAATAATTTATGGGACAAGATCTCATCTCGCGAGTACACAGGGGCTCTGGATTATCCCAGCCCCTAACAGCAGTACATACACCAAGAATCTACTTTAACTCTTACGCCAAATCCTAGGCTACTAGAAACAAAGAAGTGAGCATTGTAAGTCTGCCTGTTTGCATAGAGTTCCGAAAATGGGTCCAGGATATATACATGGGGTAGAGATTCTGTGAGCAAAGTAAACAGCATACACTAAGGAAATATACCTGTATCCAGGCTGTGCTTTCTAGAAATAAATTTGCTTTTCCTTCCAATGATATATATGGCCAGCATTATTGACAACTCTGTAGATGCAGCCTCAAAAATGTGTATAAATGACTTTAAAACTCATTCATTTCAATAACATGGGGCCCTCAAGCACGCTTTTAAATCCTTTAATGAAATAAAAGATGTTTCTAGTATCTGATAAGCAGTCACTTTGAATCATGAGTATTTGGTACTATAATCACTGAGGAATGTATGGCTAGGCCTCAGAAAGCCTTACTTCCCTCATTTGCCTCTGAGATTAAGAGCATCCAAACGACAGGTATTGTGTTTGCTCTGGGACCATGCCGTGCCTTAATTCCCGTTGTCACCATCTGGGCTAATTCCATTTTAAGGCCAACTAGGTGAGGTCTTCTAATCATTGGCAGGTCTCTTATCACAGAGTCAGATCTCTGTGGCTTTAGCTTTCCTTTGCGATGCCATATAAAGTGCTTGTCTTCAACTTGGTCTTTGGAGAATGAGCAAAGGTTTGCAGTATATAGGAAATCTGATGAATCCTAAGGGTGAGCTCATGGGCTAAAACCGAGATCAACAGATCAACTAAAATACTACATGAGTGGTGGACAGAACTTAAATTTCCATTGACACATTCAGGCTACGCAAGCGGGGCATATGCATAAAAGGGCCTGTATGAAGGATGGCATGCATGAAGACAGAAGCAGAAAACAAAGAACTTTCGATTGAGCACGTAATAAAAAGGAAAAACGAAGATATTTTGTAAAGGATCAGGCCAAAGGGGTCTGTAGCATGTGTGATGAACTCATTCACAGAGGCACCAACATATTTTAGGGCAAAGTTATCTAAATATAACTTGTGTCATCAGTTCTGGGACATTTTTGCACTCATTTGCCAAGAATCCAATTAATGTGTGTGTGTGTGTGTGTGTGTGTGTGTGTGTGTGTGTGTGTTTCCTTTCAGGCAATTTCATGTGGCTTTTATATTTTGTACTCTTTTGTAAAGAAAATTCTTATGGCCAAGCGGATATGAATAATATGATATGTGAGTAGCTAAGAGGCTAAGGCTCATAAAGCAATCACTTGGGTCCCCCTGGCCCAGGGCATTTATAAAGATCAATTAATTCAGCTAAACTAGTCTTAAAGAGCCCTTCTTCTCTGCCTCAGTTTCCACCATATTTCACTTGTGTAGAGAGCTGGTGCTCAGCTTCCCTCTCCCCCACCGCCCCCTCCCACCCCTCCACCCCCACCTCTCTGAAGGTGCCAGTGAATGGGCAAGGGAAAAAGGAGCAGGAAATAGGAGCCAGATAGGGACTTTCATCTTTGCTCAGAGTTTATAGAAGTAACTATCTGTGAATATTTAAACCTAAAGGGTGAAGCTGGCCCATCTTCTTTGAGCATTAATGAATAATAATAAAACACTTTAATAATAAAACCATGTCAACCATATTAAGGAATAGGATGCACATAAACTTTTAAGGTAAAACATAGCGGACTTCAAAGATATTTCAGGAGGGGCGCCTAGGTGGCTCAGTCGGTTAAGCACCTGACTGCGGCTCAGGTCATGATCTCACAGTATGTGGGTTTGAGCTCCGCCTCGGGCTCTGTGCTGACAGCTCGGAGCCTGGAGCCTGCTTTGGATTCTGTGTCTCCCTCTCTCTCTCTCTGCCCACTCCCCCACTTTCACTCTGTCTCTCTCTCTTTGTCTCTCAAACAATGAATAAATGTTAAAAAAATAAATTCAAAGATATTTTAGGATTATTTTTTTTCTAAGTGGGACACGTTGGTTGAGCCTCCTCCTGGAAGCACCTCACCACACAATGTAAAATATAAGGACAGGAAAGATCTCTGGTGCAATATTCATTTGGGGGGACATTATTATCAATCTAACAAAACACTGAAGGCAGATCCCCATTCACTATGGATTTTAATACGGGAACAGACTTTAAAGATAATATGGCTTAACCTATTATTTTAAAAATGAAATTGAGAACAAAGACAAAAGGTAGAGAAAGGTCTTGGGTGGGTTTTCCTTTCTTCCTAACAGAATCCAGGGTCAACATTTTCCATGCACTGAGCTACTGACCATTCTCCAAACACACCATTGCTTGTTTGCTTCCAATCTTCCTTTTGCATGCAATGCCTTATTCCTTTGGAAAAGTTTTACTCAAGATCCAGCTCAAAGCCATCTCCTTGGGGAAGGCCTTTCTCCACTCATCCAGGTAGAGTTATCTGTGCTCTAATAGATCTTTAAATATAATTTTGCTTTAGTCTCTCTCATCTTAAAAAATAATAAACCATGTCCCTTTCTGATCTCCCTCTCCAGGGCCATCCTCTCTATCTCCTCCCCTTTATGACTACTGTTTTCCATGAATGGTTTCCATAGTCTGGTTTAACTTCCTCATCTCCATTTAGTCTTTGGTCACTCCAACTGGCTCCTGACCTCTGTCTCTGCTTCACTGAGGTTATGTCTGGTTAATGCACCAATGACTTCTATGCTGCCCCTGGCTGATTTTCAGTTTTTATCATACTTTTCTATCTTGAGCATTCTACATAGTTGACCACCATGTCCTTGGAACACCCTTGGCTTCTGGGACACCACACTACCGGTTTTCCTCTAATGACTTAAGGCATTTCTCTCAATCTCCTTGCGAGTTTACCCTTCTCTCCTGGATCTTTTGTGTTAGAGTTCCTCAGAGCTTAGATATCAGTATTCTTCTCTTCCTTTCCTATCTGTTTTGGTGATCTTGCCCACTTCCTGTCTTCAAATGCTGTATCTATATCAACAACAACTCTCAACAATATATCTACAAGTGATTTCTTTCACTGGGTTGTAGATTGTGAATCCAGCTGCCTACTTAGATAGCTAGCATTGTCATGATTTATAAGCAATAAAATCCCACCAAAAACTAGCTAAGATAAAACAAAAATAGACATGGGGCGCCTGGGTGGCTCAGTCGGTTAAGTGGTTAAGCGTCCGACTTCGGCTCAGGTCATGATCTTGCGGTTTGTGAGTTCGAGCCCCGCATCGGGCTCTGTGCTGACAGCTCGGAGCCCGGGGCCTCCTCCAGATTCTGTGTCTCTCCATCTCTCGGGCCCTCCCCTGCTCATGCTCTGTGTCTCTCTGTCTCTCAATAATAAATAAACGTTAAAAAAATTAAAACAAAAAACAAAACAGACAGACAAAGGAAAACATAGAGAAAGAGAGGCAGAGGAAGAGAGAGATTGGTTAAAAAATAGATATGACAGATATGAGACTTTTAACTCATGTAACCAAACCAGGGGCAGAAGCAAGAAGATTCCGGTATCCTCAGGATCCTTTCTCCTCTACTCTTCTCTGTTTGCATATTATCTTTATTTTTTTAAGCCAACATAATTCCCACAGAGGGGCCATATTCATCAACAGCCCTGAACTTAGCCTCACAGCTCTAAAACCAGAATGTAAAAGTCTCTCTTCTGCCCACTCAGATTAAGAGAAGGAATTTGACTGGTGTAGTGAAGTTTACATGGCTTTTTCACAAATCAGTTATGTGGCCTTGGAGTCAAGGCATTATGATTGGGTCACATGGACACCTCATAATTACTAGAGGAATAATGTTGGGCCAGGAAGTCATACAACGTGTATCAGTTAAATTATTCAACATTTCCATTTGGCTCTCTCACAGGTATCTCAAAGTGATAGCATCCAAAACTTAACTAATAATGTTCCTCTAACGTGCATGGCTCTCCTCCTATACTTTCAATCTCAGAAAATAATATGAGCATTTATGGGTTAGCTCAGGCAAGGAACGTAAAAGGTATGTTTGACCATCATCCTTACTGTCATAACCACCCCATCTGCAATCCAATAATCATGACCTACTGATTCTGCAGCCAAGATATATTTTGGATCCATCCACTTTCGTTTTTAAGTTTATTTATTTTCTAGAGAGAGAGAGAGAGCACGTGCAATTGTACAAGCAGGGGAGGGGCAGAGAGAATTCCAAGCAGGCTCCATTGCGTGGAGCCTGACATAGGGCTCCGACTCACAAACTGTGAGATCATGACCTGAGCTGAAATCAAAAGTTGGATGCTTAACTGACTGGTCCACCCAGGCACCCCCCACCTCCATCCATTCTTTTCTGTATCCAAAATCACCTTCCTAGTTCAAGTGGATATCCTCTCGTACCTATATTACTGCAATAGCATTCTAATTAGTCTATTTACTCTCCACTCTTCATGTCCCCCCCCCCATTCTTTATCCTCAAAGCACAGTAATTTTCTAAAAATTAAAAGTCACCATACCTTTCTCCCACTTAAAATCATGGAAAATCTTCTCAATGTTCTTGAGATAAACCCTGAATTCTTAACTTGCCCTCCGGGCTCTGAGAATCCAATATCTGCTTTCTTTCCTAGCCTCATTTCTTCCCACTCCCCCCCTTTCCCCCAACTCAGAGTGTTTCAACCACGTCAATCTTTTGGTTTTTCAGAAGCAATTTGAGCTTTATTGGGCTGCAGGGCTTTTGCGTAAGCCAGGCAAACCTACCTGGTTTCTGCTCTCTAAACCCTGAACTTCTTCACATCAGTTAAAACAACTCTAATACTTATTTGGGTGGATTTTTAACTGTAAGGTTCCTAAGGGAAGGACTGCATCTGTCTTGCTTGACATAGTACTTAGCAATTAGAAAATGTTCAATCAATATTTATTGAATGGATGGTCATCCATTTTATTATAGTTTGTATTTTCATCATTTCCATAAAAATGTAAATTTATTCTTTTATTTCACAAATATTTGAGTCTCTAGCTCAAGTCTAGAGACTTATTGAGTCTCTAGCTGGTGTGAAGGAGTTAAATACCAGAGACGGAGGCATGCAGAAGATAGATGGGGCCCCCTACCTTTGGAAATTTATAGTCTTTTTACTGTGCAGAAGCCATGTGTTTTCCCTTCCTGCATCTCAATCCCTGGAAGATACAAGCTACATAATGTTTACTGAATGAATACATGAATTAATTGATGGGTAATATGAACTTGACCATCAACTAGTTCCTGTTCTTATAGCTGTTCTTAATTCTATGTGTCTCGAAAAAAAACAAAAAGCTCATGACAGACAAAAACGGGCCAGGAGCCATGGATTTCCTGGCTGGCAGTGAGCTGGGCCAAACATGATCATCACCCACTAGGCAGAAGTGAGAGAGGGAGGTCCAAGACAGGATATTGGCACAAGAGAAGAAGGAAAGTTCTACATGCACAGCATCTGGGAACCTTGGGGCAAGGGGATGGGAGAGAAATTACAATGTCAGTGGAATAAAGAAAGAAGAGAAAGGAAAAGGACCAATAGGAGATGAAATTCGCACATTTTTCTTGAAGCCTCTTACCAATGTCTGTCTCCTCCTCTGCACTGTGAATGCTGTGGACACAGGAACGATGTCAGCCTTGATTTTCAGGGTGTCTCCAGCGCCAATTCAAGTGACCATGCTTACCTGATCAGTGAAGAAGTGAGTGCTCAGTCGCAGTAGGCTCAAGGTCTCAGAATTACAGCTCCACGCAGCTAACGAGGCCAGGACACCTGTTCCTAAAACCTCACATCACTCAGAGAACTCACTTCTGGTATCTGGTGAGCCAGAGCTCACCCTCTCCAGGTAAGCAGAAAGGCCTTGAGAATAAGTCCTCACACCCAGATTTTTCAGTCGCCAGCCCGAGGCATCTCCAAACCACAGTTAAGAGACAAGCAGAGGGGCGCCTGGGGGGCTCAGTCGGTGAAGCATCTGACTCTTGCTTTCGGCTCAGGTCATGATCTCACCATTTCATGAGCTCAAGCCCTGCTTCGGTCTCTGTGCTGACAGCACAGAGCCTGCCTGAGATTCTATCTCTCCCAGCCTCTCTGCCCCTCTTGTACTCCGACCGTCTCTCCCTTTCTCTCTGCCCCTGCTGTACTCTCTCAAATAAATAAATAAGCTTAAAAAAGAATACTTAATAAAAAGAGACATAGATTCTTTTTCTCTGAGATGATAGCTGAAAATCCTCAGGAAAAAAAAAAAAAAAACTCTTTATAGTTAAAGAAAGTTTCCAAATGTATTTCTGTCTAGAAGGCACAGCTAGTATTTGTATGAATGAGTGAACGATATTGGGTAATCTTTTCAGGAAAGAGTTGGTAGCCATAGTGAGGTGTGAACATTATAGGTAGGCTGTGGAAACCTAAAATGAAGAGGGGAAGCCATTAGGGAGAAAAAGGGGGCGAAGAGTAAGGAGGCCGAAGACCTCAAACCTAAACTTAGAAGGAAATTACACCCAGAGCAGGTGTAATTTTGCGCCTTTCCTCTCTAAGTAAAAGGCAGTAGCACATAATGGCTACACACGCAGCCATGTTTGAATGACCAAACATGGGTTTGGATTGTGCACTGCTGATTCCGGACAAATCCCTTAGCATCTCCAGGGTTCAGTCACTTGATCTGAAAAGGAGGCGGCAAGGGAGACCCATCTCTTGAGAGTATTCAAGGGGGGGATTCCTGTAAAATGCTTGGCATGTGTTAGGTGCTTGATAGATATTAGTTATTACTAATCATCACGCAAATGACTCAGCAGCAGGTGTGGTCACCATTGGGGCGGATCTCCAATACTGGAGATGCAAGGAGAGCCAGAGAAAAATGAAGAGCCCCCGAGATAACATTCACGAGAAGCATCCACACAGCCCTGGGCACACAGTTGGCACTCAGTAAGTGATGGCTTTCCTTCCTTTCCTGTTTCTGTCATCTCCCTGTTTCTCTGAAATTGAATGTCAGTGAGCCATCCCTGTTTTACCTTGTAGCTCCGCTGTGCACACAAAATCTTTTCCGGTCTCATGGGCACGACAGAGCCCAGCAGCTAGGAGGGAAAGCAGTTAAAATGCAGATCAGAGTTTCCCCCCCCTTTTTTTAAATGCATATTTTAAATCAACCAACCAGAGGCACAGATCACGTTAGAATCTAATCAAGCACAGATAATGCAAAGTTATAAAACCATATCCTACTTCTTCTTCATTCAGCATTTTAGGAGCCCTCTGCTCAGGAAGGGGGTGGGCTCTCAGCCCTCGGGGTGGGGGGAAAGGAAGTCAAGTTCAGTGCCCCGATTCTGCCTCCTTCCCCTTTCCCCTTCCTTGTTCTATTCCCTCAAGCCTTTTACCCTGCAACTCTGGGCCCAGAACCACCGTCCATCCTTTCCCAGCCCCAATTTTCTCTCAAGAAGGATCTGAAACTCATTTACATTAAAATACAAATGTGGATTGCAGCTTAAACACTACCCCAAGATTTGCCTTTACTTTAAAATCCCCGGCAACATTTCACACCAACCCCAGAAGGGAGCAGAGAGGCTCCCTTAGCAGGCTCCCTAACCTGGCTGGTGGGCATTTTCCAGAAGGATTCATACTGGAATTCCTGAAATGTCACTCCTTGGGCTGTCAATTAATGAGCAGAGCTTAAAGAAAGCTCCAAAGGCTTAGGGAGAGCTGTTTCCATTCCTTTGAGTGGAAAGACGCAGCCCCACATGGTGATTCCAACTGCCGTTGAATTTAAAATCACCCGAAGCATTTGTGTATTGACAACCGGATGCCCTTGGATCTCTCTTTCAGGAGGTCTGGGTTGAAACCCTGGAAACTGATTTTGGCAGCCAGCATTGTGGGGTTGTGGAGAGGATTAAATGAGGGTATTCAAAATTTTCAAAAGTGGGGGATCCTGGGTAGCTTAGTTGGTTAAGCATCCGACTCTTGATTTTGGCTCAGGTCATGGTCCCAGAGTCCTGGGATGAAGCCTCTCATGGGGCTCCTCACTGAGCACGGAGTCTGCTTAAAATTCTCTGTCTGTCGATTACTTGAAAAAAATAAAATCTTAAAACAAAATTCCCTAGCTAAGCTGAAATCCACAGTGGTAATTGTAGTGCGATTGGCCAGTGTTCCTGAATCATGGGTTCATCGCTGCAGTTTTCAGAAACACAACAGGAGCTTTCCTCAGTTCTCACTTTGTGAGTAAATACTGAATAAAGTAATTTTTAATTAAAAAAAAATTCTCTCTCTGTCTCCCTTTGTCCTCTCCCCCGCTCGTGCACTTTCTTTCTCTAATAAATGAAATGAAATGAAATGATGAAATGAAATAATAAAAAAAATGAGGATATTATTAGTGAGAAAGTTGTAGCCTCTGAGCCTGGCTTATGAGAGTTGGGTATTATTTGAATTTCTCATCTCACTTCTTATAGCCTCTTTTGGAAGTGTGAGTCTGACTTCCCCTGTTCACACTCTCCTTATGTCAATTGCAGACATCTCGGAAGAGCTGCTCTTTCCTCTTTGAGCTACTTTACATGTTGCTAAGTGAGTCCTCTTTCTAAAGCACAGTTCTGAGCATGCCCCGGGGATCCACGCTGCCCCTGACCCATGGGCATACTCAACAACCCCATTTTTTTTTTTTTTTTTTGTAAGTAAGGTCTACCAGAAAGGAGAAACGTTATAGGTTGCCAGCTATTAGGAGTGGCTGCGATGAATTTGTGGAGGAATGATTTGGGAAGATTTGCTGATTTTTTGAAAGTGTGTACAGAAAGGGCACAAAGTTATTAATTTATTCTCTTTTATACAGTTTTGTAAGGAAAATTGTGGGTTTGGTGTAGATGTAAGTCATTGATGTTTTAGAGAGGAGATGTGCCTCTTTCAGAGAGAACATGTGCCTCCTATAGCCTCTTAGGAAATGCTTAAAACTTTTTGGAGGACATACTTAAAATTACATGAGACAGTTCAGTATGTGAAGACAAAGGAACTACCGTGAGGACAGAGTACAACTTGGAGACAGGCTTTGACATGAGGCATAAAAGGACAGCAAGACATGCTGAGTGAAATAAGGCAGTCCCAAAAGACAAATAGTGCTTGATTCCACTTAGATACCTAGAGGGGCAAGTTCATGGAAACAGAAGGTAGGGGCTAGGGAGAGAGGGATATGGGGAGTCCTTCAGTGGGTGTAGAGTTTCAGTTTTGCTAGATAGAAAAGTTTCGGTAATTGGTGCACAACAGTGTTGCACGGTAATTGGTTGCATTGGTTGCACGGTAGCAAGAGTTATCTTGTAGTCCCACATTTAAAATGAAATGCGAACTCTTCGGGACATCTTTTATAGCCCCTGCATGCCCCTGTTCATCTTTCTGACCCCATCTCCTATGATTTCCCCCCTGCTTACTAGGCTCTAGTCACACTGATCTGGTAGATTCTCCTGCCTCACCATTCACCCCTGCCTCAAGGCCACCATCGTGCTGTTCGTTCTGCCCAGAATGCTCTTCCCCCAGATGCCTGTGGAACAGGTTCCACTGCATGGTTAGTTCTGTGCTTAGCAACTACTTCCCACTAGAGCAGTCCCCTGAAGCTCAATCACATTAACCCTTATTATTATTATTATTTACAACACTTCTACAGTCTAAAATTACCTTATTTATTTGTTTTCTTACTACTACCTGTCTAACCTCTCCGGGATGTAAGCTCCCTGAAGACAAGACCCTGGTTGCCCTGTTCTCTGTTCATTCCTTATGTCTGTTGCCTGGATGGTAGTTGACACATGGTTGACTTAGCATCTTGCACCCCCGATACTCAAATGACAAATGCTCAAGCATTGTCACCCTGATGTTCAAATCCTTCCACGGTCTACATCCTTCTTAGGACGAAGAACACTTTCCTTGGTTCGCAAGTGAACAATCTCCATGGTTTTGCCTTAATCTCTTTGCTAACCTATGTTCGTACAGCTCCCTTATTATTATAGCATTTAACACATTAGATTGAAATGATCTGCATGGGTTTCTGTCTCTTAACCTTTAAATTGTTTTTAACGTTTCTTTATTTTTGAGAGAGAGACAGAGACAGACAGAGTGTGAGTGGGGGAGGGGCAGAGAGAGAGGGAGACGCAATCTGAAGCAGGCTCCAGGCTCTGAGCTGTCAGCACAGAGCCCAACACTGGGCCTGAACCCACAACCATGAGATCATGACCTGAGCCAAAGTTGGACGCTTAACTGACTGAGCCACCCGGGCACCCCTCTGTCTCCTCACCTTTAAACCTCAAAGCGAGGTTTGTGGACTGGTACCGTTGGTATCATCTGGGAGGTTTTTTTTAGAACTACAGAATCTGAAGCCTAGCATTAGACCAACTAAATCACTATCTGCATTTTAATAAGATCCTCAGGTGAATCAGGTGCACACTGGGCTATCCACATACCTCATAATTGCCAGAGGAATAATATCAATCCAGGTAGTCAGTAAACTGATGTGCATCAGCTAAACTACTCACCACTCCCACTGGGATCTCTCACAGATATCTTGACTGATGTCCAAAGTCTAAACTCAACAAATAATATTCCCCCAAAAGCCACCATTCTCCTCCAGTGTTTTCAGTCTTGGGAAATAAAAAATATATATTGTCCTACACCAGTTTATGAGCTAGTCAAAGGTTTTATTATTCTGTTTTGGAAGTGGGGGGCGTAAGAGCACTGGGTGGAAAGGTGGGCAGAGAGAGAATAGGTTTAATTTTCCCGTGAGAAGACAGGGGATACATGCCAAGAGGTGGGTGGATATAGGAGTTTGGAACTCAGGAGGGATATCAGGAGCCAACACACAATAGCCGAAAATGTTGATTCATAAGGGTTTACCGACCAGTGATCCTACCACATCCCCCAAGTCATTCATTTTTCAAGATGACTATCCCACACCCTACCCTTTCTCTTTAAACATCCAACACCTCCCCTCTAGACTTCAGTTGATGACCTTATTTCCTATTTCACAGAGCAAATAGAAGCAGTCAGAGGGGTCCCGCATCCACTCACACCCCATACCAGTAGTCTTCCAGTCTTCATGAGAAGCTGTTCTGTATGACTTTGTCAAATTAACATTAGTTACTGTGGAACACAGGGTGCAGGATGGTGAGCCAAGGTTCGATAAAAGACCACAGGAGACAATGAAGTGGAGAGATTTATGACTCATTGGTCTTGGGGGAAGCACATGGCAGGGAGGTCAAGGCGGAGAGAGTGACAGAACCTGGGGTCTGGGATGGAGTGCTTTGGGGTTGTCAAGCAGAGAAGAGATTGGCCAGTTCAGACCAAACTGAATAGGGTTTTGTAAGTTCCGGGGGGTCTTATCTAAGGAGCTCACAAGAGGAAGGCCCTGGGAGGTGGGGGAGACTCGATCACAAGGGCTACTGGGGAAGTCATAGCAGGAACTTGCATTCACTTGTGACTCTGCGGGCTGCTATCTAGGGTATGTGCTTGCATGAGGGGCTAGTGTCAGTTCAAGGCCCATACTGGCTGCCTGGCCAATCAAAATGAATGCCAACGGGCACCTGGCTGGCTTAGTCAGTAAGGCACGTGACTCTTGATCTCAGGGTCATGAGTTCAAGCTCTGCATACAACTTACTTAACAACAACAACAACAACAACAATGATTGTTGAGGCGGTAATACTGTGGAGCAGCTGAGCTAACCCCCTGATGGAAGCCAGCTTCTCCTGTACCCTAGTTCCCATCCCTTTATCCTTCTCAAAGACCTCGTTCCAACAGTTCACTCCCTTCTTTCCTGTCTCATAAAATTTTCCCTATTAGAGTTTTGATGATCATTCAAGTGTATCAAAGCTCCTATCTTAAAAACAAAAGGAGCCTCCCTTGACTCTGGTCCCTCCTTCCAATCTCACCCCATTCTTTTGCTTTACAGCAGAGCCCCTTGTAGGAATCATCTACATAACTGCCTCCAACTTCTCTTCCTGTTCTCTTTTGCACTCACAACCCAACCAAAACTGCTTTGTCAAGGTCACTGATGACTTCCACATCACCAAATCCATCGGGTAGTTCTCAGTCCCCATTACACTTCTGCTAACAGCAGCTGACACCCTTGTCCCCTCCCCCTGGACACTCTTCACTCACCTTCCAGGACACCACACACTGGTGGTGGTCCTCGCTTCTTGGGCCACCCCTTCTCAGTCTCCTTTGTTGGTTTCCCTCCTCCCCCCGACCTCCTCTCTCCATACTTCACGTTGGTGTGTCCAATACTCAGGCCTCAGTTTGCTTCCTTTTTCCATGGTGATCTCATCCAGCACCAGTGCTTAAATATCATCTACATGCTGATGACCCCCCAGGTTCTGTCACCAGCCCAGAGCTCTCCCTGGACCTCCACATTTGTATATCTGACCTTTGTCAACAGTTGCACTACGAGCTTCCAGTCTAACTCTTCATCTCCATCCCCCAGTCTTCCTCATTTCTGAAAATAATAACTCCTTCTTCTTGCCAGACCCAAAATCTTTGGGTCTAACCTTGATTTCTTTCCTTCTCTCCCCACATCCAACAGGAAATCCTATTAGCCTCACCTCAGAGTGGAACCAAAATTCATCCATTTCTCACCACTGCATTGCTGTCATCTACAGCCAAGCCCTCATCATCTCTGGTCTTGAGATGCCTCCTAACAGTTGCCTCTTAACAGAACTCCCTGCCTTTACTCTGGCTTCCTAGGTCTCTTCTCAACACAGCAGTCAGAGTGAGCCTCTAAGAGCATAAGTCGGATTATAACGCTTCTATCTTAGAAACCAGCCTTGACTCCCAAAGACCTAACACCGACCATAAGGACCTCCCTGACCTTCCCCTGCCGCCCCCTGGTTCTTTCCCTTTCCCTGGGGACCACTTCATTCTGACTATATGAGGATTTCTTGAAAATTCCAAGCACAATCCCACCCTGGGGCATTTGTGCTCTTTGTTTCTTCTGCCAAGGTTCATGGTTGGGTCACCCACTCCTATGAGGTCTCTGTGTAAATGTGTTATCAAAGAGGCATTCTTAGTTACCCTAAAGGACGTTGTCCTGACTTCAGATCTACCCCATTCTACTTACCCAGCATGACGTTCTCCCCAGCACTCACTCCATCTAACATAGGAGATGTTTATTTGTTTATTCATTGTCTCTTTACTAGAATGTAAATTCATAAAAGCAGGGATTGATCTGTTTTATTTGTTGCTTTATCTCCAGCCAAAAGAACAGTGCCTGGCATATAGTATGCATTCAATCTATACTTGTTGAACAAATGATTGAATAACAGATTAAAGAAATATGTACTGAACATCTAATATGTGCCATGAATATACAAGTAGAAATGGAAAATATAGGAAAGGATGAAGTCTTGCCTCTGACAGGTGAGATCGCAACAGAGGAGGAGAACACCGTTCTGGGGCAGGCAGCAAAGAGGACCCTATAAGGCAGCAGGGGAAGGAACAGCTAGAGAGATAAGAGGTAAAACCAAGGGAAAGTTGTCACAGAATGCAGGAAAAACAAGAGTTCACAAAGGGAACTGTCAAAAGGAACAATGGGGCAGAAAGAGAGGAAAATGGAAAGGGCCCGTTGCATGTAGCAAGAACCTCAGTGATTCCTAGCAGGTGTGAAAGCCTCTGTACACACTCAGATCACAGTGCTTATGGATCAGAATACAAGCCAACAATCACCCAGCAATTTAGACTGCAGGCAGCCTAGGAGCTTTGAGGAAGGGATTCCTATGGGCCAGCCATGGTGCTAGATACTCTGCGTATCCTAATATATTTGATGCTCACAGCAACCCAGTGAGATACGGATGATTTCCCATTTTACATATGCAGAAATTGAGGCTCCGAGAGCTTCAACTAACCCGAGATCTTGCAACTACTCCATAGCAACGCAGATACTGAAACGTGGTGCTTTTAGACTCCATGAGAAAAATGCGTACATGGAGAGTGTTTTGCCAGTCCTTCTGGGTCATCTGAAGTCCCACACGGAGGCAGACCTGTTGGTTTCCTGTAACTAATCCCTTTCTCCTGCTGACAGAGATTGCATTTGGGGCGGCAGGCTGCTGTGTGCTTCAGGAAAGACTGAGTCCCTTCCTAACCAGGTTTGCTGGTCTAGGGTAATTATGACCATTTCTTTTGCCTTGCTGTTGATTGGCTTAGACACGATTCTGCCTCTTAAGACTTGAAGGTATTTCTGCTGGGGAACGGAGGAGAGGGAAGATCGGCCTTCTAGGAAAGGGATCATCCTCAAAAAGAGGCAGAGACTCAAAGTGGGAGTGTCTTTATTTTGGCTTAATTTATTTTTTTTATTTGCATTTGGACGTGGTTGAGAATACACTGCTTAGAGCTCCTGCAGACACTTGTAATCACGAGGGGACCAAAAACCTGGGAACAAAGCTGACACGAGGCTTTTATTGATCTACTGAATTAACCAGCCTCTACTTCCAGACTTCTTGTTTGGTGAGGCAACAAATAACTTGTTGCCCAAACCTTTATAGATTCTATGTTTGTGTTATTTGTAGCCAAAGTGTTCAATATACGCAATACGCTACCTACGTTTTTACCCACTAGTTTCTTCCCAGCTCCAACACAGTGGTAGCAGCTCAGAAACGATGTTTTGATTGACTGTCTAAAGAATGTTCTGTATTTCAGAGTAAAAAAAAAAAAAATGAATGAATTCAATGTATTATTATAGGGTGCAGAAAGTTAAGACAGCAACATGCCATCGGCATTCTCTCTAAAAGCACGAGAAGAGGAGAAAAATACCATACCACATAGAAAAAACCCTGGTTGCCATGTTATACGGTAACACCTCAATACTCCGACACCAGGGAAAAAGCATTTATGCTAAGACCCTGTCTGTCAGATGGCCTTTTCCTCCCATGTAATTAATTGAAATTTGAAATCAACTCTTGTCCCTGGTCACTGTGGTCCAGATCCAAAACAGCCCAGATTGTATTCTCAGTCAGGAGGTGGCTGCGTTTGAGATTTGTGTTGGCATCGCTGAACTGTGACCACAGCACACATTTTTGTGGGGAATATCAGATGAAACTTCTAGAGCAACATTCTTCCGTTAGGAAGGGGGTGGGTGGTGGCGGCAGGGTTCGGCATGCCCAAGAGAGCTTTTCTCCTCCTGAAACTTGTTCAGACTCATTCTTTCCAGGTGATTGAGACCACTTTTCCCCTTTCAGAGCAAATGTAGCCGGAGAAACAAATGGATACAAAATTCAGAAACAGCAGAGTCCCCTTTCCAAAGCCGTATTTCATAAGACCCCGTGTGATTTGTGGGAGCAACTTGAGGTCCCAGTAACTGATAAAAATGATATAATTTTAGAACTTTCAGAAGCCCGTGTGGCCTCTTTGTTCAAGATCAGCAATTAGAGCCCTCAAGTACTGAAAGTAGTTACCTAAACCTTTTCAAAATGTTCGTCTTCGATAATAGTTCTGGACACCACTCTCCTCCTCTCGTTTTTCCCTGGCTTACACTCTTTCATTCAGCTAGATTATTCTAGTTGTAGTTCCGAGATATGGTTCAATTGCAGCGTATGATGGAAGGATGTAGGGGTTCACTGGGAAGACATTTTAGCATTTGGAGAAGAAACTCTTTGCACTACTTGCTTGTGGCTCTATTCTGAGGCAGGTAACCTACGTGATTCCTTGCATGCAGATTGTGGTAATTGACCTTCTGATTCTGGCTGATGGAACCAGGAAGTGTTTGTTATTTTTGAAGACAGCCACCCCTCAACTGGCTGGCAGCCAATGAGATAACCCAGTGGGAACCCCCTATCGGACAGAGGTATCCTGTGCCCTGTAGTGACCAACAGGCTCTTTCGGAACCTTTCTTTTAAGGAACTTGAAGGTGACACACAGGCAGAAAACTACAAGTGACAGAAGGGTACAGAAACCAAGAGACCCATGGAAAGGAGGCAGTGGGCAGAAGCCATGATGAGTCAGCAGAAACTAGGAAGCAAAGCAGTAAAGGAAGTCCATTGGAGGGAGCTAGAAAGGATCCAAGAAATGTGAAGAGTGGAGCAGAAACAGGCAGTGGCTTTGTTGATGTCAACGTGGTGTCATGTTGATTTGAGAGAAATCAACAAGATCATGGCACCTATAGACTGAGAATGAGGTGCCAGCCCCTGAGAAGCCTGGTCCTACATTCATTCAAATTCTTTGTAGTTCTTCCCTCCACCTTTCATCATTAATATCCATTAGCTGAGACTCTAACTGCGTCAGAGTCTTGCACTCTGAAAGAGTTTAATAGATCCGATAATTACCAGCTTTGTGACCCCTGGTAACTCACTTAACTTCCATGCACTTTGCTTGTTTTAGTTCTATACACTATAGGTAGAATAATGGCTCCAAACACATCCATGTCTTAATTCTAGGAGCCTGTAAATATGTTACTTTCCACGGCAAAAGGGATTTTGCAGATGTTATTGTCAGTGACCTTGAGATGAGCTTCTACATTATCCATAAGAGTCCAATCTAATCACACGGACCCTGCAAATCAGAGAAGAAACCTCCCAGCTGCGGTCAAGGGAGATGGGACTAGAAAAGAGTGGTCATGGAGATTCAATATTGCTGGCTTTGAAGGTGGAGGGAGAGGACACGAGCCAAGGAATGTGGGAGGCCTCCAGAAGCTGTAAAAAGTTAGGAAACAGATTCTCACATAAAGCCTCCCGAAGAATGCAACCCTACAAGCATGCTGTCTTTAGCCCAATAAGACTGGTGTTGGGCTTCTAACCTAGAGAACGATGAGATAATGAATGTGTTTTCACTTAAGCCGTTAAGTCTATGGTAATTTGTGACAGCAACAATAGGAAATTAATGTACTATAATATCACACTACACATACACAAGAAAACATTTAAAACAGTATACACTACAATGTAACATTGGTTATGTTACCTTTTTTAATTACTTATTTTTTCAGCCTTCAGCAATGAGTGTATGTTACTTATGTAATAAAGAGATAATGGAAATATTAAAGAAGAAGTAATATAAACAAATTAGCTTCTAAGGCTCGGCCCAGGTGTGATATCGTATGAACGACCCAGGAGATGGCTTAATTGTCAACCTATATCTTGCCTTTTTTTCTTGGGTGCTATCCCCAGGTCTCAATTCCTCCACAAAAGACCACCAATTTCCAGTCACTCTGGATGTTTTTCATTTCACTTCCATGTTTCGGGTACACTTGTTTGTATTTCACTACCTAACGGTATCGGTGTGTTTCCACACTTTGGTTCTATTTAACTATTTGGTAAATAACAAATCCAACAAAGATTTATGGAGGATACTTTGTGTAGGCATGGGGTCATTTAGATGATGCATATGAGTCCTCATTAGTCCTGATAGGGTGCTTTGGGACAGATCTCAAGATCATGTTGCCAGAGCTCAAAATCTACTGATGAAATTTAAAAAGAACATTTTAGAGACCTTGTGGCCCAAAGAAGACTTGCCTACCTTAACAAGTCAGTCTCGCCTAAAGTCTTAAAAGCCCTTAGGGTTCATTCATCGTCCACCCAATGTCAACAGGAGAGGGATACTAATTGACACTAGAGTTTTTGATACTGGTGAGAAGCACAGCAAATAAGACAGTGAGACTCTTTAGAAGGTACTTGTAAACCACTAAAACTTAAGAACGTGGCTGTGGTGAGTTAAAAATGTAGAACATGCCTGTAATACCAGTTCTCACTTGAGCAAGAATTTGCTGGTTCTTATCACAGCCAACCATCTTCAGGGCTTTGAATGACCCTAAACTTCATTTGGCATTTGGACAGGACAATAGGTACTTTGCATGACCTGATTAGAGAATAATGCAGGGCTGTTTCCCACTAGGTCACTTTGATCCAAGGCTGAGCCAAATTCCCCGGACCTCTCTCCAGCCAAAACATAACCCCAGATAAATGAAGGATGTAGACCAGATTTTTAGAAGTAGGGATCTCAGTACTTTTCCTCATGTCTTTATTCATCAAATATTTGTTGGGTACTGTAATTTTATTCTCAGATGTTCATATGCGTAAGAATTACCTGGGAGAGGTCACTCCCCAGCAAACTGGTTCAGCAATCCAAGGGTGGGGCCTGGGGAATCTGTATTTAACCAGCTTCATGGGTGATTCTGATGCAAGACCTCTATAGACCACTTTGTAAAATGTTTAGTCCCCAAAATGAATAAGCAACAGCTCCCTCCCGTCAGGAGCCTTGAAGTCCGGGGAAGGCAGACGCACCATTGTGATGTTGTGTAATCAGAGTAATAGAAGCCTGGTGACAGAGAGAGGAAAGATATCTGTCCAGGGAATACAGTCTTAAAGGAGGCTGCCACAAGGAGAAGAGGGAAGGGCATTGTAGGCAGGGGTATGGCTTTTATAAGGTCATGGTCATGAGAGTGTATGAACCATCGGGGACCAAGGAGCAGTTCAGGGTGATGGGAAAGTAACTGGCACTTAGGGGCAGACCAGCAGAAGATAATCTAGGAGGATACCATCGATCTCAATTCACCACTAAGTCCTTTCAACTTTATTTCACAGGCAATTGGGAGCTGGGGGAAGTTTTGAAATCTGCCTTTAAGAATATCTAGCATTGGGCAGATGTTTACTCTTGAGGACGCAACCTGTGCCCAACAGCGTGCTAAGTATTAGGGGCTAGAAAAGGAAGGGTTGTCACAGTTAGGAACTGTCGTGACGGTCCAAGGAATGAAAGTCTAAGGTGGTGCCAGTGAGGATGTACAGAAATAATTGGTCAACGAGATGTGAGATAAAACAAAACAAACACGCGAACAAAACCCCCAAGAATTTGGTGACAAGTTAAATTGGAGAAGCAAGGAAAAGAAAGTTTGCAGTGTTTGGGGGCAGAGAGACAGCTATAGACTGAACGTTTGTGGCCCCCACTTTCCAAATTCATATGTTGGAGCCTAATCCCCAGCGTGATGGTATTAAGAGATGAGGCCTTTAATCATGAGGGGAGATGACTAGGAGGTAATTCTAATGATGAGGGGAGGTAATTAGGTCATGACGACGGAGCCCTCATAATAAGATTAGTGCCTTGTAAGAAGAGACACAAAAGAGATTGTCTCTCCTGTGCAGGTGAGGGTATAGCAAGAAGATGGGCCTCTACAAACCAGGAAGAGGGTTCTAGCCGGAACCAGACCACGCGGACACCCTGAGCCTCAGGCTCCCAGCCTCCAGAACTGTGAGAAATAATTGTTTCTTGTTTAAGCTTCCCAGCCCCTGTGGCATGTTGTGAAAGCAGTCAACACTGAGACAGAAACTAAGGGTTTGATAACGATGCTACTGGAGAGTGCAGGGGACAAAGACTTGCCCCACACCAGATGCGACCTGATGAGCCCACCCAGAGACAGCAGGAGAGCGAAAACATATGCAGTCCAATGGTGAGACGTGGGGGATGGTAAGTGGAGAAGGTGCAGTGAGCCATGAAGGAGGCGACCCAGGGCCGAGTAGGGTCCCCCAAAGAACGAACGAAGTGCTCTGAGTGGGAAGAGGTGATCAGTTGTTTGAAATGCCCACAGAGGGAAAGACTCTGTATTGCCTATTGGCTTCATCACCTAGGATGCCCTGGGTGACATTGACAGGGACAATCTCCATGGGGGCCTGGGGTGGGATCCGGGTGTTAGTATGGTAGGCATGCAGTGAGGAAGGAAGAAATGGAAGGTGTGGCTGTGGGAGCCCAGGATGTCGACTCGTCTATCAGAAAAGTCGAGCCTGCGAGAAAGAAGAGAAGAGACAAAGCAAGAGGGTAGACAGAGCTGAAGGACTGAAGTTTAGAGCTTCCACGACTCAAGGTTTTTGCTTTATAGAACAGGAAGTCGTACCAAAAGTAGAGGAGGAATAAGTTGGAGCTTTTATTATATTTTTTAAAATTTTACTGTATTAGAGTAAAATAATTGTATAAAACCCGGAGGGACCATAAAGCGGTGCAGGGGTTTTAAATACTGGGAATCAGGAAATATATGTATATACATATACATATATATATTTCTCAATCTTTAAAATAGTCATCTCTCCATATGCGGTTGTGAATGGAGGCTGTTCTGAGGTTGAACAGAAAGAAAATGTTCAAGGAAGAGGACAAAGAGTCAGGGTAGAGAGACAGGTGGCTACAAATGATCACAAACAGCACATGACGGTCCCTAGCTGGGGCTGGGGTCACAGTCAGGGGCAGCACGACAAACCTAGGGAGAAGCACGATTTTGATTTGATTGTCTGGCTAAGTGGTCAAGCGGGCGAAGAGGAAAATCCAGAAGTTCACTTTATCAAATCACCACTGGACCTTTGGCATTTGATCTGGGAATCTCAACTCAGAGATGAACCAGCTAGACCGAAATCCGCGTTTTTGTATATTTAGAAAACAAATGAACAGACGCCAGACAAACGGAGGAGTCTAACCTCTTCAACCCTCAAAGGCAGCAACGTCGTTTTATTTTGTATATTCTCCCGAATAAGATGTTGTTTTCAAATTGCTATTTGCATGTGAAACCAGAATAACAGTTTATACAGTTCCCTCAGAAACTGAGGGTAATAGGATCGTTTCAGTCTCGTGTTCTCTTTGTATGCACAAGCACGCTCAAGGGGAGACAGCCCATGTGCCCAATTGCAAACTGACAGTGGTTACATACATTGATGTAAACGCTTAGAAAATGTCTTGGAAAAATACCAGACAGATAGCAGGGGTTCACTGTGGGCAAAGCAGGGGAGGGGATTGAAATTAAGGCTGATGGTCAAAGGCACTTTAGTTTTACCTGCACTGTTAGTTTTTTTTTTTTTTACAATATAAAAAATTATACTTGTAGATTTAAAACAATTAAATAAAAAATTTTTTAATGTTTATATATTTTTGCGAGAGGGGGAGAGACAGAGCATGAGTGAGGAGGGCCAGAGAGATAAGGAGACACAGAATCCGAAGCAGGCTCTAGGCTTTGAGCTGTCAGCACAGAGCGGGATGCGGGGCTCGAGCACATGAGCCGTGAGATCACGACCTGAGCCAAAGTGGGACGCTCAACCAACTGAGCCACCCAGGTGCCCCTTTAAAACATTAATGCTAAAAAAATTATGGAAAAATTAACACTAACAAGATTTTCCCAATTATTATAGGAAGGGATCCAAAAACGGTTACCGTGCAGCAGAGGGATAGGTGAACAGGATACAAGTTATGGAGAAGTCAGTGCGTGGTGTTTGACAGATGACTAAATGCTCCCCAAGGTGCTCCCCAAGATCGCAATCTTGAAAATCTGCCATCAGTGCTCTCTTAAAACTAATTTGGCCTTTCTTCCTTTGGCCCTTCCAGGTGCCTGCATTTCTTCAAACAGCTGTTCTGTGACCAGAAGAATGGTTTCATCTTTGCAAATGCCACTTACTTCCTAAGGATAAACGTCAGAAAATGGTAGCGATTGCTCAAGTGGCAATGCTAGAAGCTGCAGCTGAAAGGGTTGGAGAATGCGCAGAGAATGAGGAGCAGGAGGATGGAAGAACCGAGTTCTGCAGAGACTATGGAGTCTCGTCTCTAGAAGCTCACATCAGCGCTTACCCGGGGCGCGGTGCAAGGTGAGGGCTGGACGGTGGGCAATAGTATGGAAGGAAGACTTGACAGTCCGTGGGAGATGCACGAGAAGACTCCTGAGCGACTGAGGGGCCTAGCTGAGCTGATTGGGGGAGAATTTGCAAGGAAACAAATCGGCCTCGGCTAACTGGCTAGCTGTGGAGCAGGAGAGAAAGTAGACTGAGCTCCCACTCACGGCTGGAAATGCATAAACACCCAAAAGAACAAGAACAAGGAAATCGACATTAATGCGTGCACGTTGCTTAAAGAGCTGGTCATGAGGTTCTGGGATTCGGGACTGGGGATTTGGCTGATGAGAGAACAGGAGGAAGACAAAGATGTCCTGAAACAAGAGAAAGGGAGGGTTGCAAGTGGTAAAGGAGGGTCGTAAGGGCAAAAGAGGAAGGTGGATAAGGTTCGTTTTGCCATGCCTACTGGCCTGTAATGTCCCTTAGGGAAGGAGCTGATTCTCGTTCATTTTTAATTTTTCATAGCACTTGCTCGATAAATGATTTTGATGGCTGAGTGAACCCATTAATGGGAATAGTTATCTCACCAGGTCACCTTGAGGGCAGGTCCCGTGTCTTGGGGACTGACGTACAAACATGCCCAGGAAAGCTCATAGGAGCTTGTAGGAACACAGCACCTACTGAACGGACAAACGAACTGGATCTTTCTGAGTTCTAATTTCTTCATCTAAAAATGAAAACCACAAGGCTGACTGCCATTCTTGAGCAGGGATGAAGCACACATTATAATACTAGACAACTTTGCTCTTGAAATTTGCCAAACCAACTCTGGGGCATGTTCATTGAAATTCCTCTGTGGGTAGCTGATTCCCTATGGCTCATACTGTATTCAGTCATGGAGGGAAATGAGTCACGCATAGGGAATCATAAACACACACACACACACACACACACACACACACACACACACAAAGTCGGCCATGGATTTTTAAACTTTTTATCTTCTCAAATTCTCATTTCTGCCCCCCCCCCCCGGCCCCCCGCCTGCCCCTCAGACTTCACTCCATACAACAGTCACTCCTTGGACCAAATACCCATGACAAATTCAAAACAGTTGCCTGGGGTTTGGCTACTGCTTAGCAGGTAGTTATAAACCATGCAGTGGTGCGAACTGAGCCGGCATGAAGAAGTTAATTAGAGCAGTCAAGAAGATTGTTTAAATAAAGACAAAAATGTAAACACGATCTTCATTGGATAGAGTGATTAGAAATTACAGGTGTTTGTTTTTATCAGAGCCATCTGGGGCCTGTCAAAATCTTGACGCATGGCATAATCTGCCACTAATCAAAAAAGAAGAAAACAAACCCAAAAAAAGAGAAGAAGGAAAACATCTAAGACCGTAAGTAGGAAAACAGACATAGAAAACCTTCATCTTTCCAAGTGGAAAAAAAATATTTCAGTTGTTTTTTTAAAACAAGTGTGATCTGTGTTTGGAAAAAGTCTGAACTCCTTAGTTCGTCTTGACAGACATGCTCTCTCTCCATTTTAAAGCCTCAGCCGTGGGACGTGCAGTGGGAAAGAAAGCCATGGGGATGTAGACAAAAGAACAGAGTTAAGGATAATCAAGTTGCCCATCTCAAGTGCTTGATGTAAATGAAGGCCAAGCTTAGCCTTCTTATATATCTAAGGTGTCACTGACTTATGGAGACAGCTCGATAGCATTCATCTTCAAGGTATTATGGATAACTGGAAATTATTTTTTCGAAATTGACACACTTAAATTTATGCTGCTTAAATATCTAGTGGAGAAAATAGCACATGATATGGGATAACGGGAAATGCATGGAGGGACACTTTGAAAAAATATGTACTGTCTAGACTTCCACTCTGCTCGATTTGTTATGGATATGCTGCACTAGAAAATAAAAATTGGGGAATAGGATAATTCTATCTCAGATCTGGAACTGTTCCTGATATATAGCATGTATGCAAGAGTGGTGTTTTAAGGAAAAGAAGAGAGAAAGAAAAAATAGATGATACTTTTACCATGAATGTTGCTAATTACACCTATGGATGCAATATTTATATAAGGATTACCATGGATGTTCTTGTCATCGATTTATTTATAAGTCCTAATTACACAAGGCATTGAGCAGAGTGTTTTGTTTCTTTACTTAAATATGGCATCTGCTGGGGTGCCTGGGTGGTTCCGTCGGTTGAGCGTCTGACTTTGGCTCAGGTCACGATCTCGCGGTTTGTGAGTTCGAGCCCCGCATCTGGCTCTCTGTGCCGACAGCTCGGAGCCTGAAGCCTCCTTCGGATTCTGTGTCTCCCTGTGTCTCTGCCCCTCCCCCCTCATGCTCTGTCTCTCTGTGTCTCTCAACAATAAATAAATGTTAAAAAAATTAAATATGGCATCTGCTTATGGGTGAAGTATTTCCTTCATATGAGTCAGGCCGGCCCAACACTTAAAAATAGATGACACAGATCTGAATTTCAGAAAAGTATTGCAGGATATTAAGACTCCCAAAACGGCAACGAAACAGAAGTCACAAGAGCGCAGTGGATACTATGAGCGGAGATCAAAGATGAGGGGGAAGGTCAAGGGCAGTGCTTTTCTTTGTGTTGACCCTGGAGCAGTAACTCTACCTGATCACGGGGGAGTATCGATCCTTCAAACCATCTCCCTCTCTCCTCAACCCTCTCTGTCCCCCAGTCCCTTCCTAGGCACCAGAGAGGGATGGGAAGTGGGAAGAGAAGGAAAAACCAAAGGACTGAGCTTATAATAATATAACTCACCACCAGTGATGATAGCAAATGCTCATATCCTGCCTACCTACTGACTTGTGCCAGCCACTCTTTGAGGGCTTTACATATAGTAACTAATTTAACTCTCGCAACAATCCTATGACTGTCCCTTTTACAGATGAGGAAGTTGAGGCCCAGAAAGACCAAAGGCGCTTAAAGGGTAACCACCAGGTAGTTAGCCTCAGACCAGACCACTTGTCGGCTACCCAGAGGCACAGCCAGAAGACAAAGGTTTGGGACTAAGGAACTTCCAAAGTCCTTTCCACTTGCTCAGTCTAGGCCTCCATTCCACACTGGGATGCTCCAACTGGGTGCCTAGTGCCTAGCAGGGTGCCTATCAGTGCACAGACTCAAAAAATACTGGTCGAATGAAAAGTTGCTTCGTGTCAACTTAATAGGGGAATTCTTTAGAGTCTATTAAGTCCATAAAACCACAAAACCCTGATTTGGTTGGCCTTAACATAGCTGAATGTTTGCCTCCGGGCAGCCTAGAAAGGAGTTTATGCCACTCTGCAGAATGCCATTGCAATGATAATTTAAAGATCACCTCTCTTTCTCAAAAGAGCAAGCAGTACCGATGAGAGCTAGATTTCTCACCTGCCCCTAAACTACATATCGCCCCCAGTGTATGAAAAAAAAAAAAAAAAAAAAGACACAGAGAGGAAATGAACTGAGACAACATCACTTGCAGCAACCGGAAGGAAAAACACGCACAAACCCTGTTCACAGTCTATGTGTGTGGTTGCTCAGTAGGGAAATGCTTGCAGCTGCCTTTAGAAGCGAATCTGGTGGCCGGGGCAAGATACAAGCATCGGGATGAGGCAGCACTGAGCTCCCAGCTCCCACCTGCCTGACTGGGGAGAGGGAGAGAATACCAGTGAGACCGGACGATCCAGCAGCAGTGGCTCTGCCCTGGGTAAGTTCTCAGACACTTGTTGTGGCCTGACGGGGGGTGGGACTCACTCAGACTCTGACTTCCTGAGCTGGTATCAGACATCTGTTAGTGTTCCCCTCTGTTGACACCCCTGAACTGGAGCTGAGAGGGCCTCAACACGTCCCAAAGGTGGAAAGAGGGACTCCAGGATTCTTTCCAGTCGACCCGCAGGCACTGGCTTTAAAGCAACCTGAAACCTACATGATTCTATTTTTGAAATCATCGTGGGGAGGTGCTTCCGGGTGTGTAAGCTGGATGGCTCCTCCCCCTTGCTGCCCTCCGCAGAGAGCATACCTGTGATAACCTTGAGCTTTGGCTTCTCCTAACTTATTTCAATACTTCAAAGTGTGAGCTGTCACTTGCACATTATGATGGACTAAAATCATTCATAATGTCATTTTCGGTCCCTCTGGGACTCAGCCTGGAGGGGTAGGAAATGGTGATTGGGGATTGGACTCAGGGTTGATTGGCTCTGCAGAGAACTGGTCATCAGCATCATCTCTAAGGGCTTGGGGACAAATCACACTATGTTCTACCTGTTTGCACTGGGCCACCTCAACTTCTCCATCCTTTCTTTATTCTGTATTTACTAATTCCCTTGAGTCATTCATTCATTCAGTAGCGTTTCTTCCACAAAGGAATTGAGGCAGCCTTTTCATCTTGGTGAAATCATTTCAAAACGAAAAACACGGACCACTTTCAAGGGAATGTCATTCGAAAAGCGTTGCATGTTGTTCAAAGCTGTGTGGACGTCGGCGGGCTGGTTTTCTGCCCTTTGTGCCCGTGATGAGAGCTGAGGGTGTGTGCTCTGGTCTTCTTAACCCCTGTTTGAGGAGCTTCCCCCCCACCCAAGAAAGTTGGTTCCCACCAGAAGTGGGTGTGAAGAGCCCATGACAGGACCCTGGGAACAAGTCAAGTGATTTTCCTCCTTGTTTCTACTTCCTTCCAGTTTGGGGATAAATTCCTTCCAATCTGCAAGGACATCCCTGTTTTAAGAATGGGGCAAAGTGGAGCAGTGGAAAGGGCAGGATGACAAATCAGCTTTGAGTTGGAGCTCCACCATTTCTCATTAATTAGTTCATTCATGGGGCAGCTGCTTTTAAGTCAAAACTTACATAAGATGAAGGAAAACGGACATTGCCCTGCTTCCAAAAAGTTTACGGCGCAGGGGAGAAGCAGACGTTAATTACTAATTACACAAATGTGATAAGGATCACAACATATTGTGGGGGAAGCTGATCTCGTCTGGGAGGCAGGGAGGTTTCTAGAAAGAAAATGAGACTAGAATTGAAAAGAAGGCGTAGGAGTTCACAAGGCTATGCTCCAGGCAGAGAGAACAGCAGAGACCGTTTCCTGACGTAGGAGACCACAGAATTATCTGGCAAAATCAAGGCCAGTGTAGCGGGAGGCGAGTGGATAGTGGGTCAAATTAGCCCAAAGTGCAGCATGAAAGATGTTGCTTATTCTAAAAGCCACGGAGAAGGTAGAGGGATTCTCCACGGCTTTTAGAATAGGTGTGGAGGACGGATGGAAAGGGACCACATCTAGAGACAGGGAGACCAATCAGAAGGTGGAGAAAGTCAGCCAGGCAAGTGTATCTACGTGAATACAGACAAGAGTGGTCGCAGTGGAGACAGAATTACACAAATTTAAAAGTCAGCTAGAAAGGAAAATCGACAGCACTTGGTGGTGGACAGAAAAGGAGAGTGAGGGGGGAAGGGTCAGAGATGACCCCCAGTTTCCCGGTTTGCACATTCAAACGGATCTTGATGTTGTTATAGCCAGTCATTGAGACTGGGGAAGCTGGTGGGGACCAGGCTTGGGTTAGTTCAGTTCTAGAATTGATCCAAATGCAGATGTCAGTCAGGCATTCGACACTGGCCAATATCTAGAGCTCAGGGGAGAGGTCTGGGGATCCTTGGCATAGATTTGGTAATAGCAACCATGATTGTGGGTGATACATGCTTGAGGGAAAGTATCAAATGGGAAAGGAGAGTGTGGCTTAGAATCGAATCTCAAGAAATTCTAACCTTTATTTTATTTTAGTGTTTGTTTTTGAGAGAGGGAGAGAGAGAAGGAACATGCGTGGGGGAGGGGCAGAGAGAGAGAGCTGGCAGCCCGGAGCCCAACATGGGGCTGGAACTTAGGAAACCACCAGATCATGACCTGAGCTGAAGTCAGATGCTTAACCGACTGAGCCACCCAGGTGCCCCAAGAAATTCTAACATTTAAATAGAGGTAGGGGATGAGGTGCCTGGGTGGCTCAGTCGGTTAAGCATCCGACTTCAGCTCAGGTCACGATCTTGTGGTTCGTAAGTTCCAGCCCCACGTTGGGCTCTGGGCTGACAGCTCAGAGCCTGGAGCCTGCTTCAGATTCTGTATCTCCCTCTCTCTCTGACCCTCCCCTGCTCGTGCTCCATCCCTCTCTCTCAATAAGTAAATAAATGTTAAAAAAGTTTTTTTAATAAATAAATAAATAAATAAATAAATAAATAAATAAATAAAAGTTAGAGGAGAAGGAGCCCCCACAAGAAGACTAGCACAGTTCCTTGAAAAGAGAAATGCAGGGGCGCCTGGGTGGCTCAGTCGGTTAAGCGTCCGACTTCAGCTCAGGTCACGATCTCACGGTCGGTGAGTTCGAGCCCCGTGTCGGGCTCTGGGCTGATGGCTCAGAGCCTGGAGCCTGCTTCTGATTCTGTGTCTCCCTCTCTCTCTCTGCCCCTGCCTTGTTCATGCTCTGTCTCTCTCTGTCTGAAAAATAAATAAACGTTAAAAAAAAAAATTAAAAAAAAAAAAAGAAAAAAAAAAAGAAAAGAGAAATGCAAAATTGCCACGTGACCCAGCAATTCTACTCCTAGTTAAGCATCCAAGAGAACTGAAGACAGGGACTCAAATATGTACATGTGTGCACACTTTGCTAGCAGCACTATTCACAACAGCCTGAGATGGCAAGCAGCTTAAATGTCCATCAGCAGATGAGTGGAGAGACAAATTGTGGTATGTCCATACGCAACGGAATATTATGCAGCCACCAAAGAAAAAATGAACTGCTAATACATCCCACAGCAGGGTTAAGTCTCAAAGGCACTGTGTAAAGTGAAAGACGCCAGGCACAAGAAGTACTTGATTCCATTTATATGAAATACCCAGAATGGGTAAGTCAGTAGAGACAGAGTGCAGGTTGATGGCTACCAGTGGCTATTACTGAGTAGGAGATTTCCTGTGGGGGTGATGAAAGTATTTTGGAGCCAGATGCAGGTGGTGTTGGCACAGCATTGTGACCATATTGAACGCCGCTGAATTGTCCTCTTGCAAATGTTTAATGTATGTCATGTGAATTTCACCTCGATGTTAAAAAAGAAGACGACCCGGAAGGCGTAACCAGGGGTGTAGAACACAGGCTGCCTGACTTTGGGCAATGATGCCTAAAATGATAGAGCCTCTTTCTCTGTATGTAAATGAGGGGAAAGAGCCCTCTTGGAATGCTGTGGTATGGGTCAAGCATGACACGTTTTTGAAGTTTCTAGCAGAGGAAGGGTGGAGTGAAAACAGTTTCCTACCTACATCCTTTGGGCCTCATCAGGACTGAACTAACTTCTAACAGCCTGAGTCTTTCTCTCAGGACCTGAGAGCTTTCTCCAAGCCAAGTAGGGCCACTGTAATTGCTTAAAGGCAAATGAAAAGGCCCAGAATCCAACTCTCGAGTGGGCCGTAAACATCCCAGCTCCCTCAGGCCTGAGTGGAATAACTCTAAGACGCATGTTTTACTGATTCCCTAAAGTTTCCACGTGAACTTAAGCTCAGTTGCCACAGGGGTAGCCGGCTTGATAACAGACCTTTTATGTGCCGTCCCTTCTCACGACTCTTCCCTGGCTTCCTGCTCTCCAGCAAGGTGTCCTGGGATCATTGGTTAAACTACCCGCACTTGAGGGGGCCTGGATGGCTCAGTCCGTTAAGCATCTTGGTTTGGGCTCAGGTCCTGATCTCCTGGTTTCGCGAGTTTGAGCCCGGTGTCAGGCTCTGTGCTGGCCGTAAGGAGCCTGCTTGGGATTCTCTCTCTCCTTCTCTTTCTTTTCATCCCCAACTTGCACTGTCTCTGTCTCTCTTGGGACAAATAAGTAAACTTTAAAGCAAACAAACAAACAAAGTACATGCACTCGAATATGAGTCAGGGTCTGCTTCTGGGGAAATTCAAGCTGCTACACAGCCCTGTGCATACTCAGGTCATGTCACTCACTGTTCCCCGTTTACTTAGGCATCTGCATTTTGATATCCCTCATATCTATTCAGGGCCATATGGAGGACGTCCTCCTCAGCCCCTTATGAGATCCTGCTTAGAGAAAGGACCCAGGTACACAGGGAGAGATCCTTTATTTTTTTTAAAGAGCTTATTTTTAGGGCACCTGGGTGGCTTAGTCGGTTGAGCGTCTGACTTCTGCTCAGGTCATGATCTTGCAATTCATGAGTTCGAGCCCCGCATTGGGCTCGGTGCTGACAGCTCAGAGCCTGGAGCCTGCTTCCGATACTGTGTCTCCTTCTCTCTCTGCCCCTCCCCTGCTCTCTCTCTCTCTCTCTCTCTCAAAAATAAATAAACATTAAAAAGTAATGAAAATAGTTTATCTTTAAGTAATCCCTACATCCAACATGGGGCTCCGGCTCACAACCCCGAGATCAAGAGTCACATGCTCTTCCAACGGAGCCAGCCAGGCGCCCCAGGGAGAGTTCCTTTAGACGTAACATGTCCTGTGCAAAACTGTATCACACCTTACTCCAAATGCCCTCCATTTTCCTTCCGTTTATCTGTCTCCTGGCAACTCCTTTGATCAAAGTTTCCAAACTGTGGGGCACCACAGGATAATTTTACATGGTACACAATACGCAGATATAGCATACAATCATGCTGTCACTAGACCTTGCCACAGAAAACTTTCCCATTTTCACTCTCCTGATCGTTTGAGATTGGCCTGATCTTAACATTCTCTAACCATTGACCATTTACCTTTTTAACAAGGAGAAAGGGAGCCTTGGACTATGAGCCATCAGCAGTCAACGAGAACCAGCTAAAATTCACCAGCATAGTTTTGTTTTCCTGCATCTGTTTTCCATGATTACCTTCTATTAACTGTAGCGGCACTGGCTATTCACCTGCAGGAGTGGTATAAACTTTCTTTTAGTATAAGTAAATATCTTCAAGTTAAAAAAAAAAAGTGAGTCGATTGAAAGGAAAAAAAAAATCATGTTACTAATTGTGCTGGGAGCACAACTGACATGATAGACACCGGGAGGCAGGACTTTGAGAGAAGACTGGCAGAGCTTCATTAGAGCGGGAGCTCCTCAAGGCCACAGCTGAGTCTCATTCCACCCAGCACCTGCCATGTGTGCGTGCCACAGGGCCACGAACGACAGGGACGTCCTAGGCTGGGGTGTCCAAGCCACCCTTTGCTGCAGACTGTTTTGATCATTCAAATCAACACTGCACCCATGATAGCTCCCAAATATCCAGGCAGTGATGATAGCTTGAAATTGACACCCTTCCCGGCTCCATTACATGGTGGTTCTGCCCTAAGGAAGCATCCTGGGGGGTCAGAAGTAAGTCAAGCAATGGTGAAGGGAGGTAACAAGTGAAGGTATCAGTACATCCACAATTCTTTTTCACCTTCGGTTCCGACTGGAAGCTTTGGTTAATGGAGGTCTATAACTCCGCTAATGTTCTCTTTGATTTTTATAAGCAGTGATTATCCCCCAAGCCCCTCCCTTCGTTTTCCAAGGAAGATGATAAATGAGGATTAATAATCTGCACAAACTTCACTTTAGGAAAAATTTTTAGGTATCGGAAAACATTTCATACTACAAAGAAGCATATGTTACGCGTGCCTACCTTCTAAATAGTAATAGAAATAAACCTTACCAACCCTTGAGGCCTGATTCATGCCCCTAGCCAATTGTATCAGTTTCTACCCATGCCCCCCACAAAGGGAACTGCTCTCTTAAATTTTGTGTTAATCATTCTCCCTTACTTTTCTTTTTAGATATGCCTCATATGTCTATAGGTACAGATATATCATATGTGGACTGTAAGTTATGTCTAAATTTATTTATATAAAAATTAATTAATATGTAATTTATGTGTATTGTGTATGCTGTTTATTTTTTCCTGTTTGGTAACTTTAAGCAAATATGATCATACCATATATATCCTTCCATAACTGGAACATGTTGGCTCAACATTGTTTCTGAAGGTTAATCCACATCGATGCAAATAGGTGTTGATGAGTTATTTTGATGGCTGTATAGCATTCTATCAAGTGGACATATGACAGTCTATTTATCATTTCTCCCCATTGACAGTGCTAGGTAATTGCCACCGATGAAGGCTCAGGGTATAATTTCAGGAATGCTCCCCAGATCTCTCCCTCTCTCATGCACAAAACACTACCAGCAGAGGCGTGAGGCCTGGCTTCATGCTAGAAACAGGCTTCCACTGGAGGTAAGAGGTAAATGAATTAGAGAACCGAGAGCCAGAAGGAAAAAGACATCAAAGGAGAGGAGGGGCCTTAAAGGGGAAGGAAGAAAGAGATAAAAATGACTCCCAGAGAGAAAACATACTCCCAGGGGTGAACTGTGCTTCCTGCAGGCACATTAAGGAAGGCTTTCACTCTCAATGTCCACTTCCCCTACCACACAAACCCTCAGTGGGAGGGTCTATGTGAATATGGACTCTACAGAAGCATCCTCCCTCAGGTCCACAGATAGACTCCGTGACTGCTAATCTCATTGCTAGATCCCCAAGAGAACCAGATTTCATGCCGTGCTCCCCTAGAGGCTTCCAGCTGATGTATTTTTAGATTCGTCTTTTCCTTAGCCTTATGGGGGGACCAATTATCTGCCACACATCAAGTGGTACCATGTCCGTGAACCTTTTGTAACCTTTTGGCTAGTTTCCATGACGGAAATTCCCCACCCACAGCTTCACTCTAAAGAGTGGAAATATTTAGAGGAAGTGATACTATTAATGTCTCAGCATCGCCCTGGGAAGTATTTTCCCCTAAAATTACAGTAGTAAATTGGTGCCTCCCATAACACCATCACAACACAGCTTTGACAAGTACAATGTTCTCTTGGCACCTGTTTCTCTAGAGAGATGTACAGGTGCTTTGCATCACAAGAGAAATGAAACTTTGAGGAGGTAATGCTCTCTGGTCCTCCACCCAGAGTGGAGAAATTAAGGTCAAAAGCTGTCGGAGGTGGGGAGACACCTGGGTAGCTTAGTCAGTTGAGCATCCAACTCTTGATTTTTGGCTCAGGCCATGATCCCAGGATCCTATGATCGTGGGATTGAGGCCCATGTCGGGCTCTGCGCTGAACACGGTGCCTGCTTAAGATTCTCTTTCTCTCCCTCTGCCCCCGTCTCCCACTTGGGCACTCTCTATCTCTCTCTCTTAAATTAAAAAAAAAAAAAAAAAAGAAGCAAGCTATCTGGGTTGTGTCAAGCTATCTGGGTTGTGTCACTGGTCTGGCTTTGGCGGCTGTGGGGCCTTGGTGAGTGAGAATGATTCTTGGTAAATAGCATGTGTTGACTGATTCATTGAGAGAGCAAATGAGTAAGGCATACTGAATTAGCCAGGGTTCTTTAGACAAGCAGAGCCAATAGCATGTGAGTATATGTGTAACGATACAGAGAGCTTTCTTTTAAGGAATCGGCTTATGCTTCTATGGAAGATGGCAAGTTCCTCGGAGACCCGAGGAAGAGGTGATGTTGCAACTGAGTGCGAAGGCAGAGTCGGCTAGCAGAATTCTTCCTCAGGGGCAATCAGTCTTTTTCTCTTAAGGCTTTCAACTGATTAGATGAGGCTCACCCACATGATAGAGGGCTATCTGCTTTCCTCAGAGTCAACTAATTTAAATTTTCATCTTACCTGACAAGTAACTTCATAGAGACATCTAGAATAATGTTTGATCAAATATGGGGATCTCTTGGCTTGGCCAAGTTGACACATAAAGTTAGCTATCACAGATACCATATCTCATTTCAGAAAATCGGTTAGTTATTTGCTCAACATTAGTGAAGGGCCCCCTATGGGCGGACACTGTGCTGGGTACTGAGGATTCAACAATGAAGCTAAGTAGACAAAATCCCCATCTTTAAGGAAATCATGCAGAAGAGATGCCCAAGGAATTAAAATCCCTTGTAAGATTTATGCCTACAAGAAGCACTACAAATACAACTTGAGCCAATCAAATCCAATTTACTTGATAATATGGTGCTGGGATATAATAAGGTTGTGTCTTCATGGAATTCCTGGTTGAGGAGGGACCTCAGATGTAAATTATAGAATGACCATAAACACATTTCAACAATCACACACAGCATGCTATCCGTTGTACAGCTTTCCAACTTTTTTTTTTTTTCCAACGTTTTTTTTTTTTTTTTTTTTTTTTTTTTTGGGGGGACAGAGAGAGACAGAGCACGAACGGGGGAGGGGCAGAGAGAGAGGGAGACACAGAATCGGAAACAGGCTCCAGGCTCCGAGCCATCAGCCCAGAGCCTGACGCGGGGCTCGAACTCACGGACCGCGAGATCGTGACCTGGCTGAAGTCGGACGCTTAACCGACTGCGCCACCCAGGCGCCCCTGTACAGCTTTCCAAAGTACATATGATTCAGTTATAAATGACAGTGAGGATTAACCAATTGCATACAGTTGTATTTAAAATAAAGTGACCAAACTATTTTGTACATAGTTTTTTTTCATATTTCACTATTTTTATGGCATGATGGATAAAAGAACCACTTAATAAAGGTGTTATGATTTGAGAAGCACTGATTTGGAAAGGCTCAGCTAGGACTGTTTGATGATATTCCTTTGGTTGGTTGCTTTAAGTTATTTACTTTATTGGCCTCTGTTTTCATTGCGCTCTTGGTATTTTGTCTGAAGCAAGGGCAGTTATTAGAAATAAAGGGATTAGTTCATTTTATTTAGAACTGAGAATCCATTTTTTAATTAAAAGTTTTTTTAATTGTTTGTTTATTTTAAGAGAGAAAGAGAGAGAGCAAGTAGGGGAAGAACAGAGAAAGAGAGGAAGAGAGAGAATCCCAAGCAGGCACCCCGCTATCAACACAGAGCCTGATGCAGGGCTCCATCCCACGAACCATGAGATTATGACCTGAGCAGAAATCAAGAGTCAGACACTCAACTTCCTGAGCCCCCAGGCTCCCTGAGAATCCATTTTTTTAAAAAGTGATGAGGTTACCTGTGCCTGCTTGCTAAGTGCTGTATGTGGCTCTGGGCCTATGAGCCTAGGCATGACTTACACTCTAAGAACATTGGTATTTTACTGGGATATTCGAGGGCCACAAGCTAGGGGTTATAATCCTATCCAAGTATCCTTGTGCCCTTTCCAGCCCTTACCAAAAACTTTGATTGGTATACTTCAGACAGTGGAATTTTACTGAAGAAAGAAAGCATCATGACACTTTATCACGGATTATCCAACCCCTCTCAGGAAGCTTACCCTCAAGTTGAGGAAAAAACCATACATTTGTTTGCAAAGCAAAGACCACACTTAAAAGGCCGCTAAGTGGCCTCCTTAATGTTCCCCTAAAAGGCCAATTATGCACCCGACTCAGGACTTCTGCACTGGAAGGACCTTCTGAGTCTTACTTGCCAGGCTCCCCCTTCGCTCAGCAATCAGGTCACACCTTATCACACTAGTCTTCCCTGACCATTTTATATATAATAAATATATATATTTTTATATATTATATATTTATATATTTTTATATGTATATAAATATATATATTTATAATTATATATTATAATATTATATATTTATATACATATAAATATATAATAATATAATATATAATTATATATTTATATATTTATATATATTTATATATAATAAATATATATTATTTATATATAGTAAATATATTTATTTATACATATATATATATATATGCCTCCAACACTCCCGCCATTACCTGCACTTACCGCCACCTGCCATTGTAAATACCTGCGTATTTGCTTTTTTTTTTGTTTACTCCCCTGGACTTAGTTTTGTTCACTGCTGTGTCTCTGGCATTGATAGGCGCATAAGAATGGATGGATAAACGAAGGAGTGAGTGAGTGAGTGAGTGAGTGGATCACCAAGTGAGTGTTAGAGGCCAGTGTCACCATGAAGAAGGAGAGTTCTTTGAGTCAGGAAGCCTGCTCGGGAGAGCTGAGGCTCAGATGGCCGGCCTCGCGGAGTGGGAAAGATCTAGAAAAGCATGAGGAGATTGTGAGGGGGAATAAGAGGCGGTCTGAGCAGCGCATCAAGGTGGCTGTGCACCAGGACGCTCCTGGGGGACCTGCAAGCTGGTCCCTTTGACTTGCGTGCGGATAGTGGGAGGGCAGAGGCAGGAGACACCCCCCCCCCTGCACACTGAAAGAATGGGGGCCAGGCCTGGTTGTCCCTGGTGAGGGGCCAGGAGCCCGCCCTCTTGGACTGCGCATGCTGGAGGCAGAGACAGGCTTTTCCTCAGGAAAGCAAATTTGGACCTGTTCCAGTATTTGAATAACAGCCTGATTGAAAAGCAGCGTTCATCTCGATAGAGCAGAGCAAAGAATGTTTTGGGCCTGAGCAGTCTTCAGAGAAAATATGGCTGGCTGCTTACTTCAGCCATAGGAAAAGTTCAGGAATTGTTTCGTGTGATGCCTTCCTCCAAGCAGGCCCGTGATTGGCCCTCCTGGGTCCCTGCCGGCATGATTTAACAGCGAAATGTCTATTTCACAGTTAAGCAAAATGTTGCGCAGAGAAAAGGGCTTTTACATACATGAGTTAATACCCGCAGCAGTAATATTCCTTCAATAATACTCACTTAGAGAAGTGCTGGCCTTATCTATGTCTTATTTTCTCTCTGCTGAATAATTTATTTCTTAATGGCACGGAAGAGCTACCTGACCCAACACTCTCTTTTTGACTTCAGCCTAGCATGTGTTTCTTTATTTTGCGGTGATTTGAAATGCAGTTGTGCCTGATATCGAAAGTGTGAACACTGTCACAACGTCCATCAGGAGGATCCTCATTATAATTTGGGAATCCACACTTACGGATTACTATGCTTCTGGGGTTTTGTGTGTGGTTTTGCTGTTGTTGTTGTTGTTTATTTAAAAATTGTTTTTAAGTTTATGTATTTTGAGAGGTGGGGCAGGGGGGAGAGGGGGAGGGGGAGAGAGAGAATCCCAAGCAAGCTCCCCACTGTCAGCATGGAGCCCGACTCGGGACTCAAACTCACGAACCATGAGATCACGACCTGAGTTGAAATCAAGAGTCTGATGTTTCACTGAGTCACCCAGGCATCCCTATGCTACTGTTAAAAAAGAATAAAGGTGATCTATACCACAAAGATACAAAAAAAATGTGGACTAAAATCAATGCAACAGATACAATAGAGCATAGAGTATTAGCCTATTTTTATTTTTATTTTTAATTTTTTTTTCAACATTTTTTATTTATTTTTGGGACAGAGAGAGACAGAGCATGAACGGGGGAGGGGCAGAGAGAGAGGGAGACACAGAATCGGAAACAGGCTCCAGGCTCCGAGCCATCAGCCCAGAGCCTGACGTGGGGCTCGAACTCACGGACTGCGAGATCGTGACCTGGCTGAAGTCGGATGCTTAACCGACTGTGCCACCCAGGCGCCCCTAGCCTATTTTTAATAAAATGAGGATTATTAGCTATCTTCTTGTAAACAACAACAACAACAACAACAAAAGGGATCATCAGAGTTCAGGAAATGGGCAGATCCAGGAGACTGGATAACCAGTGGAATACTTAAGAGGGCAGCTCTGGAGCCAATGGCCTGGGTTCAAATCCCACCTCTACCTCTTTCCTGTTGTGTGGCCTTGAAGAGGTTACCACTGTACCCTTCTGTTTCTCCATTTCTCATCTGCAGAAGGGAGGTAAGAGCAGTAATACCTCACTC
The DNA here is from genome assembly GCF_028018385.1 of Neofelis nebulosa. Lineage (NCBI taxonomy): Eukaryota > Metazoa > Chordata > Mammalia > Carnivora > Felidae > Neofelis > Neofelis nebulosa. Next base: position 20,888,832 of record NC_080787.1, read on the forward strand.
GGTGGGGTTCTTTTGAGTCAGTACATGGGTTTGAGGGCTCTATGAGTCAATATACGCAAAACACTTAGCGCTGTGTCTGACACATTAAATGCTCAGTACGTACTGAGTATGAGGAAGAAGAGGAGGAGAGAGAATAAGTTTTCATAAAAGAGAAGGGGCCTAAAGAGCGAATAGGGTCCGACAAGAGAAGAACGCCAGAAGAGAAGAGCGTGCAAAAACAAAACCCAAACACTTCTCGGATGAATAAAATAACTCAATTAAATTCATCTCCACCTCTGTAAAGAAGGTCAAAATGATATTTCATTAGCTAGATGATAAACATGAGCTCATAGGTATAAGTACTGAGATGAAATATAAGGAGGATATCCTTTGTCCTCGTGGAGATCAGCGTGCATATCAGTCACCAGTCAACAAATATTTATGGATTCCCTACAGCGTGCTGAGCTACGTTAGAAATAGTACCAATAGTCCCTGCCAGCATGGGACTTTGTTCAAGTGGGCTTAAAGTCAGAAAACTACTGGGATGATTTCTTTCATTGTATGTTGATTTGTAACATACCCAAGTGTTTTAGTGGTTACCCCCGTGTGACTCAAACAGAAAAACAAAATCGTTGTATTTACCTCTTTAGAGACATAGACAACCCTTGATTTTCTGGGCTTGTGAGGAATCCCAGGAACTGATAAATGACATAATGTTTATTTTATCTGTAAGTTAAACAGATCGTCATTGCTTTGCCTTCTAAGTTGAAAACCTTACTCCATCTCTTGGGATTCCTAGTTATCCTACATTCCTATCCCCGCTTCTCAACTTGCAAATGGCCCCGTGGGCCCAGGGGAGAAGCAACATCCAGGTGACGCACAGGACGTTCTAAGCGGTCCCTTGGTCGTTGAGCTGGGAGACATTGGCAATCACCTCATCACCCTCACCCAGTAAAATAAATGCAAGTGAGTCCCTGAAACACGGAGGCTTCTTTTTTTTTTTTTTTTTTTTTTTTTTTTTTTTTGCTTACTACCCCTGACCACACTTGAGGAGGCATTTTGAGGACCAGGATCCAGGCTTACAAATCTCTGAGGGTACAGACAGGGAGGCCAGGCATTTCAGAGCTCTGCAGGATTTCTTTGCAAGGGGTGCTGTGTGGAAGGTGCCAAACAGCTAGTGGCTAAATTTAAGAAATTGCAGTAATTAATTGGTCCAAAGAGGTATCACTCACTCTCAGGATCGCACTGCCAAGAATTGAGCTGGGGAGTTTGGTCTCCAGGGAAGAGTTAAAGATCAGACAGGAACCATTACAAAAATTTCCACTGAAAAATAAGTTCCTTGTAAGAGAAGCTGACAGGCTTACTAATTGCAGCTTACTCTGAACTTAATGAGTCTGTATGCAGCATTTTTGAAGAGAGCGCAGAGTGTTTGAATGATGGGGAGCAGAGAAGGGGGGGGAGGGGCGTGAAGGGCTCCGAGCAGATGAATCTGAATCTAACAGGCATGATGAGTGCCTTAGAATAATGATCCATTTTAGAGTGAGCTGCATTGGGAAGTGACGCAACTTTGCTTTCTCCAAGATTCGTACCAACAGCAAAGATTGATAAAACACATTTGTGCTGCTGTGTGTTTTAGAAGTTCAACCACATAATAACTGTAGCAGGCACATCACACTGTGCTGCTTAAATCTCAAACATTGCCTTGATGTAGGATGATCACAATAGAAAGGAATGTTATTTTTATCCAGCCATTGGTGAGGGTGTTGACTTCCTTAATCCAAGAAACTAAATCACTGGCCACTCCAGAGACTCTGACCTAAGTCTTCATTGATGCCCAATCACCTTTTAGACCGCTGCGTGTGGTTTTTAGCAGACCAACCCAGGAGGAAGGATTAAGCTGCTACAATGAGGAAAAGTTAATATTTTGATTGGTCATACAACTGAGTTTATTGCAATACACTTTCCATTTGTAATTTAGCATTAAAAGGCTCTACGCTTGAGGTAACTTACCCTCCTTTCTGAATGCTCAATACAATGAAAACTAGGTTTTTATTTCACATTTGATTTTTCTCTTCAGTCTTGGTGATAGCTAATGTTATCGGAGCGAAACATTCATAGCTAACATTTAGGTACTAATTTACAGTTCAGTCAGCACATTGACCCACATCATCTTACCCAATGTCTATTGGCATCCTGGGAGCATTATTATATCCCCCACTCTACCAATGATGAAACTGAAATAGAGATAGAATCAATGAGGTAACTCATGTAAAGTTGGGCAGGTTGAGCACCAGATATAGCTAGGACTGAAACTCGGGTTTTTTCACTGAGTCATTGGCTTAAAAGAGTTTATCCAATGACCAGGCAACTCTTCCCAGTGGATCCTGACAGTGTACTTGCCTTTGGTGTGAGGACATTGATTTTTCTTAGATGAAAATACACTTTATTTCAAGATAGGAGGTTTTGGTCTTTATTTACACCTCTTCCATATTGCTTACATCCTGCTGACCAGCAAGGGCCAAGATTTCCCATGGGAATGTCTGCTGTACAGGTAGGTCCCATCTCCTTCTTTTGGCACTCGTTGTGACCAAGTCCTCTTTCCAGCTATCTAATATCTGTGGGCTCCTTCCGATTTCACTTTGTCAAAACGTGCTCACAGGGAAGGATTTGATCTCATTGATTCGGCATCGCCAGGCCACTGCTCACCCACCATTTACACTGTAAGTCATATTTCTTCCTACGAAATAGGAAGTTTGTTTCCCTACTGAAAGGGATTTGGAGGAGGAGATGGAGAAGATGAGGTTTTACATCAAGGGCATCTTCCATTACCGTCCAAATTCTGCCATGGAGGTGTAGTGAGCTTTAGCCAGCTCAGCTCTGAGTAGGACATCTGGATCTATCGACTAGGGCAACACAGCAAGTTGCCATACATTTGCTCTGACATATAGCCAACAGGCATTGAACAGAAAGAGTGGTTTTTCTTTGAAAGCAGTGCAAGAATAAGTCTGTGGAATGCTAGGGTCATTCCGTTTCCTCAAATGGAAAGAGACTGGATGTTTCTACATTAACTAGGGGGGTTGAAATATAGGAAGGGGTGATTGAGAAATAATTTTAGCAACCAGAATGTTAGGTATTCTGCTGCAAGACAATGTGTTCCCGTCTGGGGGACGGGTGGTAGAAAATAGGGTGACCATGATGAAAGGGGCTCAACCCAAGCTGCCCAGCCCCTCTCTCCTTCTTCTGCTTCAGTTCTCCTAAACACCCAGCCAGCTCTGCTGAATTTATCACCACAGTGTCCAGCCCCTCCGTGCTGGACCCAAGGAGAGAGAAGAGGCAAGGGAAGAGGAGAGAAAGCATAGAGGCTCCATTTGGCATATAAAGCAAAAGTCTTGTTATAAACATTCTTGTCTAAAAAATAGTCATTGGGTCACCTGGATGGCTCAGTTGGTCAAGGGTCTGACTTTGGCTCCGGTCATGATCTTGCAGTTTGTGAGTTCAAGCCCTACATCGGGATGTCTGTTGTCAGCACAGAGCCTGCTTTGGATTCTCTGTATCCCTCTCTCTCTGCCCCCTACCCTGTTTGTGCTCTCTCTCCCTCTCTCTCTTTCTCTTTGTCTCTCTCTCTCAAAAATAGAATAAACATTTAAAAACATAGTCATGGAGTTGCATACCATTCCCCTTCCTTTTCCCTCCCCATGGATGTTTCAATTTCTTGGAGACATTCTATGTGTCATTGAGCTATGGGAAATGTATGGTAGCTTTCCTGGGTAGCAGGCAGAAGAGATAGAGGGCTTGGTGCCTCATAATATGATATAGTTTCATTGAGCATTTAGTATGTTCTGAGCAAACATATCTCCTTTGACTCGCAATCCACCAATGAGGGAAGTATTATTATTGTAAGCTTAGAGGCTCCCCAGGAGGAAACAAGGGCTCTGTAGCTATCCTGCCTGGGTTCAAACCCTGATGGTGCCATGTGCCTGCTGTGTGACCTTAAGATGTTTGCTTAAACTCTCCACGAAACCGCCTCCTCACCTTTAAAACTGAGATGATAATAATGTCACACACGTGTGCCATGGATCCCCAAGCCCACCCCATGTGATGACTCACTAGGGGGACTCAGAGGACTCAGCATATAGTCATATCCACAGCTAAGACCTATTATGCCCAATGGAATCAAGCTGAAATAAGCAAAGGGAAAAGTACATGGGGCAAAGTCCAGAGGAAACCAGGTACAAGCTACCAAGAATCCTTTCCCAGAGGAGTCACGCAGGATAGGCTTAATTCCTCCAGCAATGAGTCATGACAGGTATGAAATGGTGTCTACCAGGGAAGCTCATCAGAGACTCAAGGCTAGAGTTTTGATTGAGGGCTGGCCACTTAGGCATCCTCTGTCTGGAACATAGCAAAATTTCAAACCCCAGAAAGGGGAGCAGGTGTTAACACAAACCACATTGTTTTTACAAACAGCTACAGTAAGTCATTCTTATCAGGGAATGGTGGAAACCTTTGTGAAATCCAAGCTCCTAGATGCCAGCCAAAGGCCAACCTTTCAAACAGGGCTTTCTAAGGATAGCAGCCCCAGACCTGCTGTGTTAACTCTTCTCTGTACATCATCTCATTGGATTGTTGTGAATTTAGATGAAGTAAAATACATTCAGTGCTTACAACAGTGTCTTTTTTTTTTAGTTTATTTATTTTAGAGATAAGTGAGTGGAGGAGGGGCAGAGACAGAGAAATGGAGAGAGAGAATCCTAAGCCAGCTCCCCACTGCCAGTGAGGAGCCCAACGCAGGGCTCGAACTCACAAATCTTGAGATCATGACCTGAGCTGAAGTCAAGAGTCGGACATTTAACCTACGGAGCCACCCAGGTGCCCCACAACTGTCTTATACTTGGGAAGCCCTAAACATTTTTTAGCCATGACTATTAAATGGAAAAAAAAAAGTTGCTAAGATTTAGAATAACTATGAAACCAAGATTATTCCATCAGGAATCTTAATTCACTTCTACCCGACCAGAAAACACTCATGCATTTATTCACGTCACACTAGCATAAGCCAAAGAGTATCCTTCAAACCCCAGCTAGAAATGGGGGCGGTATAAGTCCCTCCCTTCTCAGGCCCACAGAAGCTGGAGCCTTGAAGTATAGCTGACTGTTTGGAAGAAATAATTTCCTCAAAATACACACAATGCCACACTACAATGCGGAGCCCTTCTTGGTCAAACATACTCCTAGAGTCTAGTACTTTAATGTCCCAAACGAGCATAGTTTGGACTTACCACAGCCCTTCCCTCCTACTCAATTCCCTATGCTTTGTTGATGTCCCTTATTTTTTCAGGATATGTATTCTTAATGCTCTAAGAGTTTTCTTTTATGACCTCTAGATGGTGAATCTTCACATGGTAATTGAAGTCATCCAATTGTACATCGTTTTCAGGCTTACACAAATCCTGGCAAAGCAACTTCCCCTGCCTACCCCCTCCCAGGGCTAAGCAATTAATCACGACTTTACATCACAGAATTCCCTCTACCTCATCTTTCACCAGGTTTTCATGTCTTTGGCTCTGCAAACGGGATGAGCAGGAGAGTATCCCACAGGTGGCTGTGAATGCAGTGTAGACAGCTGTGGCACAAGTTAATTCAGCTGAACTAGAGAAACCTCTGTATTGAAACAGAGTCTCTCGATTGAGAGGGATATTTTAGTCAAAAAAAGGGTTTGGAAATTGGTCAGGGCTAGCTGAATCCTTTGAATTTTGCCTCAATAGTTAGATTCTATGAGAAACTTTGTAAGGAAGGAATTTTCGGTTAAAAAAGTGCACTATCAATGGTGATTGCCATATCATCATAGAGTATGATGAAACCAAGAGTCTTGGCACAATAGTTTATTTCAACATTAGGACAGTTGTTATGTATCTGTCTCGTCCAATAAATGAAGCTTTTGTAAACGTCTTAGTCATTTCTGTCCCCTATAAAGCTTTGCATAGAATTTATACATAGTGAATGGTCAGTAAAGATCTGTTCCTTTAACATTCAATTCCTAATGTATTGCTATTAATAAAAGAGGTTCACCTTTGACTTGGTGGTTTATGACATATCCCAAGTGTGTAGGTGTGTATTTCCTGGATGATTATCATCAGCCCAGTGCCAAATTTTGACATCTACATAATCTCTTCCTCCAGTGAGAAAAGCAAGCAAGAGAAGGAAACTAAAATGAAAGAATAACGTGACCCGGGTTGTTCACTTTCATAATTTGAAGAATAAATCATGGGACCCAGAAAAAAAAGAAGTGAAGCTCAGAGAACATCAAGGTCAAAGTATTCATTGCAGCTCTGGTTGCTAGTAGCTAGGCCCAAGGGTGCTACCGAAGGACTTAAGACATGCAGAGAAGAAGGGAGACCTAGAGCACACAAAGCAGGAAGAGAGATGAAATGGGAGGCTGTTAGCATACGACCATCCATCAAGACTTCATTTTTCTTCCTATATAATCTCCCAACTATCCCCTGAATATCTGTGTCTTCACCATTGTCCAGACTAATTTCCGCTTTCTACCCATGTACCAGACTTACCTCACATACTCCTTCTTTCTTGACATCTTTTCTTGAATGTTCCAGCCCCTAGCCCCCAGTGCTTTCTCCCTCCTTCAAATGTACAGCTTCCCTTGTTAATATTAGATATTACTTCTTAGGGTCACACTTAGATTACTTATAATCTATTATGCATACATTAGACATGTATGAATATATAATTAGATCATATATATGCATGAATGCATATATGCATGTGTGCATATATGCATATATAATTAGCTCACATATAATTATCGTTGGAGATTATATATTTATTTTTTTTTAATTTTTTTTTAATGTTTATTTATTTTTGAGACAGAGAGAGACAGAGCATGAATGGGGGACGGGCAGAGAGAGAGGGAGACACAGAATCGGAAGCAGGCTCCAGGCTCTGAGCCATCAGCCCAGAGCCCGACGCGGGGCTCGAACTCACGAACCGCGTGATCGTGACCTGAGCTAAAGTCGGATGCTCAACCGACTGCGCCACCCAGGCGCCCCATATATATTTATATATAAACATGTTTTTAAACATTTATACGTAACTATATTTTTCTATAGTTATATATAAATATTCTTATATATTTATATATAACTATATTTTTATATATTTATGTGCACATATATGCATATATAATTAGATCATATATAATTATCAGTGGAGATGATATATATTTATATATAAATTTTTTTGGTACACTTCGAAGTTTCTTTTTTTAATAGCAACAAAAGATTCTTTCCTTAATGAAATCTTTTCATATAATTGACATTATGAATCTTCGACTATAACATTTAATTATCACATATGAAACAAAGTACCTCACTTTTACATCATTAATTGTTTATAGTGATTTAAAACATGATGGGTTTTTTTTTTCCTTCTTTTTAGATTTGGAAATTTCTTTTTAATTGAGGTATAGTTGACACACAATGTTCCCCTAAGTTTCTTAACAAAAACTGACAGGTTTTTTTTCTTTCTCAGCAGCAACACACATTTCTTAACCATCTACTGTGAAGAGGGTAAAAAGAGGGCACCATCTAAGGTTTGATCAGACTTTAACCAGGATCCCCTCTCCTCCAATTCCTACCTCAATGGTACTGCCGTCTAAGCACAAAAGTTTCCTTTAGCAAAACCCAAAACCAAGCTTGCTAAAGGTGGCTTGCTTTTTTCCAGACCAAGAAGCTTGATTCGGGAGATCATGCCTCCACTCTTTCATTGAATAAGGCTTGAGTACCCCAAAAGTAAATGGCACTAAGAAAAAGTGCCTCGTGTGCGTACACACAAACGACCTTACACATCAGTAGGATTTGGCCAGTCTCTTGACTTTGAGTGGGAAACTGTGCTGTGTACCCTTTCTCTTCCTGCCATACTGCCCTCCTGTTGTGAAGATGTCAGCTTCTCACAAAAGATCCACGTAGGCATGGGGTGGTACCCCTTCCTGGCTAAGCAGTGACCATACCATTCTGATTTGTGAGGATTGTTTCATTTCCTCCTCTTCCCCAGACTCTTGAAATTATTAGCAGACTCTTGATCCTGCTCTCCTTTGGCTGCTATTTTGCTGATATCTGGTGTGCATTGTAGTTTAACCCTTTCTCATATGTCATGCCCTCTTTACCCGGAGTGAAAGGTTTCTTTTGCGTGATGTCTCCTTAATCTATCCATACTTCTCTGTTGGGTGGCACTGGAGACTGAAGTTTCTTCCAACAGCAGTTCCCAGGAACCAGAGAACTTGGAACTGAGAAGGACTACTGTTGCCCTGCTCTGTGACACACTGGCAACTAAAGCCGGCAGAATCCTAGCATGTGATGGGCAGTTTCACTATGAATTTCACACCCATCTCTGCTGATAGAAGAGCATCCTCCCTTTGTCATGATATAGGCAGAAGTTTCAGAAAATTATTTCATAAGGCCTATTTTCCCCCCCATACTGCCTCAAGATGTGGTTTGTCCCTCAGTGGCATGAGACAAGTCTCAGCAGAGTAGGTATCTGGAAACAAAATGGCGCACCAACATGGTAAGCTCTCTTGACTAGAGATCTTCATGACAAAGATGGTGTTTAACAGATTGGATGCCAACCTTATATGATAGATCTCTCTAAAGCCTGGGGTCAACAACATGTGGCAATTTATTTGGAATATTTGGGATATTATGAAACAGAACATTTTTCAACCCTGCCTAACAATGGTTGAAGCAGCTCTTGAGAAACTGCTGTAATGACAACCAAGCATCAACACGGAGGAATATGTCCAGAAGGACATGAGTAAAAGTCAAGTTCATGCAGGAGAATGAGGGGAACTTATGAGAAAGCTTTGAACTGGCTTATATGCAGTTATCTCTTTAATGTGAATTTACCAAAGTTTAACTCACCAATATGGACTATGATGAAATATAAACAGTCAGGCACTTGTTCTGTAAAGCCTATTGGGTATGTCTTCATAATGCCAGAACCATTAGGTAGAAACTTCCTCCACTCTCTTCCTCAGAGAAATCCGAACATGATCGTTGACTTCTTAGACTCCTGAGCAAAGGCTCATTTGCTTCTGGATTCCAGGGGTAAACAGGCTGTATTGGAAACTTCAGTCTGCTTCTTCAACAATTTCCTACATCGAGATATATGTATATTTCCTTCTCCCTGTGCTCCTCCACCCCCACCCCAAAAGAAATCCTTGCTGGCTTTCTTCCTGTAACTCATCTGACTTAGGTTGCTGAGGACTTGTCTTCCCACATGGCAGGAACTTTGTATTCTCTCTGTTATCTACAGAAGCCCATTCAAGTCCCTCAAAGCTTTACAAACTAGTGTGTCTCTTACAAAATATTTGGTCCTGACCCATTATAAAAAAGATGGACTTTTAGGACTGCCAATTTCCCCCCTAGCGGTGGTAATATGCATCATTAAGCCAAGATACTTTTGCCTTCTCACTCTGTTGCCTGCAATGGTGTGAACTTGACTTCTTCCTATTTGAATCTCTTCAGTCTCTATGAATGGTGGGAGTTGTTTTCAACTTCTCCTTGCGACACCCTTCCCTGACCATCACACACACACACACACACACACACACACACACACGCTTTGTGAACTGAAAAACTATCAACATCCCAATTCAAAGTCAAGAGGCACTCATGAAGATTGAATTGCAGGCCATGTTTCCTCCCTCCTCCCACACCCCTCCCCACCACCACCCACCGTGTTTCTGAAAGTCTGTAAGAAAAATACCCTATTTCCCTCTAGACTGACTTGACTCTTCAAAGGGAAAGTCAAAACTTTTTCAGCCCTCAGTTTTAGTTATTATTATCTAACACGATATTTTCCTGTCAGTCAGGTTCAGAGGTTTTTCTTGCAACACCCATGTCATTACCACACTGAAAGAGTTTTGGAGCCTTCCAGATCACACATGGCCAAGCCAGACCAGTTTGCACCAGAGAACCGTTCCACACCGGCAAGCATTTCTGCCACCATGGCATTGGGGGGAAAGGCAAAGTTCCCATCATGCTGTTGGCATTGTGGAATAGCAGAGTGACTGCTCCTTTTAGTTGCTGACTAGTCACCTCTGGAGCTGACGCCCATGGGGACCGCCTGAGTAATGGGCAGAGAAGGCCGCTTTTGTTCACTGCCCCAGACTTGGCCATTTAGCCAGGCTGCTGTTGTAGAGCTGACCTAGAAGGGATTATTTCTCCATAATGATATGCCCTGATCAAAAGCAAACCCTGTTTCCAGGGAGGAGCTGGGATGGTCCTCTGTTTCCTGCGTTGGGGGCACATAGTCTTGTTTTCTGGGGTAACTAGACGGTATATTAACTAAACAGCTATCTGCAATATTATCATGGTAGCAGGAGTCTGAAATAAAGAGATGGAATCTTTACATTTGATTATTACTATTATTTGTGGGTTTCTGGGCTCTGTTTCTTGCTTCGAGTAGTTACGTACAAGGTACAAAGCCACCTAAACACGATCTGAATGTTCCTGCAGAACTTGGACAGTGTACTCCCGTATTTAGCAGCTAATAGTGGTCAGTGGCTTTCTTTCTTTCTTTTTTTTTTTCAAACTTTGTTTGGGGTGTGTCTGGGTTGAGGTCTGGACTGTGGTCACATGTAGATCTCTTTAGTACAAGAAACATTTCTTGTACTAACGAGGATGGGTGGGAAGACGGTGCCAAGTGCCCCACAGCTTGTCCAGCACCCACAGAGAAGAAACACAAGCCGAAGGATGCAGGCATGATTTGGGGCCCCGCACAGCCCGAGCAGGGATTGGAGTAGTCATTCTTGGGCTTCCAACATGATGACAAGTTTACCCACAGAAATGAAAGAGTTACAGCAGTCAGAGTATGTTTAGGAAATGTCCTGGCAAGTCCATTTACAGGTTTAAATATAAAGACATTGAACATTTACATATAAGCTAAAGAAAGAGAGGAGCTGGTGGGTGAAAAGCAAATCTGCCAGCCTTACAGAAAGAGAGTGACAGGCAAGCAAAATGGAGTCTTGGGGAGAGTCCAATGTGCATGGCTGGAGGCCCCAGGACAGAATGTGGCAGTGACCTCATTGTATTTAGCACAAAGCCCCTAAATCCCAGAGCAGGAAATCCTGTTGTTCCCCACCCTCTCCTCAGCAGAGGTCCCATGAGGCAGTGTTCCTTAGATAACCAACACAAATCTTTCTTACGTGCTAAGGGGGATAGGTCACAGTATTCTTCGGAAAGTGGTGGGAGGGTCACTGTCATCAATGAAACGTTTTACCCACACATTGTTTCATCAATAATTTACCCAGTACTATGCCAGGGGGACGTGAGAGGGGGGTGTTACAATGATTACGAACATTCAAGAGAACAGAGAAGACACTCAACTAAGTTTATTATGGTCTACAATGACGCCCACCTGTGCGCGTCAGAAATGCGAAGTGCCTGTTCTGCCCCAGCCCTACTTGAAACAGAAGCCCTGCAGGTGGGGTCCCTCTAGCTGTTTGAACAAGCCCTCCTGATGCATGGAAAGTTAAATATGTAATGGAAACAGTACCTCAAACAATGGTGCGTCTTGGCCATTTGTGAGGTGTGTGGAAAGTGATTTATTATTAACGATAGTTAACATACCAACATTTGTGAATAATTTATATCTATGTCACCTGCAAAGATTTTTAAAAAATACAGATCTCTGGCTCTGCCCGATTCTGGCTGAGTTGGAATCTCCGGGTGTGGTGGCTAGGAATGTATGTAGTTTTAAAGTTCCCCAGGTGACTGCAATGATCAGCCAGGTGCAGGAACCATGGTCTGTAAGAGCCATTTGCCCTGTAACAAAGAATATTAAAGTGGAATTCTAAAGGGTGGTCCTGCAAAGAGCAGGTTTCCCTATCCCCAACAAATCTCAGGCATATTATTTTAAATTTTTAAAAATTATTTTTAATTTGATTTTTTTAATTAAAATTTTTTTTTATTTTAGTGAGAGAGAGAGCATGAACAGGGGAGAGGGGCAGAGGGAGAGGGAGGGAAAGAGGGAGAGACAGAGAGAGAGAGAGAGAGAGAGAGAGAATCTTAAGCAGGCTCCACACTCAGCATGGAGTCCAACATGGGGCTCGATCCCACAACCCTGGGTTAGTGACTGAGCAGAAATCAAGAGTTGGAAGCTCCACCAACTGCCATGGGCAGACTATTTTTATTTTTATTTTTATTTTTGAGCAGAAGAAAGATTCCTCTGACCAAAGCAGAAGAGATTGCTTGCCACCCTTTTACCTTTTGCAGTGACCGCTGTAACTCTTTATGAAAACCTGGAACTCCCTGATGGGCCATCCAGTTTTGCCCAGGCCGAGGTGATTCTGGGAATGGGACACTGTCAATTTCAAAACAGGGACAGTACCACTGGACAAACCAGGACAAGTTGATAGCTCTAGGTCAAAGCCCAGATGAAACCCACACTTCTTGCCTTTGGGATGGTCATTTTATTATTATCACGATTCCATATTACTACAAGAATTCAGTTTACTGGTTTTTTTTTAACTTTTATTTCCCAATTCCAGAAGAATTTAAAAGAGTAATACCATCATTTTCTATTTGGAAATACTCTTAAATTATCTAAAATGCTTTCAAAGCTATTCCTATGTTCACATCTGTACCTTAGAAGCCCTTGGATCCAATATGCCATACATTACATCTTGTATATTCTGTCTTCTACATATTTTGGTTGTATTCTCTGTTGTCCTATTTTGCCTTGCTCAGGTCTGTGTGTTAGTCAGAACTCTTTAGGTTTCCAAGAAACCTAACTTCTAGTGGCCTAAGAAACTACAGGGCTAGAATTATTAGCTCACGTAACAAAAAAGAGCTTTAGGCACAGCTGGATACAGGGGCTCAGTCTCATCAGGACTCTCTCTCCATCCCTGAGCTAACTCAGACAGGTCCTTCCGACATGGTACCAAGATGGCCCCCAGAAGCTCCTGGTGCACATCTTCTTCTCTCAGAAACCCAGCTGACTACATCTTGTTCTCAGTCATTTTTGTAAAAGACCCTAGGATTGACTCTTTGGGCTGACATGCGCCCATTCCTAAACCAATTACTGTGGGGCCAGGACAACAGAATATCTTAATTGGCTGTAGCATGGGCACTCATCAGCCCTTAGTCGCAGGAACTGAGAAGAGAGAAGAGTGAGTTCCCAAAGAAACACCAGAACATGGTTCCCAGAAGCAAGGGAGGAATACATACTAGGCAGACGAAAGTCCGCTGTAGTCTTAAAACTGAGTCAAGAGCCACCGCACCCCCATCAGGTCTGATTATCCCATCAACAGTGTCAGCTGGTTTCCTCCATCCCAAACCCAGCTGAGATCTGAGTACTGTTTTACCTGAAACGTCATGCCGCATGAGTCCAAGGCCATCATCACAGGTTCTAATTTTTAAGACCTGTACAACATTTGGCTGAAGCTCACAGCAGCCTCCAAGCCAAAGGGACTCTATCAAGATAGACTCTATCAAGAGCCTTTTGCTGGGTTTCCAAATTTGGAGCTTCTGAAAATTGGGAGCTGTGACTCATGCCCCTGTGCCCTCTCTGGCCCCACGTCTTCCAGCTGGGTCTGTGACATGTGACAATTCTTGTCTTCAATGTGTCCCATAGAAAAGGAATAAATAGCCCAGAGCTCTTTCTTCTTCTTCCTTCCTTTCTTCCTGTAATTCATACTCAGGCCAACTCAGCTTTGTTCAAACCACAGTTCACACTGTCCTGCAAGTTCTGACACAGCGACTTGCTTTATGCCTTTAGTCTTCTGTTTAGCCAGGAGTGAAGCTTCACCCTGTGGCTAATTTTTACTCTGTCAACCTTATCCTTTGATAAGTTGAAATCGTAGATTAAATTGGCACAAAAATGCCAGCCCTCCTGAGACCTATGAATTGTGGCCACTTTGGCCCCCATTTTAGACCTTCCCTACTTTTACAAGTCGCTTTGTCTTATTCATCAGGAGGGTGGTGCTTTGACTCTTAAGTGACTCTGTGTTCCTTCTGGATCCGACTAACCCTGTTCCATTTTATCGATTTATTTCACAAGTAATCTCATAATATATCCCAAATTTGGGTAAAGAACTTGCCAGTTCTAAAGGTGTGCTTTAAGAATGTTTATCTCACAGGAGCACCTGGGTGGCTCAGTCAGTTAAGTGTCCGACTTCAGCTCAGGTCATGATCTCACGGTTCGTCAGTTTGAGCCCCATGTTGGGCTCTGTGCTGACAGCTCAGAGCCTGCAGCCTGCTTTGGATTCCGTGTCTCCTTCTGTCTCTGCCCCTCCTCTGCTCATGCTCTCTCTCTCTCTCTCTCTCTCAAAAATAAATACACATCAAAAAAATTTAAAGAATGTTTATTTCACAAATTGATGAACTTCTCAGTCAAGTGGACTCTAACCAGCAATGTGGCCAGGGTGTCAGTTTCCTGTGGCTGCTGTAACAAAGGATCACAAAGCAGGTGGCTTAAAATGACACATACGCATTCTGTCACAGTTTTGGAGACCAGATGTCTGAAATCATGGTATTGGCCATACTTAATTCCAAACCTCTAGGGGAGGACCCTTCCTTGCCTCTTCCAGTTTCTATAATCCCAGCTTCCTTGGCTTGTGATGGCAAAACTCCAATCTCTGTCTTCACAGACTGTCTTCTGTGTTCGTGTCTCCAAATGGTGTTCTCCTCTTATCAGGACAGCAGTCATGTTGGATGAGAGCCCACCCTAATGACTTCATCTTAACTCGATTAAATCGGCAAAGACCTGATTTCCAAATTAGGTCACATTCACAGGTACTGAGGGTTGGTACTCAACATACTTCCCTCCGCCCCCTGACCCAGGAGACGTGGGGAATGCAGAACTCAATCCATAACAGGCCAGAAAGAGATAAAAAGAGAAAAACAAGGGACAGAAAAATGACTCTGACGTTAGGCAAACAAAAAGGAAAGCCTCACTTCTCAGAGACTATTTAACCAGAAAAAGCTTATGGCCCCTGACAGGAACAGCCAAGATGGAGGGAAGAGTGCCTAAAGATGGAGATAATGGCTAAAAGGAAAGGGGTCCCTCGGAGAGAAAAAAGCAGGTACCTGTGCTCTAGGGCCTACTGGGTGCTTTGCACATGTTTATTACATTGGAGCCTCAAATAGCTCTACCAAAGAATTGCTGATGTCCTTATCTAAGAGATGGGAAAACTGAGGCTCCAAGTAAGGCAGTAGACCCAGGGCATTCAGCTGTGAGTGGAAGAGCCAGATCACCGTTTTTCTTTATTGTTAATAGCCATCAGTTCTTGCAGGCCTGTACCCACTTTGTAGAGAGGACATTATCTAAATGATCTCAGATCTTCATAGTTCTGAAGGATAGATACGGTCAGCATCATACAGATGAAGAAATCAAAGCTCAGACAGACTAGGTCATTTGCCTGTAAGTCCCACAGGTGTTAATCAGCTGAGCCAGAGTTCAAACTCAGATCCTTCTGACTCTGAAGACCGTTCTTACCATTATGCCACGTTGCCAGGGGAGCGCTAAGGCATCCCGATTAAGATTTATCTACCCTCAGCAAGAAGAAACTGAATCATTATAAGTGAAGCTTAAGAAAACAAAGCACCAAGAGTCCGTTTGGGGGGAAACTGGCAAGAGTGAAGAGAAAGTGGTGAGCCAAGTGAGTGGCAGTGGGAGAGTTAGCTAGTCAAAGAAGCAGTGCCAGAGATTGAGTGTTGTAAGACAAAGCAGCCGGGCCCAGTGTCTGTGTAGACATCTCTACTGCCACCAGGAGAGGACTCATCTGCGTCATCTGTGCCCAGATGGCCGATTGAGCATCTGTGGTGTAGACAACCCACTTAGAGAGGCAAGAGGGGAAAAAACGGAGTTTCCAAGCCCCACGTTTCCAAGGAGAAACTCTTCTATATCTATGAGAAGAGATAGAGGGGTCAGCTTGTTAACCCTGAAAAGGAGGAAATATGGGATGCAAGTAGGAGAAGAAAAAGTCTTCCAGTATGAGACCACTGCAGGAGGAAGGGCAGGCAGACCAGTGAGACAGAACCAGGCTGATGTTCCTGGAGTCCAACTTTGGACTCCACTTGGACACACATTTTATTAACAAGTTGACCTGCCTCATGGTGGAATGAACTGCCTGCCAGGGGGACCACCGAAGAAAACTTAGAATGCACCGTGCTGTTTAAAACCTTCAGACTACCTTGTCATCTCTGGGATGAAGTTCTACCTTCCTACCTCCTTCACAAGGACCAGAAGCCTCCTCCTGATCTGACCCCTGCTTACTGGTCCAGCCTCAACTGCCACCGTTCCCCACCTGGACCTTCACACTGCAGTGGGGGGGAGGGGGGCTCTTGGCAGTTGCCTAAATGGGCAACAAGCTCGGTCACATCCCCTTGATCTTGCCTGGTCTTCTCCTATGTCTTTGTCTTGCCCTTTCCATCTCTCTTTTTCTTCTTCCAAGCTCTTTTCCTTTCTGATCTCTCTGCCCTGCACATGCTATAAACTACCTAGAACTTCTTCCCTCCCCGCCACCTTTTGATCTTATTTGGGCTTACTCCTTTTCTTCCTTCAAGACTCTACCTCTTCTGAAAAGCCTTTTCTGATTCCCTCCACCCCCCCAACCTTGGGTGACATTCAGTCCATGAGCCTGAGCATTCAGCTTCACTGTATTTATCTGTGCATCCCAGTCTCTTATCTTCCTGTCTGCTTTTCTCTGAGGGGTTAGCCACAGTGTCCAGTTCAGCACCTTGGTCCTACCCATTCCAGTACCGACTCCAGCATCCAGCACAGAGTAGGTGTTCTGTAGGCATACTGACTGACTGGTGACATTGAGGGAGGTCAGACACAGTGACCTCTAAGTTCCCATTTGCTCCAAAGTCTGTGAGTCTATTTCTACTCCCACAGTTAGTCACAGAGAGGACATTGCCAAAGCCAGATGACGCGACTTCTGTTTGGGGTTGCCCAGGTCCACCTGGTCTTTGCAGTTTGGAATCAGTTGAAAAAGAAACCAAACCAAGAGAAAAACATAGCTTTGATGAGGCAAGAGTTGCAAAATAACTAGTTATGTAAAGGTGATGGCAACCTCTGAGACTATCTTTGGTCTGTCCAAATTACCTGAGACTTTGCATGCTCAGCTTTGCATACGGGCCAAGAGGATAACCATCAAAATTAGAACAGGAGTGTTTAAAAGCCCCTTCTCCCTCAAGGTATTGCCTCTAGAGGTCAGCCTGACACCTGAAATCCTCACCTTAAATGATTTTTCTTTAAGATTGCATTTACTTGAAGAGATTGAATATAAATGAAAATATATTACCTACGTGGTGTAACCCTTACTGCCATTAAAACCCAACTATAAGTGAATTCGTTGTTTTGTAGATCAAACTGTGTTGCCCAGACTAGCTCCTGAAGAGCTGTGAACCATTTACTTCTCAACGTTTCTAGTGTGATCTTCTCAGTTTACAAGGTTGGGTGAGACGTTTAGTCTGTGCACCATCTGTTACCTCTTTTGAATCTAGAGATACTCTGAGGCAGGGAAACTGGGAGTTTCATCACAGATCTACAAAGAAAGAAACTGAGTCTCAGAAAGAAGGGATTGCCCCAGGTTGCAGCTCAGAAATATGAAAACAAGTAGCCAGGTGTCCCCATCTTTGTCTCCACAGTGCCCCTCCTCACACTGTACCTCTCAGCCCTGTTTTTTTTTGGCAGAGAGGGGTATTCCCTGGACTGAAGCCGGAGGCTGGAGGTAGGGCTGGGCTGTGCAAGGCAGGCTGGCTAAAATATACCCTGAGCGCCCCTTAACCCAAAAGGGGATCTATGAAGGGTGAGAGGAAGGGGTGGAGGCATGGAAATGCAGTTGTGAAGACTGGGAATAGAAAAGATCGGTTGACCCTTCACAACTCAGCTTTGGGTCAGCACTGACTCAGTAGCTCTGGGCTCTGAAGCTGGCTGAGTGTGGGCCCCACAGAGGAAAAAGGTTTTCACACCTTCTCTACATGAAGACCCAAGAGCTGGGACCCCACTGAGCACAAACTGCTGCCTGCAGCAGCTAATGGGTTGAGCGATCAAAGCAGGTGGAGGAGTCTTGAAAAGCTGAGGTGGGTAGCTGCTCAGTTAGCAAACAGGCCAGATCCCCTCTGCAATACCAGTGCTCCCAGCCCCAACCTTGTTCCTTAAGGAGAGTCGCCCTGGCCACAAACAGAAACTGTAGAGATAAGTCAAAGAGAGTCAAGCCCTCTCTGCCTGCAAATCCTAATATGTGCATCCTAATAAGATTGATTCTGCCAAGTAAACAGAAGGGATTTGAACTCACACGGGGGTCTCTGAGCCTTCTTATGACCACACAGCAAAAGTAACCACAGATATTTGCTTCTTTAATTAAGAGCATTGCTGTTTCACTGGGTCCTTAACAGCTAACTGGTCCCCTCATTCTTGCGTCTTTTAAAGACTGTACCCATCATGGAATAGAATAGTAGGACTGGGAGAGTCTACTGAATCAGTATGCAGTGCAGAAAAAAATGCCTTCTATGTAATTAAAAAAAATACAGATATTATATTAACGGGCGTTTTTACTCATTCAATGAACATTTATTGTGCACTTTTCATGTGCCAGACAGTATCTTTGCTACTGGAAAAGATGGACAAGGCTCCTGTTTTCATGGAGTTTATATTCTAATGATGCAGACACAAATCAGCCAAATAAGTAAATAGATATATTAGATGATATCAGAGGGTGGGGAGTGCCATAAGGAAACTGAATGTGGGTGATGCATTGTAGGAGACACTTTAGATATGGAGGTCTCAGAAGCCATAACCCTTGAGAGCTGGGGTCAGAGCCTTAAGGCAGAGAGCAGGTGCAGAAGTTGTGCTTGAGAAACAGCCAGAGGCCAGTGGGGCTGGAGGGCTTGAGCCAGGGACAGTGGTACAAGACGAGCTGGGAGATCGGTTATGCCCTCATCCATCACACTGGCTTGGGCCTTTTGATCTCAGATAAAAATACCTTTCAGTAGTGCTGCTTTGCTCAGCACTGTATTGGTACCTACAACTAACACATGGTGCATTGTGCACTTCCTATTCAGAGAGAAATCTTCTAAACCTGTTTGTGGAGTTGAACAGAAGATAATCTCTCCTTCGGAAAACCTCTTTGGAAACTCGGCAGCTGGGGACAGGGGACTAAGAGCAGCTTCAATCTTGCATGGTCTGAAGTTCACTGGGAAATGGAGCCATCACCCTCTGTGACTGTGACAGTACGGGAGGGAGACAGATCCTCACTAAGTGTGCAGAGCTAAAGCTGGCAGAAGGAGAGAGTCTCCTGTAAGGTCTCCAAAGGCAGCATGTGTGCACGCGCACACACACGCACACACCTGCTGTCTTGGTCCTTGGTTCTCCATCACATCCACTGCTGTCCTGAATCGAGATAACTCCATACACAAGTAACACAAAACCCTGAAATTCCTTCACACTGTCCAAAGCTTCACACTGTCAAAATAAGTCATAAATGTCATGGCTTCTTGTTACTCAGTTTTCTTGGCTTGATTTCAAAGCACCCATGGGCTCATCTTCTCCACCTCCCACCCCTCTCCCCCAGCAGCTCCCTATCAAATCTTCAATATTCCCTTGGGTGGATATTTTCTCCTTCTCTCTTTTCTCAGTACCTTCATGTTTATTTTCACTCCCACTCTTACCCTCTTCCCATCCTGCCTCACCTCGGTCCCCTTTCTCAGGCCCCCTTCCCAGCCACCTTATTCCAGACAGGATCTTTTACAAAATACTTTCTTCTCTGATATCTTCTCCATTCCCACAAGAATGCCCTCAGATTCCATTTCTTTCCATTGAAATGGCTGCCTCCTGGGACTTATAATTCCAGTAGTCAGAAGGACACGGAATGAGAAGTATGACTATGCCCCTCTGATCCCCACCCCTGAGTCCCTCTCCCCAGTTTCTTTGGGTACTAATTCTCTAATGGGGGCAGGGACGGGAGTAGGGGAAAGTGGGGGATAAAAAAGAAGAGAAGAAATGTGTTGCTGTTGCTCAATGATAAGAATAAACAAAGTAGAGGAGACAAGGTAGCTGTTTTCTGAACTTTGGAGCTGGAGAGACTGATATTCACGTTGGGGTGGGTAAAGGAGATGCAATACTGGCCAGCGCCCAGGCAGAATGTGGTCACATGCTGGACCGTGTGCTACGTGATCTAAGTGCAGTGGAAAGCAGTGCAGAAGGAGGTTGGAGTCTGCCTTGGAGGGAGTGGCACTGAGGTCACACCTGTCAGAGCCATCCACATGGCTCTGTACGTTGGAATCTTATTTCATCAACTATGGCATAAACACACCCTTACCTGAAATTAGGAATCCAGTTTTCCCTTTCCTTTGGAAGGGTGTGATGCTCAGGAGAGGAGAATGATGCTGTTGGAATTTTGTGTAAACCCCCTTCTGAACTTTGAGCCACCTTGATGGAAGTCTCTCTCTTCAAGGTAAATCTCTTCAATAGGGTGGACCTTCCGATAGGAAGAGAACGAGGTGGATTTTTCTCACTTGTCTGAAATTTGAGGCTAAACGAGATGCCTTAATCTTTGGAATTGAGGCCGCATTCATATTCTAATATTATGTCCACTGCAAGTGCTTATCAGCACTGGTCGGTAGCCAGAGATGGGACAGTCCCAGCCATCGCAAGATCAATACACTTAGGAGAGTTACACTTACTAACACCATGACAACAAACCAGTAAGCAAAACAGGAAGAAGCCTTGCGGTGGTGTGGGTCTTGGAGTGACAAATATCAGGCCACCCGCCTATGTCCCTGCCAACTACAACCCCACTCCCCTCCTCCTTATTATCCTGACTCCCTGGTTATATACATCTCTATCGTCTAGTGGTTGTATTTGTTGTAAACATCCATAGTCATGGGAGAGCCTGGGTAAAGCATCTCACGTGACAAGCCAACTCCTGCTCATGTACTTAGTCGGTGTGTAACACCTTCTTTACTTATGTTTCCTCCCTTCTTTCTTTGAGTTGGACTAAAATCTGGTGTCTTGAGTTTCACGACATACTAGCGTAGCATCACTCTAGCGTACGTATGCGATCTTGCTTTTGATACCCGTAAAGAAAGTCAACTCATTTCTTCATTTATTCATATGTTGATTCATGTAGTCATTCATGGAGCATTTATTGAGCAGGTATTATGTGCCTTGTACTGTTGTTGGCAATGTTCAGCAATGAAAGAAATGAGAAAAGCCATTGCGCATCTGGCAGCTACGTTCCAGAAGGGAGGATAAGATAAGACGAATAAAATATATAGTGTCAACTATACTTCAATAAAAACACTCAAATTAAATTTAAAAAATTTGGGTGCCTGGGGGGCTCAGTCGGATAAGCATCCTACTTTGGCGCAGGTCATGATCTCGCGGGTTGTGGGTTTAAGCCCCACGTCGGGCTCCGTGCCGACAGCTGAGCCTGGAGTCAGCCCTGGATTCTGTGTTTCCCTCTCTCTCTGTCCCTCCCCCACTTGCATTCTGTCTCTCTCTCTCTCTCTCTCTCTCTCTCTCTCTCTCTCAAAAATAAACATTAAAAAATTAAATATATATATATGTAGCGTGTTAGTGATACATACTAAGGAGAAAACTAATGAAGGGGAACAGTGGGGTACAGTTTTAAATAGGGTGCTCAGGGAAAGGTTGCAGAGAAGGTAACTTAAATTTTTTTAACCCACCTTATTAAGATATAATTTTTTGCTGTAAAATTCGCACATTTTAAGTGTACAGATTGATGACTTTTGAGTAGTATACACATCTACTACCTAATCAAGCTATAGGAAATTTCTAGCCCCCTAGAAAGTTACCACTTACCTTTTTATACACAATCTCATACTCCCACCCCAAGATACCACAGATATTATTCATATCATTATTTGCTGATTTTTCCTATTTTAGAATGCAGTACAAATGGAATCATACAGCAGGGCATCTTTTGGGTTTTTTTTTTTTTAATATTTGTTTATGTCTATTTATTTTGAGAGAGAAAGCACGTGCGAGCAGGGGAGGGGCAGAGAGAGAGAGGGAGAGAAAGAAGCCCAAGTAGGCTCCACACTGCCAGCGCAGACACAGATGTGCGACTTGAACTCACAAACTGTGAGATCATGACCTGAGCTGAAATCAAGAGTTGGATGCTTAACGGACTGAGCCACCCAGGGGCCCCCAGCATGACATCGTTTGTGTGTGGCTTCTTTGAGTCAGATCCATCCATGTTATTTCACTTACTAGTAGTTACTCTTTCTTATTACTGTTGGTCCATTGTATGCATGTGCCACAACTAGCTTACTCAATTATTTGATATTTCTGTTACTTTTCATTCTTTCTGTAGTTTCCATCTGGTATTATTTCCCTATGGACTAAAGGACATAAAGCCCATGGGTGCTTTGAAATCAAGCCTTAGTATCTCTTGCAGTTCAGGTCTGCCGGTGATTAATTTTCAGATTTTGTTTACCTGAAAACGACTTTATTTCACCTTTGATTTTGAAGAATATTTTTCTCCATTATAGAATTCTGGAGGGACATGATTTTTCATCCAAAGCTTTAAAGATGTTGCTTTATTGTCTTCTAGCCTCTATTGTTTCTGATGAAAAAGTAACAACCATTCTTAACTTTGTGCACCTGTATGTAATGTGTCTTTTTTCTCTGACTGATTTCAAGATTTTGTCTTTATATTTAGTGTTCTGTAGTTTGACTATGATGTACCTATGTGGGGCTCTATCTTTATCCTTCCTGAACTTCTTGGATTTATAAGTCATTTTTCAAAAAAAATTGGGAAGTTCTTGGCCACTGTTTCTTCAGATATTTCTTTCTGTTCTCACTCTCTTTTTCTGCAACACTAATCACACATGGGTTAAACTGATACTATTCCACAGGTTCCTGACCTGCTGTTCATTTTTCCTTAATATTTTTTCTCTCTTTGATAATTTCTACTGATCTGTCTCCAACCTCACTGCGTCTTTCTTCTACAATCTCAAGTCCCTCGATGAGTAACTCACTTTAGGTCTTGCATAATTCTAAAATTTCCATGTGGCTCTTTTTATCGTTTCCATTTCTCTGCTAAGATTCCTTATTTATTCACTCATTGGAATCTTTTCTTAAAAAAATTAATGAATATATTTTTAATTCTTTGAATATATATTATAAAACATATACACTCTAAAGCCTTTATCTACTAAGTCCATCATTTGGTCCATTGTACAATCAATTTCTTTTGACTACTTTTATTTTTTACTGTGAATGACATGATCCTGATTAGTTTGTGTTTTTGCCTGTCTAGTGATTTATGATTGACTACTGGACACTGTGAATTTTACACTGTAGAGTCTCGAGATCAGCATTGTTCAGTGGAACTTTCTGAATTAAGGAAAGTGGTCTATGTCTGCACTTTGCAATATGGTAGCAACTATTGAACATGTGAGCATGACTGAACAACTGAATTTAAAAATTTTTTAATGTTTATTTATTTTTGAAAGGGTCAGGGGAGAGGGGCAGAGAAAGAGAGAGAGAGAGTGAGACAGAGGATCCAAGCAGGCTCTACCCTGTCAGCACAGAGCCTTACGTGAAGCTCAAACTCATGAACCATGAGATCATGACCTGAGCCAAAGTTGGAGGCTTAACCAACTGAACAACCCTGGTGCCCCTGAAGAACTGAGTTTTAAATTTCACTTAATTTTTGTTCATTTAAGTTTAAATACTCATACATTCACCCCCAGAACGTCTCAACCTTTATTGTATTTGCATCAGTATCAAGCCCATAGTAGCTGGTATTTAGTAAGCCTTGGATGGTTTGCACATGTACAATCCAGCCCTAAGCCATGGACTCAAGGAGGACCTGCCCACAGATATACTCGGACTTCTAGGGCTTTCTTTCTACAGAGATTCCAGCTTTTTCCAGCTTTTTTTTGGCTTGAACTCTGATCCCTGCCTCTTCAGCTCAGTGGGACTAATGTGCTTTGCTTAAATTCAGCTCTCTAGGTAGAAAGCTGAAAAACTGTGGGGCTCACCTCATGCTCCTTTCTCCCAGGTACTGAAGTCTTGTGCTGTTTATTTTCCACTATCTAAAAGCGATCTTACCTCACCTACCTTGTCAAGTTTCTGAATTATTCATAGGAAATGAGCTAGTCTGAAATCAGTTCCATCATCATGGTCAGGAGCCCAAGAAATTTCCTCTTAAGTAACAATTTGAAGGAGATGAAGAGTATTGGGGGGAAGACAGTTTCAGAGAGAGGGGAAAGCCTATGAGAAGGGCTATGAGGCAGAAGCACACTGACTTCTTCGTAGAACAGCAAGGAAGCAACTTGGCTGGAGTACAGTGAGCAAAGGAGAGAGTAGAAAATAGTGCCAGAGAGGCTGTGGGATGGGGAAAAAACTTGTTTAGCCTAATAGGCCATTATTAGGACTCTGGCTTTTACTCTTGTGAAATGAAAGCCATTGAGAAGTTTTGGGCCAAAGAACTAATTTGAGTTAGCACAGGATAACACTGTCTGTTGAGCATAGACCTTATAAGACAAACGCAAGGGAACAAGGGAAAAGACAAGAAGCTTCACTGGAAGACCAGTGAAATAATCAAGTGACTAAACTTGCAAATGAATTAAAATACTGTATTATACAAGTTTCATGGCCAGGTTTTTGTCAAGTTTGTATAATTTAGGGCTCACGAGAAGATAGACATCTTAGGGCCTAAGAATATATCATCTACAACCAAATTAGCTGTATGACTTTAGGCAAGTGGCTTAAAATGTCTCTCTTTATTTCTATAAAGTGGAGATAATAATATCACAGAAAGGATGTTAAGACAATTAAATTAGGTAACACATGTACAATTCTTTAAATGGTGACTTATGTGTATTAAGTGAGTGCTCCATAAGTGACAACTAACACTCTCTGATAACTTGAATGTGTGATTGTGATGATCATCTCTTCACTCAGAAGACATTGGCTGATTTCCTGCTCTGACCATTTCTGGTCCTAAAGGCATATGTGCAGCTTAGTAAAGGAAACTGGCATGGAAACAATATCTTAAAACAACGCTGAAGGAAACAAAACCTAAGTAGAGATACACATTTTCAGATCCTGAATGAAGAGGGAAACCTATTCGTTACATTGGGGGGATCTTTGAAGACTTCAGGAAGACAGTCAGTTAGACTTGGAAGGATAAATGGGATGGATATTCTGGAAAGGAATGAATGTGTATCACACATATGTGCTGCCTGGCCTATTTGAAAGTCACAGACCCACTGGGGATGAGGTTATGGCTTCTGAAGGTCACTTGAATCTTGGCCACGGTTAATGTTTTAAAGAGTTTTTTAGACTCAACGTGAAAAATAATGAGTTAGAAATGGTCACTATCCCCTTAAGTTCACAGTTAGGATCAACCATATAAAGTAGGACATAGTTATACTACAAATGAGTCACTTTATTAACTAATTTTAGGAAATTAGGTGAAAAGTGTAAGAAGAGTCTTACAGAACCGGAAGCATTTATCATTTATCTCTGTGAGAATTTAGGTAAGGTTCAAAAAAATGCAAGCAGAGAGAACTCAGGTGACTCCTGAAATCCCAGTGCAGTAGCATGGATCACAGGAAGGAAATGGACACATTACTCAAAGGTTTTGATTAATGCATGTGGCCTCACATTTCATCTGGCCCAACATGTATCCAAGTGAGGCTTTCTAGCATAACCCACGGGAGGGGAAACATTTGATGACATAGGACCTACAGGGCCACTATGGGCCAGTCCCGTGCCAAACACAAGCTGCTTTGCTTTGGAAACATCTGTATACAACATAAGGAAAGTCAGCCTTTCCCAGAGTTTAAAGCATATTTACCAAACTTTGGTGGCAAAGAGAGTATCTATCTCTTTAATGGGATAAGAGCAGTGGGCAGGATCAACTCTGTCTGGACTGTGAAGGGAACTTTGGGAATGCTTCCTATTTATATTGATTAAGAAAAGTCAGCTAGAAATTTATTAAGAACAAGCAGAAAATATCTATCAAAAAAATACCATGCAGTCATCAGAAAGAATAAGCTGTGTTTGTATATTCTAATAATTGTATGATAAAATCAAGGCAGATCGGTGTTTATAGTGTATGATCACTTATGTAAAAAATGAAATATACATATGCATAGACGTAAAAGAGGTTGCCTCTGGAGAGGGGGAGTGGATGGCAGGGGCTGACAGGAAGCAAAAGACTTATTGTTCAGTCTATCCTGTGTCTTTTGAAATTAGTTCTAAATATACCTAAATTCAGACAATTTGTTTTCTTCAGTTGAAAAAATTAAAAAGTATAGGAGAAAGGAAAATAATGCTCACAATTTAATTGTCAGAACAGCTAGAATAGGACCTTCTTTTTCTTATTTGTGAAAAGAGCCAGAATCATGCCAGATGCTGGCCAGCACAATGGTAGTTCAACAGAGGACAGTTAGGATAGCATCCTCCTCTCTGATATTACTTCACTTAAGGGCCCTTGGGTATATTCGTTAACTAGAACTGCTATTAAAAAAATACCACAAACTGAGTGGCTTAACAAGAGAAGTTTATTATCTCACAGTTCTGGAGGCTTATAGTCTGAGACCAAGGTGTCCATGGGGCTTGTTCCTTCTTAGTGCTCTGGGGAAGAACCCATGCCTCTCCGCTAACTTCTGGTGCTTTGCTGGCAATTCTTGGCATTTTCTTGGCTCATCGGAACACCATCATGATCTCCACCTTCATTTTCACATAGCACTCTCCCTGTGTGTGTGTGTCTCTTTGCCCAAATTTCCCCCTTTCCCAAGAACATTGTATTGGATTAGTCATAATGGATTAGGGGGTCCACCCGAATGACCTCACTTTAACTTAACTAATTACATCTGCAACAACCCTATTTCCAGATTAGGTCACATTCTGAGGCATTGGAGGTTTAGGACCTCAACATACGAATTTTGTGGGGGCACAACGCAACCCACAACACCGAATGACATTTCACTTATCCAGAATTATATTGCTCACAGAGGGGAAGCATTTTGCAGTATGTCTTTAAGGCACAGCTAATGGGATACATGCCCCAAATGGAGGAAGTGGATAAATGTTGGCCTCAATTTGAATACCTTAAAATTTGGGCATGGCTTACCCTCCTCATCTGAGGAAAGAGAGAGTCTAAACTTATTAACTAAAATCACAGTTTCTACAGCCAGAGCAAGAAATCAATGAAAATAAGTTCAGATTCTTTCTCCTCCCCTCTCCCCGTCCACACCAGCTAAGGGTTTATTCACTCTGTAATGTCTATGAAGCACCTACTCGGGTGTGGCACTCGCCTGAGATCTGATCACAAGGATGGACAGAGACCCTCCTGCCCTTCAGGTGGAGAAAAGAGACTCATAACATAATAATGATATTGCTATGGAAAATGCTAAGGTGGAGATGTGAACAAGACAGAAAACCCCTAACTCTACCTGGAGATGCCAAGGAAGGCTTCCTGTGGGAAAGCCTGAGTCAGAGAGTAAATGATGTGGGTGAGGGCAGGGCAGAGAGGAGGAAGGGAGAGCAGAGTTCCAGGGGATTCGATGCTCGTAGCAGGAGAAGGCCCAGACAGCCTTCAGGTGGCCTGGAATGGAGACACAGGAGTCGCATTTGAACCTTGGATGCACTCAAGCTTCTGAAGTGTTTTAATCTTCAGCCTGAGGATTTTGGACTCCTTTGTCCTACAGAACCCCAAGCCACTTGGTCAGTTTTCCTTCTCAGGAAGACCCTTAGGAGAGAGAGTGAATTAAGGGTGGGAGAGACTAAAGACAGGGTGCCATGCAAGGAGAAATTTCTAGGTGAAAATAAAAAGAGCAGTAACCTCTGGTAGGAGTGACAGGACTAGAAAGTACAAGGACTACTTACTTTGCATGTATCTTTGTTTTCTTAGCATTTTGTATGAGTTTTTCAGACTACACACGCTCCATGTAAAAAATTTGGAAAACAAATTTTAAATGTAGATGGAATAAAATTAAAATGACCCTTAACTCCACTCCAGGAATAAGCATTATGATTTTTATGTGTATATCCCATTAGGTTCTTTTCCAAATCATACATATATATACACATATGTAAACATTTCCTCAAACTATTTTATAACCCGCTTTCTCCACTCTGTATATATTTCCTCGTTCCATGAAGTGACTGTGCACAACTTGATTTCTAATGGATGTGCCATATTTATCTAGCCAGATTTGAAAAGTGTTAGAGAATTCTAAATAACAGCAGCAAGTGATGGGTTAGCTGATGGGGTATGAGGGGAAGGAGGAAAACCCGGACAGCCCCAACTTTTAAGCTAAAGCCTTTCTCTCTTTGGCTATCTGCTTGTTGTGGCCCGAAATGAAGGGTATGTCATGAAAAAGATATGGCAAAAGGATATGCGAGCGTATGTTCCATTCAATCTCAACAGTGGTGAAAATAACCATCGCTCAGGGCATGCAGACACAGCCCCATGTTCAGAAACTGCCAGAGCATTCATTAAGGTAGATGAAATGGTCTGCAATGAAATCCTCAAAGGATGTGGTAGATAAAGCAAATGTTCTCCTAAACACAGCTGCGGGCTGCCCAAATCCCTGCCTCACTTGATGAGCAATCTGAGCGAAGAAGCAAGTAGAAACAGCCTTCTCTGCCAGGAGGGGAAACTTCTCCAGGCTGTGTGGCCCTGGCCCGGCCTCTGCACCTGTCACTCACCTGATGTCTTCCCCACATCCTGGGAGGGGTTGTTTGTCTTACCACTCCCTTGGTCTTTCCACAGCTAGACGGGACGAGAAGGAGTGGCTTTTTGCAAGAGAGGCGTCTCTGCAGGTGAGACACCATAAGTCCAAAGGAGGTGAATAATGAAGATTATTCATTTCTAAAGAATGAAAAGGGAGGTATTGGGAGATAAACAGACTAATTAATCAGGCACTTCATGTTAGGCTCAGTTTGCTTTCCATTGTCTAATGCAACTCCCACACTCCTGGGCTGCTTTAGAAAAGGTTTCTGGTTGAAATACAGTTTGTGTCTTTTGAAGGATTGGGAGCTGAAAGACATCCCTCTTCTAATCTTGTGGATGGAACATAATATATTCTGTCACTTTCTGGGTTTTTTTTTTCTTTTTTGGTTCATGGATCAAGCCTCAGAACAAAATATAAATAATTTCTTCTCTTGCATCTGACAGGGACTTTCAGAAGGAAAACTTTCTTTCCTTCTTTCCTTCCTTCCTTCCTTCCTTCCTTCCTTCCTTCCTTCCTTCCTTCCTTGACTGAAATGTATGATTACTTCTGTTCTCACTTTCTCCTTTCATTTTTTATTTGATGGGATTTAACTACATCTTTAACTATGTGGAGCTGATATGAGGGAAGTATTAACTTCTCTAATAGCATTTATTCTGCCAAAGAGAAAATATGGGATGTGCCTAGGTTGAAAAGGTCTCTATTATTTACAACTCACTGAAACTCACCCATTCCATCATTAAGCATTTATTAACCTGATATTACCTTTGTGCCTGGCACTGTGCTAGGCATTGGGGAAGCAAGGATGACTGCATCGTAGCATCACCCCTGGCCTTCAGGATCTCATAGTCAAGTTGTGGGGTAATTTCAATAGGACACGATGTGCGCTACAATGAAGTTAAACATGGAGTGCAGAAGAGAATCTAATTCAAGGGCTGTTGAGGTTGTCACAGAGAAGATGCAAATGAGTCTGAGGGACGTGCATGTGCCAGAGGGTGGAGTTATAAGAAACCATGGAGTCCTTGGAGAACCAGAAAGATCTCAGTGTGATGGGAGCAAAGGTCAGAGGCATACATGTGGACAGTGAGCTCCCCTCTCCAGCCTGGAGGTAACGGAGACCACAGGTGAATTTTAAAGATTTTAAAAAGGGGAATTATATGGTCAAATTTGTACTCAGTGGACTATGCCTTGAACCAGTGTTCAGTGCACCACTCCATATGAGTGACGACATCATCTCATGTAGCTAAGAGCTGGAAGTCTGATTGGAAACACTACCCCACAGGTCTGGTGACGGAAACAGGAAGGTAACTCAGGGCTTATAACCCTGAGATGAAAAAATATCAAGGACATTGCATAGACCTTATTGCTCTGCTTTTTCTCGGAAGGCAAACACACATTAAAAAGACCCTCCTATGCTGCTCACTGTTACCAACATTTTCTTTTTTAATCTTCTATCTTTCATCCTAAATGCTCATGAAAGACATGTCGCTTCTGGTCCAAGTACGGGCCAATGGCAAAGCTTTTCATGTTTGTTGACCCAATAATCAGCCATTACACTCTCAAGACTTAGAGTGGATCAGTTTAAAAACAGCTATTAGTGCATTTGAACTGCAGCCCCCACCCCATATGCCTGGGCTTGCTGCTTCCACCAAGAAGCTCCCACTTCCATCCAGGGAGGTATCATGTTTCTCAGCCTGTAAAGCTGTTTGTGTCAAGTATGGTTTAATTTCAAACTCAGTTATGATGTTTAGCATGTATGGCCAGAGGAGACAAACCCAAAGGCTAGTGGCAAGATTGGCCCAGTGTTCTGTTTTGAAGAATGGCACAGGGGTCGTTATGGGAAAGAGATGAAGCCCCTTTGTGTGCTTGCCTCAAGAAATTAGCTTTAAGTACCGTAGTTTTCTCTAATCAAGGATTCGTTATGGAACTGCCATTTTATATTTAAACATCTTTTGAGCTCTTTATTTCTGCAGCCTTTGGTACTGGGATAAAAAGCTCTTAAATCACCCCCCCCCCCGCACTACCGCCACTATTACACTATATTAAGTAATTGCCATAGAATGAGTGTCTGTGTCCCTCCACCCCCTCCATTCATGTGTTGAAGCCTAATCCTCAATGTAATAGTATTAGGAGGTGGACCTTTAGAAGGTGATTAGATCATGAGGGTGGAGTCCTCATGAATGGGATTAGTACTCCCATAAAAAAGACCCCAGAGAGCTCCCCTGTCCTTTACAGCATGTAAGGACACAGTGGGAAGATGTCTATGAATCAGGAAGAGAGATCTCACCCGACACCAAATCTGCCTTGATCCTGGACTTCCCAGGCTCCACGACTGTGAGAAATGCACCATTTTTTTAATGTTTACTTAGTTTTGAGAAAGAGAGAGAGAGCGCATGAATGAGGGAGGGGCAGAGAGAGAGAGGGAGACACAGAATTCGAAGCAGGCTCTGGGCTCTGAGCTGTCAGCACAGAGCCCGATGCAGGGCTGGCACTCACAAACTGTGAGATCATGACCTGAGCCGAAGCTGGATGCTTAACCGACTGAGCCACCCACATGCCCTAGAAATGTACGATTTTTCTTATTGCTCCCCCAATGGACTAACACAGAAATTGCTACTGAGAAGTGGGGTGCTGCTATAAATTCAGCTAAAATGTGGAAGCTTTGGAACCAGGTGATGGAGTGTAGAAGAGTTTTGGGGTGCATGCTAGAAAAAGCAAACATTGCCAAGAATGTCCCACTAAGGGTGACTGTGGTGAGGGCTCAGAAAGAAAAGGAGAATTGCAGAGAAGGCCTTGATCTTAGGGGATACCTAAGTAATCATGGGCAGAATGTTAGTAGAAATGTGGTCAGTAAAGGCCATTCTGATGAGGTCTCAGATGGAAATGAGGAACATGTTATTGGAAACTAGAAGAAAGGCCATCCCTATTACCTACTGGCAAAGGACGTGGCTGAATTGTGTTCTTGTTCTAGTGTTGTGGAACGTACTACTAGTGAGTGATGGAATTAAATATTTAGAGGAACTGTTTCTAAGCAAAGTGTTGAAGGTGCAGCTTGGCTCCTCCTGACTGCTGATAGTAAAAGTCGAGAAGAGAGAAAAGATTTAAAGATGAGATGGTTAAACAAAAAGGAAGCAGGACTTAAAGATTTAGAAAACTCTCAGCCTATCTATATTGCAAAAAGATGAGAACACTGGAAGTGTGGCCAGGTGACTATTTGATAAGGTTAGTATGGATCAGCCATCTCAACAGAAGCCAGGGGTAGTTCTCTAAGACAATGAAAGGATGACCCTGAAAACAATTCAGAGGTCACTGGGGATACTACTCCTACGACAGCCTTGAGGGAAAGAGTGATTTCAAAGGGTGGGGCCACAGAGAACCCCAGACTTGGGCTGTATCCAGTGGAACCATGGCATGGACAAGGCCATGTGGGGAGAGCTGCTGGGATCCAGCAGAAAGCCATGGTGGATCATGGCTCGGCAGAGAACTGGGGCGGGAGCAGAGATGGAGCCCTAGCTGAGAGATACTGAGGAGCTGTCCCACTGAGCCACGGAGTGATGTTGGCACCCCAGTGGCCTGAAAAGCAGAGCGCTAAGCTGAAGATTATTATCCTTGAGGCTTGAGGTTTAATACTGCTTGTCCTATTAGAGTTTGGGCTTACAAGGGACCTGACACCACTTTCTTCTGTCCTGTTTCTCCGTAGGAATGGCAGTGTCTATCCTATGCCTGCCCTACCACTGTATTTGCAAAGCAGGAGACTTATGTGATTTCACAGACTCACAACTGGAGAGGAATTTGCCTTAGGATGAACTTTGAGTCTTACCTGTATCTGATTTAGATGATATCTAGATAATACTTTGGAGTTTAGACTTCTGAATTGCTGCTGGAATAAAGTTAAGATTTTGAGGCTATTGTAATCTGTTGAGGTATTTTATATACAAGAGGATATAAATTTCAGGGGGACAGGGGCAGAATGCTGAAGACTGAATGTCTGCACCCTCCCCATTCATATAGTGAAAACTCATCCCCAGTGTGATGGTATTTGGAGGTGGAGCCTTTGGAAGGTTGTTAAGTCATGAGATGAAGCCCGCATGAATGGGATGAGTGCCCTTGTAAAGGAGACCCCAGAGAGATCTCTTGTCCCTTCCTTCACGTGAGGACATAGAAAGAATATGTCTATGAGCCAAAAAGAGGTTCTCACCAGATACCAAATCTACCAGTGCTTTAGTCTTGGACTTTCAAACTCCAGGATTGTGACAAATAACTTTCTGTTGTTTACAAGCACACAGACTGTGGTATTTTTTGTTATAATAACCTATGTGAACTAGGACAAAAAAACTTCCTTTCACTGTCCTAAATATACCTACCTTCCCCTCCATACCACTTTCTCCTCTGCCATGTTCAGGCAAACTAGAGACTTGTGAACAAATCAGTACTCACAACGATCTATTCTCTGGGTTATGCATCTCTCTCAACTCTGTCTTTCTGAGCAGAGGAATTCTCATTGTTTTGTTGTTGTTGTTGTTGTTGTTGTTTTAGCTCTTTTTATGCCAAAATCCCCATATCTCTGATATAACTTTGGTGGACTTACTCTTTCAGTTTGATCCCCATTGTTCCCCCGTGGGAATCACCAAAACGGATGCCACCAGGAGCTCCAGCTTGAGCCCTAAGGAACATTTAGGAAGACAGGGTTTGGTTTGGCCCGCTCTGATTTAGTTTACTTAGTATTTTCCCCCAATATCAAGAAATATAGATAGATGTAGCTTACCCAGTGAGGTCGGTGACTTCTGTAGAAATTTTTTACAGTGAGTACACAATATTCCATGTATGCAAATTGTATCATAAGCTAGCCATTCAATGGATTATGTAAAAATAGGCCCTAAAACTCAATCCCCAAAGCAGGGCTAGATTAACTAGGAGGGATTTGCTTGCTTAAGGCACCAGCAGAATTCAAAACAAATGGTTTTGATGGACTTATCCAGAATTTTGTAAGCAGGTCAAAAAAAAAAAAAGTTGTGTTTTGTTGTTCAGTATTGCTTTTGTTTGGGCTTACATATGGGAGGGGGCACCATATTACTTCAGTACTTGGAGACTTGGTCTAAGAACTAAAAGCATGTAGGAGAACAGGAGACAGGCTCGTCTTTGTCATATTCTTTGTCTTTCCTACTGCCCTTTGGTCCTGGTGTTCACAGAACATGTGTCTGAATGGGAATGGTGAGTATTTGGCTTCTCTTCTCAACAGAATGCACATGATTAAAGTGAGCAAAGGTTACTTTTGCTACCTCTAGCCCATGACTTCACATCCTCCAGTTTATTCTAGATATCTCCCTCTTAGTCTGCCGCTCAGTCTCATGGTGTCCCCTCCTTCAGGGGCTCAGAGCCTTCAGCTGTCTGGGATCCTGTCAAAATATCTTGCAGGTCCATTAGTCATATTAAAACTCAGCACCAGTTCTTTATAAGTTAAAGGTCATCTCCCTCCCAGGGTAACGTGATACCAGTATGGGTCAAAGTCTTAGCTGAAAAAGGAGTGTCTAACTGAAGAATTGTAGTTATAAACCGGCAGAGTAGATAACTGGGTAGGGCAGGCTATTTCTCGGTGCTTCCAAGCCCCCATTATATGGACCTACCTGCACTGTCCAGTATAGTAATCATTAACTGCATAGGACAATTACAATTTCATTAGTTAAAATTAAATAACATTTAAAATTCAATTCCTCACCCACATTGGCCACCTTTCAAGTGCTCAAGAACCACACGTGTCTCGTGGTGACCATGCTGGACAGCACCAATGTTAAACATTTCTCTTATCCCAAAAGTTCCACTGGATAGTGCAAGTTTAGACAATTACTTTCTTGGCCTATGCAGAGGTGGTCTACTCCCGCCCTAATGCAGGATTTCTCAACCTTAGCACTACTGCCATTGTAGATTGGGTCCTTTTTTGTTGTGGGTGGCCATCCCTTACATTGTAGGGTATTTAGAAACACCTCTGGCCTCCATCCCCTACATGCTAGTAGCACCCTTCTCCCGCTTGTGACCATCAAAAATAATCCAGACATTGCCAAATGTCCCCTCCTAGGGGACAAAACTGCTCTCTGTTGAGAATGACTGCACTAAAGTTGGCTGATGCTTTGGGGAGCGGGAGACATCTGTAAGCACTCTTGTGAGCAAGAAGGAAAGTTGTGAGCAGGAAGTTGTGAGCTCTTAGAGGGTGGGGACTCTGCAGGGGGCAGGCTGTGCACATTTCAAGTGCTCTTGAAACATTACAGATGAGGAGAATGTCAGAGTGACGTTTATAGCCCAGAAAGATATTCTTCCCCTGGTCTTGGAAATTCCCTTGATGCTAAATTGTCATGTGTTTCAAAGCTCTAAAGAACTGCAGGGAAGGCTGTAAATCCAAAGGAAGGCAGAGAAAAGGCCCAAGAGACAGATTGTGGGTGAGTTAACTTATTCCAGCAAAGGTGAATGGGGTTGCCCCCGGCTTCACTCTGAGATTTTCAGCCTGGTGTGCTAAGCCCCCTGTTCCCAAAGTGGCCATTCATGCACTAAATGGCCATTACTGCCTCATCAGCAGCTTGTCAGCTGTAAATTCTAATCCCAGGCCGGGTCTCTCTTCCCAAGACCAAAGTCATAAAGATGTTTGCCCTCAGGCAGATCTCTGACATGCACTAGGCTGCCTGTATGTGTTTGTCTTTGGGCCCTCTTGAGAGCTTAGCACTTCTCTCTGACCCATGCTTTACGTGGTACACGTTGCTCCTGACCACGATGGCATGCTTGTGCCTCGCCATGGAATTCTGAAGCAAGACACTAAGGGTGGAATCCAAAGACTGGAGGACTTAGAAGTCTCAAGCAAGCAAATGTTTTTCATTATTTAAGATACTAAGGAAGCCAAATTCTGAAATATTTATGGCCACAGCCTCCTTTGTGAGTTGTCAATGACCTCTTTCCTTTTAAGAGGCATCTTCTGGAGAGGGAGTCCTCGGCCTTCTCCCCCCTGGGGCCACTAACTCACAGCAAAGCTGAATCCACCGTTCCATGGGAAGACCGGTGGAAAGTTTGTTTGCTACACACTTCTAGCTGAAATGAATGGAACCAAGCTCAGGAGAAGTCCAAGTTTATCACAGAAGGCAAAGCAGAGACAAAGGACCACTATGTCAGCTGCCTACTTGTGGCTTTAATGTTGCTCCAATTGTTTTTCTGTTTTGAGGGACAATGTCAACCATCTCATAAATAAATGAAGACAATTATTCAACAGTTCTGTCAACATGGAAAGAAAAAAAAACACCCCATAGAATACTTTTTATACTTTATCTTGGGGTGAGGATGAGTTACACAGTGTCTTCTTGGGTGACCTATGCTCTTTGCTTTTATCCAGGGGCTATCAAAATTAACCTGCTCCATCTGGAACTTCTGCCCAATGGCCTGACACCATGGAAGTTTGTCCAGTGTGACTTGAGCCCTCTTCCATGTCTAAGAATTCTTTATATAGAAGAATTAAAAGCTGGGGCGCCTGGGTTGGTTATGCATCTGACTTTGGCTCAGGTCATGATCTCACGGTTTGTGGGTTCAAGCCCCACATCGGGCTCTGTGCTGACAGCTCAGAGCCTGGGACCTGCTTCAGATTCTGTGTCTCCCTCTCTCTCTATGCCCCTCCCCTGCTCATGCTTTGTCTCTCTCTCTCTGTGTCTCAAAAATAAATAAATGTTGGGGCGCCTGGGTGGCGCAGTCGGTTAAGCGTCCGACTTCAGCCAGGTCACGATCTCGCGGTCCGTGAGTTCGAGCCCCGCGTCAGGCTCTGGGCTGATGGCTCGGAGCCTGGAGCCTGTTTCCGATTCTGTGTCTCCCTCTCTCTCTGCCCCTCCCCTGTTCATGCTCTGTCTCTCTCTGTCCCAAAAATAAATAAAAAACGTTGAAAAAAAATAAAATAAAAATAAAAAAAAATAAATAAATGTTAAAAAAAATTTTTTTAAAGAAGAATTAAAAGCCATTCTGTTAGTTGGTGTTTCCCAGTGGGGATAATTTCAACACTTTGAGTGGGCTGACTGTTCATTGCGACAGTGATCTCAAGGGTTATAACAGGACATATTAGCATTCCCAGATTCTGGGCACAAAATTCTAGGGGTGACTGCCTTCAGTCACTGTCACAACCAGGGGCCTCCTAACACACTCATTTCCCAGCACCAGTTAGGGGGTATCTCTACCACCACTGAGTGCATTGCAAGAAGTTGGGACCCAGAGATACTAAGTGACATTAAGTGACTTGCTGCAGGTTACACAGCTAGCCAGTGGCCTAGATTGGTTGTGACCACACCACACCAGGACAGTGTCCATCTGTGTCTGTTGTCCTAGCACACTTATCAACAGTAATCCCTCTTACTCTCAAAAAAGTCTCCGTTTGGATAATAAATGATGTGGTCAGCCTACCTAAAACTCAAGTCTCCTAACCATCAATTTATTACTTTTCTGCTACACAACCTTCCTCTTTCTCTCTTTTTTGTGGCTCTCACACACCTTTCCTCCTATCTGAGTCCGTTTCTTGTGTTCTTGCAATCTAGTGATCCTCAAAGTTTGGGTGGGTATAAATCACAGTGTCAAGTCCAGACTGCCTGAACTCTGGGGCCTTTCGTTCCTGAGTGGACAAGGAAACAAATCACCCCAAGAATAGGATCAACCAGGCCCAGGCGAGCCCACAGTCTTGATATTGACCAAGCCATGGACAGCTACCCACATGCTCCCACATTCTCAATGACAAAGGCTGGAGGGGGGCAGGAGCAGGGAAGCTGGTGAATTTTTTTTGACTTTTGCTTTAAATGAATCCACACTGGATTGAAAAGAAATACACTGTAAAACACCACCCATTAGGCTGTGCACGTGCAGCACGTTCAGATAACTCAAATATGGCATCCGTATTCTTTGATAACACTTTGAAATACCCTAGTGAACAATAAAAGTTAGGAAGAATCGAGAAAGTGTTTCTCATAACAAAATCAATCCCTTTTCCTTGTCTGCCCCACGGGGCCAAAAGTACCAGCGTCTTTAATTGGTATATCGGGACCACCCTCAGGAATTTCTTATGTGCTGGAAGCACACAATGCAATTTTGGTGGGGCCCTGCAGCAAGCTGTGATCATGAGCTGAGGGCAGCCTCGTTCTGCAGCTGTGCTTGGTTTACTATATTGCTTTTAACTTGCACAGGAGCTAAAAATACTTGTGCAAAAAAAAAAAAAAAAAAAAGGCCTTCTGATAACAAAGCTCAGTGGACTTGGGTGAAGCTACATACGATGAAAATTTCTCCATGCAGAGGTGGGCCGTAAAAATGGCTTTTTTTTAACGTAAGGAACTTGGCTGTCCTGTTTAATGAAGAGGCTGTTGTACTGACAAGTCTTTGTAATGAGTACTTTTCCTGACAGCCTTGGAAATACCTCTTCACAGACTTCATTCACTCCACGGTGAACAACGCAGTCTCCCGTGCTAGCAAACCTCGGCCTGACTCCATTGTATCCCTAAGGAGGCTGTGTGATCTCAGGCACGTGACTTAACCTTCCTTGGCCTCAGCTTCCCCAATTGTGAAATAAGGATACCGGCCTCCACCTTACAGATACTAATTGTGTTGGTGTGAAAGGCGGAAGACGATAATGCATATAAAGTACTTATCATAGTGCCAGGCTCATATTAGTGGCCGTTATGGTTATCTACTCCGAGCCTTTTGAGCTCAGTCACGGGCCAAGTGCTGCACAAGGCTGTGGGACCTCAAAAGTTAATAAGATAAAGATTCGGAATCAAGGTCTTTCTAACTTAAGGGTAGTAAATATACACACAAATACTTACATTGGGATGTTAAGTGGCACGTAAGGAGAGGCTATTTGCATCTGTGGTGAATTCTCGAAGGTGGATAAAAATTCTCCAGGCAGAGAGGGTAAGAAGGCATTCCAAGATGGCTCAAGTAACCATGTACCTAGATGAGGAGAAAAAGAGGATAACTTTTTGTGAAGTATAGTCAATATACAGTGTTACATTAGTTTCAGGGACACAATACAGTGATTCAACAGTTCTACCCATTTCTTTTTTTTTTTTTTTTTTTAATTTTTTTTTCAACGTTTTTTATTTTTATTTTTGGGACAGAGAGAGACAGAGCTGAACGGGGGAGGGGCAGAGAGAGAGGGAGACACAGAATCGGAAACAGGCTCCAGGCTCCGAGCCATCAGCCCAGAGCCTGACGCGGGGCTCGAACTCACGGACCGCGAGATCGTGACCTGGCTGAAGTCGGACGCTTAACCGACTGCGCCACCCAGGCGCCCCAATTCTACCCATTTCTTAGTGCTCAACATGGTAAGGGTGCTCTGAATCCCCTTCATCTGTTTTACCCATCCTCCCGCCCACCTCCCCTCTGGCAACCACCAGGCTGTTCTCTGTATTTAAGAGCCTGGTTTTTGTTTGTCTCTTTTTTCTTTGGTTGTTTCCTTTGTTTCTTAAATTCCACATATGAGAGAAATCATACGGTATTTGTCTTTTTCCTGACTGGCTTATTTTGCTTAGCATTATACTCTCTAGCTCCATCCAGGTCATTGCAAATGGCAAGATTTCTTTTCTTTTCTTTCTTTCTTTTTTTTTGGGGGGGGGGGCTGAATAATATTCCATTGTACGTATGTATGGAATATGTCTTCCAAGATGGATTCCACATCTTCTTTATCCATTCATCTATCAATGAATTAGTACTTTCATTCTCTTTAAGTAAATACCCAAGACTGGAATTACTGGATGCTATGGTAGTTCTATTTTTAGTTTTTCGAGGAAACCCCATACTCTTTTCCGCAGCGGCTGCACCAGTTTGCACGAGGGTTCCTTTTGCTCCGCATCCTCAACAACACCTGTTGTTTTGTGTGTTGTTGAGTGTAGTCATTCTGACAGGTGTGAGGTGATATCTCATTGTGACTTGAATTTGCATTTCCCTGGCGATGAGTGACGTTGAGCATCTTTGCATGTGTCCGTTGGCCATGTGTATGTCTTCTTCAGAAAAACATCTGTTCAGGTCCTTTCCCCATGTTTCGGGGTTGTGGAGCTGTAAAAGTCCTTTATATATTTTGGATAATAACCCCTTATCAGATATATCATCTGCAAATATCGTTCATTCTGTAGATTGCTTGATGGTTTCTTTCACTGTGCAAAAGCTGTTTATTTGGATGTAGCCCCAATAGTTGACTTTTGCTTTCATTTCCCTTGCCAAGGAGACATATCTAGAAAAAATGTTTCTATGGCTAATGTCAAAGAAATTACTGCCTCTGTTTTCTTCTAGGAATTTTATGATGTCAGGTCTCACCTTTAGGTCTTTAATCCATGTGCAGTTTATTTTCGTGTATGGTGCAAGAAAGTGGTCCAATTTCATTCTTTTGCACGTCACCATCCAGTTTTCCCAGCACCGTTTGTTAAAGAGACTGTCTTTTTTCCACTGGTAAACTTTTGTTTTAGCTTCAGCCTGATTTTCACAGCGTGGATTATGACTAATTTAAAAAGGTAGGACAAAGCCTGTTGTTTGTAAGTTTTGCTCCCCTGTCTCCCAGCAAACACGATGAGCTGGAGACGTTGTGGCACTGAGAAGATCCTTAGGTCAAAAGAGCACATCCCCCTGAGGTCCGAGCCATTCAGTCTTCTATCATCTGGGTCTCGGCCCAGATCTGCCCGGAACATTGCTTGGTGGCAGAGTAGTCCGTGATGGGCCAGCTCTCCAAAGTGCTTTCAAATGCCCTCTGACCGGCACAGAAAGATTTTTTTTGTGTCAAACGTTCCAGTGTAAACCTCAGAAACCAACATATACAGCGGGCTCTTTTGGGCATGTCCGTAGTGTTGTTTCCTACCCCACCACCTGATCAGAGGCACGTGATCATTGACACCTTACTAAACCCATGGCCTTGGCAGAGAGAATCATAGAACTGGGAAGGATAGGTGAGCTTGCCCACAGTGCACTCAAATGTTTCAGCTGGAGAGGTCCTGGGTTTCAGGAGATGTAGAGATGCTGTTTTCAGTTGAGTGAAAGTGACCGTTTCAGAGATCTCCCCAGGAAAAACTGGCCAGGCAGTGGGACCATGAAGGTAAGGAGCAGGCAAAGGGGTGCTACCAAAGGAAGTCACAGAGCGGCTGGCTTGGTAACCCCCAGGGAGCCTGGGTTCAGTGTCCTGGAGGGGTTCACCAGAGCTGCCGTATTTATACCTCTGAATCTCTCAGCCATTGGGTCAGCACTGCTCCCAGGGAACATCCTGCCTGCTGTCCGCGCACACAAGCCAATGGATTCCTACAGGCTTAGCACAGCCCGCCCACGAAGAGACACTGGCTCTGGCCTTAGAAAATAAAAGCACACAGGCAGAGCTCAGTGCAAAATGGAAATGTAGGCACCCAGTTTTTTTTAAAGCAAGAAAAAGATGCCATTAGAGGTATTGAAATAAAAGCGTTTCCCTTTCATCCACAGTCTCTCTTTTCACTTGTCACAGCTTATTTTTTTGTTTTTTTTTTTAATTTGCTATTTCATGCCGCTCTAAGAAGAGGGACATTTAAATTTTAAATTATTAGCGTGAATTTTACCTTTCATCTCTACATTGTGTGATGCCGGTTGTAAATGCAAATAAGAGAGCGTTTAACTCATATGCTCATCGCCAAAATTACCCAATTTGCATATTTTGTTCTCACCGTCAGGGTGGAAAAGCTGCGCAAAACTAACTCAGCTGCTTTTATGTCATTTCTTGATCACGCCCATTGTACTAACAGTCGCCACCTTTGGCTTAGAAGGTAAAGAAGGATAGGAAGGAAAGGAGCTCAGGGTTAGCTAGTACAGGGACATAACATCAGTACGAATGGACGAAGGGTATTTTGGTCGTTGGTATGTCTTAGCATGTCATTCCTTTCTTTCTGTGTCTGAAGCAAGTTTTGGTTCGGAAGGAAAGTGTGGCCTCTGGGGGCAGCCAGTGTCCCGCCCTCTCCCAGCTTAACCAGTGGAAGACCACCAGTGGTGTTCCTTTTGAATCGCCAGGAACTGCCGCACATGTGGGTCCCCTGGAATCCCGGTTCCCGGCGAACTCGCTACAAGCACGGAGTCATGAGAAAAGGCAGACACTCATATTGTATGCATCTCTCGTGTTCTTGTGCGTGCTCTGTTGTCCCATCAGAGTTCACTTACAACATACAAGTTCAAAGAAAAACACTATTAAGAATTTTAATATGGTGGCAACAGAGCCTTTAAACCCAGCCTGGGGTCCTTCTGAGAAGGGTCACACATACCATGACGGTGACCCGGCAAGCAGGAAGACAGCATGTACGAAAATGCTAAAGAGACCCCAGGGCACATGGGTGGAGCCCAGAGAAAGAAAACTAGGAGGCTGGGCCTGCACCCAGGGGAGTTAGTGCAGGAGGAGTCCAGAACAACCAAAGAGACTGATTCTCAGAGGTTACAGCCCTAGAGCACAAGGCATGTCAGGAAAGAGGAGATAAGAAGAGACAGGGGATCAAGTGGAGGGAACAAAGTTGGAGCTCTGGTTAGCCAAGACCCAAGTCACTAAACTGGAGGCACTGGGAGAAGTCCATGAAACAAAGCCAAGGATCACACAGAGGGGCAAGATACCAGCAAAGGTTATCATAAACCAATGGCCATTTGGATCTGATCTCATCCCAGAATGCTGACCGCCCCAGTGGCATCCCTGTAAGCGTGGAAGGTACTTGTCATGGGCCGGCGAGGGGCAACCTCCCTCCCAGATCCTTCCCACCGCTCCAACCTCCTGGTAGAAAATGAGACGATCACTCTCCCACTCCTGCAGAGAGCAATCCCTTCCCCTTCTCCAAAGCTCTAGGAATGCTTGTCCCCATGGCTTCATTGTGGAAACCAGCTGGAAACTGGCCCCGTGGAACGTGTGACATGGAACGCGGTCATGGTGACCCGTCAGTCGCAGGCCACTGGGTCCCATGGTGCATCCATAAGACTTTGCAATAACAGCAGCTGGAGACTGTCACTTGGGCGGTGTGTAAGCCACCTGCAGGCCTCCTTCTGTCATTCATGACTCAGTCATCTGTGTTAACTCACAGCAGGGTTTCTAAACGTTGGCAATATTCACATTTTGAGCCAGATAAACCCCTGTGTGAGCAACTGTCCTATGCACCATTAAACGGTTAGCAGCACACCTGACCTCTGCCCAGTGGATACCAGTAGTGTCTCCCAGTTGTGACAATCAAAAATGTCTCCAGACGTTGCCCCGTGTCCCCTAGGGCGCATAATCGCCCTTAGTGAGTCAGTGACTTAGAGTATGTGGCCCCTGCTGAGGAACACACCTACAAAGACATCACTTTCACTATGTGCTCTTAGCTGACTTACTCCACCCTTTTTTTATAATGCTTATTTATTTTTGAAAGAGAGAGAGAGAGTGTGTGTGAGCAGGGGAGGGGCGGGGAAGGAGATACAGAATCTGAAGCAGGCTCCCGGCTCTATCAGCACAGAGCCCAAGGTGGGGCTCGAACCGACAAACCATGAGATCATGGTCTGAGCCACTTAACCGACGGAGCCACCCGGGTGCTCCTGACTTATCCCACTTGTCTGTTAACTTGCATCTTTTTTTCTGAAAGCGTCTCTTTAGGGTCTCATCTTCCTGAGAGCACAATATCCCCCCCCCTCTTGGCTATGCTAATAGGGCCTTAGCTGGTAGTAAAGCCACTTAATGGATAAGTCTTCTTGTTCTTGTCCATCCAAAAGGAGTTACATGAGCCATTGCAAACTGCTGCAAAACATGCATCTCAAGGTCTGCAAAGATTACTGGAAGCTCACCATCCCTTTTTTTCCTTTCTCTTAGGGCATGGTGTACGAATACCTGGCAAGACCTCAGTGTTTCCTAGCCTTGTCATATGTCTTATCTCATTTAATCCTCAAGGAAAAAGTATAGATAACTCCTAAAGAATGCCATATCCAGTTTTACAGATGGGAAAATGAGGCTGGCAGTTATGAAGTAACTTGCCCAACATCACCCCAGTCACCCCAGTAGTAAATGGATTTGAACTCCAGTTTTTTTGGCCGCTAATCTAAGACTTTCTCACTTCTGCCAATGCTTTTCAACTTTACTGCACATAGGAATCACCGGGAATGGGCAGGGGAGGGGTGTGGAGATCATGAACAATGCAGATTCCCAGGCCTTCTTCCACAGAGACTCAGAAGATAGTTTTAGGACAGGTCCCAAGAATCAGGATTTTAATGTTTATTTATTTATTTGAGAGACAGAGAGAGAAAGAGAGCTTGCATGAGCAGGGGAGGGGGAGAGAGAATCCCAAGGAGGCTCCATGCTGTCAGCCCAGAACCCAACATGAGGCTCCAACTCATGAACCATGAGGTATGACCTGAGTTGAGATCAAGAGCGGGCCGCTGAACCAACTGAGCCAGCCAGGTACCCCTCCCCGCCAAGAACCAGGACTTTAAACAAGCGCTCCCAGTGATTCTAATGCAGATGGTCTAAATCCATGGCCTTCCCTGGAATCAGTGCCTACCCTGGTTAGATCATGAAAAGTCTGGATCAGCTCGGAAGTTGGATGTCTGCATACTTTAGCTTTTCAAATAGTCTGGAAAACAAGGGTTACAAGACATCTCAGTATGATGTGTTTCCAGGAAAAAAAATGTTAGCAAACCATAAGAAGAAGAATATTTGGAGGGCTCAGTTCCCATTAGAATTCAGCAAATGCTCCAGAGGATCTCCCAAGGTTCAGATCTAGTTTAAGGGGGAAAAAAACGGCGGAGGCAGGTTAGACTTGCAGAC
This sequence comes from Neofelis nebulosa, assembly GCF_028018385.1. NCBI lineage: Eukaryota > Metazoa > Chordata > Mammalia > Carnivora > Felidae > Neofelis > Neofelis nebulosa. The sequence goes on from NC_080787.1 coordinate 20,933,316, forward strand.
TTGAGTTTCTGACATGAGATCATGAGCCAAATCAAGAGTCGGACACTTAACCGACTGAGCCTCCCAGGAGCCCCACAGTTTGAGGTTTCTATACCTTAGTGTGAGTTTTGAGTCACAGTTTTCTATCTGCCTCAGACACAGTAACATTTTAGGCCTATTCTCCATTGCTGAATATTGAGGAAGAGTAGACTTTATCACAGGGAAGGAATTTCCAGTCTCATTCTTATAATATTTCACAGGATAGTGGGGAAGGAAGGGAGGTGGTCATTGTAAGGACAAGGATAGATCTCATGGTACCAGAAGCAGAAATGCCGTTATGCTCCCAAGTTCCCATGTGGAGAGGGGCTGTGTGAGTGACTCAGTGCTTGTGCATGTGTGTGTGTTTGTGTATGAAGGACTTTTGAGTCTAAACTTGGGTCAGGCATTCATCCCAGGTCCAGGCAGCTGTGAACAGTAATGTGCAACCGTGTTGCCCAAACGGAAATCTGGAACCGACCTCTCTGAGTGAACAGGACAACCAAGGGTGTCTATTTGAGCTGGGGAGATGTTTCAAATGGCGTGTGCGACAACCCCAAAACAAAATGGCTTATCATCATTACTTTATTAAAAAAAATTTTTTTTATATTCACTTATTTTAGAGAGAGAGAGAGACAAACTGTGAGTGGGGAGGGGCGGAGAGAGAGGGAGACACAGAATCCGAAGCAGGCTCCAGGCTCTGAGCTGTCAGCACAGAGCCCGACACGGGGCTCAAACCCACAAACTTCGAGACCGTGACCTGAGCCGAAGTCAGACACTCAAGCGACTGAGCCACCCAGGTGCCCTGACCACCGTTACTTTAATAACAAAAAAAATCATAAAAATAGAGCAGAAACCAAATAAATTCTCTGTGCCCAATAAACCTCTCATTGAAATCACCTCCCTGGCTTCTGAGGTTATCCCATCGCTGTGTCAGAAATAAAACGGGGTGAGCTGGGCAAATTTTCACCTCTGCCTCAGGTTCTCTTCAGCAGGTAGTTTCCTAAAAACCGGCGTATCAAAGAAGATCTGTAGAGTAAAGCAAACAGAAAAAGTTTTTTACATTTTTTAAAACAAAAGTGTCTCTTTCATGAGTATTGGGAAAAAAAAAAAAAGAACCCAACAGATTTCAGGGCTCGCCTATAGGGCATATTTCAAAGTGATGTGTAATGTCACTTTAGGAAAGTGAGCTGTTTCTTTTTTCAACCTAAAGATAAAATGACCAGGGAGAAGGCAGCCAAGACTCTGAGTAATCTTATTGAGGGTTCCATTTTCTGAGTATGAACTTATGCTAGCAACGGCCCCTTAGTAACATGAAAACAAGCCAAGCTAGGCAGTCCCGCATTTATGAGACATAACCTCCAAGGCAGCAAAGTCTGAAGGCTAATTCTGGTTACATAACGTTCGTGAGTCACCGATGCCATCAGATATTACAGACAACTAGACGGTCACCCGCCCTCTCCCTGCATTTTCAGAGCACGTAGGCTCCCATGGACCTCATTCATCCAACACTTGCCTTTCACTCTCCCTTCTTGCCTATTTCCTATTTTGTTCCTTTTCTTTTCTTCTCCATTCTGTGCTATATTAGTCAGGGTCCTCCACAGACACAGCAGTAGTAGCATGGATATATAGCTATAGATATTATGATTTAGTGTAAGGAAGTGGCTCATATAAATATGAAGAGGAACAAATCCAAAGGTCTGCAGTCCGTTCAAACGTCAGCTGTATATATAACTGCTTATGGGTTTTCTCCCCACATGACCTTCCCCACATGACCCTGGAACCTAACATGTCGTGTTAAGTTCATCATTTGCTCCCCGACTTAATTCTGAATTTTCTTTCTCAGGATGATGCTATCATCCACCCAATCTCCTCCACTTCTATCTGGGAGACAATTATTACAAACACTCCCTCCAACCTCACCTTCGAATTCCAATCGGATATTACACTTTATCCCCCGACTGCCTAAATAGCTACTTGCTCGTCATTGTTTCTGTCTTGAGCTTAATGGGGACCCTCTGGTTTTGCATCTGGATTTTAGCAAAGCTCTGTGATGGATTTCTCGCCACCTCCACACCAGCCGCCTTTCCAATTCATCCACTGGATTCAGTGTGATTTTTATGACAAAGAAATGTGATCGCATTACTTCCCAGTTAAAAGCTTTCAAAGTCTTCCCCTTTGCCTTGAGGATAAAGTGGCAAGAAAATTTCAGTGGTCCAGCAGCAAGAGTTAAGACAGTGGGAGCTGGCATGGCAGGTTGGGGAGCGGGGGGCAGTGAGAAGGAGACCTTAAGGAGATAGAAAGGGCAAGACCCCATTGCTGAGACGATGTGGGCAGTGACCATAAAGAAAGCACTGACGAAAACCTCTCTGCTTCTGACTTGGATGACTGAATAAATCATGGTCCCGTTCTCCGAGACTGGGGACAGACATTGTTCTCTCTTCGTGGCCAGTTGCGTTACCTAGGTGGGGCTCCAACGTCTGGGGAACCAAGCCTTCAGGAAACCTGAAAGTTTGGGTGGAGATGAGTCAGAGCCTAGTAAAGAAAAAGAAATAAAAATTAATACCAGATGGGGAAAGAAGGCAGTTGAAAGTCCCTGTAAACAGCATCCAAGAACTCCACAGGAGTGGAAGGTACAGCAATGTCCTCTCTTCTGCGAAGAGATTCCTGAAAATTTGCTGGCAGAGACCAGGAAAAGAATCAGGGCCGTGAGCTCAGCAAGACATTACCTAAGCGCAGAAGGGTTTAAAGGACCTCATAACTCCGACTTCCACCCTCGTTTATTTCACGATCATTGCCATGCCCTCTTTCTTGGTCAGGGTTTTGGGCTCAGTTTGGAGTATCTTGATGTGTGTAAAAAATCTTAAAACACGTGTTACTTCATTGCTATGCCCCCAGGGTGCACGTGTGGATGTGCCCTTGGATGAACCCACAGCCCTGTTCGTCCCACTGTTTACTGAGTCTTACCCATTTGCAACAAAGGGAAGGCTTGTTTCATAGATCTCGAGAACACACCTGGGAATTTCCAACTCACTCAAAAGCCAGTCCCTTGCAGGGATCATTCTGAAAGAACCGAGGTCACTTGAAAGGCTATACCCCAACATTTAAATGGCTGCAACTGGGCCAAACCACCCAGTTTGAATGTTTAGCCAAATGCCAGTGTGTCCGATGCATTGGGGTATTAAATCCCCGACAAATTCCTCTTCGGCATGGCCTGACGAGATCACGGGTATTTATTTATCGTTTTGACACAAATGGAAAAAATATATACCGTAACTAAAAAGAAGTTTCTTAGGTAACCTGGTTAGAATCCTGAATGAGGCCCAAGGGCAAGCTGAGGCACACAATCTTTCTGCCAAAGCACAGCAAAGAATCTGACTTTTTGCTCTGCAAGCAGGTGGCTGATGGACTGTTTTATGAAGGGTTTTAATTAACTCTTTCTGTCTTAGTTACCTACCCAAATAAACTATGTGAATCCCAATATGGTAGAAGGCCTCCATCAGCTGGCAAGCAACATCTCAGAAAGGCTCCACAGCCCAGGGACATAAAACTCCCAAGGAAGACAACTTAGTAAGTGCGTAGTTTCCAGAGGCCTCTATTTCAGGTGCTGTCAGCAGCCAGACAGTGGAAGGCCAGTGTGCTCCACTGAGTGCATCGTCCCAGTTCCAGAATCGCATTTACAAGGAAATGTAAGGGGCACCCGGCTGGTTTTAGCCCCTGCTCTGTTCCTCTTTCTCCAGGTCTCCTCCTCTGGGGGAGCATTGCCCAGTCTCCTGATGAGGGTCTTTCTGACACGTTTGCCCTTAAGCCTGACCTCAGGATACTCCCCAGGTGGTGAAGGCATAACATCTTTGATGTTCACAACTGATAAATGCTTAGCTTCTGTGCCTTTTAATTAAATAGTGCTGTAATTTCACTGGCACTTCCAAGGCCTTATCTAAAAGGCACAGCAAAGTAGAAACATCACCAAGGGTGACAGGGTCAGAGATGGACTGAGACATACAGACGGAGAGAGAAAGATACTGTTTATGGTCAATAATGCCTTTCCTGGTGTCCGACCAATTACATATCCAGGTGATAACCTATATGACATATGGAATTGAGGACACACACTTTTATGGCTTTTCATCTTGCACATGAGGAAACAGGCAGAGAAATGGCTGAGTTGCCCAAAGTCACACACAATGGGGACTAGGGCCCAGGCCTCCTGACTTCCAGGGCACTCCCTACCGCGAACATCGCCAGCTGTATATGGTGGCATGGGAGATAGAGAAGGTTGGAGAACCTGGTTTCTGCTAGTAGCTCCCCAGGTCCTTTCCCCTCAAGGATTCCATTTTAGGCCCTTCAATATAAGGTTCAGATACCACATAGAGAAACATCCAAGGATAAATAAGAAAAATGTAGACTCGGGGGTCCACTGGCTTCCATATAGGAAATGAAACTATTGGCCCGGAAACGAGGAACTTAAGACAGACTGGTCTGAGGAAGTCACAGGACTGCCTTCCTCCACTGTGCTTACCCCATCCCGCAGGTAACTGTCCTACAAGCAGAAACCCTGCCATTTTACCCAGGCCTAGGTCAAGAGCACTGCCCCCTCTTAATCTCTTGGTGGATTCCACCTCACCCCCTCCTTCCTTTAGAAAGAAGTTCTGTTTTGTTGTTGTTGTTGTTGTTGTTGTTGTTGTTTTTTATCACCAAGACTTCTCACAGAGCTTCAGGGAGTTTACTTCAGCATATGGCCTCAGTCAACAAATACTTACTGAGCACCTACTGTGCACCAGATATCGAACTAGGTCCTGGGGAAACAAAGATGGGGCAGCCACAGTTATTACCCTCAAGAACTCATTAGCTGCACATCCTGTTCGTGCACAGACTCTTGTTCGCACAGAGGGCTCAGCCCCAGGTGGGCAGTGAGCATATTTTTAACCCCCAAATTCCAACACATGGTGCTCAAAATAAGATTGCTTTTCTATTTTTTTTTTTTTGAGAGAGAGAGAGAGAATGGCAGGAAGGGCAGAGAGGGAGAGAGGGAGAATTCCAAGTAGGCTCCACGCTGACAGTGCAGAGCCTGATATGGGCTCAAACCCATGGACTGTGAGATCATGACCTGAGCCGAAGTCAGACACTCAACCTACTAAGCCCCCCAGGTGGCCCAAGATTGCTTTTCTAATGTGTAAAGTTTTAGATGAACCTCTTTAAAAGGCTTAGAAATTAAATTGCATTAGTAAGTCTTTTATCAAGTTTCTTTTACTGACAAGAAGTAGATTTCATTAAATCAAGCCTTTTTGAGAAAAATCTGTGCAATACGTTTGTCGAACCCATAAGCTTTGACTTGCAAAATCTTATAATCATAGTCTATTGTGGTGAGAAAGGATCTGAGATATCACCTGAGCCAGCAGATTTAAATTTTGTATTTCATTTTTTAAACAGCAAAGTGTTTTTTTTAAGCCAAATATCACCAAGAGCCCCAAATTGAAACCAGTTAAAACTGGAATGGCTGTGGCCAAAGGAGAAGTGCAGAGCTCAGAACCCTTGCTTCTTATCTCCCTCTCTCATGTGCCACCTCTGCTCCCACAGATTTTGGGAGCACACCACAGAATGACAATCTCTGCACACCACAGAAATGACAATCTACCAACTCCTCTTGTCCCGGATGAGGAAAGTGAGATCCAGAAAGAGCATGGCTTCATTTTAACTGATTACATCTTCAATGACCCCATTTCCAAATAAGGTCACATTCTGAAATACTGGGGACTAGTTCCTCCACATATGAATTTGGAAGGTAGGGGAGGGGGACACAATCCAATCCGTAGCATTGCTTCTTGTCCTGTTTGGATGTTCGTGGCCAAACAAGGAAGTCTCTGATACCTGGTCCTTAAGGGAAAGACGTGAGCATAGTTGACAACTACTGGGAAGAAGTCAGGAAAGAGATATGTCAGGCACATAGAGATATGTCCCTGGGTAGGCATTGAGGCCAGATGGAGAGATACGTTTTGGCACAAGAGGAGAGACACTTCCTTTATTGTCACAAGGAGGCGGGCGGGAGAAAGGGATGAGTTTGGATACAAAATGAATCAGCAGATGAGGAGGAGAGAAGTCGAGGGAGTTCACCTGAGGTGGTTCTAGCTTTCTTCATGAAGCAGGAGAAGACACTGCCTGCTGGGGCTGACAATGGAGGTGGGAACTACAGCTCAGTAGGAACTAGGGTTCAGCAGAGGGACTGGCACTGAAACCGGGGACTTGAGGGGAGTGGAGAAAAGTTTGAAATAGTCCTGTACATAATGGACCAGAGCCAGCTGTGTCTAGAGTATGCAACCACTGCATCATTACAGGAAGGGATCTATTACTAGAATAGAAAGGTGGGGAAATGAGAGGGTGAGCAAACCAGGGGGAACAGAAAGGGGCTGCCTGACAGTAACAAGGGCCCAGATGGCATGGGTGACCAAAGTTTATAGTGGCACCATCTACAGGGTGTGTGGTTTTTTTCGGCAATGCTCAACAGCTGGACGATTGATGTAGAGAAAGTAAACAGCTGAGTACATCCAGAGCTGGGCTTTGTCCAGGAGAGTGCATTACAAGGACAAAGGGGCAAGGAGGTTGAGGATATGAGCAAGGAGAAGGTGACTTGAGAAAGCTCAAGGACGCGAGTAGGTGAAGAAGAAAGTGTGCAGTGAGGAAGCTCTGCTCATTTCTGCACAAGAGGCTGGTGTATGTCCCTTGCTTTCTGTTGACCAGAGCACATGGTTATTGCTGCCTCCTGGAGGAACAGATGTTGCCAGATGTGACATGCTAACGAGCCACAAGCTGATGGGCTCCCCCAGCTGAACTTCCTCCTCTAGGGTGGTCCTAACTGGCCCCAGCTGGGTCATTTGTGCCCAGTGCTGCCACAACTGTCAGAGCATGCTCTGGGGACATGTGTGCCTCTATGGAAGGAAGAGGTCAATACCACCTGCCTATCTAGTGTATTGGTTCAGCCCCTGGGTCAGTCTGCTAATCAGTGCTATTTTAAAGTGGGCCATCCTTATTGGTTTGGATTTCACTGCTGTGAATCTTCCAAGGGCACAGATCTTCTCTTAGCTGCCATAGTTCAAATAAAAACTGTGGATATTACTACACATATCATTGGTATTATTATATACCTCTACTGATGTTATTAGCACTCAATTTGAAACCCTAAGCTCCTAGAATCACTTCAGTATTTTCAGAAACAAATCACTGGGGAGAAAAAGAAAAAGAAACTTTTGAGTAGGACACTGAAATATTCCTAGTATGGAAAGGTTAAAACTAAAAAGAAATGACAAACATTGTCAGGAGCAGTGGGGTCCCTCACACCCCACTGGTGAGAATATAAATTAGTACAACCGCTTCTGTTTTCCAGTAAATAAAATAAACGCCTATCTATCATCCAGAAAATTCCATTCTTAGGTATATGGACAACAGAACTAGATAAAGGTCTACATAGCAGTATTATCCACAATGGCCTCATACTGGAGATGACTCAATTGTCCCTCCACATTAAAATGGATAGGTATCTATACACTGGAATACTATATGGCAATAAAAATTACAGACTACAGCTGTTGGCAACAACATGGACGAATGCCATGAACATAATGCTGAGCGGATGCAGTTAACATAAAAGAATACATACTGTATGATCTATTTTTTCCGAGCTCAAATATAGGCAAAAGTGACTCTAGTGTATAGGAATGCCAATTTAAGGGGTAAAGTCTAAAGAAAGGCAAGGAGGGGATTACCATGATAGTCAGGATAGTTACCTTTAAGCAGGATCACCCCTAACATTTGTGGGGCTTAAATAGAGAACTACAGATCATCGTCCTAGGCCTAAATATTATTAAAGTCAGTTAAACCAACACTCTATGAAATAAAAGCTGCTTTATCCTCCACCTCGACAAACAACATCTTCATGGCAATCTGGAAGACCAGGCTGGACCCTAGGATTCTTGGGCTGCTTAGAGTTTGTCACTGGAACGTGTGGCACAAGAAGAGGTGGCCCTCGGACTCCCAGGCCGTCTGTCTTCTTCCATGTCTGCCCCATCCCATACCTCAAGGGCCCCTGTGTCCATGTATGTTCATCTGCAGCCTCCCGCACATATTTGCCCCTAGGCCACCTCTTGGGAAGATGGGCCTGAGGAAGAGGCCAGAAAGTGGACTCAGAATCATTTGGACAGGGAATCCCAATGTCCCAATACTTGGTGAATGGTCTAGAAAGGGAGACATAGGTTCCAGGTGGACACAGCCTCTTGACCTCAAAGATTCCTCTCTCCTTGGAAAGCAATATTTCTGGAGGAAATCTAGAAGCCTAAAAGCACAAGGCTCAACATAAGGTCCATGGGATGGGTTTTAGGGTAGTATTGCCTCTAAAGAAAGGGGTTGTATTGGGAAGAGGACATGAAAATTTTCTGGGGTCCTGGCAGTATGCTGTGCCTTAACCTGGAAGGCAATTTATGACAATTTATTAAGCTCTACATTTGTTTTATATAGTTTTCTGTATGTGTGTTATATTTCACAATAAAGAATTAATGAAATCTATCTGTCTACTATCTATCTATCTATCATCTATCTATCTATCTATCACCTATCTGTCTATATATCTATCATCTATCTATCTGTCTATCTATCATCTATCTATCTGTTTTTCTGTCTATCTATCTATTCACCTATTGCTTCTGGTACTGTCATTTATGAGATCCCTCTGTATCAGCTCTGAATGCTTGCCTTTAAGCTCAGACACGTTGTACAGTTAAAATGCCTCAAGGCAGGAATACCTCAGGGAGAAATGGAGACAATTCTGGAAACATAGTAACTCTCACTGCTGGTTTTCTCCACCATCTGGGGCCCAGATACTTCGGTGACCATGGATGGGCTCGGGCAGTGCACATGAGTCATGGGGCCATGTCCTCTTGCCTAGCCACTGCAGAGCGCCTCAGAGGAAAATTCTCTTTTCCCCATCTTAACCAAGATTTTAAATACTGTGTTTATCAAACCGAAATTACAGGAAGCTATTCCCATCCTAGCAGAAGTGAAAAGAGACCAACTCCCAATTATCTTCTGTTTGGAAAGCAGTTCTAAGAAGCCTTCCCTTCCCCATAAGGGCAGCTGGATAAATTCATTAGTTTGCTAAGCTTCTACTATGTGCCAGACACAGTCCTTATTTTTCTGCTCCACACTTCAAAACACCCATTTGGTTTTGATTTTTCATCCTTGATAGGAAAAACACTTTCCTTTCACAAAGATTCAGATTCCCGGTTCTCAAAGAGATTTCTGTGTAGCCCATGTGGTTTAAATATCAGGACTTTTCTAAGAATATATATTTCAACTATGGTCCATATGGATACACATGCATTCACACACACACACACACACACACACACACACACACACACCATCCCCAAACTGAACTTTATAGCAGTGAGATGATGAAAGGGAAGTGAAAATCTGGCCCCTACTAACCAACCAAAAGCCCAGTCAACTTTTTTTCCCCAAAAAAACAAAATTCTGGGCTTTGCATCTAAGCTGTTTAAAAGCCACATTGCCAAAGTGCCAGTTTTCCTCATTTTAGGGAAACAAGAAAAGCATATGGCTGCAGTGACCTTCTCGAGCTGTTGATGAGAGGTAGAGTCAGGGACATGTGGTGGCTTCAATATGATAAAAGCAACAACATAAAGAGGGATAATGAAGCAGTGGGTGGGGGGGGGTGGAAGAACAAGTGAAGTCAATGTCAGTCAATGGCAGGACTAAAATTGTAGACGACGGACAATGAAGGCTCACTCACTTCTACCATTCTGTCCCAATTTGAAACACCTGGCAAATATCTACCCATCACTCAAGACTCCACCCCAAGGTTCCCTTCTCCCTCCTTTATGCCCTCACCAGGTCCACTTCATATTCTATCAAAGTAACTGTAGCATTTTACGGAACTATATATTTTTGGTTTGTCCTACTAGACTGTGGGGTCATTGGGGACAGGATCATATTTTATGCCTCTTTGCAGTTCCAGCCAATACGTAGTGAGGGTCCCATAAGTGTTTTCCTTGGTTGCGTGATTGAATGAATGAATGAATGAACGAATGATGGATTTCATTCATGGGAGTATGGATTTGGCTTTTCCAACTGCTATGATGCAATCCTTAAGTGATAAAAAGTGTCTCAGCCTCTGCCAAGGTTTACCCATTTTCGCATTTTTAACTTCTTTTCAGATTCAAGAAGCTGTGAATTCCATAATGTCACACACTGGCATGAGAATATCGTGTATTCTTTAAACAGAGTTATGAAAAGAAAGAAGCTGGTCAGGAGACTAAAACAGGAATTGTCCTTTTCAAGATCCGGAACTCCAACATTCCTTGGCTTCACGGAGAGAAGCACCTGCGAAAATGTGGGCAAGGGTGAGTAGTGTTGGAATCAACGTACATTTCATGCACTTCCTTTTTGTCCAGTTCAACTCAGACTCATTCCTGTGGAATAATAATCCAAATGGTGTTCCATCCTCACTCAGGATTGTAATTTATGTTTGGAATTAAAGGGCTAATTTCAGGTCACCAGATTTTGCTCTGTTAGGTGAATCTTTTGAGATGGATCTTTTGCCCACAGAAAATCCTCTTCCACTCAGAAATCTTGAGGGAGGCAGTCTTCTGGAATAAAGGCAGAATATTCCCCTTAGTATAACCAGTTCCCAAACAAGTCTGAAAGTTACACTCACTGACAACTCAGAAGTTGATCACCTAGGTTAGATTAGCTAGGTCTCTGGTGCCTCCATTCTCTCTCTGCCCATCAGTGCTAAACCATCCCCTTTCCATACAGTCATTCCACAAGAAAGTCAATTCGGCCTGGGGTGGAGGTTAGGGTTAAAATAGTTGATTCGCCCATCTAACCAAGGCTTCCTAAAAGTTTTATGGAAATTAAGTCGAAGAAGTGATGTGTGATGCCCCTGTTCATTGACTTGGAAGCAGGCAGCATGGCATGATGCAGTAGCCCTGGGGTCAGGCAGAGCTGGACTTATGTCACTCTTATGCTGAGCAGTAGAGTGACTGGGAGCACTTGCCTGACTCTTTTTAATCTTTGTCTCTGAATTTATAAAATGGACACAGGAAGGTTGTCCTAAGGATTAAATGAGAAAACGCACATGAAGCAATGTGTGCTCAGAGGAAGAAAGGTTAATTCCCTGATGTGCTGGGATCCACAATCTGCTGTCTGTATCACATGGAGAACTGACCATCATGACAAAATAGAAGGCAACTGGGCAGTCATTCGATCCAAAAAGCGCCGTATTTCGTTTGCAGGAGAAAGGCTAGAAGTCAAGTAAAATGACAAATGTGTCTTTAAAACATTTTGATGAGAAATAAAAGGATTTGCAGGGGAGTCTTTAAAAACCAAATGGCCATATCACTGTAATTGTTTTTAAAATAGCGATCTCTTAAAAGTCCCTCTAGTCCTAAGATCCTATGATACAGAATTCTGTCACAGAATTGGACATTTCAGAAGCATCAACCAAACTGAATTACAGTAGTCCCCCCCTTACCCGGGGTTTTGCTCTGCATAATTTCAGCTACCCACGGTCAAGTGCAGATGATGCATTCTGGAAGCAGATGACCCTCCTTCTGAGTGTCATCAGAAAGTCAGTAGTTACCCCTGTCACAATGCCTATGTCATTCACCTCGCTGCATCTCACTTAGGCATTTGATCATCTCACATCATCATAAGAAGAGTGAGTAAGGGACAGTAAGAGACAGGGACCACATTCACATAATTTTTATTACAGTATATCATTATAATTGTTCTGTGTTACTACTGCTGCTGTGAATCTCTTGTACGTAATTTAGATATTAAACTTTATCATAGGCCTGTACATATGGGAAAAAGCATAGTGTATATTGGGTTCAGTGCTATCTGTGTTTTCCGGCATCCACCAGGGGTCTTGGCGTGTATTCTTTATGGATAAAGAGAAGACTACTGTATGAATTCAAACTGAAGCAAATTACACTTATTTGTGATTCCTCAAGTCACAGGCATGAATATTAATTTCTTGGGGCGCCTGGGTGGCTCAGTTGGTTAAGCGTCCAACTCTTCGTTTCAGCTCAGGTCATGATTTCACGGTTCGTGAGTTTGAGCCCCGTATCGGGCTCTGTGCTGACAGCATGGAGCCTGCCTGGGATTCTCTCTCTGGCCCTTGTCTGCTCTCTCTGTCTCTCAAAATAAATAAACTTAAAAAAATTTTTTTAAATAAAAAAAAATAATTTCTTAATGAAGAATGAAATAAAACTAGTTTCTCCTCATTTTTTTAGACCTACTCAGTTTCACTCAATTGAGATGAAAAAAAAAAAACTTAGCAATTCTCTAAAGCAAGCCAGTATTTCATTCCATTTGAGTCCCTGCAATGAACATTAGCACTGTGGTATTTCAAATACATGTTGATTCTCAACTTTTGGTATTCTAGATCTGAAAACCAGATAATTCGACCACCTGAAGTCTTTAATTTGCTTTAGAACTATCTGTTCAAAGTCCAAGGTCCTTTTGGATCCTTAATTCCATCACTTCTGGGTGGGTTGTTTTTTTTTTTTTTATGATTAAACTGTATTTCAATATTACACACATGTACACACACACGCATACACACTTACATGTAACTTCACACTAGACTAGGTAGAATGGAAATATTTGGCAATTATTAGTATCGCCTAATAGCAAAAAAGAGCATTGATTCCTTGTCGTCAATGCTTTCTAAAGATATATCCCTACTGGTCTCTGGGGGACAGGGTGCTGGCTAAAGATCCAGATCTGAAGCCATACCGCCTGATTTGAATCCCAGCCCTGTCACGAATAAGGAGTAGGACAAACTATTAACAAACTATTAAGCCTCTCTGTGCGTCAGTTTCTTCATCTATAAAATGGGTGAAAATAACACCTTTTGGGAGGGGTTGTTGTGATGAGTAAGCATGCAAATTGTTTACAAATATGTTTGGCACATACTAAACCCTCAATAGAGGCTTCCAGTGAAACTCAGAGTTCTACGGCACATAGGAAGTAAAGTCTACACGGCTCAAAGAAATCACTAGAGGCAGAAGATTGGGGAAGCAGAGTGTGAAAAAGGCCTTGAGAGATTGAGCCTCTAGGAATCTGGGTCAGACTAGATTTGGTTGCTCTTTTGAACCCCCTCTGCTGTGATTTTCTGGTTTGGGGAGCCACAATGAGGACACTGTGAGGTCATGGCCAGAAACATCCTTCGGGGAAACCTGTGCTAACCTTATAAATACTCTTAAAAGCAAACCCTTTACCAAAAAGCTCAGCAAGTGAAAGCAAGCCCTGAGGTGACTGCAAATACCAATGTGGAGGGAGGGTGGAGAGCCCGTGCTCACACCTGGGGGGCCAGCTGAGAGCTGCAGAGAGGCTGGGCAGTGGGCAGTCTTCCTTTGTGTCTCTGCATGAATCAGTGATGTGCTGGAGGCAGCTGGTTGCAGCTTCCTGGAGCCCACTGTGTCCATGCGTCCCAGTGAGTTCATGTAGGTAACTCAACAGTTGCCATAGTGGGGGGTTTTACACCACAGAAACTGGCAGACTATAACTCAGGGTATTTTGTTTTGTTTCACTGTCAGAGAGCTGGTAGGTTAATATTTCCCAGTGCACCACTGGGGATGATAGAGAAGCTGGCTCAGAAAAACAAGAACACTGGCAATAAAAACCTTTTAAACTGCAAACGTCTTCTTTTGACATTCCTCAGTCTTCCCCGTTATACTAGGGCAGGAAGTTGGCAGTTGGACATGGTCTGTCGTGGTTTATCTAAAGAAGAAAAATCCAGGTGGACTATTTGTTCATGGATGGTCAAAATGTATCGATTGACAGGACTTGAAAATGTTGTCCTTTTTTTCCGATTAAATACACGTTCACCCCAGGTCTAAAATAGTCATCAAACTGCATTTACACCTGCCCTAGGTTTGTAAAGTCCCAAAAAGGGAGATGCAATGAGGTGGAGTAATTCACATACTCTTTTTTCAGCCCTTAAAAATAGTATTTTGATTATTCTAACATATTTTAAGGAATATGAAAACTTTATGTACTGAGAATGAATACCTTATGTCCCAACACTTAAAGGACAGCCTAACTTGTTCAGATTTCCAAGGTTATTCCTTGAGAGTGAAGATGAAAGAATAGGGACTGAAATGAAGAAGTACCTCTAAATCTGCCTTTATTAGTCTGCTCGGCTAGCCATAACAAGTACTGTAGACTGATGGCTTAAACAGCAGAAATTTATTTTCTCATGGTTCTGGAGGCTGGAAATCCAAGATCAAGGTGTCAGTAGGTCTGGTTCTCCTGAGGCTTCTCTTCTTGGTTTACAGATGGTCGATGGTCAAGTTCTCCCTGTCTTCACACAGTCTTCCCTCCATGTGAGTCTGCAGCCTAATCTCTTCTTGTTATAAGGACACCAGTCATATTGGATTGGGGCCCACCCACATTTTACCTTAAATGCTCTTTTAAAGGCCCTATATCCAAACCACGTCTTAAAAGACCAAATATAGTCACATTCTGAGCTACTGTGGGCTAGAACTTGAATGTATAAATTTGGAGGGGGACACAATTAAGCCCATTACGCTGCCTGAACACAACCATAATTTATCCACAAGGAAAATTAGATCTAACAACATCACAGGTCACGTTCCTAAGAGAAGCAGACTCTGAAGAGACAGAGATTGGCCTGCAGGGGTTTATGGTAGATGCTCTCAGGAAAACCTACAAGCAATGAAGGCAGCAGAATTAGGCATAAGGGGACTGCAGTGAAGTCATGGTCAAGGCCCAGGATGACCACAGAACTCTCCAGGCATGTGGAGAGTTGTTTGGAATTGAAGCAAGGGCACTAGACCATTTTACTCCTGCAAGGACTAGTCATGGGGTGTAGGCTGCCCCCAGGAAAGAGGCATGATATTCATGAACAGGCTCTCTTCAGCTGAGGACAATCTCAGGCAGACTCAGTTGAGAGTTGCCAATCACCCGGTCTTTGGGAGCTGACAGAGGATTGCTCAGTCAAGTGGAGTCTCTGGTCGGTGCACTGGGTGTCTACAGTATAAGGAAGCAGAGGTTCCCCATGTGAATGAATAGATTTACCATCATCTTCTTAAGAAATTTCTCATAATACCTCTCAGTAGTTTAAATGGTGACCTATTATACCCTAAAACACTTGGCCCAATTCTGGGCGCATCAAAAATGCCCAGCAGAATGGTCAGGGTATATGGCCTCATGGGAAAAGTATGCTATTTGGAGACAAAGAGATCTGGGTTCAACTCTCTTCCCCACTATTTACTAATACTCTTTACCCTCTCCAAATCTCCAATGTCTCTTCTGCAAAATGAGGATAAGTAAGCCAGCTTTGTTAGACTGTTGGAAAGATTCAAAGAAAAAAATACACTTCAGGGTGTCGAGCACATGCTTGACAAAGAAGGCATTCCAAAAGCGTACGTTTCCTTCCCTTTCTTTAAGCAAATAATTAATCGGTGGTAACCAATTTCAAACCAGAAATAGATATTTGATCTCCTAACGTGAGGGAAAATGTTTCTCAAATTCTGCACTTGATCTTAGCCAAAAGGCTGAGAAGTGATGTTTCTCAAATTCTGGTGTGATCAGAATCACTGGTGAAGATTGTCAAAACAGATTCCTGGATCCCATTCACAGTGAATCTAAATCAGGAGGTCTAAGGTGAAGACCAGGCATGTGTAATTTTAGCAAGCCCCATGGGGGTTTCTGATACCTGGAAAATCTTGAGGCCCCCTGCTTGAGGCTGTGGGTGTTGTGTCAGTAAGAATGGGAGTTCAGTGCTTAGATGCCTGGGGACATTTCCGCTGTCTTCATTGTCATTTAGTTCTGTGGATGTAGATGTACACATCTCATCACAAAGACTTCTCCCCTTGTACAAATACTGTGCATTCCAAAGCTAAAACATGCATAAATTATGTCAGCTATAGAATCAAACCAATTCTCCTTTTCAAGATGTAGTTTTATTGAGGTATAAATCACTACTACAAGGCAATTTAGTGCAGACAGGAATTTTACTGGGGGATGCAGATCCCCTGAGCTTGTCTGGAAAATGGGAAGCATATTCAGAGTTGCAGGTGTAAGAGCTGCATGTCCTGCAAAGAAGCTCCGTCTGGACAGAGATTTAACTTTCTCATCTAAATCAAGGTAAATGGAGTTCCTCTGGATGGGATTGCTAAAGGCTTTCTGTGTTTGATTAGGGATCACAAAGCCCATCTGTGCTGCAGAAATTATACTGTCAAAAAGACACCTGACCGGGGTCCAGAAAGTAAACAGGAGCTGGAACACAGAAAGTGACCCCTGAGCGCAGACGGGCTTTCACATCCCTACCAGACTTCCCCTGATTTAACATGGGGCCATGTGGTTTCCCAGTGTCTTCTGTGGCTTTCTTTTCCCACAGAATGAGGCCTCATTTGTTCTAAAATATGAAGCTTTGGGGGTTTCTTGAAAATGGTACTTTCACTCAGTAAAAATAAGTCAAGACGAAAGCGTTGTCTGTGGGAATCCATTCTGAAAATGGATTAAACTGAGAACATGAGAGAAACGGTCTGTTTTTCCCAAATGATCAGCAGCCACCCAGAAGTGGTCCCTTTCCCTATGGCAACAACAAAAATTCTAGAAGTAGCACAACAGAAGCATTACAATCAGCGAGAAGTCCAAGACGGCTCTGTGCTCATTGTCTCCATACTAACACCACAAGTCTGGGAGTTGGTGAGCTTCTTCTATCCTTAGACCTACTCTGTGTTCTTATCGATGAAGGAGGGTTCCCTACAACTTGCCTTTATTTTCTTTTAAAAAGTATTCCTCTGGGTTTGACTAAGGCCTTGTAACACACACTGAGTCCTTGTTACACTAGAGGAACCATGCATCCCCTAACGTTTAAATATTACCTAGAGTCCTTTGCTCTTTCCCTGGCTCACATAGAGAAGCATCTTTGAGTACAACATCCAATTAAGTAGTAGGTTTACATCTAGTGCTTCTTTCTTGTATTCACATCTCTTTCTGACTCAGCCCTGTACTCTGCCATTCTTTAGCTACACAGAATTTTAGGGCCGGAAGAACACATTAGTCAGGTTAGTATTACAATGAGCTGCAGTAATGAGTAAGCCCTATAACCTTGGCATTGCAGCACAATACAGTTGTGTTCTCACTCCTGTGATCGTCACTGGCTCTCCTGGGCAGCTATCCTCAGGCATCTGGGCGTCTTCCACCATGTGGCTCCACCATCTCAGAGTCCTTCCTTTCCAGCAGCATAGATAAAGAGAGAAAAGGTATGGGACGTTTTAGCAAGCAGGCCAGGAAAGTGGAGAATTGGTCCACCAGCATTCCACTGATCCAGAGATGGCTGACAAATGTTGACAAGTGCACAGATGCTAATAGTGTTTGTCTCAGAGAGTCCTTAGATGCCCCTTTGCTTTCAATGCCTTCGAGTGTTTTCCAGTTGAGGCAACCGAGACCCAGAGTTACACAGAGCCAATCAGTGACAGCTCAATTCAGTGCTGGCCAAAAGGCCTCTTGCCCATTCCTATTAGTTCCAATTAATGTATAAAAAGGCTCATAAAATCTCAAGATACAGTTGGAGCATTGTTTCTAGAGCTTTCTACCCAGGACTCCAGGGTGAGGAGGACTACGACCACCCTGCTCTAAAACCCACAGTTCCGATGCAATCCTGTCCATCTGAGAGCTGGACAGATGAATGTTTCAAGGAGGAAGCGCCAGTAGCAAACCCTAATTATGGGAAATGCTTCTTGGCTCCTAAGGATATAAAATTACTTTGCGGAAAGTCAAGAAAAATAGAAACAGAATACACTGTAAAGCTTTCTTCAGAGGCCAAGAGTCACCTAGTAAGCCTTTCATATTGTTCTTGATTCTGTCAAGATAGCTTACAGGGTGGAGACAGCTGATAGGGAGAGAAAGTCTGGATGGGGTCAGCCTGGTTTGTAACCATTATGTTGGCTCATGGAGGATATGTCTTGAAAGATTGTCCTCCCCACGGCTGAGTTCAAATGAGAAGAGACAGAGACTTCCAGAAAATACCTAATAGAGGATAAAGAAATGGGTGCAGGCATGGTCTCTTTGACAGGTTCTAAACACTATCTGGAGAACAGTGGAAAACCTGAGTGGAAAGAACTCCTGTGTGGGAATCCGGATGAACCACATTTCTTTCTCTTTTTTTTAAGTTTATTTATTTTGAGAGAGAGACTAAGCATATGCACAAGCAGGGGAGGGGAAGAGAGAGAGGAAGAGAGAGAGAATTCCAAGCAGGCCCCTGAACTGGCAGCACAAAGCCCGATGTGGGGCTCGATCTCATGAACTGCGAGATCATGACCTGAGCCAAAACCAAGAGTCAGATGCTTACCCAACTGAGCCACCCAGGCACCCCAGAACCTTTGCCACACTTCTGACCATCTATATCAATGTCTGTTGATCCCTCAGTTACATACCTATTTTTTTAAGTCTGACTTTATCATCACAAAGTTTGTATATCTGGATTTTTTGCCTGAATCTTAAAATTTTCACCTGGAGTTCTGATGTTGAGTAGTTAAAGGCTTTATGTTAGTTTTCATCAGTTTTAGGGAAGGAAAAGAAATAAAAATAATATATGCCACTTGGCTGGAAACTAAGGTGCTGATTTAAACTAAACATTATTACACATAATGTATTTTATTACATAAAATACATAAATAACAGTAATAATAGAATTAGATTTATAGAGTGAGTGCCAAATTATATTACTTCATTTAACCAAAGCACAATCACATTTCCTAGATTCACAGATAAGGTATTAAAAATAGTGCAGAATGTAATTACATGTGCTTTTATTTTTCAATCTTTTTACCTCATTCTCAATACTTCCCCTTTTTTATAAAAATTTTTCATCCTTGTGAGTTGGGATGTCCATGTTACTTGTGTCCTTGTGTCCACGTTACTAACAGTCACAATGAAGCGAGTGAGATGAATGGATTTGCTGAATCCCATGATAGTTTATGGCAAAGCTTGGACTCAGATCAATGGTCAGCATGGTGAGCAAGAGAAATGGAGGCAGGCTTGTTAGGTACCTCCAAAGAACTTGGAAATAAGGCAGCTCTCAGAGTTAAACTAGTGAAAGGCATACATAAAGTGCATAAACCTAGTAAAACAGAAAGGATGTAATTGGCCAATTGTGGAAGGAAGCCAAGAAACCATCCATTTATATATAAAAAAAAATAGAAGGGGTAAAAGCATCTCAGACTTCAGCCCCACTGATCTGGGGGTACGGTAATGAGAAGGATGCACATGTGATTATAAGTTAGTAAGCAGAAAACTTACTAACTGCATTGTAACTGTTTGGATTAAGACTATGTGAATGAAGGAGTTGGTTAACCAAAAGAGCAGGAAAAAGAGCCAGAGGGTCATAGAGGCCCTCTGGATGGCACAGTCCATCAACATGGAAGCACCTAAAGAAGACACAGTCTTGGCAGTGTTGGCCAAAGCATTATGGTTCCCTTGATGAGACTATCTCTGTTAGGAGCAAGAGCGCCCAAGCCATTGACAGCAACATTCTAAGATCAATTAAGAGCCATTTTCTTCTGATTCTGTGGACACCAGGCAACCCTGTGATAATTTGGTTCCTCACGACAGAACTGTCTCAATGCTTTCTGGTCTATCTGCCAGTTGTAATTATTATTTTAAATTACTGTCATTGTATCTGATGGCTATGAGCTGGTCCCACCCTAAGCACGCCAACCAAATCCCTTTTATGAACCTGAGAGACCTGAGACCATGATGTGTTCTTCAAGGTAAACACCACCTTCTGGAGTCCACCTGGGCATGCAGTACTGTTACGTAGCCACAGCTCAGGCTTCACTCTGCTCTTCTTGAACTGTCGCTGAACCAGCCCCATGCAATTTTGGCGGAAGCATACGTAAAGTCAAGATCAGGATGTTCTAATTGACAGAACAATTGCCATATTGTAAGCCAGAAGCAGCCTGCAGAATAAAGGGAAGGAAAGAACCTAAACCACTTTAACAGGCCACGTGCCGATTTTCTATTGTATCTGGGACCCTGCCACAGACAGCTTCATCAAAGATACCGAATGGTTGACAGAGTAATGTTTTCCAGGTTTTCTCGCACCTTATCCAATTGCAGTAATTGTTAGGTGATAAATACAGTGACAGCTCATTACAAAACTCAGCTTCCAGAAGCTGAAAGGTTAGGTGGCACCTCTCACCTGCTGGGTGATAGGTTAGCATCTTACCCCTGTCCCTTTCCACTCCCAACCCCACAGTTCTGTCTGCAGTCTTGTGCACTCAAGGCATTAGATTTCACACAAAGCCTTTTGAAGTGAAAGTAAAGTCAGAAGGCTCTACTACAGAACCTAGGAATAAAACTATGTATAAAACTATACACAGAGGGCAGGAATGAAGAGGATAAAGAATATGGCCTGAAAACTTGAGAGCATTATCCTCAGTCTCTTCGAGTTTTTAGATTTGTGTGTGTGCGCACATGTGTGTGTCTGTGTCTCCCTGTGTACCTAGGGAAGGGTTTGTATACTCTTGTGTCCTCACACGTATATTCCTAAGTCTGTAAGTGCTAACTCTCTGGGTTTTTTTTTTAGCAGCTTTATTGAGGTATGATTGGCATACAATGAACTACACATATTTAAGATGTACGTTTTGATAATGTTGACACACATATACAGTTGTAAAACCATCATCACTATCAAAATAACAAACATATCCATGATCCCCAAAAGTTTTCTTGTGCTCCTTTATATTTTTTAATAATTATTTTTTAATGTTTGTTTATTTTGAGAGAGAGAGAGAGAGAGAGAGAGAGAATGCACGGAGGAGGAGCAGAGAGAGAGAATCCCAAGCAGGCTGCAGGCTGTCAGCACAGAGCTGGATGTGGGGCTTAATCTCTTGAACAGTGAGATCATGACCTGAGCCCAAATCAAGAGTTGGATGCTTAACTGACTGGCCACCCAGGTGCCCCTCTTGTGTTCCTTTATAATCCCACCTTCTGCCCCTTCCACCTCCCATCCCATCCCCAGGAAACCACCAATCTGCTTTCTGCCATTATACATTAGTTTGCAATTCCTAGATATTAATATAAATGAAACACACAATATATACCCTTTCTTCCTGGCTTCTTTTGCAGAGCATAATTATTTTGATATTCATTCATGTTGTGGTGCGTATCAATAGTTCATTTTCTCATTGTTGCTGAGTAGTATTCCTTGTAGGAGTGGACCGCAGTGTGTTTGTTTATCCATTCACCTGTTGATAGATACCTGGATTGTTCCCAGTTGGAGGCAATTAGAAATAAAGTTCTATAAACATTTGCATAAACATTTTTGCATGGACACGTGCTTTTTTTTCTTTTCTTTTTCATTAATTTATTTTCAAGTTAGTTACCATACAGTATAGTCTTGGCTTCAGGAGTAGAACCCAGTAATTCATCTCTTATATGTGACACTAGTGCTCATTCCCAAAAGTGCCCTCCTTAATGCCCATCACCCTCTATCCCCCCTTCCAGCAACCCTCAGTTTGTTCTCTGTATTTAAGAGTCTCCTACGGTTTTCCTCCCTCTCTGTTTTTATCTTATTTTTCCTTCCTTTCCCCTATGTTCATCTGCTGAGTTTCTCAAATTCAACATATGAGTAAAATCATATGATACTTGTCTTTCTCTGACTGGCTTATTTCACTTAGCAAAATACACTCTAGTTCAATCCATGTTGTTGCAAATGGCAAGATTTCATTCTTTTTCATCGCCGAGAGTATTCCATTGTATGTATATACCACATCTTCTTTATCAATTCATCAGTGGATGGACACTTGGGCTCTTTCCATAATTTGGCTGTTGTTGATAATGCTGATATAAACATTGGGGAGCATATGCCCCTTCAAATCAGCATTTTTGTATCTTTTGGGTAAGTTCCTAGTAGTGCAATTGCCCTGTCATAGGGTAGCTCTATTTTTAATTTTTTGAGGAACCTCCATACAGTTTTCCAGAGTGGCTGCACCAGTTTGCATTACCACCAACAGTGCAAAAGTGTTCCTCTTTCTCCACATCCTTGCCAACATCTGTTGTTTCCTGAGTTGCTAATTTTAACCATTCCGACTGGTGGGACGTGGTATATCATTGTGGTTTTGATTTGTATTTCCCTGATGATGAGTGATGTTGAGCATCTTTTCATGTGTCTGTTTGCCATCGGGATGTCTTCTTTGGAAAAGTGTCTATTCATGTCTTTTGCCCATTTCTTCACTGGATTATTTGTTTTTTGGGTGTGCTTTGTTTTCTTTTGGACAAATTCCTAGGATGGATGAGTAGGTCCCATGGTAGATGTGTGTCTAACTTTTGAAGAAACTGACAAACTGTGTTCCAAAGTGGTTGTACCATTTTATGTTTCCATCAGTAGTACATGAGAATTCTAGTCTAGTTCCTCCACATCCCTGCCAACACTATGTATGGTTCGATTTTTCTTTTGATTTTAGCCATCCATATAGTTGTACAGTGATAGGTGTACAGTGATACCTTCCTATGGTTTTATTCAGCATCTCTTCATGTGCTTAGTTGACCTCTGGAAGTCTTCTTTAATAAAATGACTATTCATATATTTTGTTTATTTTTTAATTGGGTTGTTTTCTTATTATTGAGTGTCAAGAGTTTCTTATCTATTCTGGATGCAATTGCTTTGTCAAATGTATGTACCATGAATATTTTCTTCCAGTATCTGGCTTGTATTTATTCTCTTAACATTGTCTTTGGAAGAGTGGGCATTTTTAATTGTAATGAAGTCCTATTTATTAACTTTTTTTTAATGGACTATGCCTCTCAGTGTGGTGGCTAAGAAATCTTCACTTAATCCAAGGTCACAAACATTTTCTCCTATATTTTCTTCTAGAAGTTTCACAGCTTTAGGTTTTACATTTATTTCTGATGCATTTTGAGTTAATATTTCCATGATGGAAGGTATAGATTGAAATTCATTATTTTCTATATGTATATCCAGTTGTACCAGCACCATTTGTTGGAAGGACCGTGTTTCCCCACCTAATTTTCTTTCCCCTTTGTCAAAAATCAATTGTCCCTATATGTTATTTCTGTTCCCTTGACCTAACTATCTTTAAGCCAATAACACACTGTCTTGATTCGTGTAGCTTTCTAATAAGTCTTGAAGTCCAGTGTTCAAATTTGATTCTTCTTTTGTAAATTTTTTTTCTTTTTTTCTTTTGTTTTGTTTTGCTTTTGCTATTCTAGGTCCTTTGTGTCTCCATATGAAGCTTATAATCCACTTGTCAATTTCTACAAAAAAGGCTTACTGAGATTTTGATTGGGATGGTGCTGATTCTATAAATCAATCTGAGGAGAACTACATCCTACCAATATTGAGTGTTCTGATCCATGAATAAATTCTATCTTCCTACTTATTTATAGCTTCTTTACTTTTTCTTGGCAGAATTTTTTTTAGTTTGTAGTGCATAGAGAACTGTAAACATTTCTCAGTTACAAACTATAAAGGAGAACAACCAGTTTCTTCAAGACTGACAAGCTAAAGGCACCAGAGTCTTAAGCCCCAGTATTGTTTTACAGCAATACAATGCAGGGACTATAAAGAGGGGATGATAGTACCTATTTCCTAGAATTTTGAGCATTAAATGAGAGAGCACAAGTATACAGTTTAAGATAGCACAGGCCATGGTTCAGACTGCCTGGGTTCAAATCCCAGGTCCACCATTTATAGCTGAGCAATCTTCGGAAATACACAATCGCTATTCAACTCAGCTTTTTGATCAGCAAAATGCAGAAAATACTAGTACTTCCCTCATAAGGACCCTCATGAGGGTAAGATGAGCTTGCTAAACAGTTAGAAATATCTTGTCATATTTTAAGCAACAAATAAATGTTAGCAATGGGTGTTGATTTTATCATTAACGGCACTTAACACAGCATCTGGAACATAGTAAGCAACCAATAAAGGGTAGATTTAATTATTGGCTTATATAACAAACTAGGCTACCTGGTTAATACCTTCACATATGCTTCACATCGATTTGAGTATCACAGGCTGAATTGAATTTGCTGGAAGGATGTTTGTTCTTTTTTTTAAGCATGTTTGTTGAGAGAGAGAGAGAGAGAGAGAGAGAGACAGGCAGCAGGGGAGGGGGAGAGAAAGAATCCCAAGCAGACTCCATGGTGTCAGCACAGAGCCCAACGCAGGGCTCGAACTCATGAACTGTGAGATCATGACCTGAGCCAAAGTCAGGAATCAGACGCTTAACTGACTGAGCCACCCAGGTGCTCTAGGAGGTTTGTTCTTAAAAGACCTGACCCTGATACTGAACACAGACTCCCCTTTCTACTCTTTGAATGTCGTATTTGAGAGTTTGCCTCAGACATACCCAACACAGGATCTCAACATGTAGGCAAATCTCCCACAGCTAGCTTTACCATTAGCTTCCTTAATTTCTCTTCCACCCATTTTGAGATCTAGAAGTCTGAAAGAGATTGTATAAATCATTCTCTCTCATCACTTCCAACATCCTTAGAAAGCTG
Organism: Neofelis nebulosa; assembly: GCF_028018385.1. Lineage (NCBI taxonomy): Eukaryota > Metazoa > Chordata > Mammalia > Carnivora > Felidae > Neofelis > Neofelis nebulosa. The sequence goes on from NC_080787.1 coordinate 20,957,907, forward strand.
ACTCCTTCCTGATGATACACCTACTCTACCCCTGACCCTTGCTATAGGGCAGAGAAGTGTCCAGGTTACATATAGACTGGTTCTATGGGGTAGTTTTATGATGTGATCTGATTTCAAAACCCAGGAAGGCCCCGTGCACCTCTCGTCACCCCCCACCACTACTTTCCACCCCTATACACACACACACACACACACACACACACACACACAATCTCCCCTTCTAGTTTGCTGACACAAGCTGCCTAATTGGAAACCCATGTCTGCACTTGATGACTCAGTTCCCTGTAAAATTGCAAATTATCTTTGAAGAAAAAAAATGATCATGAACTTATTCATGTAGGTGACAGTGTGACGTCATGGAAAGAGCCCCAAACCAGAAGAGTCAAGTCTTGGGTTCTAATCTTAGCTGCTCTTCTCCCTTCTCTGTAACCTAAGATTCCACTTAAGCTCTCTGCTGTACCCTAAGGGGATGGTGCCATTTGAGTCATTCATTCACCCAGCAAATCTTACCACAGCCACGTATTGTCTTAAGTGCAGAAGACACAGCAGTGAGCAAAACGAAATCCCTGCTCCCACAGAGTTCATATGCAAGTCAGAGATATGGATAATAAGCAGTAAACACATATGTAATAAATCGTCAAGGGGTGGTGAATTGCAAGAATCAAAATAAAGCAGAGCAAAGAGGCGGAGAATGAAAAGGAATGCTAATTTAGGTGGTGGCAAAGGAAGTTCTTTTGGAGGCAGTGACAATTCAGCAAAGGCCTAAAGGGAGTAAGTGAGGCGATGTGAGGCAAGCTGGCAGAAGAACATTCCAGAATGGGGAGTGGTAAGTGTGAAGGTCATTTTGCTCGACGTGCTTGAGGAAAATAAAGAGGCCATATGGTTGCAGTAAAGAGTTAGCTGGAGAGGGGTCTAGGGCACAACACATATGGGGCATTGCAGGCCAGCATGATGACTTTGGAGAGTGTGTGTGGTCTAAGGGACACGGAAGTCACTGCAGGGTTTGGAGCAGGGGAGTCACAAGATCTGACTTGTTTTTGAGCACTCACTCGGTTGACGTGCTCAGGACAGGTAAGAAACAAATGTTTGGAACATAATATTAAACAATTAGATGTAGGGGAAGCATTTCAAACAAAGGAATAAGAAAAGAGTAACAGATGACTCTAATATTTTGGCCTGGAGAAGAAGAGGATGACATTAACTGAGATACAGAAGGCTGAGGAAGAAGAGGGCGTACCAATAGTTTGTTGGGGACATGTTAAGTTGGGCTCGTCCATTAGCTATGCCAGGGGCAGGTCAAGTGGGCAGTTGTGTATATGGGGTTGGAGTCATGAGTGTCTGCATGATAATGGAATTTACAGCAGCAAGTGGCGTCACCTGGGTGGTGACTGTTGCTAGAAAAGAAAAGAATTCCAACAAGAAAAGGGGGGTCCAAACAAAAGATTCCAGTTTATTAGTGGTTTAAATGAGATGGACACCTAAAACAGGGCATTGGAGTACTTCAGGGTACACCCCAAGTACCAGAAATCTCAAGTAAAATGAGCTTGAACAATAAGAACGTTTATTGCATAATAGAATTCTGGAAGAAGAGTAGTTCTGAGTTTGGTTAATTCATTGGCTGAATGATGTCATCAAGAACCAAGACCCCTTCAGCCTCAGGGTGGCTCAGTTGGTTAAGAGCCAGGCTCTTTTGGTTTCAGCTCAGGTCCTGACCTCATGGTTCACAGGTTGGAGCCCCGCATCAGGCTCAGTACTGATAGTGGAGGGTCTGCTCGGGATTCTCTGTCTCCCTCTGTCTCTGCCCCTTCTCCACTCTCTCCCTCTCAAAAATAAGCAAATAAAAACTTAAAAAACAAAGAAGAACCAAGGTTCCTTCATCTTTGGACTCTGCTATTCCCATAAGAGCAAGATGGCTGCTGTAGCTCCAGATCCTCTCACACCGTCCACAGGTGGGATAAAGAGAACAACCTTTTTCGTCTCTTTTTAAGAGGAAACTTTACCAGTAGCCTCCCCACAGAATTCCCTCTTCAACTAAACCAGAATGGGTCACAAACTCACGTCTACACAAATCTTAGCAGGGAGTACATAACCGTATGCAACCATACTATTATAGACTCCGGGGGTAGAAGAGACCTGGAAAGTTCATGTTTTTCCAAAGTCAAATCCTCATGACCTTGTGCATTAGACAAGGTTCCAGAGAGAAGTATAGGACCTATCCAAATTATCCTAATTTAGAAGGAACTCAGAGGATCTGATGCCAGCCTCAGCTATGAGTGAGAGCAGAACACAGCAAAACCACGGGATAGTGCATCAGTCCAGGCTAGTATGAGAGATGCCTCCCTTCCCACATCCCAATAGGAGTTGAGACCTTTGGTCCAGGGGCACAGCCAGCCAACCCACAGCCACCTAGAAGGATGAAGGATGCTAGGGAATAAATGCTCTGCCTCACACCCTTTCTCCCTCCAACTAGAAAACAAAGGTGAGACCCTGAGGCACAAAACAGAAAAGAGTGGAGAAGGTTCTGGAAGAACAAACAGAGGATATCTGGCTTGCCCCATAGGGAAGATCAGCCACTCTGAGGCCACTCGTTTCACCTAGGGAAACTCTGGCTTCTAGAAATATCCCAGTCAACCCAGGGAAGGGGTGAGGGGATCTATATAGAACAGGCCTAATTCCTCATCCCTGTGACAAAAGTTGAGATGGAAGACATAGTCAGGTGTTAGGGCAAAAGTCATTAAGATTAGTTTAGTCCTTGACCCCAGTGTCCACTGGAGATGGAAGTTTGGGGTCTCCATGTATCTTTTCCTTAGCACGGCGCCTCTCCGCCAGAGGCAGTTTTGCCCAGTGGGAGACACTGGCGATTCCATTGTCACAACTTCAGGGAGTGCTACTGGCATGTAGGGGGTAGAGACCAGGCATGTCACTAAACATCCCTCAAGGCACAGCGCAGTAACCGCCACAAGGAATGACGTGGCCCCGAATGTCAATAGTGCCACAGATGAGAAACTTAGCTGGTGTTAAGACCTTCCCGAGGGGCCACAGCCCAAAGTTTCCCCTTACACTTGGGCCGAAATCTTTGGTTTCATGGTGAGCTAATACAAAAACAGTACCAGGGTTCTTTGAGGGCAGGGAGGGAAGGGGTTGGTGGCAGCAGAGTTGCAGGGGTGGGGGGGAGAGGCGGGAGAGAGAGGAGGGGCTCTGTGCTCACAGAGGAATGGCCCTTGTTGAATTTCTCTCAGTCAGTGCACAACCCCCAGCCAATGGCGGGGAGCAGCGAGCCCACGGGCCACACCGGACCCCCACCAGCTGTGGGGCTGCATGCCAGCTGTATCACACCCCAACACCCGCTCTTCACAGGCAAGCCTATAAACAAGAAAGCCAACCGCGAGAACATAAGAAAGAAATAAAAGTTGTTTGGTCTGCCGTCAGGAACAGATTGTTGGAATATCCTAACCCCAGTCCAAAAGGAACAACCAACAATAACAATTAGGAGACCGCGTCTGACGTTGAACCACACGATGCCTGCATTTTCCCCGTGCCAAGACCATTTCCAAGGGGACTAACCACTGGCCCCGTCCTGTTTTCTTACCACGGCCTGAGGAGCCCTCCTCTCTATGCAATCAGCAACGATAGGACCCAAACACATGAAAATGTCAGCCTGGACCATGAATTAGGAGCAGGTGAACTTAGCCTCTGCTAAAGGTCAGCGGATGTATTTTGATGGACATGTGCTGTCACACCTCGATTCCTCTTTCACTTGGCATCTACAGATCAATCAAAAATATTGTATTTTAAGTGAGTCTTCCAGATACCTGTAGTTACCCTGTTTAAGAATAACCTTACTGCTGGCCTATTCAGGGGTGGAAAGCTTTCTAAACGGTATACATTTTCCTTGCTTTGATAAACAAAGCATATTGACAATAATTCTAGCCTTTCAAGTGACTCAGGACAATTACTCTAATATAATAATAAGAAAATAAGATGTTCTCAGACCTTGGATCACTTTGCCCAGGCGTTAGATGAACCCAGATCATGCTTTCCCCCACCCCACTGCCCTGCTTTGGTTCTTGTGCAAACCCTCCATAACTCCTCTTTGCCCTCCCTACAGGCAGCTGTCAGCGATTACTCTTTATTTATATAACCAGGCCTGCTCACCCATAGGCTTTACTTTCTAGCACTTGCTGCCGAGGGCTACGTTTTTGCAGCATGCTGAAATCCCCTGGGTGTTTAAAAAAATCGTCCACGTTTGAGTCTCATCTCGAGTTGTGATTTCGTTAGTCTAGGGCATGGCCTGGGCCAGGGGATAGTTTAAACCGCCCCCAGGTGAGTCTCTTGTGCGGCCAAAGCTGGGACCCACCAGAACAGGAATAGTCTACCCTGTTAGAATGAGGCAGAAAATAAGAGTGAATTATGATCCGAATGATTTTCCTATGAATAAGCTTTAGTACATGACCTTTCTGTGATGTGTTTTGGAGCTCTTTGGGTCTCGTGTTCTCCTTTTTAGCTGTGCTCCGAGGAAGTGATTTAAGGAGGGGGAGGGGTAGAATGGATCGGTGGGTTAGTGTTGGGTGTCTCGTGTGCAGCTGCACAGGATCAGACCTTGACTGTGCCATTTACTTGTGACCTTGGGTAAGTGGCTTAATCTTTCTGGGCCTCAACCTCATCAGTAAAGTGCCGGCATTATTACACTATATGTTAACTAACTTGGACTTAAATTTTAAAAAATAAAGTGTCAGGAGGATTCAGGGGGTTAGTGCACACAAAGGACTGAGCCTAGAGCCTGGCAGGTAATAACACTTCACAAAGTTAGTGCTGTTAGTTCAGAACACGCATTCAGGTAGTCAAAGTGGAGAAATGAGATGTGGGCGGGGCTAAGGGAACAAAGCAGGGGTGTTGCAGCTCCCGGAGAAGGGCGATGCTAGGAAGCTGTTACCAGCCCAGGCCAGCAGGGGAGAAGGAAGTGGTGTTGCCAGGATCCAGTGCAAGCCAAGGCTGTGGAGACACAGAGTAACTGCCGAAGAGGAGGCGAAGGAGCAGGGAGGGAACAGGGAAGAAGTACCCCGACCTCTCTCTCCCGCTGCCTTCCATTGGCTGAGCCCCAGATAGTGGAAGGGAAGAGGCCCTCCGGGGCGGGGTCAGCATTCTGCGGCACACAGCCAAGCACAAAAGGAAGGAGATAATCAGAATGGGCAGGGAGGTCGAGAGAGAATAACCAGCACAGTTTGCTGTTACTAATTGTTGTATGAGCTGGGAAGTCACCAGAGAGAGTCCTCCTTGCCCTAGAGGGGGTGCATCTACTCAGAATGCATCAGCTGTAGAATCCAGAGTGCCGCCCCTCAAGCCACACTCGTTTGGAAAGAAAGGTGCCATCACCACAGGCCTTCAGCACCAAACTGGGGTGGCTCAACATGGCTGCGGGCGAAAGTCCAACCAGAGCACTGGCATGAGCTTGATGGGAATTGCAGGGTCTTGCTCCGCCCTCAGCCCTGTGGAGCTGCCAGTGTTGCCCTCCGAACCCTCACTTCACTTGCTCTCCTCAGCTTCTTTCCCACCCCTGCCTGAAAGTGTCAGAAACAGCTCCTCCTTCACTCCCTCTGTTCCCTGAGCCACATTCCTGAGCCTGATTTGCAGCTAAAGAATTTCTTCTTCCATCCCTTCCCCACCGCCAAACACCACTTCTTTCCCCTCCCTCGTGAATGTTGACCTTTTGTCCAATAAAGACAGCAGTCTTCCAACTTCCCACTTTCTACTCAAGTGGCCCTTTCTCGGCTGTGTTTGCGTTTGCCCTACGAAACCACCACCCGCCCCCCCCCCGCAACCCTCAGAGTCTCACTACCTGTCAAGTACTGAGTGACGTGAGCGGAAGCAGAAGCCCCTGTCTTCCGGCAACTTCCATTCTAAGTGTAAGGGGTGAGAGGCAGTGCTCACGGGGACTGGTGGCTTTCCCCCATAAACATCTAGGCAGTGTGACTGTACTTTATGTTTTGTCACTGCACCTGATTGCAAATGAAAATGATTAACTTTTGGATTCACGGCCGGGTGCCCTGGCAACTTTTCATACTGTGCTGATACATGCACTTGGTTGCCCTGGGAACCCTGCTGTGACCCTGTCTTCATTGACATCATCAAGCCTTTTCCAGATCCTCCGACTAGATGCTCCTTTACCAGATTAAATTGAACTATTCATCCTTATTACTCCATTATGTGCATTCCAAATTCCTTTGGATTCATGCTTTCCATCACATACACACTGTGCTATCATAACAGCCATCATCCGGCTCTGTTCCCCTTCAGAAGCCTGGAAGACGTTACTACAGGGCTCTTCTGAGGCAAGAGAGAAGATGAAACCCTTCCTGTCCTCCTCCCAGTACTCAGGGGCCTGTGAGCAAAAGCATCATAATGATGTGCCAATGTCCCCAGAAGGAGCTGGGGATGGAAGTGAAGAGACACCTGCTCAGGTCTGAGTTGGCAGGATTTTAACCATTGATTTGGGTTCAGAGTGGCCAAAAGCAGCTGCAGCAAGAACAGTGGCACTCGCTCAACACATAGGTCCTAGGGATTTGATGAATCCCTGCCCTCGAGGAGCTTACATTTTATTTTTATTTATTTGTATGTTTTTGTTAAGGTCTGCACTTTTTCTTAACATAGCAGATGCACAAGGTTATGTTAGCTTCACGGGGACAACTTAGCGACTGGACAAGTCTAGACCTGTTCACCAGGAGTATGGCCATCATCCGTCCCACTGCATGGCTGTTACGATATCATTGACTGTATTCCTTATGCAGGAGCTTGCATTTTAGATAAGGAGGGAGGACACAGTGTGCATGCATGTGCACACACACACGTGCAACACTCTCCCACCCCGATAACGTAGGCTGGCAAAGGATGAATGCCAATTCAGTAGTACGTAAATAATAATAATTGGGTTCATTTTTAAAATCTGTAATGCAGGGGCAGCTGGGTGGCTCAGTCGGTTAAGCCACCGACTTTGCCTCAGGTCACGATATCACGGTTTGTGAGTTCGAGGCCCGTGTTGGGCTCTGTGCCAACAGCTCAGAGCCTGCAGCCTGCTTCGGATTCTGTGTCTCCCTCTCTCTCTGCCCCTCCCCTGCTCACACTCTATGTCTCTCTCTCAAAAATAAATAAACGTGAAAAAAACTTTTCTTAATCTGTAATGCAGGCATTTCCCTTAATTAAGACTCTTTCTACACAGGTGATTTCCATTTCAATTGATGTTGGTGGGATTTTTACTATATTTCCTCATGTGTCTCTGTTTCCATATGCATAACTTTGGTGGCTGAAAAATTTCTCCCACTTCCAAATCCTCGGATGTACTGTTTGACATCCTGAATTCATGACACATCCACAAATTTACTAACAATTTATCCGTCCATATCTAAGGATATGTCTTGGGATGATGTCTTTTTTTTTTAATGTTTATTTTATTTTTGAGAGGGAGAGACAGAGCATGGTGGGGGAGGAGCAGAGAGAGAGGGAGACACAGAATCCGAAGCAGGTTCCAGGCTCTGAGCCATCAGCACAGAGCCCGATGTGGAGCTCGAACTCACGAACTGTGAGATTATGACCTGAGCTGAAGTCGGACGCTTAACCGACTGAGCCACCCAGGTGCTCCGAGATGATACCTTAAGATTTAAATACCTTAAAGTAGAAATTGTCTAAAAATAACTCCCCATTTAGGTAGGATGAGGTGTATGCCTTGTATCTTCAGTCCTCATTTCTTTCAGGGTAGACACTATAACAAAGCCAATACCTCCAAGAACAGCCCCCTCCTCCTGTCCACATCTGTCCACATGTGTCACTGGCATAGGAAAGGCAAAGTCCAATCCTGAGCAATGAGTGATTCTGAAGAATGTCTCAGCTCTAGCCCATAGTGGTCAGCATACAAATCAACAATTAGTTCATCATAATGACACCTGCTTTATTTGCTTTGATGCCATGTCCATATTTCTGTCACAGCACTTCTCAAAGAGGCTGTGCCTGCTGCCTGCACACACAGATGCCTCATCCCGCTAGACTGTGCACTCTCAGAGAACATGCAGGGTTCGGCTTGGCATTTCCAACATGGAGCACAGTGTTATGGGCTCAGCAGGCCCAGTGAAATGTGGATGAATGAATTGATTGAGTAACCAACTAATGGAAAATGGGAAATCATAGGCTTTCATACTCCTGGAGAGCAGGAATGGACCGACGAGTAATTCTGAGACAGGAAGCATTGTCTACGGGGCCACTCACCTTCCTCGGCAAAATCACACCCCAGAGTGTAGCACCATTTGCACTGAGGGTTGATGACTGAGCTGGTGGTTGGGGTGTCCCATTCTGGTCTGGGAAGGATCTCAGGGGCACGGTCTTCATCACCCTTCGGAACACACGGCACAGACCCTCCCAGATGATGGAGCAGCCTAGACAAGGACCAGATTACTTAGCCCCTTTATCACGTCCCATTTTAAGAAAACTCTCTGTCATTACTCCCGTAAAACTGGAAGACCACGTTATGGGTAAACTGAGGAAGGTTCAAAAAGTTCCTAACAAATTGTTACTCCAATTCTAACCTAGTTCTCGGGTTTGACGTAGGAAGAGACAAAGAATTTAGTCTCAAAGGGACATTTGGATTTTGCTTGGAACACATTTCAAGAAAATTGTCAAGGACAATAAGTGCCGTAGCATTTTGCAATTTAATTGGAGCCCGTGGCTAAATCCCATCATTAGAAAGGAGGCAAAGTGCATTTGGATGTTGAAGTGTCACTAATGTTGTCGTCCTCCTCTCTTGGCTCACCCTGGCAAAATGCTAATGAAGCAGGAACCCATCCAACATGAGCAAACCACAGTGTGCCCTGTGCACAGCACTTCTCCCTCATCAGACATAGGAGTCACATCCATGAAGATAAAGTGTGTCTAAATGGACAGAGTCATTTTCCAGGGAACAACCTTGTATTGAATGATGTGCTAAGAACTACTCACAGGTAGGTGTGCTAAAGGTCACGGGGCGTCGATTCTGCCTCCAGTCGGACGAACAATGCCTCGAGTCATTTGAACCCTGATAACATTTACTCCAAACCTCAAATAAATAAAGTCATACTGAGTCACTGGCAGGAGATATCTGCCAGCAGGACAGAAGTAGCTGGTTGACCACATTCAGGGACTGTGTAAAACACAGCCTGAGTAAATAGACCCAGATAAGCACAGCCATGGAGTATTCGCACCTCCAAAGTATTCGTAGCTTTGGTGATGCTACGTGACACGTGTCACAATTCAGGTTGTCCTTGCTTTAAGCAAATTTAACCTTTAGTATACTTGGTTTTTTTTTTTTAGAAACTAAATTAAAGAGGGACTCTTCACTTAAATTTTTTTCATTTAACCAGTCTTAAAGAGCACCTCTGTGCTAGTAGTTATAATAATTTTTTTTAAGTTTATTTATTTACTTTGGGAGAGAGAGAGAGAGTTGGGGAGGAGCAGAGACAGAGTGGGGCAGGGGGGAGAGAGAGAGAATCCCAAGCAGGCTCCACACTGCCAGCACAGAGCCCGATGTGGGGCTTGAACTCACAAACCATGAGATCACGACCTGAACCGAAATCAAGAGCCAGACGCTTAACCGACTGAGCCACCCAGGTGCCTCAATTTTTTTAAAGTTTGAAAATACACATTTTTCAGGAATACATCTATCACCAAGTACACGTTTATAAAGAAAGGCAGATAAGTAATCAAATGACTATTTAATTGACAATATTGTAATCTTGGATACTTCTTTCAATAAAACTTCACCTTGCCTACACCAAAGAAACTGCTTCCTTGACCGAGCTAGACAACAACTGAGCAACAGAGACGTCTTTTGTTCCCACCACAGCACAGAGCCAACAGTCCCTCTGATGATCTGTCGCTAACCAAGACAAGGAGGACCGTGTGGCAGATCTATTCATCCGCCAGGCACATCGCTGTGGGGGTCAGCGTTTTGGCATGAACAAGCCCATGGCTTCAGGGTCAAGAGAGAAGCAATTAATCAAACCACGGGGAAGAGAAATGAAAATCGAGCAGACAGTTACGAAGACCAGATAAGAGGAACAAGAGTCCAATATGTGTGTGGATAAACAATGCTCCCCTTTGCACGCTGAAGAATGTGCAAGAGGGTGAAGCCAGAAATACAGAAATGGTGCTCTCAACTGCAGTTTCCAGGCATGGCTTTTCTCTCCCGAACTTGGAGCCCCCTCCACAGCCTCATTCCTCAGGCTCTGCACCTTGGTCACCCACCTCCAGCGTCCAGGGGAAGCCACGGCCGGTGCCAGGCCAGTGCAAGGATCCGAGCAGCCCAGAAATAGGGAGGGATGAGATAAAACGCCTTCCGCCTTTAGTGAAGAATGGAACTTGCCCAGTTAACCATCTTGAAGTAAACGCCTCAGGCAATGGTGTTCTCCTTCTTTTTGTCCCGTGCTCATACATCCAACCTTAATCTGAAACGTGGCAGTGAAAGGCAAACTAAGAAGGCCAATCCAGATCAACTTGCGTTCAATTGGGCACGGAGCAAAAAGGCTGAAAAATAAGAGAGGATCGTTTTGTTTTGTTGAAATTTCAAAAGCGAGTGTATCTTCTATTCAGTGCTGAATGTCACTGTGACACCTGGTACCAGCTTCGCCTTCCTTCCACCTGGCTTTGGCAGAAGGGAGGAGCCACAGTGTGTGACGGCCGAAGAAAGACCTGAGGGTGGACGGAGTGCTTAGATCTGATTTGTGTCGTGCATGAAGCGAGCAATCCATGAGCTGCGGAGATCCTTTGTCTCAGCTTCCAGAGAGAAGGGTAGACGGAGTCCCCAGGTTCAGGGCCAGTAGAAGAACACAGAAGGAGACAGTCTTCCGGATTTTTGCATGCCAGCTCTTCACTGAACTGTCCTTTGATATGGCAACCGCCTTCTGTGGTGGGGCCACCTAGGAAGTGCAGGAGGAAATATCTCAATAGGAGAGCCAGACGGAAATACGCGATTTCAGGGAAGGGATGTGTCTTGCCCATTGTGGTTTTACAATACATGAGCCTAGTTTATCTAGCAGCAGCAAAAATGCACTCTGTATAATATTGTCATACTTAAGCTATGCACGTGTTTATCATTTCCTTACCAACAACAGCTGGAGAAAACAGTTAAGTGAGATGGGGGGGGAGGGAGGGGAGGAGGATGGGGAGGAATCCAAACACCAGAATGGACAACCTATAACTAACTTCCTCGGTAATGAAGCTCTAGATACCGTCATATGTCATTGCTGTCAAAGTGTACTGGCTCTGCCTTTTTTCTTCTCAACCCAGAGTGAGGGTGGACAAAAAACAGGACGGTGAAAATAAGGCGGATAAAGCTAAAAAAAGTTTTACCTTGATTTCTTGAAGTTCTGTATTTGCCCCCCCCTCCCCATGGGGCCCTTGTTTTATTTCGGAGGTGCAAACTTGTAACTGCTTAGAATGCATCCGTTGACTCTTCTCCTGGGGGACACTTGCCCCCCATGGAGTGCAAGAACTGAGATTGTACTTGCTAACTGCTATGACCCAGATCCAGCCATGCTACTAAATCCCTCTGCAACCTGGGACAGGCTCACACTGCCTGAGCAGGACTTTCTGCCCTGCCAAAGGCTGCTAAAGCAGGGAAAATGGTTCAGCAAAGGATTTTGAACTCTTTCTTTTTTTTTCTTCATTTATTTTTGAGTGATAGAGAGCTAGTACGGGAGGGGCAGAAAGAGAGGGAGAGAGAGAGAAAGAGAGAGAATCCCAAGTAGGCTACCTACTGTTAGCATGGAACCTGAGGCTGGGGTCAAACCCACCAACCATGAGATCATGACCTGAGCCGAAATCAAGAGTCAGATGCTTCGCCAACTAAGCCACCCAGGCTCTCCAGGATTCTGAACTCTTAAAATGACGTCAACCAAGAGCACGGCTCCACTGCTGTTTCTTAACAGCTTGTCTTTCCTCCTACCATCACCTTGGCTTGGGATGACTTCTACCCCTCATTCACCCCCCCCACCCCCCCCTTTGTTACCTAATTCTTTGTCGTCCTCCTAGAAGCCTTTCCTGAAATCCTCAAGCAGCCCTCTTGCATTGACTTCCCTCTTTGGATTCCTCAGTAGCCCTTCGAGTAAGAGTCTGGTAGGCTGTTAAGTTGGTGTTAACACAGGAGTACTTTGGCGATTTCTCCAAATTCAGTTATTTCACTACCTGAGTTTAACTGGGATATTCAGCAGAGAAACACATTATAGCGTCTTGGTTAACAGCGACAACAAAATGCAAAGATGCTGATGTGAACTGAACACGCTCTTGACGTGCTCGGTTCACAGTTATACAGACATCGGTGTCTCCCTCACACAAAATGAATAACGAGGGTGACCGCAGCCAGGGTGAATGAGCCCTTCCCAGTCACCTGATTAGTCAGACCACTTAAGCTCGTTGAGTCTCTAGGACCGTTTGAGCTCATGAATGCAGACGTGACACTGATTGCTATTCAGGATAAAGTTAAGTGCCCCAGAGTTTCCTGGCTTCACCACTGGGTCACTAACAACTAAGCCTCGGTCAAGACCTTTCAAGGTCTCCACTCCACTCCTAAGAGTGTCTACTTGTTTATTTTAGGTAGAGAAGTGCTGCTCTTGTTCCTGGGTGCATAGTGGATCACTGGAAACTCTTTAAACTAGAACAGTGTGAAGATATGTTGGAATCTCCAGCACATTAAAGCGAAGGCAGAGGAGAAACAGCATACTCTTATCTGCATTTGGTGATACAGTAATTACAGTTCCCCTTAAGAGCAGTTAATAATCACTTTCCATTTTGTAACCTAAGAGTAATGAACACTAGCTTTTCTTGTTAATTGAAGTTGACAGAATGCTAGAAAGAGCCTCATGGCACGCCCCTTACGCCAGGGGCATATTTTCTCTTTGTTTATCAATAGGGAGTGTTTGTTTATTTCTTTATGGCTTACCCTAGGTTTCAATGAGAGAAAGCAAAGACATTATTCTCAGGATAGTCCTTGGGGGAAAGTTCCAGTCATCTGTCCTGAGCATGATCTCAGTATGTAACCTGGCCCAAACCAATTAATAAGTAATCCATTTTGCCATCATAATCTGAATGTATCCCTGGGAATAAAAATGGACCAAAATAACTGGGACAGCTACAGTTCTCTCCATCCTCTTCCCAAAGATCTCACCAGCCCTCTAAAGAGCCTAAGACATCAAAGGTCAGAAACTGACTGTCCATACTGTTCCTGACAGCAAGAAGAATGCCCATGACCTAACCAGACAGAGCACAGGACAGAACTGCAGGACGGGCGTTCCACTGAAGGCTGTTTAGAAGCCAGAAGGTCTACCCTGCAAAGTCATCGCTAATGCCCACCCCCACCTCCTGACTGTCCCCCATCCCGGTCCAAAACCTCCAAAGGACACCCTTGGTAATGAATGGGTTAGATTCGCTGAACTGCAGTGAAATTCAAAGGCCCAGGCTTACACAAAGCATTCAAAAGCTAGAAGAGAGAGCACCACTTTCATGTGACAAGGGATTTCAGAAATGTGGGCCTTTACTTTAAATTTGTAAATTTTAATGTCAATTTTCAACTTCACTGAACTTTGTTATAAACAAGTAAAATTTCTTTTCCTAATTTCAAGTAGATTTAAAGGAAGCTATGTTAAGGAACTAAGATACCATAGACTACTCCCATTTCGGCCAGCTGCAATAAATATAAATGTAGCCCCCGTTCCCAAATACTGGAAAATTCTTTATTACCCTTAAAAGGCAACAGCTTTAACCCAGTCTTATTTTATATGTATGATCTTTTATTTCTCTGGTGTTCACAACAGAATGCCTTTTATATGTATATTTGCTACCTTTTACCTTCACTGATAGATAACCTACATTAAAATTGCTACCAGAGGGGCGTCTGGGTGGCTCAGTCGGTTAAGCATCCGACTTCGGCTCAGGTCATGATCTCAAGGTCCGTGAGTTCGAGCCCCGCGTCGGGCTCTGTGCTGACAGCTCAGAGCCTGGAACCTGTTTCGGATTCTGTGTCTCCCTCTCTCTCTGCTCCTCCCCTGTTCATGCTCTGTCTCTCTCTGTCTCAAAAATAAATAAATGTTAAAAAAAAATTTAAAAATTGCTACCAGATAATTTATAAATCAGAAAATAATTCAATGCCAATTAATTGAAGATCCATTTTAATTTTCTGCCATGTTTCAGCAAACAAAATAAGTTACTCCTGTTGCCATGTGTGTCCCAGAAAATATGTCCTCTCATTTTTTTTTCATTTGCCACATTTTGGTTAGAGGTCAAGGAAACAGAGATGCTAATGAGGGGGGAGGAGCCAGCCACCCCAGCTGCTGGCCTCGGGTTTCCAGGTGTGGTCACCACATTCGACCATAAGTCCTACAAGTCAAAAAAAAAAAAAGTTTCATCTTTGTTCCAGGACAAACCCGACCCTCAGGAATTTACTCAGATTAACCAAATGGAGAAGAGACGGACACACAACCTGTAGAAATCAGTTGAAAAATAATAGGTGGGAAAGTCAGATAGAACCCACGATGGTTGGTACCTCCAGAAAGAGCTGGTGCTCTGCTTTGAAATCCCAGAAATTTGCGCCTATCTGTGTTCGTGGGTGACATCAACCAAAATGCAGATGTGCTTAGGGTATCCTCTAGAATGACAAACTTACTAAAAATACAATGGACCAGAATAAGCAACCACACGGGTGTGATTATCTCCCTGGACTCTATGGGAAGCTCTGCCACAATCAGAAGCCGATCTGTTGGTTCCTCTTGAGAAACTGTTGCCATAAGAAACAGGTTGCTGGCCGTTCACATCATCCCTACCTGAAAACTTACAGGGAAAAGCCAAGTATTAACCAGAAGGGGAATGCGTGTCCTGGGAATCAGAACAAGAGGCCTCAATCAATGGAAGGTTAATAGAATTGGGTCAAAACATCCCAAGGCATCCATCTGATAATAGGAATAATTTTACCAACAGTGGCAAAAATAGAGTCTAATAACTATACTCTTCCCATTAGCTGTTTCTACATTATGGATTTCTTTGCAACTGAAAAGTCCCAGAGTGCCCAGCTGCTCCCCTCTTCCCCCAGACAGTGCTCAAGCCCATGGGATCACACTTCTGATTGTCCTTCTTCTAAGTCTCTAAGACTAATCAACATCCTTCACGGGGCCCTCTGAACAGATCTCTTTCAAGTGTTTTTGCACTGGAGAGGTATGTTATCAGCTCAAGAGTTTCCCGTTAAGTTTTTCAAAGGCTCGGGTCAAATAGCTCTCTGAGCCTGAAATCAAGTCTGTTTTCCCCAATTCCATACATGTCCCTGATACCTGATTCTTCCACCCACATACCCCACTCTGAAAAAGGGATGCCCCCAAACAATAGACAAGTCACTGAGAAAGGAATAAAAACATGGCAAATTAGTAAATTGACATACTGGCTTATGTCTTGAGTATGTGGGATCTCCCGAAAGGGCCCTGAAAGGTGCCCAGAAAAAGAAGGTTTCCACCTGAGAGTTAAATTATAAGATCAATACATAGAATCCAGAATACTTGAAAGTATGCTTATTTCTGTGTTCTCCAGACTCAGCAGAATAGCTCAAAAATGCCATGTAAGATTGTCTCTTCCCCACCGCTGCTGGAAGAGGAGCTAGATGGGGCTGAGGGATGACTGCCTAACCCAAGGGCAGGGGCATTTGCTGGTATGAACACCAGGACTGTTGGAGGGAATGGTGGGATTATTTTGCCTCTTTCCCATTTCCCTGTACCCAGATACAAAATCAGAGAGCAGGAAGGCCTGGCTGTGAAAATGATTCGTGGGGCGCCTGGGTGGCTCGGTCGGTGAAGTGTCAGACTCTTGGTTTCGGCTCAGGTCATGATCTCACCGGCTCGTGAGTTTGAGCCCCACATGGGGCTCCATGCTGATGGTGCAGATCCCGCTTGGGATTCATTCCCTCTCCCTCATCTCTTACTGTCTCTGTCCCTCCCCTGCTCGCTCACTCTCTCTCTTTCAAAATAAATAAATAAACTTAAAAAAATGATTTGTAAATAATATAGTGCTACACAAATGTAATATAATTAGTGATAACTGACGTCTTTGTTAGTGATAATATAAAATATCTGAGGTTCCAAATGTTACAAGCACTTTCCATCTTTAGTAGGAAACTAACATTTCTTTCGGGACTAGTCAGGCCAGAGAGAACAATGATAAATGAATCCAAATTAAGGATAAAGTCAGGAAAGGTGATGCTCTTAGAAAATGTAGTGAAGGGGTGCCTGGATGGCTCAGTCAGTTAAGTGTCTAACTTGGCTCAGGTCATGCTCTCGTGGCTTTTGAGTTCAAGCCCCACATCAGGCTCTGTGCTGACAGCTCAGAGCCTGGAGCCTAGAGCCTGATTTGGATTCTGTGTCTCCCTCTTTCTCTCTGCCCCTCCCCTGCTTGTGCTTTCTCTCTCTCTCTCAGAAATAATAAATGAATAAAGTTGAAAGGAAGAAAGAAAGAAAGAAACAAAGAAAGAAAATCTAGTGAAAACCAACACAAAATGCTTGTACTTACCCATGACCAGGAATAACCATCTTTGAGTGAGGCTGTAAATGTGTGCTAAGGGAGACTTAGGAAATACAGAAGTCTGTCCAGGAAATATCACTTTGCAACTATTGGCAATTACATTGCATCTTGCCGGGGAAAGGCCAGTCTGCAAAAGAATGGTAGAATTCATGGGTCTGGATACAGGGAGTGGAAGAATGTGTCCCTGTCCATTCACGGGGGCAAGGGAGTATACTGGATGGAGAGAAAAGAATGCCCTAAGAATCTGTCTTAAGGTTTCTGTCTGAAATATGACTAGAGGGATACGATCCCACTGTTTTTCAGATCTTTTGAGTATGGGAGAAAACTTTCAGGGGAGAAGGGGCTTTTTTGTTTGTTTGTTTGTTTGTTTGTTTGTTTAGATCTTAGAAAGCTCTAAGATTTGCCCATAATATAATTGTTCCTAAAAATTGCCTGCAAAATTCCCAACATTAGACTTCTGTCTTATGAGGAGCAAGTTGTTCTCAAGCAGCTAAAGTTTACTATGAAAATCCTTTAGCCCGGTAGTTGACAGCATATTTTCAGCATTTCATCCATGTTCTTTGTTTTCATTCTTTCTCATGGCAAGTGCCTACTGGAAGCCTAAGTTGTGCCCGCTTGGTCCGAAGACTCAATTGCATTAGGTTAACAACATCTATGTGTCTGGCTCCTAGTTTCAAATGTCACGTATCGCTTCAGTTTCCACTTTTCATAAAATAGTAAGATTGAAACTGAAAAAAAAAGTCAAACAATTGCACAAGTATCAGTGCAAAAAGACAACACCACCAAAACTGAACAGCTGAGGTAGGCAACATCCTCATGCAGTAGCCTGGGGTGTGCTAGTCAGTTAATGTCTAAACGGCGTGCCCAAAAGGCCATTTAGAGGGCCAAAATACAATGTAGAATAGTAAAGGCTCATCAAAATACACTTGTAGTAACCACCCCCCCCCCAAATACAGTAATGTTTTGAAACAAACGCAGCTACACATACCCACGAACTATCAGAGCACAGATGTGATTAGAGTCCTGACTTCCTCCGCAATAATATTTCTTGCTCTAAATTAATTTTCATTCTGTCTTCGGAACTGTCTGTCTTCTGAGCCTCATCGGCTCAGGGTGAACTGAGAATGTTTTCAGGGACTGTAGAGTTGAGGCTCACTGCTGTGGTCGAGGGCACTGACTCCTGTAAGGCAAAGCCCCTTACCCTTCTTACATTTCTCTACTTAAATGCAATCTATGGTTGTGGCATATGCTTAGAAATAAGCTTTATCATAAGCCTCAGATAAAATATTCAGATAGGATCAGTTTATGGAAGATAATTGAAAAAAAGCAATTATCCTCCCCCCAGACAAGACCCATATCTCAATAATCATTGATCATAATAGCTGCATGTTTTTCTTGTCCTGGCTCCTCAGTGCTGCCCCCACACACACCCCCAACCCATGCTCTTGCCCCCTAGGTCCTCTGTTGTAAATTGATAGTGTATGTAGCAATCGGCATATGCAGCTGAAAGCCAATGCCTCTGACAACCCTGGATACCCACGTTGCTCCCCAGTACCAAAGGACTCTATATTATCATAAAGCCAAGTCTATGTTCTTAAGCTACATACGATAGAGTTGAGTCAATGTACAGGTGTGGAGGCATTATGAAAAGATCCTTGAAAACCACCTGCCTGAAGCCAAGGAAGTGGTAGCTTTTTATTTTTTGCAAAGACGTCTGACCTTATCAAGGCTTCAGACTAAAAACTCAGTTCATCAGTTCATCTGGCATCTAACGAGCCCGAGAGCCAATTTGTTCTTTGCTCGTTAGAGTCAGACGGTATGTCACAAGCCATTTCCGGGGTTAGTTTCTTGAAAAGACACATCTGCAGGAAGCACTGGCCAGGGAGAAATGACTGTGGCTCAAATAAAGGAATTGACTTCAAGGAATCTTGACTTCAGGAAGAGGTCCCGAGAACAGCAGCCAGAGATGCTGAGATTTTTCTGTGAGGGCTGTTTGTAGTCACGAGCCAGACAGGTAATTCCAACATGTAGAGGTTTTCTTTGGCATGGGTGCTGTAAAAGCTGTTGGGCTGAGAGCAGAATCTCTACTCCACTGACGCCAACCTACTTCCATCTGTTGATGGCTCGTCCTTATGGCGAATGAGGAGAGGGTACACTTGTATATCAAAATGGGTCCAGTCTTCCTGCATTAACTTCCTGCTTCCTGCAACCGATCTGGACCATCCGCTGTTTTCACAGAGATGTCAAATAGCCTGGCTGAGCTTGCTCGGCTTGTAGGATTAAGATCGGAGACCGGCTCAGTCGAGTTGGTACTAAAGGTACCACTGAAAACTACATCGACCCTTGGTTAGACTTACTCCTGTGATTACAATGACAATTTCTCATCCCTCGGTGACAAACAAATTGATACTGTAATTAAGGATTAATTAGGGCCCAATAAAAAGCAGAGAGGTTGTTTTTAATAAACGTACTTCGGCTAAAAACTCTAGTGGCCAGAAAGAATCAACTTAGCTTCTTAGAGAGATCTCATCTTCAAATAGGATCCTTTGCCTCTGGGCTCACTCTTGTGAGTGAATTAGTTGTCTGTATAACGGTTTCTTTTCTAAGACTTTAGAGTGTTTTTTTCTATGCTGGCTTTATTGACACTTGGGGCCAGATAGTTCTCTGTTGTGGGGGCTGTCTTGTGCATTTATGTTTAGTAGCATCCTTGGACCCCATACATTCCTCCCACCTCAGTTATGACAATCTAAAATGTTCCCCAGAGGGGAAAGACTGCAAAATCATACCCAGTTGAGAACAATGCCTAGTTTAGGGCATTATTTAGTAAATACATTTCATCTGTACCAATGACACCTCTCCCCCAATTTCTTATTCTTAAGCCCTCCAAAGGAATTGCCTCTTGTTCTACAAAAAGATGACCAGCTTTAGTTTAAACAACTTCCCCGCCAACATGACTGGTCATAAGGACAACACATTAATTGATTGAAATTACTATCCCAGGATACAGCTCTAAGACAAAAGTTTTGCCATCCACACACACTAGAGAACTAAAATTGAAAACTCTCTGTAGAGGTTTGTTGAAAGAATGAAATACAAGTTAAAGTCCAGCAAATACCCTTGAAAAATTCAAGTAATGTAGGAAACAATTTTGGTAACATTTAAAAATCACCCAAAATCTACCCAGGCAGAAATCACCATTAGTGATATTTGGCAGGCATTCTTCCAGACATCTTTCCAGGTACTTATACAGGTATAAAGCCAGATGAATATATGGAAGTTCGTACCCCAAATAACCCAGGATAAATTATCCCATGATTGCACATTGACGTTTACAAAAATGAGATTATACTTATGAAGTTTTAAATTAAAGGATTCGATTGAGTTTTCAGATGAGAAACTAAAAACTGAAGTGGCTGATGAATTTCAGATCAATGTTTCTTCGCCATCTTAAAAGAGCTCCCTAAACTAAGAAAATGTTTATGCAAAATTTTAAGAGCTGATGTTATTGTTATTTTTAAGCTGTCCCTTCCAACGTGAAGTCGCACCTACTGATTCCCTCACAGAAAAGATGAGAAAAGAAGTTACCATATTTTTTTCCTACCCCTTTCCTCCCATCCCCAATTGGATTAGTTATAATATTTACCTGTGATCTTTTAGTTCTATTCTTTAGCCATACTTCCTACGGTTGTTTGGTCTTGCTTCTATTTTAAATGAATCCACAGCCTCTCAGTTCCTGAGTTCTTTATTTTGATTCATTTTTTTTTTATTTGGCTGGATTGGTTTTCAAGATACAGTTTTTATTTGCAGAAAGGACCCACAGATGCTGTATTTCTTGAGCTTTTCAACCCTTGATGATCTCTGCCTGCTGCTTTCATACTCAAAGGACAATTTGGCCAGAGATTCAATTCTTGGGTGACCGTTTCTTGCCCTCAAGCTTTACAGACACCATTCTGTGATGACTACCGGAGTAGATGGCTGGTTCCTACTCTGAGCCCATGCTGGATGCTGGGGACGGATGGCTCCATCCAGCACCCTGGTTCCTTCTCTCAGGGAGTCAATTACAGAGCCCACACCTGCTGTGATCACCTAGTGGTCACTGCTGCCATTCAGAAGGTGTAGGAAGCCTGCAGGCTCTGGGGCCAGTCTCTTCTTGCCTTTCTACCCCGTACCAGGAACAGTCACCTCTTCATCTCTGACAGTGACAACAGGAGCAGACCGTAGTTCCTCTCCCACCGCCCTTTGTTCACCTCCAAGGAACACTGGTGACCACTCTTTCCCTTCTTCCCATTCTCTTCCCATGGAATCTAGAAGGCATAGGGCCATCTCTTCCTCCCCTTTCCTAGCCAACATTTCTGTCTCTTCCAGTCTTCCTTCTGCTTAATTTCCCCACTCAGGACCTGTAATTGAATTCCGCCCTTTGGGTGCACCTCATTACTCTAATGGGTACCAAAAGGTCCCCCTGTATACTCTTAACATCCCCACTCATTCCCAATATGTGCATATGAAATAACCAAGGATTATTTATCCCATGATTCCATACTGACGTTCCAGTATTAAGCTCTTCTCCTTCAGGGCAGATAACTCCCAACTTCTTCAAGTGTCACCCGGTTTACTCTTGCCTACTGTCTCCCTCCCCCCCAAATTTTGACTGTCTTTCGATCTACTATACACACGGAAAGGCCAGACTGCATGAATAGTTAACTTGGTAGATTGTGTCCAAAAGCCTCTCGAAACAGAATGCCCTATGCATGATGGCATTTGGCAAATATTTATTGATAAAGGGGATATATTGAGAATTCTATTAATATGTTCCAGGGCTCACGAAAGAAAGGATGCGTAAGGGAATACCAAAAGTAAGTGAAAGATCAGGATATAGGGCTTTAATAATAATAGTAATAAATATTAACTGAGCGCTTCTTACGTACACGGCAACTGCTTTAAGTTGTACCCACAGTGGTCTTGTCCAATTTCTACAATAACCCTAGGACAGAGGTCCTGTTATTGTCCCTGTTTGAAAGATAAGGAAACTGAGACACAGAGAAATCAAGGTATTTGCCCAGGGTCAGAGCTAATAAGTGGCAAAGTCTAGACCTGAACCCATTAAAAGTAGGAGATGCTCTACGTGGACTATTTTGGGGAAAATGGGCTGCTCTTCATCTTGACTCTGGTTTGCAAGGGTACAGGCGTAAGGAACCGTAAATTAAAATTTTGGTGAGAACTAATGAGCTTCCTTTCTGTGAAGAGGATAGGCCTCCATCTACCACAAGAGGTTGGTTAGAGGCTTCCTGTGTAAATGTCCCAGACAGAAATGAACCTTTCCACATGTGACCTTAACGCACACTCTTCCATTCCAACCAAACGATGGCCTCATGATGTCGAAGGCCAGGAATGCGAGTTGGGGAGGAGAAAATAACAGCCTGCTTTCACTTTCCAAGCACAAGCACGCCAGCCCAAGACGGCTCTGTGCTGTGCATTCTCCACAGCCCAAGAGGGCCATCCATGTGCCAGACAGATTAAACACTCGGGGAATTTGATACGATCACTCCTGGGAGGGGTTTTTTCCACTACTCTCTAATCCAGTGAAGCCCGGGCTGGCAAAAGGCAGTTGAATTGAGAGAGTGACTAAATATGCAGGGTCCTTGGAGGTTAGAATACAGTCTGTCTACGAGAGGAAGGCATTTTGCCTTTAGTCTGTCTGGATTTCTAATATCCACTGCAGACTATTAATCATGCAGACCAGACTCTTGAACTTCTTTGAATTGTTTTACATTTAATCAGAACCACCACCACCACCCCCTGCAAAAAAAAAAAAAAAAAAGAAAGAAAGAAAAGAAAAAGAAAAAAAAGCTACAAAATCCTGCCTGATTATCTGATTTAAATGATTTTAAACATTGAAACAATGGTTTATCTGGAATACATACCCCACACTGAGCATATGTTTAATCGTTTTAAAATGGCCTCAAAACCAAAAATGCAATCACTGTGCATATCATGCAATCATGAGAATTAAAAATTAGCCAAGGACTTATTGTTCATTTCCTTTAGATTTCCTGCTCTGCTATTAGTTATCCAAGATTTTCACCATCAGGAATACAATGGGAAAAAATGGAATAACTTCTTTTCTATTATCATTTACCTCTAATTTTATTGGATGAGAATCTGGCACAGAGTTTACACTTTACTGGATGATTCTATATGTTAAAATGTCACCTGATTTTATTTATGACCTTCAGATAAAGCAGATGTCATGATTTACAAAACCACATCTATCTGAAGTCCAGGAGTGTCGCTTTTCTTCGCTCCTCCACAAACCTCTTTTCCATGTATTTGCTAGGCTTTAAATTATTTTATTATTTTAACAAATCTATATTGTGTTTAGCTCAACAGTTTTCTATTTTGATTTTCTGGGCTGTGTGGATGGAAATGCTTTTCTCCAAGAACGCTATCCTGAGATAACAATTGAAGCCAAATTGCAACTGTGGAATGGTAGCCAGGTTCCAGAATAGTCTTAACCACACATACATTCCTAAACTTGCTTCAAGCAGAGAATCTGAGGAGTGAACAAAGTCTGTTTTCCTTCTACACTCAAAGAGGGTAGACGGCGTGTTTCCACCTAAGGGCAGGGAGGGAATCAAGACCCATACGCTCTTGAACGCACAAAGTAGGAAGAAAAAAAGAGAGCAAACATTTACCTGGGCCAAAAGAATGTTGCCACAAACCTGTCAGCGATGTAGCCGCCAGAAATTTTCAAGGGGCAGAAAAAGGAAATCTTTAGAGCAAAGCCCCTTTGGTTCTCTCTTCTGGGAAGTTTCTCGTTAATTTCCTCCTGCCCTACCCTGGACATCTGAGAGCCAGAGCTTAGGCACCATGGACTCACAGCAAACAGAATCTGGGCCAGCGGGCTGCAAGGCAAAGGGACTCATTAAACCACAGCCCTTTGCAAATCTGGTCCGGGCAAATATTTGCTGCCAATTTTCCATGTTGGGGAACTCTCCAGAATACTGAAGGTTTTTGCTTTGTCTATTTCTTTAAAAGAAATGCTCCAAAGTCAGATGAAGCTGAGGAATTGGGGAGGTGGTTAAGGTGGAGGTGTCTTCCAAGGAGATGAGCTCCCAATGTGACGTCCTCAGGACGAGACAAGAGTCTTACGGATCACAGCAGTGGCTGTGTGGTGGGTTGTAGGCCTCATCCCTGAGCCGGTGTGATATTTCCTTCCCCACACTTAGCCCATTTGGGGATTTGAGTGGAGCAAGAATTCGGGGAAGCAGGGAAACTGAGATAAAAACAAGGTATGAGTTATCAACAACCACGACATATCCTGGACCTTCCATGACCGATGTCCATGTAATATCTCCAGTCATTCCCATCAAAATAGACAAACCTGCCAGGTAGTCGGCCTCCATTTTTGCAATTAGGAAAGTTAAAGTTATAGACCAGGTACGGTTTATAAAAGAGAGGATACGATTTAACTGTTCTTTGAGGACAGTGATTGCGACGCATTCATCTTTGTGTTTTTAAAAAATTTTTTTAATGTTTATTTATTTGTGAGAGGGGGACGGACAGAGAGCCATCAGGGGAGGGACAGAGAGAGAGGGAGACACAGAATCGGAAGCAGGCTCCAGGCTCCAAGCTGTCAGCACAGAGCCCCATGCAGGGCTCGAACTCACAAACAGTGAGATCATGACCTGAGCCAAAGTTGGATGCTCAACAGACTGAGCCAACCAGGCGCCCCTATCTTTGTATTCCTAATGCCCTATATGACCTGTGGCAAATAAAATATATGTTGAATGAACATATGATTGAAAAAATGAATAAGCTGTTCTACCTCGATGACTGATTTTTAGCATAAACTAAGCATCCAAAGATCTGGCTTCTGATCCTAGCCCTGCAAAGCACTACTGAGAAAGTCACTAAGCCTTCCAAAGACTCAGTTTTCCCATCTATAAAATGGAGCTACTAACTTCCTTTACTGAGCTTATATTACAGAGTTGTTACACAAGCCAACAAGACACTGAATGAAAATGCTAGGAGACTTGAAAAGAGGAATGCAAATGTAAACTTTTTATCATGGGTTTAAAAAATTTTTATCATTATTTATCATTATGGTCACTAATGATCATGGTCCTACACCCCCGGGGTGCTCAGCTTCTCAAATCTCGTCCAAAAGAACATAGCTACTAGCCCCAACAAATCTCAGGCTGTGTCTGAACTTTCCAATTGGCTTTGTTTTTATAATAATGAAGAAACAACTCATAACACTGCATGCTTTTTCCCCGCAGTGAGACAACCAGGGAACAAATGCTGGAAATTATACAGCACCAACTCCAGGAAGAATTCTTCAGCAACACACACACACACACACCCACACCCCAATACCACATATCCTTCAGCACTGAGAATGTTTGCTGATAGGTTTGAAGAAAGCCCACCCCCAGGATAACTGAGAAATAGTTCATATTCCATGACTAGCCAACGGCATCTTCTTCCTCTTCAACACCATCCCCACTTCCAGATGCCTAGGTCCTCAAGAGGTCAAGAACCCTCCAGACGTGTTCCCATACCTGCCCCAGTCCTGTCAGTCAGTTGGTTGATGCAAGCCCTTTGCTCAAAGCCGGCAGGGCAGCGGGGCGGGCAGTGAGTGGGGCAAGAGATCATCATCTTCTACCCAAAGGCACACAGCTTTTAAGCGGGGAGTCTGGATTGAAAACCTGTTCCACCTGATTCTAAGTCCGCCTCGCTCTATTACTGCCTTCCCAGGTGTTTCTACCACAGGGCAGTTTGGGGGTCTGCTAAGGCAGAGATTTGCAAGGGGGAAGAAGGCCTTTGGGGAGCTCTTCAATGTACATCTTCCACTCTGTTCATGATCATGACTATTAATCCTCGTATTAAACTCTTGGGTACATATGGCTGACTATGCTAGGCCTGGAGAAATAGAAAGAACTCGGTATTTCCACAATATAAGTGACTACTAGCCCTTTTATAGGGTTACCTTTGTTTTGTTGTTGTTGTTGTTCTTTCAATTTTTTGAGAGAGAAAAGAGCACATGTGTGAGGGAGAGGGGCAGAGGGAGAGAGAGAATCTTAAGTAGGCTCTATGCTCAGCCTGGAGCCTGTTGTGGGGCTCAGTCTCATAACCGTGAGATCATGATCATGAGAGACCATGACCTCAGCCAAAATCGAGTCTGATGCTTAACCGACCAAGCCACCCAGGCACCCTGGGTTACCTGTGTTTTAAAAGAGGAGCTAAATCGGGTGGCTAAGCCACCTGGGTGGCTCAGCTGAGTGTCTAACTTCTGCTCAGGTCATGATCTTGTGGTTTGGGAGTTCGAGCCCCATGTCAGGCTCTATGCTGACAGCTCAGAGCCTGGAGCTGCTTCAGATTCTGTGTCTCCCTCTCTCTCCGCCCCTCCCCTCCTCACGCTCTGTCTCTCTCTCTCTCCTTCTCTCTCCCTCTCTCTCAAAAATAAATAAACATAAAAAATAAAAGAAGAGCTAAATGAAAGAGTTCCTAATGGTACCATCCCCGACAGTTAGGCAAGCAGATAGGGAAGAAGCTTTGTTTCTATGGGGTTTTTTGTTTGTTTTTGTTTGTTTCAAAGGGGCCATCATTGCAACCCTGCTCCTAAACACCACACCATTTAGGTGACCATCCAACCTGACCTCTCAAAGTTTTGACATGTTGGTATTGCTTTCAATGTCCTCATCCTAAACGTAAAAATGGCTGGCTAATATTAATATTTGCTCAGTATGTCTTAAAATAGTATCTGCCCCTATCATTCAGCAAATCAGAAATTATGTCGATTATTCCTAGTGTTACGGAAAGGGGAGGGGATGTGTTTCAGACCACACATGTTTGCGTGTTATTTCTGTGGGGTATCTTTTTTGGTTTGAGTAAGAGCATGCAAACAAAATTCCATTGTATATACAGTCGATTTTGCTAATAGAAAAGCATGCCTACAGCTCTAATATTAAATTACTGTATGTACCCATAACATTATTCACAGAGGCACTCCCTTATAAGGCTGGTTTTGGGGTGGACAGGACTAAAAACTCACCTTCAAAGTCTGCCCTATCACACCAAGCTTTCATGGGTTTCTGTTGTTTTCAAGGATTAGATACTTGAATTACAAGAATCTGAAAAAGTTTTTTGCTTTTGTTTTAAATTTTTTTAAGTTTACTTATTTATTTTGAAAGAGACAGGGAGCACCCAAGTGGGAGAGGTGGCAGAGGGAGAAAGGGAGAGAGAGAATCCCAAGCAGGCTCTGCTCTGCCAACACAGAGCCCTACGTGGGGCTCGAACCCACGAACCGTGAGATCATGACCTGAGCCGAAACCGAGTCGGATGCTTAACTCACTGAGCCACCCAGGTGCCCCAATAATTTGCTTTTTTGAAAAGCTTGGGATTTGCCATTTCTGCCCCTCTTCCAGGTGGGCCTTCGGGGCAGAAAGGTCATTAAACTTGGGTTAACTGGGAAATGTTTCTGAGTAACAGGGTTCCAGGGAGAGAGTGCCTTCCACACATACCTTCCCTGCAGAAATGGCACTCCCTGCAAGGCTCTCAGAGCAAAGGTAATGGGAGGATCCCTTGGACTGGCAGAGGGTTCTATTTTGTAAGGCTTCTCAGCTTGCCTGGGGACACGGGAAGAGGGGAGGAAGGGACACCCTACCTACCTGGCGGAGCACAAAAGGCCAAGCATGTTTCTCTCCCGACCTCCTTCCCGTGTCTGGCTCCTTCACACAAACTGCCCAGATCTGGGTCGTGTTTCCAGGTCCCCCCTCCATCCTGCACAAAGAGACTCCACTGGACCCCCCCCCTCCAGAAAAAAAAAAAAAAAAAAAAAACAGCAGCAGCACCAAGTGCCAACAGAGAGAAATGAGGTGTGCGTTTTCTGGTTTCATATTGCAGCTCTTCTAGAAATAACATCGGCGATGCCAGAAGCCTATGAAGTAATAAATAACCTTTCCCCCAGACGGTCACCAGCTTTACGTTACTTTGAGGCACAATCAGCACTGAAAGGTTTATGACTCTGTGTCCTGCAATCTGAATAGACATTACCCCTTCTGAGAGTTTAATGACCTCAGTTGGCTTCACACTCACCCTGGTTGGGAAGTGTGGGCACGGTCACCAAGGGGGTGTCCTACGTTGCCTGCATGGCTTCAGGTGGTTCCAAACCTTCAACCTTTGGTCCAGATTCTGGGAGAAGCACACAGAGAGCGAACGAGCTTCTAAAGAGGTCAAACAGCAAAAACGCTTCTTCATGTCAATAACCAAGTGACACAAAACTTAAATGTAAAGAATGCACAAAAAGCCACAAAACCACTTCCCTTCAACTTCTGGATAGCAAACGTGTTTGATTATTAAGTGAGGCCTGCTCTGGGTGAAATTCAGAGAAGAGCAATGACACCTTCTAGAGCAGGGCCCATCTGGGGTGCCGGGGCCCCCTTCTCACATGGTCCCGACATGAGAAAAATGCCGAGAGGCGAGGAGTAGTGGCCAGGGCGACCCCCTGAGCCTCCCTGCTCAGCACATAGCACGCTCAGAGCATCCCATAGCCTCGTGCCCTGAGTCCTGTAAAAATGCGGTTACACCAAGAAATGGACTGTTGTGTCAGCAACACGCTTGCTGCAGCGCAGTCTGAGTTTGTCGGCCTTCACCCTGGGCTTTGCTCTGACATGATTCATTTAGAAAAGGTCCGCGGTCGTGCGCCACTGGAAGTTGTACGCTTCCTCTTTCGGGATATGCCAACTCTGTAGAAAATGATCACTTGCAGTTATTGCCAGTTATTTATACATTCGTGTGAACAAAGACTACACGAGTCAGTTCTAAAAGCAAAAGACGGACAGAAGGACACTTGTCCACACGCGAGATCTCACTCACCAGGATACGAGACAAGGAATATAAAGATAACCTGTCATACTAGCCGATTAACACGCACGCACACACGCACAAAACACACACGATAAGTACACACCCAGCAGCTATATTGTGCCTGGTGGGCTGCTGGACTGCTGGCAAGGCAGAGATGAAAGGATTCGGTTCTCATCCTGTTTGGAACGTTACTTGGGACCTACTCTTCTGTCGGGTTGAAATTCAACTTAGCGAACATCTCATTGCTTCTAGTAAGACCTCAGGAGCAAGAGGACACAAGAAGATTTTCGGACAAAAGGGAAGGGGAAAGGAGCAGTGTCCGGAGGGGGGACATGGACAGAAAGAAACAACCTTGTTCAGAATAATCATCTATCTGGGGGGCCCTGGAGACAGACCCCGCCTAGGATTCCAGAGACCTGTGGGTTCGTTCCAGGGTTGTTTCTACGGAATGGTGGACCCTCCAAAGCTATCCTTCCCTTTCCAGGTCCTGATTTTCCCATGGCATAAATGAGGAAGGTAGAGTACTCGGGGGTTCTCAACTAGGGGCAATTCTGCCTTCTCGGGAATATTTGCTGATGTCTGGAGGCAGTTTTTGTTGTCAGAACTGGGAGGAAGCCAGGGATGCCACCAAACACCCTACAGTCACAGGACAGCCCCACCGCCAAGAGTTACCCAGCCCAGATGTCCTAGTGTCAACATTGAAAAACTCTGGGCTGCACCATTCGAAGGGTCTGTTAACCTCTAGTAAGATCCACGTGGTTGATGGAACGCCCAAAATAGGACTTGTCCGGAACCAGGAGTCTAACAGCCATACTTTGCATTTTTTCCAAGGGCCCGGGAGCCAATGTGACCCACTGTACTAACAAATTTTGCCTTCTTTCCTGGTATTCATGAGTACAAGTCCAACATAGCCAGAGGTTGGCCAGTGCTACTCAAAGGGAGGTTTGGCCTGTGGTAAAGTTGGGAGGTCAGCAAATATGTCACCCACACGGGGGCCACTCCGAGTGTGAACAACACATGATGTCACCTACATCAATTCATGCTTGTGGATATTAAAAGGCTACTTCAAGGGGTTCTTTTGA
Organism: Neofelis nebulosa; assembly: GCF_028018385.1. Taxonomy (NCBI): domain Eukaryota; kingdom Metazoa; phylum Chordata; class Mammalia; order Carnivora; family Felidae; genus Neofelis; species Neofelis nebulosa. The sequence continues at coordinate 20,987,426 of NC_080787.1, forward strand.
ATTCCCAGAGTTTGTAACAAGCATGTAATGTACGAATTACATATCCAAGGATGCTGCAAAAGAGATGCCTCCTGCATCACCAGTGTTTGGTGAATAAGGCCAAGAACAGCAGAGGTGCCCCTGTGCTTTTAGAACTGGCTGGAGAGGTTCCAAGAGTCATAGAACCATCCCGCTCTCCTGCCACAGACACACCTGAGAAGAGAGGAACCAATGGAAGAGGCAAAGTGCTAGGACTCTGAAGGCCTCAACAGGAGGCTCAACAGCGTAAGCACCTGGGGCTCTACCTTGGCAGGTGATTGGCCTAGGAAAGGTGGTTCTGACAGCCAACTGCCTTTTGAGTTGGCCTGCATTCCCCGATGCCTCTGAGGCCTAAAATATCCACTCGGGACTCTGCTGAACTGCCACTGTTCAGTTATGATACCCCGCGCCCTACCTCCAGCAGTAACGATACATGGAGACCTGTGGAATTCTTCCCACCTTGCTGGGCCATCAAGCCCCATGTGCTCTGTGGCCATGCTGACCGGAGGCCTCATGCTGCTATTTCTGATTCCTCTGAAAATGACGCAGAAAAAAATCATCAGGAAAGCTGGGGTATATGGGTTCCCCTCAACTCTTGCCCAAATTACTAAAGTATTCTCCTAACTGGTCTCCTTACAGCTATCTGGTTTCCTTCCGGTCTCTTCTCACCAGTATAGCCAGTCATTCTTTCCCACTCAACATCTGTTATGTTACATTCCTACTTGAAGCATAGAATGACTCTATAGGGCTCAGGGTGTTATGATAGAATTCCCTAAAAGATTCCAAAATGCCTCGCATGGATCCAGCTGCTACCTACTCCCTGGCAGGCATAATATCCCACCATGCTCTCTATGTTCCAGACACAGCAGCTTTCTTTCAGTCCTTTGAATGCCTCCCGCTTCCTTCTGTCATGGGGCCTTTGCACATACTATTTTATCTGTCATGTACCCTCTTCCTCCCAGGCCCTCACCACCCCTGGTCACCTGGCTAATTCTATTCTCCTCCCAGAGCTCAACTCAACCACTGTCTCCCTCACAAAGACTATGTCCGACCACCCTCACTGGGTCATTCCTCCTACGCTACCCTTCCTGGGACTGTGTGTCTCTTCTTCGTTGCTGTTTACACAAGTGCAATTTTACATTAATGTATGTATTGGTGTTTAATAAAGATCTAGTCAACAAACGAATGACTCATTCCCTCCTCGGGTGGAATAGGGACTCTGACCACACATTCCTATTTCTGTCTCTTTAGTGGTTCTATCTTTGCAGCACTGGAGGTTGTTGGCTTACATCTGCCCACACAAGATTCTTCCTTCCCCATGAGCTCAGTTCACCTACTCTCCTCCATGAAGCCCTCTCTCATCTCCCACTCCTCACAGAATTTATTCATCCCCATCATACTTCCTCTGTATCTCCTCACATGTTGCTTTAAATTGGCATCAGTTGTCAACATGTTACTCTTCATTTTGGATTCTAAACTCCTTGAGAAAAGAGCCTCCTCCTAGCACACTGTTCTGCAAAGTTGTACGTGCTCAATAAGTATTCGGTAAACTGAAATGCCACTTGTCAAAGCTCTGGCGACAGGAATAATCACAAGTAGCAATTCTAACATTAATGCCAGTGCTGATCCACGCACTCAGCTACTCACACAGGATACAGAACAGACATGAGAAGAAGTTCTCTCCCTGCGGCAGGAGAGAGACTAGGTATGTTGTGAACGTCTTCTGATTACCAGGAAGTTTCTATCATCTGTGAGGCCCCCGTGGGATTTCTCCTCTTGTTTCAGATGGCTGTCATGGCAGAGCACTGGTTCTCTGCATGTAAGCTTGTCACATTTAGCAAACAGAAATACAGGACTGCCAGTTAGTCTGAATTTCAGGTAAACAATAAATACTTTCTTGCATAAATATGTCCCAAATATTAAATGGGATCTACTTACACTTAAAATATTGTTCATAATTTATCAGAAACTCCACTGAAACTGGTCATCCTGTATTTTATCTAACAACCTTACTGTATGCTTTTAACATACGGTCGAAGATTCCATGGTATTAGCGGGTGCTTCCAAATGACAATCCACTAAAAAAATCAATACCAGTACAAAGTGATCAGATGAATGTAATCCTTCTCAATGTTTATTCACCATGGCTGCCATATCACCTGCCTGAATCACCATTGTCTGAAAGGGAGGGTAATGGACCTATTTTATTCTCTGTATACAATCCTCAGGATGACATATTTACATATGCACCCAATGCATATTCAGGTCACTGCCTATTATGTCTGAGAGGAGGGCATAGCCTTTGGTGATTGTTGTTACAATGTTCCTCCAGAAGATGGAGAGTTAAATTCCAAAATCATCCCGTAGTTTCCCATACACAAAAATTTACATTAAAAAAAGTGGAAAAGTGGAAGCCACTTTTGAACATTCTGGGTTGGTGAGCACAAATATTCACAATGTAGCTCACCATCACTTGTGTTTGTCCCAGAACATGGGATTGTGCAGGGAAATGAAAAAGCATATTTCTCCAGCAAGTTTCCTGGAGACCTAAGACTTCTCAGGGAGGAAGAAATAAAAGTGAAGAAGGAGCCGTCTACCCTGATCAAATTTGTCCTTCAGAAATCACAACTGGTACAGTGGACCTCACAACCTCAGTGGAGGAGGCCATGTTCCTACAACTGGGGAGGTCTTGTTTGATTTCATCTTATCTTTTCCTCCCTTATGATCCTGCAAGGTGAGACATTTTTAAAATTATTATTAACAAGACTTAAAACTCAGTTTGATATGACAAGTTTTTGTGAGTTGAGTGACCATACTCATGTGTGACTGTGACAAAAACCAAAATATGGCATTGCCTGGATGAGAAACTGAGAATTTATTAGGACTGAAGTCAGTGCATTTTCTTTGACCATAACCTGATCCTTGTCTACAGGTTCTTGAAAGAACATGTCCCAGCTTCCTTGGGACTCAGCTGTGCGCAAGAATCTTAGATCATTAAGACAATCTTAAACATTCCTGTGTTCCTACTGTTTCCCCAGAAGATAATGCTCCTAGGTGACCATCAGCTATTTAAAAACATCTAGTTCAAAGCCCAGTTTTCCAAAAAAAAAAAAATGATTTCTGTGTTGAAATTGAGGGGGGAAATGTATTCTTATCATCTCTGTCTTTTTTTTCTTTCTTATCATCTCTGTCTTTAGCTTTTCTTTCTTCCTTCCTCCCTTCCTTTTTTCCTCCCTCCCTTTTTCTCTCTTTCTTTTCTTTTCCTTCTTTCTTTCTTTCTTTCTTTCTTTTTCTTTCAAGCATATGTTGACCCTAGAGTACAAAACCAATTTACACACAAAAACAAACCATGTACTTGAGAAACAGAGCTCTTTTCTGGAAATTAGAACTTGGCCAGGCTAGGAATGAGTTTCTCTTCAATATTTGTCACTTCCAACTTTGCATATTAAGGTAGCAATGCTTGGCATGTGTAGAAGGTTCTGCACAATTAAACAGTGTAAGTGGCATGGAACTAAGATGTCTATTTCTCTATAGAGTTTCTTTGACCATGGAGGGGGTGCTTCTAGGAGGCCTGGGAAAGGTCAAGCATAACTTCCAGGGTCTTTAACGCCAATTTGCAATGAATCATGTTTTAGTGCGTATCTGTGATTGTGTGTGTGCTGGGGCGGGGGTGGGGTGGGGTGCAGGGGGCGCCTGTGTGCATGTGTTAATTTGTCTCACTCCCTTTAAAGGAAGAGACTGGCCCACTCAGACCCTCAAAGAATTGTATTAGCACAGGTTTGCTGAGGCATTCCAAATAAACAGAGATAAATGAGCCACCACGAGGTAGGGACCAGAGAACTGGCTCAGATATTTCAAAAGGAACCAACTGCCCCTTTACTTGATTGGCACCCTCTTAGAGCCTCCAAGGACCTTTTTTGATTTTTGTGTTCATCTGTATTCTCAGCTGCCACCGGGCCGGAAAGTTCACGACATGCTTGGGCTGGTAGAAAATGAGAATACCAGTTGTCTCTGGAGAGGCCTTGACAGCCACTGCCAAGGCTCCCAGGCTAGACCTGAAATGAAGATCTGGCAGAGGTGGTCCTACCACGGCCAGGATAGCAGATGAGGCTCTAATTCAGGGCAGGAGATCGAAATGCAACCTGTGATTGACAGGAATCAAATAACACAGACTCAAACCAAGGGGCAGAGAGGAAGCACACAATATGGGAAAGGCATTTGTGTGAAATGAGAGCAGGAGATAAGGAGAGAATTGTGCCCCTCATCTCGCCCCCCATACACACACACACATGCACATTTGCACAAACAGATGCATGAACCTGTGCATGCGCACACGCACGCGGCATGCTGGTGTTGAGGCAGGAAGCATCATGGGGCCCACGGCAAACATAGCCCTGGAATTGAGTCACAGAAATTAGTGGGGGACTCTGGGACGTCTAGAATATACAAAGGGTCATTTCTTTGTGGAAACACCTGAGAAAAGGACCGTATTCTTCCATGAGACCAGGCCTATTCCCAGTTCTGCCTTGTTTTCCCCTTGCAGCTCTGCTTCTGAATCCCTGCAGAGGTGAATGCCTGTCTCTGAGGCTCAGTACTTTCACGGGGCACTGGAACCTACTGAGTAGGAGGGAACTGGACCCAAATCGGGAAGCGTGGAGTCAAGGACCAGCCGGCCCTGCTGCCTGCGGAAATCAATGCTACAGAGGACGAGCAGCCTTCAGCTGTTTGACTCCCCAAAATTGGGCTCTTGATATGGGTCTGGCCCACCTTGGAGGGAGGACAGAACCTGGAGAGCTGAAGGTGCTTCCGGACGTAACTTGTTCACAAGGAAGGAAGCTATTTCCTCTCCAGCATGGACTTGAGCTCCTCATTTAACTACCCCCAATGTTAGTATCAGTCCCCATCATAGGTGTCCCATTAAGAGAAGGCAACAGACTGAGAGAGGTGATTTAAACAAAACAACAACCGTAACAGCAAAACTCCTTTATTGGACTTGAAAACCTTCCCCCCTCCCCGAAACATTCGAATCAGGTTGAATTAATTAATTAAGCTTGAATTAACTTTTTCATATTGGCAGAATTCAGATTGAAAGAATGGAATAATAGCCAGACAATTCTTGTAGGGCTTTATTTTTTACAGGATTTCATTTATTCTTCCCATCATAGGTTATATTCCTTTAAAATCCAAGTTAAAGAGACACTTATCATATAACCCATCATCTCCTAAAATGTCCTTAGAGCGGGAAATTTCTGGAGACATTTCTGCAGGTGGAAGATCTGGGCACAGTACCTAGAGAATTAGAATACAGCACGTGGACTCACAGTTATAGTCAGAGTTAAAGTTTGTGTGTGGTTTTGCAGGTGTGTGGTTTTATTCCTCAATCTAGTAAGAAGGGCCATTTCAATGTCGTTAACCAGGCGGCTGAGCCAAAGGCCTTATTAAACTGATCTGCAAATGAGAACTTTGAAACGTGGAGGGATGGTAAACTCTAAAAGGCAACCAACGGAACGGGAAAAGGTATTTGCAAATGACATATCGGACAAAGGGCTAGTATCCAAAATCTATAAAGAGCTCACCAAACTCCACACCCGAAAAACAAATAATCCAGTGAAGAAATGGGCAGAAAACATGAATAGACACTTCTCTAAAGAAGACATCCAGATGGCCAACAGGCACATGAAAAGATGTTCAATGTCACTCTTCATCAGGGAAATACAAATCAAAACCACACCTAGATATCACCTCACGCCAGTCAGAGGGCTAAAATGAACAAATCAGGAGACTATAGATGCTGGCGAGGATGTGGAGACACGGGAACCCTCTTGCACTGTTGGTGGGAATGCAAACTGGTGCAGCCGCTCTGGAAAACAGTGTGGAGGTTCCTCAAAAAATTACAAATAGACCTACCCTATGACCCAGAAATAGCACTGCTAGGAATTTACCCAAGGGACACAGGAGTGCTGATGCATAAGGGCACTTGTACCCCAATGTTTATAGCAGCACTCTCAACAATAGCCAAATTATGGAAAGAGCCTAAATGTCCATCAACTGATGAATGGATAAAGAAATTGTGGTTTATATACACAATGGAATACTACGTGGCAATGAGAAAAAATGAAATATGGCCCTTTGTAGCAAGGTGGATGGAACTGGAGAGTGTTATGTTAAGTGAAATAAGTCATACAGAGAAAGACAGATACCACATGTTTTCACTCTTATGTGGATCCTGAGAAACTTAACAAAAGTCTATAGGGGAGGGGAAGAAACAAAAAAGAGGTTAGAGAGGGAGAGAGCCAAAGCATAAGACACTCTTAAAAACAGAGAACAAAGTGAGGGTTGATGGGGGGTGGGAGGGAGGGGAGGGTGGGTGATGGGTATTGAGGAGGGCACCTTTTGGGATGAGCACTGGGTGTTGTATGGAAACCAATTTGACAATAAATGTCATATTAAAAATTTTTTTAAAAGAAAGAAAGAAAGAAAGGCTTCAGTGCTCAGAGGATTGGGAGAGCAGAGGTGGGAATGAACCTTCTAGAATCTCGGAGCTAAAGTCACAATGAATTCCTCAACGCACTTACCCTCAGGGAATAATCATTGTCAAACTCATGAACTATGGCTGGACTCAGCAGCAGATCTCTCTTGGGGAGCTGGGGAGGAGGGCCGCCCACTGGGTGAATGTCAGCATGCTGGGGAGGAGGCTTCTGAGCACTTGTGGGCCTAAGCCTGGCAGCAAAACCCTCTGGTAGATTCCGAATGATTCTAGGCACTAGCAGCCTCCCTCCTCCTCAGTGTGTTAAGGACGCACATGATGTGCTAAGGAAAAGGGGACCTGATGGAGCCCACCATGAGAAGGAGACTCATGGTGGGTGGCAGGTGGAGATTCCAACAAGGAATAGCACACAATTGTCTTTCTTTTCATGGTGTGTCAAACTGAATTTAGGATTTGGGTACTATGCTTGTCACGGGGCTTTACCTGTCATCCAGAACCAACATTTTGCAAAATTTTACAACTTGACACTGTTTTGACCTCCAAGAATAATGGCCATTTGGGGAAAAGACCAGCAGGGGCCCTTTCCTCTTGAAGTCCTGGCTTTTCCCTCCCTTCCTATCTCTGAAACACATACGAGTGGGATGTTTGGCTACTCTTTGGTCACACCAAATCCACTTGTACTTCTCTTCATGTGGAAGGACAGGAAGAGGAAGGGCTCATGGCCCGCATCAGGACCCAGCTGGCCATGGCACAGGCACCACTGTAGGTTGAAAAAAAGCTGGGAAAGACCCAGTCCTGGCTGGAGCCTCAGAGAGGCCCTTCACCATGATGCCTACACTCACCACATTGTGCACGAGGAGGGCAGACCCAGTGGTAGGAGCCGAGAGGAAGCCCACGCCAGCAGAAAGAACACAACCTCTGGGCAGGGGGAAAGAAATGCAACATACAACCTACTGACCCAGTATGACTATCTGTCATGAGCAGAGAGCTATCCTGACAGGCAGACAAAGCCTGACGCATACACATTTAGCAAATAGTTATTAAACACCTACTATACATAATTATACAGTAGGTACTTGTGGCTGACGCTAACAGTCTTTCTCTAATACTCATTCTCCTCTTCCTTTGTCATGGAATGACCACCCAATATGAAAACTACATTTCCCAGCTTCCCTTGCAGGTAGTTGTTATCACGGGATCAGGGTCTGGCTAATGGGATATGAGCTGAGGGTCCCTTTGCATCTTCCAGAGTAGAGGCACATTTTCTTCACCTCCTTCTCCCTTCCTGCTGACTGGAGTGCAGATCTATGGCTAGAAGCTGAGCAAGCTTGAACCTTCTATTGAGGACAGCAAAGCACAAAATAGGAAGAGCCTGAGTCCCTGCAGTCTTTAAGCCCTCAACCAGCCCTGGGCTGCTTTCTTTCAGATCTTTTTTTTTTTTTTTTAAGTTTATGTATTTATTTTGAGAGAGAACCAGCAGAGGAGGGGCAGAGAGAGAGGGAGGGAGAGAGAATCCCAAGCAGGCTCCACACTCAGCACAGAGCCCAACACGAGGCTCACTCTCACAATCATGAGATCATGACCTGAGCTGATATCAAGAGTCAGACACTTAACCAACTGAGCTACCCAGGTGCCCCCAGACTTTTAATAAATGAGAAGAAAAGTAACTTCTACTTTGTTTAAGCCTGTCCTTCTAGGGTTTTCTGTCACTCACAGTCAAACCTAGTGCTATAGGACTCAATAAATACTCACTGAGTGACCAACTGACCTACTGGGTGATTATATATATATATATATATATGCCTAGCTCTTTATGCTAAGCCCCACCCCATAATAACACAGCCATGGCTCCAGCCCTCATGTGCCTATAACCTTGCAAGAAAGCTTGACTTTGAACAAGAAATATGTGTGATGAACGTGAGAAGTGTGGTGTGCAATGGTGGTGTATAACCAGGAAGCTCCAACACAATGTGCAGAGTGGTACTTCAGATGGATCCGGAACTCTGAGCAAGAGTCAGGAGACGGAATGCTTCAAGCCTTGTAATGAGAGACAGCGTGTGGCACCGGAGGAACTGAAAACGGCCAATGTCCACAGCCCTGCCTTCAAGGAGAGGCACAGGGAGGGAACCAAAGAGGCAGGCAGGGGCCCAACCATGTTGTGTCTTCTGAGCCCTTGACACTCTAAGAGTGGTCTATGGACCAACAGCTCCATCATCCCCCAGGAGCTTGCGGGGGATGCAGATTCCTGGGCCTCCCCCAGACTGTGGAATCAGAGCTGCGTTTTAACAAGAGCTGCGGAGGTGGGGGGGGGTGGCGCCTGGGTGGCTCAGTCGGTTGGGCGTCCGACTTCTGCCCAGGTCACGATCTCGCGGTCCGTGAGTTCGAGCCCCGCGTCGGGCTCTGTGCTGACAGCTCAGAGCCTGGAGCCTGTTTCGGATTCTGTGTCTCCCTCTCTCTCTGACCCTCCCCCGTTCATGCTCTGTCTCTCTCTGTCTCAAAAATAAATAAACGTTGAAACAAGAGCTGCGGGACACAGGCGTGCTTGAGAGACTTTGAGAAGCACTATTACAGGCCAGCTTAGAGATTTAGGTTCTGTTTTGTTTTTGTGTCGTTACTTTTCCTTGAGAAAATTGGGATGTGACCCTTTTAAGCATAAAAACATAGTGGGATTTGCCATTTCAAAAAGTCTTGGTGGCCCCAGTGAAGAGAACGCATAGAAGGCCTAAATGGATGCACAGAGGCTCAGGGAAGCTGCCAGGGAGTGACGACGGTGGCCTGGGATGTATGGCTGGGGACAGACAGTGCAAAGGGATGTGAATAGTTTGAAAGATACGTGCGAGGGGATTGTACTCCTCAGGGCTCTCCAGAGAAACAGAACCAATAGGATGTGTGTAGGCACGGAAAGAGACTTATTTGAAGGACTTGGTTTACGTGTTTGTGGAGGGTGGCTAGGCCACAATCTGATGGGAGACACTTAGGAAAATGAGTTGTAGTTCAAGTTCAAAGACAAGCTGCTGAGAACCAGGAAAAGCCAGTGCAGTCAAAGGCAGTCTTAGAAATCCCTCTTGCTCAGGGAACGGAGGCCTTCTGTTCAACTCAGGCCTTCCAATGATTACATGAACCCCACCCACAACCGTAAACACTCTCACAGAAACACCTAGAATAATGTTTGACCAAATATCTGGAGAGGTGGCCCGGCCAAGTTCACATACAAAATTACCCATCGCAGAGATAAGAACTGGGGAGTCACTGGCGTGTGGTTAGGTGACTACAGAAGCATGGTGAGTGAGGCATTTGTCCGGGGAGAGAAAACAAAGGGAGAAAGGCAGGGCCCTGAGGAGCATCACTATTTAATGGCCAGGTGTAGGTGACAGCAGGTAGCTGGCAGGAGAGACCGCCATGTCACTTGACCAAGTCCTCAGAGACCAACCCATCGCAGAGCCACATGCAGGTAGCTGGGCCACCCAAGGGGCAAGCTGGGACCTCTGTGTCCCATCAAGTAAGTTAGCAGAGCTGGAGCAAATCCAAGGAACTCTGGCACTCAGGAGGCTTAGTGCCAACCGGAGAGCTGGTCTTAGGGCCCAGAAGAAGCTGCTTCCGGATGAGAGCAGCCTCAGGGATACAGAAGGCCAGAAGCTCTGATGGCTTTTCTGCAGAGGCCACAGAGCCTGAGGACCTGGGCAGCCTAAGAGAACAGCTGACGCCCTTTCCTGTGCAGGCTGGGAAAATGTTTGCATACCTGTCCCTGTTTCCTGGCTGTTTTCCACAGCATAGCAATTTTCTCATCAGGGTACTTTTTTAGGACCAGTTGGAAGATCCGTAGACCCACAGTGTTCAAAGGAAATAACAAAGCATTAAGAGCATGAGAGTTGAAGCCAGCAAGCTTTGATGAACCCCTTGCTGGGTGGTGCTGGGCAAAGCATTCACCTCTCTGAACATCAGGACCCTTCCTCATCGATAGCCTAGGATTCTGAACTCCTGCCTGATCGTTGCAGAGATTAGATAATGTTCTTAGCTCCGTCTGGCACATGATCAGACCCTACGTTGTAAATACAAAGAGAATAACCTCCCTGTCTCTGCAAGACCTATTTCTCTCCTCTCTCCAAAGCTTTCACTCCCCAACTCTCTTCGACTCACCAACACCCCCTCCCAACTTCTGCTTTCCCTTTCTGTATTTAATTACCATTTTTTGGTTGTTATCACTCCACATTCCCTTGCAAGTATTAAATATGTATGTGTTCACGCAACCGAAGCAATCCTTTTAAATGCATACAGAGACTTTAATGAGCAATCTCGTGTTTGTGCCAGCTTTCGGAATTGTGCTGGGAAAAAAAAAATGCATGAAGTCAGTTATCACTTGCTCTTGCCAGACGGAAATTAGATGGCTGGTCGTGGTCGCCAGGATTTGGACGAGAGAGAAATGGGGAGTGACTGCTGGTGGGGAGAGGGTTTCTCTTCGAGGTGATAAAAAATGTTCTGGAATCAGTGACCGTGGTGCTGCAACTCCGTGAATATACTCCAGATCACTGAAGGGTACACTTTAAAATGGCGAATTGTATGTATGTGAATTGTGTGTCGGTAAAAACCTGTGACTATTGGCTAAGTGACAGAGGGGATTGCCTACCTCCAAGGTCAACTGTCATGCAGCTGTGAGGCACCTGCCACCAAGCAAGGCACAGCTAGGGATTCCCAAGTGATACCCAGTGATGCCAGGATGTGTCACACCCACCTGTGAATGTAGCACGGATCCTGGAAAAGGGCTCATCCGTAGAGGCTGGAGTACATTTCAAGGAGAAGGTGAGGCTTGAGCTTAGTGTCAGGGAGCAATTGATAGGCTTGAAGAGGTAAAGTGAGACACACTCCAGAGAAGCCTCCAGAAGGAGTCAGAGGTTGCATTGTTCTCTTTGCTTCGTTGTTGTCTTTTTCATTTCATTTCTTATTATAGTGTTTTCAAGGAGAGATGGGAAGGCTGACTCCAGGGCAGAGGACAGGGGAGAACAGGTCTTGGCCAGACAGGGAAGTGCCACATTCAATCGTTTCTTGCTAGTCGAGCTCTGCCTGGACGCGGGAGGATGCAGGACAGAGCTTGAGGCCCTTGAGCCGTGCTGGACAGTGACCTGCCATTCATTCCGACTCATTGGAACCCCTGTGGCCCACATCATATAACGACGTAAAGATCGCCTGTTGGAAAGGAAACGTTTTGACTGGCCTGGCCTTTGCAATTCTTCATTTACGAGAGGTGACTAAACTCTGAAAGAAGTGAGGTTTCTTTGTTTTAAAGAAATACAAAGCTGCAGGGCGCAGGGGGAATTCCTAGGCAGGCATCTTATTTTATGTGGGTGTGAAGTGTAAAAACCTTCATTTTTTGCAAGCCGAGAGAAGCCAGGGTAAAGCGGGAACAAAATGAATATACCCGGGCTTTAAATACCACCTTGAAGACCCAGGGCAGCCTTTGCTGGCATGTCTGGGAGGCTTCAGGGAAAAGGCTGACACACGAAGTCTTGGTTTTTCGGCAAAATGTCACAGGGGAGTCACCAAACTGCCATGCCGGACGAGCTGGTCGAGCCCAGAGCCCAGAAGGCCACATAGAGGTGGTTCATTTCCGGAACCTGGGGCAGATCTATCTTTGCCTCTTCAGTGGGGGAACATGTCAGAGAGGGCGGACGAAACAGAGAAAGCTGGTATCTCCTGAAATCTCATGCCACTGCCCTGCTGGCAGGTGTGGGACCCTGGGTCAATGACACCAATGGTGTTTATGTCCACATTCTTAAATTCCATTTGGCTGGGATATCTGGTAAGCCCTTCTTTGGAGTGATAGAAGTCTGAGTCTATGACATTCTGTATCCTTCGGTATTAACATTATTATTTTGTTAGTGGTGTAGTAAGAGTATGACTGCCATTTATATTACCCACCCACCCCCCCGCCAAGTACTTGTTTACCCTGAAAAGAAGTGGTTTAGCATAAAGTCAAAGTTATTAAACATCCATTTTCCAGACCTCTCTGTTAAATTTATATATATATATATATATATATATATATATATATAACCCTATATATATATATATAGGTACATACCCTATATACCTATATATATATAGGGTACATATGTATATACATATATACATATATACACACACGCACACACACACACACACAAATAAAGCTAAACCATGTGAAATGCTCCTAAGTCAGTATTATTATTTACTAGACTTCTTATTCCATCTTATGGTATTTTATAATAAAATATCAGCAAGCTCATAAAGAGGGCTTTTTTTTTAAGATCCATAATCTTTCTAACCATAACAAAAGAGCGGTAAATGTATTGTACAAGAGCGCGATGGAAAAATGTGCTAAAGTATTTCCATAAATCAAATGTAGCACTTTGGCATTGACTCTAAAGCATTAAATTTAGTAAATTAGAACCAGATGATTTTAAAATAGAAACTTACATAACTTTACGGTGTGATTTTTCTTTTCTACACAAGTTTATCTTCATGAAGTTCCCTTGGCCGCTACCGTAATAGGTATTTAAGAAGGAAGGGCAGCGTCTGGGTATTATTCATCTGTGTAATTCCCATGATGCCTAGCATTCTGTTGAGCAATTAGTAAGCACTGGTGGACGATGAGTGAAATCTCAGCAGTGATTAGCAAGTACAAGTTAATTGGAAAGGCAATATAAAATAAATATTTATACGGATCTGTAGGTAGACAAAACACTGATACCCCACACCTCACAGTAAAAATATGTCTTGCTTCTCCTTTCATAGTGAAATGTGTGCATCTCAATCAATGAATTTAAAATCAAAAGGTGGATCTGCTTCTCATTTGGGCCACCACGCCCCCAGCTACCATCACCCTGGGAAGTTCCTCATCTATAAGTCTCTGTTCTATTTCTGCCATCATAGGAGCTACAGAAAATGTTCCTTTCTGTCATTTCTCCTCTCACACACAATTTCACAACGTAGCTGGTACCTTAAGAAGGACAAGCTGGGAATCAGTGCAACACGGAGACCAAGATGTTCCTAAATGTGGTGCCACATTTAGGGGATACACATGAATAAGGTATAGTCGTCGCCCTTTAGGAGGATACTTTCTGGCAAAAGGGTTCATCGGGACACTGTCATTGAAAATGAAAGAAGCTCAATTCCAACTAGGTTAGGGAGAAAATGTGTTTATTGCCTTATGAATTGGGTTGTCTAAGAATGGACCTCAGGTATGGCTTGATCCAGAGGCAGAGACAACAGCATCATGGTTCTCTCTATTCCACTACTCCAAATATCTTTGCTTCTTTTTTCATGTGGACTCACTCCCTTACTATAGACACTCTGCACAATGAGGAAAAGAAGTTCACTACCAAACCTAGGTTTACAGACTATGATCCAAAGAAAGAGAGGTCCCCTATCTCCCAAGCTTCATTTACAAAATCTCAAAGATCTCAGATTGACTCTGTGAATCACATGCCAATTTCTTGGGCCTGTCATTGTGGAAAGGAGGATATCTTCTATGACAGACCAGGTCTGGGTGGTTGTTGGGGAATCTCCATTAGCAGACAAATGGAAAGGAGGGTATTTATGCCATAAATATTGAGGATGTAAAACTGACAGGGCTGATTGGATGTGCGAAGACAGTGGGGAAAAAAATCAAAAGATCAGTCTGAACTTTCAGTTCTAGGCACATTAGACAAAAGCAGCATCATAAATAGAGGCAGATTAGTTAGAAACGGACATTGTTTCAATAGCAAGTTCATATGAATATTAGCCAGAGTTCTCCACAGAAACAGAACCAATAAACCAATAGGGTGTGTGTGTGTGTGTGTGTGTGTGCGCGCGCGCATGTGTGTGTGCAGATAGAGAAAGAGAGAGAGAGATGGATTTTAGGGAACAGCCACGTGATTGTGGAGGCTGACAGGTCCAAAATCTACAGGGTAAGCCGGCAGGCTATAGACCCAGTGAAGAGTTAAAGAGTTGACGCTGTAGCTCAGGTTCAAAGGCAGGCTGGAGCAGAATTCCCTCCTCCCAGGGGGACTTTGTCTCTTAGGGACTTCACCTGATTAGATGAGGCCCACCCACAGGATGGAGAGTAACCTGTTTTACTCAAAGTCTACTGACTTAAATGTCATTCTCGTCTACAACATAGCTTCACAGCAATGTCTACACTACTATCTGACCAAGTATCTAGGCTCTGTGGCCCACCCAAGTTGACATATAAAAGTAACCATCGCAATCTGTGACTTGGAGGAGTGAGTGAGGTACCTCTGGACTATTTGGGTGCGGTAAGAGGTGAGATTCTGGGACTCAGAACACAGGTCAGGAGACGTGATTTTCATCTACGTAGGAACGAGAGATAGAAAATGGGAAAATGCAGGGTGAGGACAGAACCTGGGGGGGGGAGAGCCTACCTGGAAAGGGGCCTGAAGTATTGGTGAGGGAAGGAGAAGGGGAAGAAGAGCCGGCTGCCGTGGAGGCCAGGAGAGGAGGCCGCTTCAAGAGAGGTGGGGGGAGGGAGGGGACGGGAAATGTCAGGAGCTAGGGGAGGCCAAGGGCCCAGGAGGGCCCCCCGCACGGGCCCTCCAAATGTGACCTGCAGACCCCCAGCCGCCAGGCCGCACACTGCACAGGTCCACAGCGAGAGTGAGGCAGCCAGCGAGTACTTCACAGCCCTGACAGCTTTTAGACGGGGGCCATTTATATCGTTAGATTTAATTATAAAGACAACGGACAAGGCTTGTACGTCGTATGTCTCTTGTACTCCGTTTTTCTGATGACGCATTAAGTATTTTACAGTCCAACTGACCCGTGATGGACTGGGACATGGGAGGCACGGGTGGTTCTCTGTGGACGGCCTGAGAGGCGCTGGCTTGAAGGGTGGTCCGTGGGATGGATGGCAGAGGCCGAGGAGAGGAGGTCCGGTGGGAGGCCAGGCCTCAGATTGCTCACTCTGGCCCTCTGGTCGTGGCAGGTGGAAGAGAGAGAGCGCCGGGCTTGATGTTGGGGGAGGGAGAGGTGCCAAAGGGAAGATTTGGAGGAACTGGATTGTATCCACACTCGCCTATCCACCATTATCAGGTATAAAGGTCTACAGTTCTTTCGTAACTCATTTGGTGGCAATACCCGACCTGGATCGGCCCGAGGCAGTGCATATTCTTCATTTACCCCAGTTGGCATGAATATACGTACGTCTTCCTGCTGGAACATGAACGAGTTTGCAGACTGGATGCTGGCCCAGGTCTCACCGGGAGTTGCGTAATATGGGGGATAGGTAAGTCTGGTTCTAAAACCTGAAATATTCAGAATTCCACAAACTCGTCTGACCTCCAGGGTTTTGAACAAGGAACTGTGGATCTGTCTTTGGGATGAGGAAGACCTGAACGTGTGTGTAGAGAGCAGGATGTGAAAGACTGGGGGTAAAAACGAGAGAAGGGAGAGCGGGAAGCTGAGTCCCAGAGTGGGCTTGGAAGAGAAGAAAATGCCCAGCGCTGAGTAAGGAGCAAAGATACTTGTCTTCCCAGCGACCAAAACTGCACGGGAGATGGCTTTTGAAGATGCAGAGGGGCTCTGAGACCACAAAATCTAAAGTGGGGGAAACGGTTCTGCTGCAAGAGCAGAAGCTTTGCTTCGTCCCCCGGCTCTCCACCCTTGGGAAGACCAGCAGCTCCTAAGGCTGGTTAGAGCATGAATCGAGAGAACCGCAGGCACCGGCATTCGAGGAAATCTTTGCAACACCCCCTCTTCTCCACTCCCTAGTTGGAAGTCACAGGGTGCCAGAACACAAGCAAATTAAGGGAACTTACACTCAACATCTGTAAACCCTAGCGGTGCGAGCGAGTGAGCCTTAAGGTCTTGGACACGTTCATTGATTAGCAGGGCTCCCCTTCGGCTTTTCGTACCAGGAAGAGAGCTGCTCTGCATTTCTTAGCCCCAGTGGGCAGAAACGAACGTGCTGTCCACACGCCGCATGGCAAGGGTGGACGCCTTCGTCTCCGCCACCACGACCCGGTGCCCCGCCCATGCTGGAGAGGCATTCGTCTTGCAGACAAAATAAAAGATTGCTGAGAGCTGGAGGAGTTTGTTTGCTTTCTAAAATGAATCAAGCTCTTCAAAAGCTTGGCTTGAATAGTGCCGGGTGAGCTGTGTCCCCACACCACATTCCTCTTATCCTGTCTTCCCCCCTCCACCCCCCAAGGCCCTGCATTACTCAGATTCCTTCCCCTCGCTCATCAGCGCCAGCTGGCGGCCGCCTGGGCTGGCCAGACAGGCCCGATGCCCTGGGACGGGGCCCACTGGCCACTCGATGGCCTCAGCTGGTGAGGGCAGCAAGGGACAGGAGGCCGGCTTCCTTGGAGGGCTGGGTCAGCTGGTCCCTTTTAAGGGGCCAGTGCGGGGTGGGGGGTGGGGGGAGAGGGGGAAATGCATCTCCAAACCCTGAAGAAATAGTTTCCCCTGTGCCTCCAGGAAAGTGGGTATCTGGTCTTTATTTTTATTTATTTATTTTTTCAGTATATGAAGTTTATTGTCAAATTGGTTTCCATACAACACCCAGTGCTCATCCCAAAAGGTGCCCTCCTCAATACCGGGTATCTGGTCTTTAAAACACCTTCCTTCCCGCCATGCTCCCTGATTCTTCCCCCCCTCCCCCACCTCGGCTTCCATCTCCACCCCCCACCTCCACCTGGAGCCACGCTGGATGCCGGATGTGGAAGGTGAACCTTAATGGCCCGTGTGCCTGGAGGAGTAGACTGGAAACAGAGCATCCGGCCTCATCCAGGCGCGTGGTCCACAAGCCCCTCTGTTTACCACACCTGGACAGGAGCAGAAAGTGGAGAGGGGAGAGGGGACAGCAAAGTGCCAGAACATCGCGTCACATCTTAGATACAGATGCAAGGAGAGGACAGGAAGACTTCAAACTTAAGAACAAAGAACAGACACGAGCAAGAAGGAAACCTGGTGCGTTTGTCCCCTTACTGAATACGAACTACAGAGCAATGTTACTGTGTCTGGCGGTGCCTTCAGGAAGAACAGGCCATCCTCCACCCGGGCAGCGGATTTCTGTCTATTTGGTCGTGGCAGATCACCTTGACCTTTGTAAAGATCCACGGGCTGCAGTTTCTGCCAGCAGAAGAGACTTGCGGGACAGTTTCGGACAACAAATTGTTTGTTCGGACGAACCAAAACCTGCGATAAGGGGATACCTCGCAGCTAGAGGAAACAGGAGAACGCCGTGCCAGGCAGTCTGCACAATCTTAACTAATAAAGTCCTTTTGCTCCGCCGAACATCGTTCCTGTGCCTAGCGGGATACATATAAATAGTAGAAATGTAAACCTTTGCCCGCTTGGTTTTCTCATAATTTCGCCCCCGAGTTAACCCCCCAAATCCTTCGAGTAAAGAAAATGCTAAATGCTCAAGCGGGGCCTCATCATTGCTCATCATATTTTACTACAGTGGAGCAAGTTGACTTGACATGTAATTTAATCTGTTTTGTTTTTTAGTTCTTTGCAGGGGGGGGGGTTAGTAATTAAGGATTCCAAAGTTATAATAACACTATTACGTCTATATGTATAAAACACCAAAAGCGTCACAATTACACAGTTTTTCAAAAGTCTAGTCGTCAGGGGCAATATACAGGGGTCTCTGTAGGTTTTTAGTAGCATGTGAGTGACACAGTATTACATGTATTTTTTTTCATGCTTTATCAAGGACTGATTGGGGTCTAAGACACTCTCCATTTTAGCACTTCCCCCTTGGGAAAATTAAAAGCCACCTCAAAGAATCTGTGATGGAGGGCAGAAGGCAGTGGGAAAAGCAGGGGGGGGGAGGGAGAGGATGGTATATTTTTAAAAGGGCAATAACAATGACACACTTATAAACTTGGCTGAATAAAAGGGGGCAGTGAGACCTCGTAAAGCTGTCACAGTGTGGGAATCTACCGTGTCATGCAATAAAGAGAAAATCTAGAGGAATCGTTCCTATTCTCTGTTGTTTAGAGCCCCACCCATCCCAGGTGGCTCGTCACTGAGTGAGAAGAAGAAATAAGTCAGGGAGGCACCAAGTCAGAAGTAGTTTGGGGATCCTGAGGCAACCAGGCTTTTTAAGAAACGCCACCCTCCGTTACAAATATTGTAAAATAATGTTTTGAACAACTCTTGCAGAAATCAGAGTTTATCTCTTAGACACTATTGTTAAAAGGGGGGGGGTAGGAAGAGAAACTTCAAATAATAATAACAATAATATTAATAATTGTTAAAGGGGGAGTGGGGGGGAAGGGTTAGGATGGGATGGCCTTCGTGAGTCTCTTTTACCGACTATTAGTGGAGAGAAAGTGAATGAGATCTCCTTTCCCCAGCCCACGAAGAAGCAAGTGTTAGAAACTGTATCTGGAACATCTCTCTAATAATAGACTTTCATTCATTCCAAGAGCTTGACCAGCTCAACAGATAAAAAAAGGGTGATTGCCTGGAGTGAGAGATGTTCTTTCTTCTGCCTGCTGAAAAGTGACTTATTTTTTCCACGTTGACGTCAGTAAAGGCTGTGAGCATGGAAATGATTCAGGGCTTTGAGAAGACATACGATGAGACTCAGTTACCTGCATAAATGCAGAAGGGGAGACAGCAAAAACAAGACAGGATCCGCTTTTACAAGTCGCTTGAAATCTCACTGTGGAGAAGAAGTACCTCCTCGCAGGACAAACAGTAAAGGCAGTACCTAAGCACTAAATGACAAGCGGTACCCATATAGCTATGTACAGAATCATCTGGGGATCTTTTTAAATGGATAGATTCCAAGTCCCCACCCCAGGTCCACTGAATCTCTAAGCCTTCATAATTGCTTTTTCAGGGAGGTCAGTTTAGGGAAGTACCAACCTAGGGCACAGGTGAGGGAAGAGAGAGTGGGGTGAGGAAGAGATCAACACTGGAAAGGAAAGGTCTCATGAAGGAGACAGGGTACAAGCTGGGGTAAAGATGGGATCTAGAGAAACACAATGATAAAGGGGGACAGTCCACACAAGTGGGGCTCGAATGTACAGATCGTTCCTCAGTTGGGTTCAGTCCCGCTCTGGTGAAGAAGCTGCCTTAGTGACTTGACTGACAAATGGGGTTAGAGGATGCTGGGGAGAAGTATGCACAGTGGTTCAGGTCGCAGACTCGGGAGCCCGAGAGCCTGTCTCCATGTACAGGACCTGTACTCATCTGCCTGTAACTTTGTGCAAGTTGTATGACCTCTCTGGGTCTCAAGTTATGTTACGTGTAAAATTAGGATGCTCCAACCTACCTCGCAGGGTTGTCCTATTAGATAAGTACGGAATGAAATCACGTTTGTGATATATAGCATAGGGCCCGACACCTGTGGGGGTTTCAACAATCAAGGTTGAATGTGGCAGGGGTCAGCTGGAAAACTCTCCATGGCTCATCTTTTGTTTGGGAAGGTTTCTTGGAGATTTACAGGATTGAAAAGTTGCTGCCTCCAATTATTTTTGGAAATAACTTTGTTTTTTGTAGATTTTTTTTAACCAATAGCAAACTAGAAATGGTGAAACATGGCCCTAGAATGGGTATTTCTAGATTGTTTCTCTGTGGATATACAAGGACCTCTACTCCAGTCTGAACCCGAGGATAGATATATCTTGCACTTTTCTAGGGCATGAGTCAATAAACGTTTCCTGTGGAAAGCCAAATAATAGTGGGTTTTTTGTTTTGTTTTGTTTTTTGGGTTTTTTTTTTTTGGTTTTGAAGCCTTTACCACTTCTTTTACAACCACCTAAGTCTGCCATTAGAGCTCAAAAGATACCATGTAAAGGAATGGGTGCCCACGTTCCAATAAAACTTTATTTATAGACACTGAAATTTGAATTTCACAGGATTTTCCCATCTCATGAAACATTCTTCTTTGTATTTTTTTTCCAACCATAGAAAAATGTAAAAACTATTCTTAGCTCATTGGTTGTACAAAGACAGGAGGCCTACAAGCTATAGTTTTCAGACCAAAACATGTCCGGGAACCAGAACTGGCAATAGGCCTGGAATTGGTTCTGGAAAGTTGCATCTTAGCTCCACTTCCTACAAATGCAAACCCCACAACTGCCCTCAAAACTCGAGTTTTCTCCATTCCTTTCCTGAGCATCACACAGAACCTCAAGATAACATACATCCTTTGATGTTACTTCTGTCCTCGCATTCATTCATCCATTCATTCACTCAGCAGGCATGTAAGCACCTGCAAAGTAGAAGCCTGCAGGGGACACAGAGATGAACAAGATACCACCCTGTCCCTGGGGGTTCGCCTTGAAGCTGGGACAGCAGAGATCAACCAGTATTATGGCACAATGTGGAAAGGCCTTATAAGAGGACTGTGTTCCAAGTACAATGGGGGCAGAGCGAAGGGAGGGAGGAGTTAGTTCTGAAAGGAGGACGTGGGCAGAGTGGGGGCGGTTGGCAAGGAACCACAAAAGGGTTCGTGTGGGGGCTCCGCCTGACAGCTGAAGTGAGAAGAGAGGACATGCCAGGCAGAGGAACCCATCTGTGCAAACTCAGGAGAGTACAAGGGTGTCTTGGAATTGGTGAGTCCCCCCTGTTTGGCTGGAGTGTGGGATGTGGGGTAGGGGGGATGGGAGAAGATGAGGCCAGAAAGGAAGGGTGGGCCCAAATCACAGTCCAGGCCAAAAAGTCTGCAGATTTTGTTTGTAAAGGCGTTGAAGTATCCCCAGCGGTTTTTAATCATAGTAGCAACGTGTCCTGCTCTGTACTCTAGAAAGTAAACAGGTAGCAACGTGGAATATAGATTCCAGCAGGGAGAGATGGCAGGCCGGGGAAACTACAAAGGAATGACTGGAATAGATCAGACAAGAGAGACAGAGAATGGACCTGAAACACTGATCGCTGTTACGAGCCAGCCAACCTGGAGGCACCCTGTGTGAGGCACCCAGCCCTCAGAGCAGCAGGTTCGTCCGCTTTAGAGGTGACTGTGCTAGATTCCCGAGGTCACTTCCTGCCCTCACTTGTTCTGACTTTGCCCTTACTTTTAGAGAGCAGCCACATGGGTTCCCCCCAAGTTGTGCATAGGAGAATCTCTTCTCTCTAGCATCCACACGATTTTTTGCTATATCCATGCCCATGGCCATGGCGGCTGGAAAATCATTTGGACAGCATCTGGTGCCACTTCCCCCTCGCTCCTGCCTGTATCAGTGTCTGGGGAGATAGAGCCCTTGACAGACAAGCAGGCGGGTGGCAAGGCTGACGGGCGGACACAGTATTGGCGAGCACAGGGTAGGACCCGAGCCCCAGCATCCCGGCCCATTTTAGAAGGCCACCTGTGGGGGTATGAGGGCGGTCCCATAAACCAATCGGCAATGTTTACACAGCATAGGTTAAACAGTGATTTTGGCATCCAAAAATCTCAGGTAATAGGCGGGGATGGGGCTGTTTTTCTATTCAGTGAGAGAATTTGTGTTTCCCCAGGGGGCTTTGAAGGAAACATATTAAAAAACTAAGTACTAATAAAGCAGCTAAATACTAATAAAGTCATGACAACTATCTGCATTATGTAAGCTGTGTTAAGACCAGAGCTCAATATTTTAACTAATAGCCTGCTGCCCTTGAGTGTTTAAACAAAGGGTAAAAACAGTGAAACAGATCACATCATTCTCTGCTCAAATCGCTCCAGTGCCTTGCTGTGGCAGTCAGGAGAAAATCCAAGTGCTACCGCCTACCTGTCTGAGTCTCACCCACCCGTTTCCCAATCCCCCCAGGAGCCCAACTCCAGCGCCCTGGCTTTTGTGCTGTTCTTAAACACACCCAGCTTATTTCTACTCCAGGCGCTTTCCTCTATCTGGAATGTTCTTTCCCCAGATGTTTGAATGGATCCCTCATGTCCTTCATATTGAAGCAGAAATATTACCTCCTTAGAGGGGCTTACGTGACCATGCTCTAAACTAAGACACCCCACCCCACACACACACCTGCTAACCCTTCTCTGTTTCCCTCTAGCAATTTTCCCTGCTTAACTTTAATTCGTGGCATTTATCACTCCAAACTGTATTACATATTCATTTAATTATTGCCCTCCACTCCCAGTGAGCCGTAAGCTCCATGAAGGTAGGAGCTTTGTGTGGGCGGCTCCTGTATCTTCCCCACCTGGAACGGTACCCAGCACGTGGTAGGTGCTCAATCGATATTTGTTAAATTACAAAGTGTCCTGCTAAAGAATGACACACGGATGAGGGCACCCGTCTGCCTTTTTCTCAATGCCTACCACACTTAAAATATTGACAAGAGTCTAATAGTAATAACAGCTACAATTAAAAATTAAGTGAATATTAATGCTTACATAACATATCATAATAATGTCATATACTATAGTAATAAAATAATATATGATGCATTTAAACATTAAAACAATAATTAATAATGGAACATTAACAAGTGAACATTTATTAAGATCTTACTCTGTGCTGGGTAGTATTAACTTCTATCCACACTATCTCATTTAATACTCATTATAACCTAGCAGGTAGGCATTATTATTTTCTCCATGTCATACTTCAGGGCACCAGAATCAAGAAGTTAAGACATTTGTTGAGACTATCACAGTATACCCGACTGCGGTGTGACTAACGCTGATCCAAACTCCCCTGAAATGAACTTCAGGTAGATTCCAAGTGTCTACTGAAGAGGAGAGAAGCAGGAAAGCAAGGGGGCCACTTAGTACGATTTAAACTTTCTAGCTAGAGAATGAAATGACAAAAAGCCCTAGCAAATGCTTTGGAAACTGAAAGCATTTGGGGGTGAGATAGTGTTGGCCTATTCAGTGGTACTCATCAAACAGAACAGAAAGCAGATTCAGCCCTACTGCTTAGGAAGCCAAAGGAATGTTATCTAGATCTTCTGGAGGCCACAAGACTCATCTTACAGATGGGAAGGACTTTGACTGATCCAGGCAGACACCAAAAACAATTTCCTGCAAACTAATGACTCTCCCATAAGACGGTAGGACTGTTAGGAAGATCCTTGAGTACAATATGCTGCATGCTTAATTTGTGTTCAGAAAGACCTTGCAAAAATCACTCGGGCTTATTTTCACTCCAAGGCTAAATGAGGAAAAGCAAAGTCCAAGTCTGAGGCCTGAATGGGTGTATCAACTTCATTATGACCAGTGGGGCGGGGGGAGGGGGTCACGTCCAAGGAATCGGTGCCTTATTAAACTGTGATCTGGAGCCTTGTATCTGGAAGCCACTTTTGCAGGGTAGCTGCTCGCCTGTTCTATTTGTTTGGATCATAAAAGTAAAAGTTTAATTCACTGGGAATTTTGGGGGCAGGGGAATCAAACTGATTCTGATCCAACTAGGTCAGGAAAAAAAAAAAAAAAAAAAGAGATGATTTTTCCATCCAGGTCGTGTAGTCTGCTTGGAGTCCATCCCACTCAGGGACAGCTTTTGTCTGAAATCACCGAGTCTCAATCCTGAGACCCAGTGAAAAGGAATTTTCCCCTCTCTCTGCTTCATCCTTTAGAAGAGTCGCTAAAGGTGACCCTTTCTGTCTTCTTCTGGGTGATGTCTTTCTCTATAGAAATCATGAGGCTGAACCGAATGTTCTGTGCTTCAGTGGAGAGACTGGTCTTTTAAACCAGGCTCCTCAAACAGTGGGCATTTTTTTTGTTTCCCCGATAATAAGTGTTGGTGGGTTAATGGGTCATCTTCAGGAGAGAGGTCAGAAGGAAAAACACTGCAGTGTTCAAAGCTGGAGCTGGCAACGCCAGCCATCAAAGAACACACTACTCAGTGGACAGCCATGATGTATAGGGCATGCACCGGCCAGCCTCATCTAAGGGGTCACATCTAACCTTTATCCTCAGCAAAGCCAGAGGAGATCACTGAATGTGGCTGACACTCAACTCTCGGAGGCCCTGGTGAGAAGCCGGCTAGGAAAGCCCTGGTGCCTGTGCTAGCGGAGTCCCTTTTCACAGAGAGAATTGTATTCTGGCTCCTCGCAGACTGACGTTGCAAGTACTTTGAACATTGAAAAGAACAAAAAAAGCAAACAGCCACAAAAAAGGGGAGGGGAGGGAGGAGAGAAAGAGAGAGAGAGAGATATCAGCAGGGGTAGTTAGTAAAAAGGGGCCCTGAGACAGAAAACCTTTTGTTCCCCGAATTCGTTTCATGTAGAGATTGGGAGGTGAATGGCTTTGAAATGAAATGGGTTTATGAAGGAGTTGCTAGGTCACAGGAAGCACGACTGTCAGACTGCTTTGTGAATTCAATTTCTTTAAAATTTAGGTTAATCTTAAAAAAGAATCTCCTTTGCCCGGGGCTTTTTTGGGTGGGGGGGGAGTCGGGGGTGGGGCTGAGGGGATGGGGAGTAACGTTCGAGACGGTTCCCCACTTCGTTTTATTTTCCACCCTTTGGGCTCTAGTAAAAAAGAAATGACCACATTACAAGTTCTTTGTCAGTTCTCCGAAGTTAAGAGGTGGGCGGGGCCCCACATTACCTTCGCCGGCCAGCCAATGGCTGGCGATATGCAAATACGGTCGGGGCTCGGCCGGGCTCCATCAAAACAGTGAGCTCAGAGGCTGTGCGGGAGCTGGCGCGCTGCGACTGGCAAAGCCACCCAGGGCCCGGACGCTCTCACTTTCATTTAGCACTGCACTCCATGGAGGGGCGGACACGCCAGCGCTTGATGCAGGCTGACTAGGGTAGGAAAACGGCTCAACCCACCGCCGCCGAGATGAAGTATAAGGTAAGAGGGTGCCTCTTCCGTCAGGTTTCAGTGTGCGCGCGTGTGTGTCGCCCACCGTGACAACTCCTCTGCAGGGACCCCTTCTGTGCCCCAGAGAGAGGGGGTCTCAGTCACCAAGCAGGCAGGCAGAGACCCAGTCTCTGAGACCCACTCCGGGAGGGCACAGCATACCCGGGCCCATCTCCACTGAAAGACTAAGAATCAGTCTGATCGGAGCCGCCACTGGAGCCACTGGCATTCAGAGGGTGTCTAACTTGGAGCGGAGTTTAAGACTCTGCGGCTCCCCTAGGCCTGGCCTCCACGGGCTGAGGGCCGTAATGAGAGAGGAATCAGAACTGCCGAGTCCCCTCAGACTGGCCCTTAAAGCAGTTTTCAGCCTTTGCTTTAAGCATTTGGTAAGAGAAGCGGTTTGCCTTATGCATTTTTGGTGGGAGAAATTAAAAGCCCGAGGTACTCTTATGCAGCCCATGATGGAGCATGCTGACGTCCTTAAAGGAATCCTGGATGTAAGAACGAATGAGCATTTGCCATTTCTTTAAAACACTTCTAGCGGCATTTGAATGGGCTGAGAGTCTGAATTGTCCAGTCAGCTTATTGTCCCCGAAGCGTACAGAGGCTCAGGATACATTATTTTCTCATGCGTTATGCACCATTGTTTTTACGTATTCTTGGCTAAAGGATCATAATTTACTCGGCATATCCCATTTGTTTAAGGCACCCCCATCGAATCAGGCAAGCAGCTTCCAGAGACACTGTACTTAGAAGCACATTGCAGTGAGTTGGGCGTGACTTCTAGAGGAGACGTGAGACCTAATGATTTTAAACAACGGTGCTATTATTAAAATGAATGTTGGCAAGGTGGCTATGCTTTGGACTGACAATTTGTATTACCTGTCTGACCTTTGGGATTGTGCTAGCTGGGAGTTATTTTGCTTCCTTTCTGAATTATCTAGCTTCTGGCCCATCCTTTTTTAATGTGAGGTTGTAAATACTCGGTTCCAGCTAATAGCCACTGGCTGACCTCAGTGATAAATCTTTTATTCGAAAGCTATAAATCTTGTTCAAAAGCTCTAACTCTAAATGCTGAAAGTCTTTATTATAATGCATGAGTTCTGGTTCTCCTCGGAAAGGTTACAACTGTCTGAAGACACAGGTATTCGTTATCACTGTACTGTTAGCTTTCCATTATCTGCCTCAAGAGGGAAGATCAGAGGCATGAATAATCCTAACGATTCCTAATGCTTTTGACTTTAGGATGCGACCAGAAACAAATCCTTCTACCTAGCAGGAAAGTTCCCATTCTTGACGTGGCTCGCCCTGTATTTCCACAGTCCCTTGTTTAGAATAGTGGTTACTTAACCTGTAGTAGTTCTTTGCTCCCTCTGGTCCCTATTACTGAATGCCTTTAGTTTCATAATAACCAGCTTGCAGGGAAAAAATAAAAGAGAAAATAGGTTCATACATTCATTATTGGAAAGTATAAATGGCTGAAATCAATATTGAGCGCTGCAATCTAGAAAGTGACAGAAGTGACAAAGTCTAAAGTCACTTTTATTCAGTGACCTCATTATGTTTTGATTTTGCTCTTAGGGAAACAAAGCATGGCAACGGACGAAATAAATTGCGATTGGCATTCATGGAAAAACCCTCACCCTCCTGTTTTGCTGGGTCTTACCGGTGTTGAACACCCTTACCAAGTGATGTAAATATAAGGTCTTTATTAGCTCACCAGAAAAAATACTGACTTCTCTGACCGACCAAATGTCAGATTGACACCTTGTGGTGACTATACAATAAACCAGTAGCTGAAGCAATCTGCTGTCCCTTTCTTAGAAAGCCTGGGTTCTCTCTAGTTAATAATGCACAGCTCGGGGCGCCTGGGTGGCTCAGTCGGTGAAGCGCTCAACTTCAGCTCCGGTCATGATCTCATGGTTTGTGAGTTCGAGCCCTGCATCCGGCTCTGTGCTGACAGCTCAGAGCCTAGAGCTTGCTTTGTATTCTATGTCTCCCTCTCTGTCTGCCACTTCCTCGCTCCCGCTCTGTCTCTCTCTGCCTCTCAAAAATAAATGAATGTTAAAAAAAATTTTTTTTTAAATAATGCACAGCTCTATTTCAGGAGACCATTTTGTCATTTTAAGTAGAGGAAATGATGCAAAGGTAGAAGAGCGGTAAAAAATATCAATTAAGAATTACCATGATAATACAAGATCGTGACATTTCACTCTTCCAAAAACTCTGAGGTGGGTTTTATCATATACTCATTTTTCAAATGTAGAAATTATGGCCCAGAGAGGCTAAGTAATTTATCCAAAGCCACACAGCTAAAAAAAATGGTGGAGCTGTTAATTGACCCAAGGGGATCAGGCTCCAGAACCTGTGACTTTAAGCCACTCTTAAAGAAAGAATCATCTGTGACCTCCCTAAAATGCTCTGTGTGACTGGTGGTTTTGTCTCCCAGGAAGTTTAAAACAATTTCATCTCAAGTATTCCTGCAGGATTGATTTTTTTTTTTTTTAACATAGAAACTCTACAAAGCAAAGTGAATTGCACGTTTGGCAGTTATTTGTTTAATCTGAGCCACTTAGGGCATAAAACCAGATAGTTATTAGATTGTAAAATCCTGGAGTCAGGAATGATCTTTTAAACACTGTGCTGCTCTACACACTATAAACCTAGCACAGTCAGACTTCTGTTCACTGAGAGATTTATAATTCAGCCACTATAAGATTTTTTTTAACCAGATTATCTGGTTTGGCTACTTCAGGAATCGTAACCAGAGGACAGGCTAACCTCCACTCATTTGCACTTAGACACATAGCTCCAGGCCAGCCAGTTAATGCATTTATAATAATCTTGAGAACCCGGGAGCGTAAGCTATGCCTTATAAACTTTTTGGTCAGCAACAACTAGTCTAGCCTTATTTCATTTTATGTTTTGTGGTTGTTGTTCATGGGAAGGCTGCTGTCTCCTATGCACTTAATGCTCCGTTTCTCCTAAAAGGCTTCATTCAGTTTGAGGTTCTGTGATAGTAAATTACAGGCCCTTCGCTTATTAAGAGTTTTCCACAAGCTCTTCGGAATATACAAAAAGCATGTCCTGAATTGGGGGGTGGGGGGTCGTTGAAGGAGCTGTGCCTCAATGGCCGTGGCTTGCTCAGTGAAGGCTCCCCTTCCGAGGGGTCTGGGGGCAGATTGTTGCTGCTGTCTGCCGGGAGGGTGATGGAAGGATCCGTGCACAGCTGTGTTTGAGCAGAAGCCTGAGACCCCGCCCACTCTGTGCAGGCCCAGGCCTGGTCAGAGCTCAGCAGGCACTGCCTGTCTGATCTCTAATAGCTGAGCAGCTTTTGCGGCTTTGCCAAATTCCCGAACCCCGTGTGCCTACACGAAAATTCCAAATGATGTATCTAGTCTCCCGTTCAACAAATTCTTTTTTTAATTGAAGCATGGTTGACAACAAATTCATTCTTAAACGTTTTGAGTGAAGATAAAAGAATAGGTAGAACCCATGATACAAATAAGAAACCTACATGCTGAAATTCAGAGCCCTGTGTTCTGGCTGGATGCGGGCAAAGTGTGTCCTATTAAAAGCTTTTGGGGGGACTTTGAAAATACTTTTATTTTCCCGAGCTAGTTTGAGAAGAGATGATCAAGGGACTTCAGTTAAATCAACATGGTCATTTGTGACTTGTATAATTACCAATTCTTGCCTTGCTTTGACATTTTGGTTTTAGGTTATTTGTTCCCTTGGATATGATTTGCTGTGCTCAATCCAAACCAGAGACTCCTGTCTCCCATGATCCTTTTTTTTTTTTTTTAAGAGAGAGCATGGGAGAGGGGCAGAGGGAGAAAACCTTAAGCAGGCTTCATACTCAGCGTGGAACCTGACATGGGGCTTGATCCCATGACCCTGGGATCGGGACCTGAGCCAAAATCAAGAGTCAGACACCCAATTGACTGAGCCACCCGGGTGCCCTGCCTCATGCTCCTTTTTTTTTTTTTTTTCTAATATGAAATTTATTGTCCAATTGGTTTCCATACAACACCCAGTGCTCATCCCAACAGGTGCCCTCCTCCATGCCCATCACCCACTTTCCCTCTCTCCCACCCCCCCATCAACCCTCAGCTTATTCTCAGTTTTTAAGAGTCTCTTATGGTTTGCTTCCCTCCCTCTCTAACTTTTTTTTCCCCTTCCCCTCCCCCATGGTCTTCTGTCAAGTTTCTCAGGATCCACATAAGAGTGAAAACATACGGTATCTCCTTTTTAAATCTTAGGTGAGATCTACGAATTTAAAAAACACCAAAAGATGTTAATTGTTTATGGATGCATGTATTTATTGGGCAAACCCATTTTGGGGGCTGAATGGCAATCTGCACAGAGCTGAAGGTCTTTGGAGAACTGGGGGTGTTCCGATGATACCAAATTTAGCACAGTGTGGGACATGCCAAGGATTTGTGTGGCACCCTTCCCTTACTGTAACATACGTCAGCCCTTTTCTCAGAGTTCATCAGTGGCTTCCTGTCTGCTGCCCCTACTTGTCCCACCAGACTTCTGAAAAAACTTCGTCTCCACTTTTTCCCCTTTACAAATTCCCTCCCCCTTTTGTGCCCTCATGACCTCATCTTCTTTCATTTTCTCATTTAAGCAGTCTTTATGCTGCTCTAACACCAGACTTGTGTATGGCTCGCCTCCCCAACCCACGTAGACATGATGCTCTTAAGCACACCCTGTACCCCCTACCTCTCTCCTCTCTTTTGACTCTGCCGTGGGAAATCTTGGTCTCTTGCTGCTCCCATTCGTTTGTCCCTGTCTCTTTTCGCCTACCTGACTTGGTTAGTCTGTCAACTTCCCACAAGCCGGGTCTCCTCATCCATCCACTCTGTAAAACCATCAAAAGCCTACAGCTTCATCTCCTTGACTGTCCTATAATCCCTACAACAGGCTTTATGTTTTCCACCTCTGCCCTGCTCTGTTAGCACGTCCTTACTTATTAACCCCTTTTAATCAAATCGCTATCTAAACGATAGCTGTTAACTCCCATAGATTGCCCACCGGGGCTGTCTAGTTTTCGGTAAGCCCCACTGAAAATGAGAGACCCACCCTTTATTTGTGGGTAGAGAGAGACTGTTAGACAAGTAAGTCCTTGAATAAAAAGTGTGATCTAGGATCTCTTACAGCCTGGAGGGGGCACAGCCTTGATCTTATATGTTCTTGTGGTAGATACAAGTTAGAATGTGGGCTTTGGAGAAAGGCATTTCTGTTTCTTGTGACTCATTGCTCTATATAGCCTCTGGCAAATTAACCTCTCTGAGCCTCAGCTTTCTTATCTGTAAAACAGGGAGAGTAACTGTCTCATACTATTGTTCTAAGGCCTAAGTAAGATAATACATGGATGTAAAGGACCTACCCTGGCTCCTGGCATGTAGTAAGTAGACAGTGCTAGTCAGCCTCCGCTCTCTTTGCTCTGATGGATGTTGAAAGGATAGTGTGGACTCAAGACTCGGTGACAAGACTATGTCAAAACCCCAGTTACTAGGTAAAGGTGGTTGAGCATTGTTTAGTGCTCCATGGGCCTGGAGGTGCTACATGAAATACAGATGCCAGCCACAGGGATTTACCAGCATACTTATGTGCCTGCTTGCACATTAATTAATTAATGACTTGGTATCGTCATTGTTATTCATAAGACTGATATTCCTGAGATCACAGGACCTTGCTCATAGTCAATACTCTAGAAACATTGAACTGGATGTCGAGTGACCTAATAAACTTATACAAAGAGCCATTAAAAAGAGTCTTCATGTAGGGCACCCGAGTGGCTCAGTCGGTTGAGCGTCTGACTTTGGTTCGGGTCATGAGATCACGAGTTCAAGCCCCACGTCAGGCTCACTGCTGTCAGCACAGAGTCTGCTTCAGATGTTCTGTCTCCCTCTCCCTGCCCCTCCCGTGCTTGTGCTGTCTCAAAAATAAACATTAAAAAAAAAAAAAAAGTCTTAATGCCGTATGGCATAGCGGAAAGAACCCAGGTTTTGCTGCAAATCCCACTTTTGCTACTTCAGGCCTCTGTTTCCTTGTTTATAAAATGGGAGTAATAATACGCATCTTACCGGATAGCAGTAAGGATATGATATATGGAAATCATTAGTTTTTAGCCCATAGGCACTTGAAAATGGTAGCTATTATAATATGCATTATAAGACATATGTAATATATAGGTATGGAAACATTATATAGATAGATAAATTTTAAGAGGAAGCATTTACTAGAATTGCTTATCCGTACCAAAAATATCACAGGACAAGAGAAAGTTATCAGTGTACAAAATCAACAGTAGAATGTGAAGGAAGTGATTGGAGGGACACAGAAGTTCAGGGAAAACTATATCCTTCATCCCACTGCAGCCACTTAGTGATGTAGATGTAAAGTAAGAGGTCTTGGTGATCTGTTTTGGGATCATTTTAGGGGTAGAAAGAAACGTAAACAAATTGGTTTGAAATGCCAACCACTGGGCCCCTGGCATTACCCCGCAGGAACATATAGACTTAATTACCAAGCCTCCTTGCCAAGATAAAGAAGGGCCACTGGGAAGAAGTACTGTATTTCCCACTTAAAGTGCAGGAGAATAGCTGCTGGTTTCCTAGGTGATGGATGATTGCAAAGAATATGGGCATGGAAGGGGACTCCCCTCCCCCCCCAAAAAAAACCCCTCTGTTCATACTCCATCAATGGCATCCCCTCCATCGTATTTACTTAGAGCATTCCAGTCATCTCCCCGCGGTCATTCTTACTGGTTAATGAGGACGAGGCACGCCTGGGGAACATTATGGCCTGGCTGCAAGACTATCTTCCTGAAGAATCTTCGTTTTAAGATAAATGGCCTTGGTGGTGAACTTTGTCTACCATCCACTGGGAAGAGTGATTCTTTTAGAAGGTAGTTTTAGTAGACAATGGGATTGAGGTGGACTGAGACATATACTCCGAGGGAAATGGAAGAAGCGTGAGTTGCGATGATGTGTGACAGTGACTTTTCATACGTGAAGTGGCACTGGGGAAGCTGACCTTGGAGATGCTAAAATCACCGGTAACGTGCATTCCAACACATCCGCCTGGACCCTGTCATGGGCTCCTAAATGCCAGTTTATTCTTAAAGAAGAGCTCATCTCTTTCCTCCCAACCTCCTCCCTCACCATTAATGGTGCTAAGTGGTATTTAAATAGACAGTTCAGGACCCTCATTCCAAGGACTCAGCCTGGCTTTGGAGATGTCGTATCTCTTCGTAAATCATGGTGTGTACGTTGCAAAATAAAAATTCCTCCTGATATTTCTAACATGTCAAGGTAATAGTTACGTTACCAGAAATGTTCCTTAATGACATGTTGATGCCTATGCTTACCAGAAATAAGGATTGAGCAACTGTGAATACGTAAAAACGCAAGCATGGCACAAAAATGTTTGATACGATCTTCTGAATTTGAGTTTAATTCCTTTCTTTACTCGTGTGTGTGTGTGTGTTTGAAGGGGGATTATTTGCGAAGCTAGACAGAAAGTTGCGGCAACCAAAAAGCATATAAGGTTAAGATTTAAATCAGATCTTTCTATTTGTTAAAGCAATATGTATTTAGACACAATGACGTGCCCTTAATATTTTTTCTCATTTTTTTTTTTTTTAGTTACATGGAAACCTTATGCTCTTATATGAATTAGCCTTATTCTCATTGATTTGTGGTAGTCAGTCCATTATTCTTAACTTAGCACCTCACTCCCACAGGGGATGTGGCTAACTCAGGACTCATCTAGGCTTCTCTGTTGCCCGGCCCTGCACTCTACCAAAAGAATGAGCTGGAATTCAACCCCCACCCGACCCCCAAATCACCATAACAAGCAAGACCAGCACACTGGGAAGCCAGTGTAGTAGACTTCTAAACACTCCAGCCTTCTTGGAGTTCAGAATCTTTAGTGTCTATCAGGACAGGTCAGTGATGATTTTTTGTTTTTGTTTTTTGGTTACTACTTGTTTGTGTTATGGGTCGAAGCTTGGCAAGAAATGGGCTATAGTGGGCCATCAGTACTGCATTACCAATGACAACGGCATTGGCACAGCAAAATTTTGAAGTCCTCTCTTCCTTGAGTGCCCCTCTGGGCTAGAACTTACGTGCTCTTCTCTGATTCTCCAGCCTTCTGCACTCACAGCTAAGTGTGTTGAGCGTGACTTTATTTTTTTAATGTTTTTTTTTTTTTTTTTTTTTTTTTTGAGACAGAGAGACAGAGCGTGAGCAGGGGAGGGGCAGAGATAGAGGGAGACACAGAATCTGAAGCAGGTTCCAAGCTCTGAGCTGTCAGCACAAAGCCCGACGCGGGGCTCAAACTCACAAACCGCAAGATCATGACCTGAACCGAAGTCGGACGCTCAACCGACTGAGCCACCCAGGCGCCCCGAGCGTGACTTTAAATGGGAGTCAGGGGAAGGAGCAAAAAGAATACAGTCAGCCCAACGGCATTCCTTCTCTTAACCCTACTCGCTGGGAAGCCAGATTTCTAGACAATCTCACAGAGGCCCAGATGGCCTCGGAATATATCTCATTTCCTTATAAAGATCAGCTTGTCAATTACAGAAGATGTCCATTGACTGAATCAAAGCCTCTTATCGGCACCTTTTTTTTCCTCCCAAATCCTAAACTCAACCAAGGCAGACCCATTAGCAAGGTATATACTTGCATGCCTATCTTTTATTTTTAGTTTAAAATATATATAATTTCTGTGGATATGGATCCATGTTTCACACACCCAACCGTGGGACATATGGTCTGACAATGGGAAAGATATTTGAAACTGGGACTGTCTTAGAAAGTTCAGGAACACATGGTCACTCGAGACAGTCAACATGGGCTGTTCCAGAGATCAATCAACTGTTGAAGGCATTATCCCTTTTCCCTTATGTCAGCCCTTTGACAGGAAATTATCTAAGAGGTGCTTTTTTTTTAGAGTGAATTCAGACACACTTTTTCACAGAGAGTCATCAATAATATTTACTTATAAATAATTGGTTGGTTCTTTTCTCTTTCCTTGCAGAAACAGGCATCGCTAGAAATGAAGGAAAACCCTTTTTGAAATATGGACTTGTACTGAGAACACCTGGGAGCATTAAGCAGTGAGGGGTGTTGTATTTCAATTGTTCTTGCTTTAAACCTGGCAGGTAGCTCTGTGCCTTATAGCCTGCAGTGTCTGCATCAATCCTCCTGCCTCCCTTATTAAGATCTTAATTACAGACGCAGCTTATTCCATTGCTGCAGGGAAAGAATTTAGTTTCTCTGAACTATGTCTGTTTTTTGGTGTGGCAGGTGTAATCATGATGAGATCATTTCTGGTTTGTTTTCTTTTCCCGGAGGAATCTTTTTTTTTTTTTTTTTTCTGAGAGGGAGGACTACAGTTCTTGAGACACCATTTCATGAGCTCATAATAATGCAGTGATAATAACTGTGCTTTGATTTTAGACAGAGCCTTTCTTCTGAAGAAATCAGAGCGCTTGGCCTATATGACTCCGTGACTTCTCATAATATCAAGAATATGTTCATTATCCCCATTTTGCAGGTGGGGAGACAGAAGCACAAAAGGTGTGATTTCCTTGCCATTGATCTTACAGTATGAGGCCTGAGACTAGATTCCTTCAGTTCAGTGAGTGTCCCTTCCTCTATCCAGGGCTCTCCGTTCAGCACTGTTGACTTTTACAGCTCAATCATTTTTTGTTATGGGAGACTGCCCTGTGCATTGCAGGATGTCTAACAGCATCTGGCCTCTACCCACTGGTTACCAGCCACACACACACATTGTGACAACCAAAAATGTCGCCAAACATTGCCAGATCCCCAAATCCCCCTAGTTAGGAATCACCAGTCTAATCTCCCCTCCTCCCTTCTGCTTAAAAATAATTGCCCTACTGGTTTTATGTGACAGAAGCACAAAAAGACAGCCCTAGAACTGTTTGCCATAATTTTACCATGATTGGGGTTGCGCTTCATGTAAGAAGTCCTAAGCAAGAGGGAGCTTCCTCTTAAATTCATAGCCGCAATCTGTTCATGAGAATACCATCAAATACTAAGAAGCACGGGGTCTCACTCGGGCCATATATAAAGCCATCAGACTGTCTCTAAGACAACTTTAGTTCTCTGAAGCCTTCCTCTGCTGTGTGTGTGTGTGTGTGTGTGCACGCACACACACACACGCATGTGTATGTAATGCATATGTATCATTTTATGTTGACATACATATAATAATAAACATGCATTTAGCACTGAACCTTGAAGAAAGCTCTCTTATTCTAATAAACTGGTAAATAATACATACATGTAGGTGTTTGTCTATATACCTAGCCGCTGAATAATTTCATTTAGAGGTTTTCTTCTGTTCCATTTGCTCCTGCCATCTTTCCTCTCTGTTCTAGCTGAGAAGCTACAGCATCTGAAGGTTCTTTCTGGAGACCTCTCTGCAGGTGCAATGCTGACAGCATATGGTTGTAGATACCCTTTCAGCCAAGTATACTGATCCATTTTTAAAAACTCTTTGAGGACCTCGCATGTGAAGTGGCATAATAGCATTCAGGCAGCTGACCTAGGTGAGGTGACGTCTAAAAGATTTGAGAGGGGCATCCGAGGTGTCAGCTGGGTTCTAGCTGGGAGACAGACCAGAGTTGCCAGAATGTGTACATATTTGTATTGGTGGGTTTAGATATCACACCTTGAGAGCTGCATCCCTTGGTGCCGGAAGATACGTGGGAATGTAAAAAATGGTAAGACCTTTCCCTTCTTTCAAATAATTTATTAGATGTGATAGCTTTTGTGCTTTGACTTTTAAGAAATGATCCTGTTTGGGGAAATAAACAACTAATATAATAGTGGTATTATAATAGTGGTAATATAGTGGACTGGCGTCTCCTACTCCTTTATAACTTAATTCTCATTTCACTTCCCCCCAAGTACCTGGATGTTGAACGGATTTGTCTAGACAGGCAGATAGATGTGATCTCGTGCCAACACTGTAATGTTGGCTGAAATCCAGATGGTTGTTTTATTGTTAATAAAACCTATGTTTTGGGTGAGTGGGTGTCAGGCCTTCATCATTATATGGCGCCTGTCAGATTTATCTAGGGACAGAACCCTGAAAAGAGTTTGCGCCTGCCCCATGTTTTTGATCCTTTGCCAATATACTATACTTAAATCTATCAAAACCAGGCAACCTGGGACAAATGCTTATAAATTCCAAGGCTTAATAGCAACAGTACTAAATTCTAAGATGGAGAAGGTTCTCGGGAAGCACATCCTGGTCCAGTGGAAAAAAATCCTAGATTAAGAGGGGAACCAGATGCTAGTTCTGGCTCTGCTGCTAATATCATAGGTGACCCCGGGGCTGTAAAACAAGATTCTAGAATGATCTCTAGAATCTTATTAGTCTAAAATTCTAGTCTAATTGGTTCTGGTCAAGCTATGGGTGACTTCTGGTTCTAAGACATAGAAGGTTCCCTTCTACCTTCTTTAAGACCCTCTGGAGTTGCTTTAAACAATCTCAAAGACCACGGAGGATGGAAAATTGAGCTCCTGAAGACACATGTATTATTTATGATCATCAGAGTTGTGAGGAAATGCTCCTTTCTCACTATTTTTCTCAAATAACTGTCAGGATTCAAATTCATCCTCCACAGTTGGCCAAGAAATAATAGAAGTTGACTATGACGTTTCTCTCACTCTCTCTCTCTCTCTCTCTCTCTCACACACACACACACACCCATGCATGCCTCCCTAACAACCCATTTGTAATTTTTCTTAGATGAAACAAAGGATTTGCTCCAGGCTTTTGTTGGCTTCATGATAAACAAATCCTGTCTTATGGATGTTTCTCTCCTATATCAACCTTAAATCAAGGGAAAATAGGTAGCATTCATTCTAGCGCAGGGAAGGAAGAGAAACTAGCATCTGAAGAAACACTGATTTGAAATCACAGCTATGCTGTCCATATGATGTGACCAAATCTGGTCAGATGGAAAGTTCTTTCTGAGATCCAAATATCCAAATTGGCAAAGAAGCTCACATTTTCTCTCACCAATCGTCAATTGGTATCACTCTGGTACGTGAACCACCAAAATAATACGGGTTCTAAATGATGCCTCATCAAATGGGAATAGGCCAATAATGGAAAGAAGAGACGTTAAGATTCCCCAATCTGGGTGCCTTGGGGTGACCACGCACAGGGTGCAGCCCCAAGGTGCCTGTCAGGGCTGCTGTATGTCAAAGAGTACCTTTGGGAGACAGGTATCTAATGTCAGATTTCTTCAAGCATCTTCCATTCAGAAATGCTTAAAAGAGAATGCTATGGGTAGAGTTCACAAGGCTAGAAAATCTAAGAAAATGTGAGGACTTGGGGCAGAGTAAATGACATGAATGTTCAGAAAGCTCAAGACACTCATGGAAGCTTTGTGACCACCATAGGGGTTTAGAAGCACTTTCCAGAAAATGAATATCATTGGATGAAATGTGGTCTTGATGCCAGAGGGATCTTTGTGGCATATGTTCGTCACCCCACACCAGGTATCAGAAGCATAACTAGGGAAATTCTGCTGCTGCGTTGCCGTGGGTGGTTCAAATCCCATAACAAACACCATGTCAGACTGCAGTCGACACGTATTGCTGAGAAATAAACCCCAGAAGTGATATGTATCATATCTTCTAACGCCTCAACTTGAAAGTCTTATGTCTGCCACTAAACAGCCTCCAGAGAATTCAACTCCAAACATTCAACAGTCCAGATCATCCAATGAAAAAAACCCAGGTGTAAACCAAGTATTCCAAGAATTGAAATCCAGACACTTGTAGATAGATATCCATGTTGGCTGATTATTACCTGCTTTGAGGAAATCCCACATTTCCCTATATCCCAAACGTGACCATGGGGGAAAGCCGAAGCACTTTGATCGCCCTCAGCTGATTTTTGTCAGCAGGCACAAAAGCACATGAGCCTTTCTTTCTCTTCCCCAGTGTGTCCTGAGACTGACCGTGATGATGCTCATTCCTTAGCTACTTCCTTTAGGACTGATTTCCTTGACAATGACCATTTCCTTCTTTACTGTGTCTGTTTTTCAGAATCTGTCCAGTGTGTGTGTGTGTGTGTGTGTGTGTGTGTGTGTGTGTTCATGCACGCACACGAGCACGCATGCACCCTACCAGAGTCCAGGGCTAAAGCTTGGGAACTTGGGTACAGGAAAGGCATGTTGTTGAGCATGTGGCAGCCCCAAGGTCTTTGGCAGGAACTCCTACATGATAAATATAGAATGAAGTAAAAATAATAAGAGGAAGTTGGGCCATTGATGATGCTATCAGTCCTAGTGGGGTGACACATCAGCCATTGTGTCGCATTTCTCTTCAAAGAACAGCATGAATGGTCATGGAAATTATAAGTCACACCTCTCTGTATTTGGAATAGCAGATCATTTCCCTGGCAGTAGGAGTAATAAGCTTTCTTGACATTTTGATAGCAATGGAAAAAAAAAAAAAAAAGGCAGGGGAGAGTGGGGGATGGTGTAGAAGCTGTCACATGACCTAGAGCTCTCTGTGCCCAGTGACTAGCTAGTTGCCCAGTATTTTATTCCCACTCCTTAGACATAGTTTGGGAACCAGGAACAGCAGAACCCAACGTCCTGGCAAAGTATGAATGGTGTTCAGTCACCTGCTGCCAGATGGAGGTCGCTGCACTGAAGGAAGAAAAAGCTCTTCCAGAGATGACTGTATTTAATCATTTAATGGTCAGTTCCTCCTGGCCTTCCTGTTTGCTCAGTGGTTGTGGACACTAGATTCAAGCTCCCTGTCTACGTCATTATCCTGTTTAATAGGGAGGGGCAGGCACTATCCTTCTTGCCATCTCCCACATTCTCTGGCTGTGACGTCTGGACATGCTATTTATCTTTCAGGCTTCGTTAGTTCATCTTCCCAAGTCCGTATAAAATTATAACCAAATATTCTCCTCAGTTCTCTAGAAAACAATTTCACCCAGGAGAACCTGGAATACAGAGTCCGAAGCCCATTTTAGGTTAGCGAACATTTAATGATGTGCATTTTGCTTCAGACACTGGACTGAAGTTCTGGAAATGCTAAAAAAAAAAAAAAAAAAAAAATAGGGCAGCCTCTCTGAACTTAAGGAGTTGACAATCGTGAATGAGATAATACAAGTTATCCTGTAAGAAATACTATTACGGAGAACTGGAAAGGGAAACAACTGGATAGGTTTGGAAAGACAACTCCTCTGGGTAGATGGAGGATGGATTTTGAAGGGGAAGAGGGTGAATGGAGGAAAACCAATTGGGGAGCAGTTGTGTACTCCCAATAAGGGGTTGTTGAGGGGCCTGAACTAGGAGAGGCAGTGAGGCGAAAGGCGGGGTCGAAGCTGATTGGGTTCCAGATTGTGAAGAGACTCAGCAAACCTCTGAGGCTTCTTCCTACCTTGGGCAGCTGTGTCTGTGCTGTTAACTAAGAGAGATAAAGCAGGAGAAAGGGGTTTTTGTACCTGTTGCGTTAGAGGTGAAGATACCCATTAGCTGGTTGGAAATACGGAAATGGAGTGCAGAAGAACTATCTAGGCTGGAGCTATGGATCTGTTATCTGTGTGTTCAGATGCCATTGGTCTGGATGAGATTCTCCGTAGAGAGCGAGCATGTAAAGAA
Source organism: Neofelis nebulosa (assembly GCF_028018385.1). Classification (NCBI taxonomy): domain Eukaryota; kingdom Metazoa; phylum Chordata; class Mammalia; order Carnivora; family Felidae; genus Neofelis; species Neofelis nebulosa. Next base: position 21,027,353 of record NC_080787.1, read on the forward strand.
GAGCAAAGAACACAGGGGGGATCCCTTTGCAACATGATTAGTCTGTGAAGAACAAGGAAGATGAGTGGTCATGAGAACAACAGTGGAGAAGAAACCAGGAAGTGAAGTTCATGGAAATCATGAAAGCATGGAAGCCAAAAGAGAGTTTCAAGAAGGATTGGGGTGGGGGTCAGTGCTAGAGGCTGTTACAATTAGGGTTCCCTCAAATGGGATTTATAACTCTCAATGCTGATTTCTAATCCTAATGAGAACCACAGTTTTGGTAGCATGCGCATTTGACTGTGTTAAATACTGTCCCAATTCTGGAGCTGGAGACAAGAGACCTAAATTCTTGCTCCACCTCTATGACCTTCTTGCCAGGTGTCTTGGCAAATCATTAACTCCTCAAACCTCATTTCTCTCATTTGTAAGGTGAAGGAGCTGGAGTGTAATCTTTTGAAGTTCCTCTGGCTTTCAACTTCAGTGCCCCAACTGCTCTGGCACTTTGCCAAGCCCTAGCTGCATTTCTAACTGCCACCCTGCGGAGGCTAACCATCCAACGGGCTATAGAATGACATAGCTCTCTTATCTCTCCTGGGTTTGTTTCTGTGTTGACCTTTCCTGCCTGGGAGATAAATATCCTGGGGCGGGTGGGAGAAAGAGGAGATCTTCAATAGACAAACTGCTTCTTCTGGGTTTTTCTAAGATATTCAGATAATCACTCTTCTGACTTTGTGGCCTTAAGGAATCACACCTCCCACACTGAAGGAGGCGGTCTGTCCACCTTCTCCTAGGCAGAGGAATTAACTCTTGATCTGCCACCAACTCTGTGCACTTTTGCATGAGATGGTTTGTGTTCTGGATGATGTTCATTTGGCTGTTATCTTCTCGAATGAACTCTTGACCCCAAAATGCCAAGTATTTTCAAAAGCCGAGCTCCTCACCCATTTCCCCCCCACTCTCTGATGGATTGTACCCTGTTGGAATCTCAAGAGATGTAGCCATAATTCACTCAGTAATAATAATCAGGGTAGTAGTAATAATAATAACGTTTTGTCTCAGTCTCTTGAGGGCAACCAATAGTTCCGTTATTGCTGTTTACAGGCAAATGTTCCACAAGAGGCTGCAAGTGCCCACAATTCATTATTAATTCAGAGAAATACTGACAGATACAGTTCTCCTGATATATAACTGAACAAGAGAAAGATCGGCTATGTATAAATATATATATAATAGCATCATTAGAGCAGAACTCAACCCTTGATGACAGGAGGCCAAGTGGGGAGAGATTCCAAGACCAAAGTGCCACCCAGCAAATTAAATAAGTTGTCATAACGGCTTCCTAAGTCTCCAGCGGTGTTAAGGTATTTGACTTGGATTCACTTCTTTAATCCTCATAGCAAACCGGTGAGGTGGGTAGTGTTACCCTCACTCTCATTTTACACATGAGGAAGTTAGGGCACAAAGGCAAATGATCTATTTATTCTATAGACATGACAAGAATTGTCATCTTCAGAACTCACTATACGATGGAATTGAGCCCAGTTTGGAGGACAGCGTGTAGTTGAGCTAAGACAGCTTAAGAGTTCTGGAAAGAGAATTGAGCCAAGAGACCATAGTTCCATTCCCATCTCTGACACCAATATTGTGGCTTTGGGCAAATGATAAACTGGCCTCCCAGACCTGTTTTTTTATCTATAAAACAGGGACACTGGGTTCAGGTCATTGCTAAAGGTCTCTGGAACTGTATGTAACCTTTTGTATGGGAGAGTGATGGGTGTAGACACTGATTCTCTCTCTATAGCTTGTATAGAGATTGAGCAACTCACTCCTGTTCAGCCAAGGCTGAGAATATCTGTGTGTGAGATGTCAGGCTAGCACTGGGGTGCATGCCATCAATGGTTATGCCACGCTTTCTTCCTAAATCCTCATCTGTGTGGGCAGCAGGAGGCCTGCTGGGGAATCACGGACAAAGAGTCAGGAGAACTCACCCCTGGTGCCTCCGTTGGCGAAGACAACAGTCTCTGAAAGTTGCCCCAGAGAAACTGTTCTTGAGGCACATCTGAAACATTAGCATGGTGCTTACCAGGTGGTGGGAAAGTCACTGGGATAAGAGACAAAGAACATCCAGAACGGCTCTCACACGGGGATTTCTATCTGCTTCTAATCAAGCACGGTCCAATGCTCCACTTCAGTGCTTCATGGAGTCCCATGGCAGTGACCCAGCTCCACATGCCTTGAGCTTATTTATGCTGATTAGGTCTGTAGTCCTTTGCCTTTCTACAGAGTACAGTAGAGACAGTTTTCTGTTTCTCTTCTTTCCCTTCTTTGTAGCCGCTAGAATCATACAGCTATCTACCCTCAGCTCCCACAGAACTGGTCCTAACTCTACCACTTCTGATTTTATCTTGGGGCTTTCGTACCAACCATCCCCAGTCATTGCGTGGTCCCCAGAGCAAGGGACAGAGATGAGAGCGCTCGGCTCTCTCCCTACCCTATAATCACCATAGAACTCTGGTGGAGTGATCTCCTTCAGATTATTTTGGTACAAAGGACCAGAATCTTATCATCCGTAACTCTACGACTTTTCTTCTAAGTTACAGAACACCCAAAGATGGAAGAAGAGAAACAGAGATTTGGGGATTATGACACATCCTTAAATGGTTCCTCAAGCCAGGATAAAATGCTGCATGATTCTATCTCTATGTATGTGGACTTGTAATTGTTAGAAAAAAATCCCAAAGTTTCCTAGCGTATAAATTCTAAGTAAAACCTTCACCTAGAACACAACCCCCCCTCCCCCAGTTTCCCTTGAGCTTCCCTCACTGCTCACCTGTCCACACCACAGACTTCTTGGATCTCAAAACTGATCCAAGAACAAGAACTTCAATCTTCTTCTTTTTTCTTTTTAATGTTTATTTATTTTTGAGAGTGGGAGAGGGCCAGAGAGAGAGGGGGACAGAAGCTCTGTGCTGACAGCAGCAAGCGCAATGTGGGGCTCAAACCCACAAACCATGAGATCATGACCTGAGCCGAAGTCGGACGCTTAGCCAACTGAGCCACCCAGGCGCCCCTGCAACCTTATTCTTAAAAAGCATCATCAAGCTTCCTGGGTATGGCTTGATCTCCTTTTCTTAGGTTAAATAGTTGCACTAAGAGGATTAACAGCAAGAGTAGGACCCCTTCCCAGGTACTGACCAGAGGGGAGGTGCCTTACATAACGCAGCCCCCCCTGCCCCCCAGAGGAGAGGAGCAGCATACAGCACAAGCCTGTGGTTATGAGGCATAGTACAGGGGGAGATGATTAATGTATGTCAGTTCTAAAGGAATGAAAAGCACGAGGCTGAAAGATCAAGTCCATGTTTCTAGAGAAGCAAACAGGGGGCAGAAATCCAAACAACAACTGCCAAAAATTCCACGAATATGTAAAGTCCCAAACATGATCCGCCAACAGGCTGTCCCTCCTCCCACAAAGGATCACCACTGCAGTGACTCAAGTGCATCCAGACACTTTAGGGAAGCACCAGAGAGATCACTTTTAGTTTTCCAAGTGCTCGTGATGAATTTATAGCATCCCGACTCCTCTCTGTGCTGGGAAGGAGCAGGCATGTGGCGATGGCTGCCATCGTACTGCGAAACATTACTGACGCCAAGAAGTGAAATCTTCGGAGCCTTTGAAAGGCTTCCAAGAATGTCAGCACGTCCTGCCTGCCCGCTCTCTGCTGAATGCCTACTTTGGCTGTCTGCTTAGTACTGAATGTGCCAGACAGGCCTTCTTACAAAGGGAGAGAGTGTTTTGGGCCCATGAAAGGGGAAGGCACAGCGTTTCTGTTGTGAATGGAGAGATTCAAGAAGTGGGGGGAAAAGTGGCAGCGTGAGGAGAGGCCTTCAGGAAAGGTACAAATAAAAGAGCAAAAAAGAAAGGGATGGCATCCACCTACGTGTGGCAAATTCTGCCATCGCTCCCTGCCGTCAAATATAGAGGTGGAGACTACTGTCACGCCATGCACCAGGCTCGATTTCCATGGGGGGAAAAAAACCCCAAAAACGCTTGCTTGTAGATTCTCCCTGTATCCAAGGACTTCTTGATCAACTGAGAGTAAGAATTTTTAAGCGCTGGCAAGGCATATATGACTATACGTTTGTTTCCATTTTCACACCAAATAGAAATGCCACTCGTACTGCTTGTTATTTGGGCTTTTCTTTGACTCTTTCTGCCTCCAATATATGAAGGGAAAAAAATGAGAAGCATCCGCTGTAGCACTTGGAATATTTTATTCTGCAAGCTGGCTTTAAGAAAGGAAGAAAAATGTTTTGTGTAGTGAACTCTTTAACGGCGCTGCCCATAATTCCTTGGCACAGCAGCTACCGCTAGAGGAAAGAACTCTTGTGGTGTTCTGGGCTTTTCCGAGGAGGCAGTCTGATGTCATTGGTGGCAGACGCAGTACGTATGTATCTGTCTTTTGTCTGCACCATCTGTTCTTCTCCTTACAGACTATTGTTCACGTTCATTCTTCTCTCCTTTCCAGGAAGTGTGCCTCTCCATAAAAGCGTGGGATTTAGGTGTGAAAAAGGACCGAGCTAGAATTCTAATGCGATGTCCATCTGTTCTCTTCTTCTAGAATCTCATGGCAAGGGCCTTATATGACAACGTCCCGGAGTGTGCCGAGGAGCTGGCCTTCCGCAAGGGAGATATCCTGACTGTCATAGAACAGAACACAGGAGGACTGGAAGGGTGGTGGCTCTGCTCCTTACATGGTCGACAAGGCATTGTCCCCGGCAACCGGGTGAAGCTTCTGATCGGCCCCATTCAGGAGACCCCCTCCAGTCAGGACCAGCCTACTTCTGGACTCACGCACCAGACCTTTGGCCAACAGAAGCTCTATCAAGCGCCAAACCCACATGGCGGCCCTCGAGACACAATCTACCAAGTGCCACCTTCCTACCAACATCAGGGGATTTACCAAGTCCCCACTAGCCATGGTACCCAGGAACAGGATGTGTATCAATTACCGTCATCCGTGCAGAGAAGCATTGGGGGGGCTAACGGCCCCCACTTAAGCAAAAAGGTGAGTGAGCGACCAACTGGATTTTTCTTCCTATTTATTTATGTTTCCGTTGCACTCAGAGAAATTGAAATGTTCCCAAAACAAGAACTTGAAACTGCCAAGAAGGAAGTATGTCTTCCAAAGAGTAAGTAGACCTAAATGCCTGATCTCGGGCACCAGCTTTGCACCATTTTCCATTCATTGGTCAGCCAAACTTTGTTCCTGTGTCGTGATAAGTTCATGTGTCATTCCAGATCATACTGGATCATTCAGTTGTTTCTCTCTTTCTGATAGATCTGCTTTTATACTTAAGCTCTGCACTCAAATTGTTTCCAGTCTTTTCTGTTTCTTCCTTGAGTGGTACAAGGCACCAAATTTTGTACAAGTACAACGATGCAGAAAGGACTCTCCTTTCACCAAAAGCTGAATCATGACCCTGTTGGCTTGGCTGCACAAAGAACCCACCAGAAGTAAAGGGAGCAAAGGAGCTGGAAGTAGATCATACCTACCTACTTGTCCCACAGAGTTGTTAACTTCCGGATTGACCCATTTAAAACACAGAAATGCTAGTGAATTTAGAAAGGAGACATCCTCTTGCCCTTCAAGTAATTCCTATGATAATGCTTGAGCTGGTGGGCGAAAACAGGAGAGCTAGAATTTTTAGGAAAGCATCATGTTAAAAAAAAAAAAAAAAGGAAGGAAGGAAGGACCTCTTCAGCACTCTGTATAATTCAAAATGCCACAATAATTTGAGATAAATAGAAATTTGTTAACCGAATTAATTTTAAGTATTTAGCATGTGTGTGTGTGTGTGTGTGTGTGTGTGTGTGTATTTAAGATTTTATTTTTTTAAGTAATCTTTATACCCAGTGTGGGTCTTGAACTCACAACCCCGAGATCAAGAGTCACATGCTCCTTTCATTTAGTATATTTTTGATGCTTGTGATACATTGGTGAATTAAACAGTGAACAAAGGGGCGCCTGGGTGGCTCAATCGGTTAAGCGTCCGACTTCAGCTCAGGTCACGATCTCACGGTCCGGTCCGTGAGTTCGAGCCCCGCGTCGGGCTCTGGGCTGATGGCTCAGAGCCTGGAGCCTGCTTCCGATTCTGTGTCTCCCTCTCTCTCTGCCCCTCCCCCGTTCATGCTCTGTCTTTGTCTCAAAAATAAATAAACGTTAAAAAAATTAAAAAAAAAATAAAAATAAACAGTGAACAAAGCCTTCATGATGCTTACATTGTAGAGCCCAAATTAAAAAACAAAACAAACAAACAAAAAAACTGTAATGTCAGGTGGAAATACACATGGGAAAGAAAATAATGTTGGTGAATTATGGGGGTGATAGCCAATACCAAGGCCACGCTTATGTAAACAGTACAACGGAGGCTTTTCTCTTTCTTTTACTGGCAAATTCCAAGGGTCTACAATGGGTCCTTTGAGGTTTGGTATTAAGAATGGACTGATTTAATGGAATAAGAAATAAGGGAAGACGCAGTTAGATAGCAGAACGAGCTTGCTGGCTCCAAGAACACTACATATACATGTCCCCTGCCTCAAGAAAATCTAATACAAAGACTTTTAAAACCCATGTAAATTATGGAATGTCTATTTGCATGATAATGGAATGCCCTGTTGGACAAAAAAGGGGGGAGAATCACTGTTGGATTCCATAAATAACAAAGCCAAGAGTGTATTTCCAAATCACCTTTTATACAAAAGGAATGTATTACAAAACACTGCTCAGGAAGGGCGCCTGGGTGGCTCAGTCAGTTAAGTGACGGGGCTCAGGTCATGATCTCACAGTTCATGAGTTTGAGCCCCGTGTCAGACGCTGCTGACGGCTCGGAGCCTGGAGCCTGCTTCAGATTCTCTGTCTCCCTCTCTCTCTGCCCCTCCACCAACTCGCGCTCTGTCTCTCTCTCTCTCTCTCTCAAAAAAATGAATAAACAGTAAAAAAAAAAATTAAAACAAAAACACTGCTCAAGAGCACCTGTGTTGCATAAGCCGAGTAGCTGTATATTAGGAGAAATTCCTCAAGAAGTGGGCACTTGTCTTTTCCAAGACAATGATCGCTGTCTGGAGGCATGGCGACTTCACCATGACCTTTCAAAATCCTTCTTACCCCAGGAGCTTTAGATTCAAAGGGAAAGCCAAACCAAGCCTCCAGCTCCAGAGGGAAAAACAGAACAGTTGAAAGGTGTAACTCTAAATAAATAGCTTCTCTCATTCTTATTCCTGGTTGTTTGCACCTTAAAAATAGCTCTCCCTCATCTGAGCTAGCTTGAGGCGGACAAGGGAGGCCGAAACAGGAAATGCTTGGCTGAAAGGTGGTGGGGTCTAAACTTTCATCACAGTTTATTTTGGCAGGAAGGTGACATGTTTTCCTTTTTTAGACTCAACCTTTTTTAGCTCCAAGTCTGAAAAGTCCTTCAGACTTCTTCCCATTTTATTTGCTGTAACTGCACTGCAGACCTGCTCCCTGGCCCTGCATCCTTTTAAAGGGGAGACACTTTGACCACGCCTTCCCTTGGATTGATGCTGGGGTGTGCGCTTGAGCTCAGAGTTTTGTTTGCTTAATTCCAAAATCTGTGGGACATTTTATGTTTAGCAAGAAGTAGGCGATTCCGGTAGGAGGAAGCCAGCTTCTGAATTGGACCTCTGCCAGTTCATATAGGGGGTGCAACCAGACGGGGGTTGGGGAGACCTTACCAGAACTGGGGAGTAGACAATGACTGCAGTGCTAAGCTTCGACCAGTGGGGGTCTGAAGTGGTAACGTGGCCACACAGATGGACTAGTCCTGGCTTCTCCCTGCCAAACACCAAGTGTTCTACAGAATATCTTGGCCTCACCTTGAAAGTCATTTTAGTGACTCTGGTTCCCTACACTGCCTGCCTCCATCCTGTCCACTGGGCCACTGGCGTGAACCCCCATGGGCTTGGGAGGAAGAACCTCTTCCTTCCTTTCCTCTCCTTCTCTTCCTTCCTTCCTCTTCTCTCTCCCTCCCTCCCCCTTCCTTCTCTCTCTTGCTTGCTCTCGCTCCTGCTGTTTCTCTCTCTCCCTTCTTTCCCTTCCTTCCTTCCTCCCTCCCTTCCTTCCTCCCTTCCCCCCTTCCCCCCTTCCTTCCTTCCTTCCTTCCATCCTTCCATCCTTCCATCCTTCCATCCTTCCTTCTTCCCTCCTGGTGGAGATGGCTTGGCTGCTCTAAAAAGATAATTTTAACCTTCTAGGCAATAATAGCTGCTTGAAAAACCTCTGTCAACATCCGCCTCTCTGTAGGAATCTTATCAGTGGGTGAGAATCACAGTACTGACTTAAGCCAAGGCCCCAGGAGTTAATCCGAGTGCAGCAAGAATCAGGAGGGCTTCTTGGGTTTTGTTTTTGTTTTGTCTTTGTTTTGAGTTCTCCTTGTAGCTGACTCGCTACAAGTTTTCTCTTTACTTTCCCATCTTTTAAAGGGTGGTGAGCCTAGCGCTAGACGTTTCTGGTAGTTTAAGCGATGGTCCCTAAAAGCTGTTCCAGAAGAAAAAGAGGAGGGCAGTGGAGCTTATTCTAAACCACTAAAGGGAGCTTTTGGGGAACATAAGAATCATCTGGAGAGGTAGGGAAGGTGAGTTGAAATGCAGATTTCCAGGCCGTCCTCACCAGGGATTCTATTCCTGGGGCCTGGGATCTGCCCTGGGGTGAGCTCCTCCACTAGTTCTGAGAGAGGGGATCCAGGACTTCATTTTGAGAAACTCTGTGAAGTGACCATGAGGGCGGTTGGCTGTGTTCCCATCTGATTGTGATGTGGGACTTTCCATAGTTAAAGATTCCCTTGATGTTGCTACAGAATATGGGCTTCAGGAGTTTTATCCACTAATGAATCATTTGAGAGGAAAGACAAAATTCTGCCTTCTATCACTTCAGCTTTGCTCTTTGGCAACCTACAGCCTCCACCCACCTAAGAAACCTCTACCCATCCCAACGACGTTACGCGACATGCACCACTTACTACGTCAGGGGCTAGAAAAAGAAGGATAAGGATATAATCCCCACCCTTTTACGAAACAAGACAGCATCCGTGTTGTGCCAAGAGCGTGGTCTTTGGCGTTAGACTGACCCCTGGCTCTCTTCCTTCATAGCTGTCCATCCCTTGGCAAGTTACTCAACTTCCCCAGGCTTTTGTTTCTCCATCTGTGAAATGGGAACAATCACAACTGCCTCACAGAGTTCTTGTGAGAATTGAATACAACAGTCTACAGAAAGGATCTGGCCCGGAGCTGAACATAGCAGGGGGCTTAAAAAAATCAGTTCCTCTTCCTTGTTTGTCTTTCCTTTTCTCAGACTTTGTTTCAAAGGGCCTCAGCCCTGTTTGTGTTTCTGAATGTACATCAGATGGACACGTACTTTATTGCTAGCACATATGCTGTTCCTTTGAGCGCATGGCTCTCTCTTTGGTTCTACAAGAATTTTGCACGGAGTAGAAAAGAACGCTTAAAGTTATCTGGAAACCATATACACTGACACCTTTCTTAATTTCATTTGCCTTTTTCACTCTGCGTTTGTGTGCAGTGCCGTTTTATCCATGAGGCATTGCGGGCAGAATGCCCAGGGCCTACAAGAATGTTTGAGAGCTCAGATTAAAAAAAAAAAAGAAAAAAAATTGACTCCTAAGTATGACACACCAAGACTGCAAAGTGTAAATCAATAAACATTTACACAAATGTGCAGAAAGCCACTTAAGGTCAACCTCATTAATTGTTACATTTACGGCTCATAGCTATTTGATTATATTTGAAAACAATTTGTAGGTTAGATTCTTCTTGCTTTGCGAAGATTTCTAAATATGCCCTGTGATTGCCAAGAACTCACAGGCAATTTTAAATTAAATGAGTTACTCCTAGTCCAATCATTTGGAAAGCTAAACTGTGTGTATTTTTTAATGTTCTCAATTTTTTACAAGTGACAGTTCTACTTAATAAGGGACTATGGTTGGGAGTGGAGCCCCCACACGTCTAAAAGCCTCTAAAATAGCCTCATTTTTCTGCTTCACAGATCAGTTAAACTGCCATCTGAGTTGGTCCATTCTGTGCCTTGATCGGAATCGAGAACTATGCGTGTTTCTGATTACTTTCTGGACATGTCGCTTTTATTCCCAACTGATGGAATTAGGTCTGTTTTGCATCCTTCTGAAGATCAGTTTTGAGCTAAATTATAAGCTCCATAAAGGCAGGCAGGGTTCAAGGCTGCCATTTACTTATGTCATTTACATATACAGCATTTACTGCTATAGGCTGAGCTCATAGCCAAGTGTCAGCACACAGCTAACAGCCACTGAACGAATGAACAAGGCGGAAGCAAGAAACGAAGTGTCTAATTTGAGTTGACTTTTAAGTAAACTGAAAAGCGGTTCCGATCTTATCACCCATCGGACTATCACGCACTGTTCAAGTCTTATCACCCAGCTCATTACCATCTGTGGTGATTATGTGTCAGGTTCCGTATGGTAGTTTTCCCCCTAGAAGTGTCTTGGAGAACGCCACCATCTCTTTTCTGGAATTATAACCATCTATACACAACAAGTGAGCATTCAAAGCATGAATGATGTGAAGTTCAGCTTGTCTGAGAGCCTAGCTTTTACACATTTTGCCCAGCGGAGACAAGATTAGTTAACGCTTCTGTCCTCACCTAAAGAGGAGAACTGCACTTTTTTTTACTGAGGAGTAGAGCTGCCTTTGCATAATTCTGTTACTTACTGAGAATGCCTTCCCTCCTCTATTCTATCTGTAAACTCCTGTTCATCCTTTAAAGCCCATTTCAAGGTTCATCTCCTCTTACGGAGCGTCCTCTCTGCACGCCAGCAGTTTCTCCCTCCTCTGTGGTCCCCAGAATATGTTGTACTTTTCACTTAATCTCAAGGGAGCTCATGGGTTCATCAAAGCACTAATGGCCTGCCATCACGATGTGTATGATGGGCTAGGCTGGAGCTAGTAATGCATTGGTGGTAGCACTCAGAAAACTCAAGTAACAGGGTGCCTGGGTGACTCAGTCGGTTAAATGTCCGACTTAGGCTCAGGTCATGATCTCGCAGTTCGTGGGTTTGAGCCCCGCGTCCGGCTCTGTGCTGACAGCTCAGAGCCTGGAGCCTGCTTCAGATTCTGTGTCTCCCTCTCTCTTCTGCCCCTCCCCTGCTCACACACTCTGTCTCTGTCTGTCTCTCTCTCTCAAAAATAAATAAACATTAAAAAAATTAAAGAAAACTCAAGTAACATTAAGGTTTATCTAGACCCCATTACATCATCTCTAAAAACCATTTCTTACCTTCCAAAATGGGACATGGCTGAATGTTGGCAGGAGATGATGAAAAGATTTTAGCCAGGTCTTCCGGGTCCATTCCTGAAAGGTAACATAAGAACCAGAAATAGATTCACTACAATATTTGTACCTTCTTAGACACTGAGTCATCATGAATTACACACACACACACACACACACACACACACACTCTAACCCAAAGCCATTGGTTAGGGAACCGAGGATTTCCCATATTGGGATTTGAAGCATTGTGAAATCTGGTTGCTCACGGCAACACTCTGTTACCAGCCAACTAACTCCTATATATTAGCAGTATGATTTGTCTACCAACAAGTAAAAATAGATTTAGAGGAAATGAAATCTCCCCAGGAAGATAAACTCTGACTTCACCTCACTTTCCTTTGTTGCCTTCTTATACACACACACACACACACACACACCCTGAAAAACAGCAGGGAGAATCAGAGTTTGACAGGGCACTAGGTACATCTGGTTTCTTCATTTATAAACTCAATGAAGTATGACTATGTTTCAGAATTGTGCATCGCTATATAAAGATAATCCAAATTTAAACGATTTTCCCCCTCAATACATGGCTCCAGGGTCTGTGTGGAGGAGTGAACGTTCATCTAAAATCCCTACCCACAAGGGTCAAGATGAATTTTAAATCTTACACAGAACTGGAGGTCCTTGAGCACTTAGGGGCAGGACTTTATGAGCTTACTTTGAAAATGAGAAGTCTCTCCTCCCAGCCGAGCCACCCACGCCGGGGGAATGAGCAAACTGTAACACCTCCCTAAAAATGTACAAAGGTCTTTTTTTGTTTGTTTGTTTGGTCAGTGCCAAGGCCTTCTAACTCAGTTGCAGTTTGTCACAAAGCTTAGAGATAGTATATATTTCTATGAATGCATTAGCGACTTCTTAGGAACCCACACCAAAGCAAACAAAGGTAATTTTCTTTCCTTTTCAATGATTTCATGCTATGTGAATGTGCTTATCACAGTGAATAGGTCAGATATTGTGTGTGGTATGATGTCTGGCTGAGTGGATAATGCTGTATTTGTGAGGGAAAGGAAAGAATGCATTTGTTTATTTGATTTGATGATAAAACCGAGACTTAATATTGGTTGAACGCATCTTTAAAAGCAGGCTTATGTTGGGGTGCCTGGGTGGCTCAGTCGGTTAAGCGTCCCACTCTTGGTTTCAGATTAGGTCATGATCTCATGGTTTGCGAGATCAAGCCCCGTGTCAGGCTCTGTACAGATAGGAACTTGCTTGGGATTCTCTCTCTCTCTCTCCCTCTCTCTCTGCCCCTTCCCTGCTCTCTCTCTCTCTCAAAATAAATAAACTTAAAAAATAACAGCCTCGTGTGGGTGCCTTGTGGAAAAAGCTAGATGCCGTCAGAAGTACACTTGCTTCTCAAGAGTGCCACCCACCCAGTTGTCAAGGGACACTTCTAGAGAGGTATGCTGCTCCTGTTGAAGGAGTCTGGGTGTGACTCACTTAGGACAATGTGTCTCCTCTAAAAGTTCTATGTAACTCCAGTAATATCTGTAGAGTACCAAGGAATCCTCTGTTTAAAGGGACTCCAGAGAAGGTCCATTCTTGAAGCAAAGAATCTTCGGCAATGCCATAATCACATCTGATTTATCGGAGTAAATTTTATTTGGTTTTCTTAAAGCAGAGTGTGCTTAAACGAATTATTTATCATAATAGCTATTTATTTTCAAATGCACCACCAACTGACTGCATGGCCTTTAGCATGCTATCAAGTGGCTCATTTTTCAAGATAGCTGTAGAACTAAAGTGGGGGTAACCCAAAAGTGCCCTGGAGCCCTGGCTCCATGTTAGGGACCTTATATCCATAATCTCATCTGATCTTCTCAATAGCCTCATAAGATGTTCATTACGACCTCATTTTACAGGGGAGGAATCTGAAGTCTGAGAGGTTAGTTAACTTGTTGAAGGACATCCCTCTAGTAAGAGGCAGCATTGATATTTGAACTCACATCTGTCCAGCTAATGGTTGATGTTGCCCAGCCCTAAAATAGGAAGGCATGTTTAGGACACTTTATCAGCAGTTCCAGCTCATCAGAGTCCTGGGTGCTAAACAGCATCCACTGGGCCAGGAAGAATGAAAGGCACTTCGGAAGGCTCCCATCCCAGATCAGGAGAGTAGCCTCCGTGCTGAGGGAATGTGGGTTTAGGAAGGTGGGAAATTCCCACCACCCAGGTATAGTGGTCAGTTTCATGGCAGGCTGATCCAGAAGTCCTGAGCAGATGATTAAGGGGATGTAAAGACCGTGGTACCACCGAGAATATTGCTGTGCTGGCTTTCTCTCTCATTGGAAATACCACCTTGTCACATGACTTCAAATTGGTCCAAATGGAGGACTTCATGTAACCAGACACAATTGTCCCCATTTATCCACCATTTTGCTCTCACGATTTCTGTTACCCATGGTTAATCACGGTCCGGAAGCAAATGATCCTCCTTGTCACATACTGACATTCCCCTCACCTGACATCTCTTCACGTAGGCATTTTATCATCTCACATCATTCTCAGAAGGGTGCGTACAGTACAATAGGAATATTCTGAGAGAAGGAGACCACACTCACATAACTTTTATTATAGCATCTTATTTATTTATAGCATTTATTATATCATTATAATTGTTCTATTTTGTTATTGTTGTTAATCTCTGACTATGCCAAATTGATAAATTAAACTTTATCATAGATATGTATGTACAGGAAAAACATAGTATATATATAGGGCTCGGTACTAACTATGGTTTCAGGCACCCACTGGTAGTTGGGGAGGGGGGGGGAGGTCTTGGAACACATTCACAAGGGATGAGGGGAGACTGCTGTATAGTTAAATTTCCCAGAATGGTCTTGCCAGGGAGAGGGGACCCCCCCCCCAAAATTTAAGATACCCAGATTTCAAGTTTTGCTTCTCAAGCAAGGAAGTGAGTTTGTGAAATTGGGAAAGTACTAAATTCCTAGTAAATTTCTAATCTGTCTTGCTAATGTCAGCAACAGGAACACTGAGAAAAGTAGTATGTGCCCAGCCAACCAGGTTCTCATTTACTTTGCTGTCATTAACCATCTGAATAACCTCTCTGAACTTCAGTTCCCTGAACTGTGAAATGGGGAGTAGGGTTGAATTGTCTCTAATGGTCTTTGCTAAAATTTTATGATCCAGATATCCTTATCTGATTCTTTCCCAGAGTCACTTGAAAAGTTTAATAAAATGACTTGACCTCAAGATTCTTTAAAACACAACACAAAACAGGGGCGCCTGGGTGGCTTGGTCGGTTAAGCGTCCGACTTCAGCTCAGGTCATGATCTCACGGTCCGTGGGTTCGAGCCCTGCGTCGGGCTCTGTGCTGACAGCTCAGAGCCTGGAGCCTGTTTCAGATCCTATGTCTCCCTCTCTCTCTCTGCCCCTCCCCTGTTCATGCTCTGTCTCTCTCTGTCTCAAAAGTAAATAAACGTTAAAAAAAAATTAAAAAAAAACACAACACAAAACAACAACAACAAAAACAAGACACGCAGGCACTGATATAAATTTCGAGCTGACTCCCTACGTTTTGGCCAATCTTTTTACTCTTCCTGTAGGAGGCAGTCCACCTTCCCATCTAGAAATCGCAGTCACCTCTAGAAGATTGAGCTGTGGTGACAGAAGGCAGCGAACAGGTGGAACACAGGAGGGAGGGTAGGGGTATGCTGAGCCAGGGAGAATCAGAGTTCTCACCCTGTCCCCCTACGTGGGAACATTTCCAGAGAGTGTCTTGTTAAGGAGAACTGTCTTCCCTGCTTTGCTACCAAAAGCTAAGAGAGTGTTTCATCCTAGACCTTGTCATTTTCTTCCCATTTTCCTGTGTTTAATCTTCTCGAATAAGGCAGAGGCCCTTGGTGGGTCAGGTGTCTCTCGAAGCGACATCCCTGCCGCTTCTGCCACATGCGTGGTTTGTTCCATCAGCCATTGCATCTTGTCTCCCAGTGAAGCCGTGGGAGGAACCAAGAGCGCTAGGCATTTGGGTCTAGAAATTCTCATGCCTTGATCCCTTTCCATAATCACATCCTCTTCAGGGCGGTCTATGAGCATCTCTCTAAAATGCATTTCAGGGGCGCCTGGGTGGCTCAGTCAGTTGAGCGTCTGACTTCGGCTCAGGTCACGATCTCACAGTCTGTGGGTTCGAGCCCCGCGTCAGGCTCTGTGCTGACAGCTCAGAGCCTGGAGCCTGTTTCCAATCCTGTGTCTCCCTCTCTCTCTGCCCCTTCCCCAGTCTCACTTTGTCTCACTCTGTCTCTCAAAAATAAATAAATAAATATAAAAAAAATTTTTTTAAATAAATAAAATAAATAAAATGCATTTCAAAATCTAGATTTAGTGCTCAGTGGCCTGTTGCATTTATTTGGACATCAAAAGAACCAGAATGCCCATGCCGTTACAGTTCTCAAAGAGCATTTTGGTCCGCGGCATATAAAAAATGACTGGGGCACCCAGCTCTGTCACGGGTCACATTCGGCTTTGTCCAGAGGAAGACCTCAGCCCCTGAGGAGCCCCGACGTCACTTCCCACCATGTCCTTTCACGTTAAATCCTTCTAGCTGCTCTTTGGCGTTTGGTCCCTCCATAACTAAATATTGCTTTAGCACTTGCTGCACAAAGAGCTTCCAGAAAGCAGCAGGGAAGGCATGCTAGAGGCTTGACAATTGGGGCACTGTTTCCATTGAGTGTTTGGCCTCCTCAATGCTGTGTCCAATGAAAGTGACCCAAGAGCCCCGTTCCACTTCTGAGCCTTCGGTTGTGACTTTCTCCTCATTTGGAAAAAGAGACTGGCCGCGATGTAGACTGGCTCGCAAAAGGCTTGGTTCTCGCATGAAATCAGATGTCGAGATGCCTTTAAAGGAAAGTAAATCACCGCCCAAATACAGAGGGGGAGAAACCTCCATGAGCACAAGAGAAGCATTAGTAAGGGTAAACTGTGCACTTGGCCCGTGAGGGTGTAGTTTTAAGGCCAGACTGCGTTTTCATTATATTGTTGCTGTGCGAATAATAAATGAGCTCACTGCTACACCCAAGCTGGGCAGAGAGAATTTATAGAGAATTAATAAATCCAGTGTAGGCAACATGTGGTCTTTCCTCCCGTCATAGAAAAGAAACTAGTAATCTTGGATTTTAAACAGACAGACCTCTATAACTTTGCACTTTCGGAAACCTGGATCCAACTTCTAATGGGCAGGCAGTGATAATAGTGATGTTTCTCTTCCTAAGGGTTTTCTTTAAAGGGAAAGGGTCACACAGTTCATGGGCTTTAAGACAAAGAGGTTGTTATAAGATCTCATAAATACTGTGGGGGTTCTGTTCATGCTTTTTAAGGGCATTTACGTGAAAGAAGTCCTTTCCAGCAAGCAGTCTGAGAAATCTAAAGACTCTCGTTAATGCATGAAACCCAGAGATAGTATAAATAAAACAGGGGGCTCGGGGAGATTAGAGCTCGAAAGGAAGCAATCTAATTTTGCTTTCCACATAAGCCAAAACAAAGAGAAAAAATGCAAATGGCTGACTGCTAATTGGTGAGGCCTACTTTTGAATTCAGACAACCTCAGGTACTGTTAACAGTGAAATTATAAATCTGTAGTGTAATTATTATGGCACAGCAGTACTTTTTAACTTCTCCTCCATTACTCATTATATTTCCTGAGCACCACCTGGGTTGCCTAGTTCTTGACTAGGCCCTGGGGCGGAACACCAGGAGCCCGTTCCACACGTTCCTGCTCTGCTAGATTGATGGGAAAACTCCACTGGTCAATTTTCAAGGCATTATCTGGATATCAGGAGAAAGGATTGTGTCATTCTGGCCATTGCTGATGTTGCTTTGGAATGTAGAGACTTAGACCCAGAGAATTAAATCATGGGACACAGCAACTAGGACAGTTACAAAAGATGCCTCCCTCCCCTTCCACGCGGGATTTCCTGTTATTCTTTAAAAATTCTGTTAAAGTTGGGGAACCTGGGTGGCTCAGTCAGTTAGGCATCCGACTTCAGCTCAGGTCATAATCTCACGGTCCGTGAGTTCGAGCCCCGCGTTGGACTGTGCGGACGGCTCAGAGCCTGGAGCCTGCTTCTCATCCTGTGTCTCCCTCTCTCTCTGCCCTCCCATGCTCACTCTCTGTCTCAAATAAATAAACATTTCAAAAAGAAAAGGTGAAAAAGAAAATTCTGTTAAAGCTATACAAAATTACATTTTTGTGATTTTTGTAACTTTTGAAACAGGCATCTCTCAAATGCAGAAGTATGAGCAATAATATTGGTAATAATACTCCAGAACAGTTCACCTGTGCTCCTCCCCATCCTATCTCAGTCCCTCATCTGTTCCACCCAATTCTTTCTGTCAAACAGTAGGATTTTTCTGCTTCCTTTGCACTGTTTCTGTTCTTCCTTATGATTGCTGGTAGCATGGCAGGAGGGAAGGAAACAAAACAGGGTTGAGTGTTGGAGGAGAGAGATGAGAAGTTGCCATAAGTGGTGAGCGGAAGGGCTGGCGTCAGAAGGAAGCATGGCAGAACATGGCAGGAACTGAGACCCTATTAATCAGCTCCCATAGGATTCTCAGGGCGAGGAGGGTCTGCCTTCATGATTGGCACAGCCTGTTCCCTCCCGCCTCCCATGGTGTGCCAATGAACTGGTGGCCTGCAGCTGAGAAGCTAACATCTCCCTCACCCCAGGGCCTCCACAGCAGCTACGCCCCACTCCCAGGCACCTGCCAGCTGGCTCCCCTTTCAGGGGGTAGAGTGGATGCCCAAGGAGACCTTGCTGAGACCTTGGCCCCATTGATATCATGTGAGCAGGAGTTGTTCTGAGAGAAAGTGTTTTCTTCTAGTCATTCCAGTTGGGAATGTGCCCTACTTCTTGGTGAGATCCTCTTGATAAACCCGGCTTGTGATCTTCCACTGAAAAGACCTTGTCTGAAGAAAAATTCAATAAGGTGTCCTGGGCTTGGGACCTCCATGTTTCTCTTGGATAGTAGGTTTATTTTGAAGTCTCATAAAGCGTGTTTTCTCCTGGGGTTCTCCACTGAAGTGTCTTGGGCTGTTGTGGTGATAACTGTGACAATGACAATACTGATATGACCACAGTAAAATGGTCACCCAAGTAAATCTACTGATGGTCATCAAGAACCAAAGTCTCTTGTCACTTACTGCTTTGATTTGAAATTCCCATTGCCTCATAGACCTCACTAGGAACAGTCTATGCTTTGTAAAGATTAATTTATTTCGGGTGCCTGGGTGGCTCAGTTGGTTAAGCGGCCGACTTCGGCTCAGGTCATGATCTCACGGTCTGTGGGTTCGAGTCCCGCGTCGGGCTCTGTGCTGACAGCTCAGAGCCTGGAGCCTGTTTCAGATTCTGTGTCTCCCTCTCTCTGACCCTCCCCTGTTCATGCTCTGTCTCTCCCTATCTCAAAAATAAATAAAATGTTAAAAAAAAATTTAAAAAAAAAAAAAAAAAAAAAAAAAGATTAATTTATTTCTATTTGACTTATATCTCACTGATTAAATCTTGTTTGCTCCCGTGGTTTAATCATAAAACATTGTGAAAGCAAACAGCCTCGAAGTCTGTGATCACTAAGACACAGACCACATCCTCATCATATAAGGAAGAAAGCAAGAATCCTCTGTTGTTTCTCTTCTTCCATTGTCTTGTCTCCTGTATTCCTGGTTATCTTTGCATAGTGGACATTGTATTTTTGAATATTTGTAAGAAATAATTTAAAGCCCATAAAGATGTTCTCTAATTCCAGACAGGATTTTCTTTCCTTCTGCCAGCCTCAGAGCCACACATAAATCTAATTTCAGGCTTTGAAATGTTCTTACCAACCCCAGTGAGTGAAAACCTGGCTTTAGCTGGTGCAAGGGTGGGTTCCCTTCTGGGTTAACTCTGACTTTTACATGCAGCCCTTAGGATCCCAACCCAAAGTGGGGATGGGTATCAGAGTCTCATCCTTGGTGAGCCCTAGAGTATGATACCCCCCTCACCCAAAGAAGCAGTGAAAAGACACACTGTGGCCTCTCCGACGCCTGTCCCAGATCAACAAATGCCACCAGGAAAAAAAGCAGCCTCAAAATTTGGGCTTACCTCTGGGGCCACTTCAGCATCCAACGGTTGATTTTGGCTCAGGTCACGATCTCACTGTTGGTGAGATAGAGCCCTGCCTCAGGCTCCTCACGGACAGCGTAGAACTCTCTCTCTCTTGGAGATTCTCTTGGAATTTTCTCTCTCCCTCTCTCTGCCCTCCCCTGGCTTGTGCATGCACACATGCGTGCACTCTCTCCCTCTTTCAAAAATAAATAAACTTTAAAAAAAAAATTGGGGCTTACCTCTATGAGTTCCTTCTCTACTCCCAAATTTGGACCTGATAACTCTTTACTATCTTGTAGTGCTTTAATGCTATTAAGAAGATTTTTAGTATCTTTTCCTCATTTTTTTAAAAGCTGTCTTCAGTAGGATGATTGATCTGAATTCCCTGGTCCACAATTTAAGTCCAAAAGTGGAATCTGTATAATCCAGGTGACAATTATAATAAAAACAACTAAGGCTTAAGGGGTTTACTCTATGCCGGGTACCTTATGTCCTTGATCGCATTTAATACACTAATAGGCTATAAGTATTATTATTTCCATTCTACTAATAAGGAAACCGGCTTCAAATGGACAGATGCCTTGGTCATGCTCTCACGTGTGCTAGAGTCAGCCTGCCTGAGTCCAGCTTATATTCTCAGTCACTCCCCCCATCAGATCTAATCCTTCTTTCAAGGGGCTAAAGACCTAGTGTGGCCATGGCCTTTGACACTCAGCTTCTCGTGACACATGTCAGAAGTCCTGTTCCTTTCCATTGTATTTTCCTTCCAATATTAAGGTAAAATGCAGAGTTTGTTTTGATTTCTTTTTGCCAGACCTCCCCCCCCACCCCACCCGCCATATGTTTCTAGCATGTGGCTGAGAAGAACGCAGATGTTCATGTCACACACGGGCTCTAGACCAGGGAAAAGGAAACCAGCTAGCAGTCCTTGTTGGCCTCCAGTTGTGGTTTGTACCAAGTAGTGGTGTAGGCGATCATTCTTCCATGGTTTCTGATTTCTCGATTGGATCTAAGATTCACTCAGCTTTTTTGGCTTCTTCACTTGCCTGACGTTACTGCATGGCTGATCCAGCCAGCTCTGCCCCTTATCCCATGAGTCCCACTCATCCTCGAGCTGACTCACCTGGACACCAACCTTATCCCATACAGGCAGACCTTGTTTTCTGCCCTGGCCAGTTCCACACTATCTTGCTTAAGAAAAGCCTTGAGTTTTCCTGTAGTTTGTTAATATCTTCAGCCAGTGCATTTATCCAAGGCCTGCTGTAGTCAAGGCCCTGTACTAGGCCCTGCAGTCTCCACCATGCTGAGAGAGGAAATGAGGTGCCATGAAACAGACCACGAGTGATAAGTACCATTAGGAGAGGCATGGATAACATGCTTGGGGAGTTCTCAGGAGGGAGGTATTATGTCCATCTGGAAAGCCCTGATGGGAGAGGCACTCAGCTTAGCCTTGAAGGTTGAATGAAACTTGAACATGAGGAAAGGAAGGAGAACACCTGGCACGAAGATACAGCGTGGGTGAAGGCACAGAGGTTCGACACGCAGGGCACGTGTACGAAACGGTGTGGTTCCATCTTGCCAAGGCATGGAGTCCGTGAAGAGCTTTTTGGGCCCTGCGCTCAGAGGCTTTCAAGATATTAAAGGGAGGATGGCAGAAATACACAGATGAAGGCAACAGCGGCCCCCTGGGGGCCAGAGATATGTTTAGCTTGGCCAAGACGCCGCTTGAAATATTTGAGCCAATTCTGGAAATCGGATTTCACGTTAAAAAAATAATAATAATCCAGACTTCCAGCTTCTCCTGAAAATTCGAGAGACTCGGCAACGTGGGGTGCATTTTTTCAGGGTGGCGGTTGGCGGGAGCCAAGCAATGGCCGCTTTCCATCCGGAGGGCGTGAGTTCTGTCTCCCCAGCACAGAATCCCAGCCTGTTTCTTTCTTCACCACACCTGCTCAGCCCCGCAGGTATCTAAGTGTGAGGCCCTCGTTGGCTACAGGGGTAGTAATAAGCCCACACCAAAGGCTGTCAGGTGTGAGTGGCGCTGCCCAAGGACCCCTCTTCCAGCTCTCTGACTCACACGTGCTGGTTGTTAGTGTTCCCTGGCCCTTGCTGCCACCCCAAACACAGGCTCCTCTGCTCTAAAACGTCAGCATGCGTGGCTCTCAAAATTATGAGACCTGGAGGTATTTACAGCATCTCTGAAAGCAGCTCTTGGCGCCCAGGATCTGATGCTGAAAACGGTGTGAATCCAACGGGTCAAAGTGTGGGGTGGGGTGTGCCCTGTGTTTGCTTGTTTTTATGCAAAGCACATTCATTGGAGAGTGAACCTAACCCCAGTCCCTGGACTTTGGATACCACCCTGCTAGGACCCGGCCTGGGAGATTTATTAAACGGGCTATTCCTTTCCTGTCTACATCTGCCCCTTCTTCTCTGCCTCAGAACTCTTCTCAAAGCGTCCACCTTCAGACTCTTCAGTTAGTTGACAAGAATGGAGTACTAACAGCTGAGAAGCTGTCAGATTCCTCATGGGACAGAAAATTCGTAGTTGGGAAATGCAAATCCTCTGCCAAGGTCATTGGGAAAGGGGTGGCAGTAGCCATTGTCAGAGAGCCCCAGAATTCCCCTTTTTAGCCCCGTTTGCATCAACTCTAAGGAACTAAGGGGTCGATTGGGTAGCCCCTGAGGCTAAGCCCTTGTAACTAGAGATAAATGCACAGAATAAAAGGAATGCACAAAAGAAAAACTGACGGAGGAAAAAAAGGAAACGAAAAGCCTGACTTAATTTCATTGAGGAAAATAGTTTTGATGTGCCCTTTGTGCCCATTGTCCATCAAAGCCTTGCCATGCAAATGCCCAGGAGTGTGCCTCCGAAATTCACATCCTCTTAGCTAGACCTTGGTGTTCCTCCTAGGCTGAGGTTCAGTAATTCTGGGGCCCTAGAAAGGTTTTTTTTTGGTTTTTTTGGGGTTTTTTTTGTACTGTGTCAAGCGGGAAGAAAAGGTCTTATGACCACAAAACTGAATACTTTGTAAGGTACAGAACAGTCAGCACTTTCCTCCGAGGAGAGAACACACAATTGGCATCAAAGTCGCCCAAGCAATGGGTTGAGGAGGACAGTGTCCAAAAGTAGAAGACTTCCAGCTCCTCATTCCTGCAGACGTCACAGAGTGGGTCGCGGTATGCCGTGGATGTGTCCGACCAGATGCAGAACGCGGGTCCCATTTAAAGGCTATTTGTGGACCGGTGTGAATTAGATGGTACCATGGGGAATGCTGGAACGGGGGGAGAGATTGTATTTTGTTGGCTTCTTCCCCCTGTGGTTTTCACCATCTGTTTCTTTTAATGCATAAACAAGGCAAATGACTGGTTTGGAATGCAAAGTTTTTAAAAACCAGATGACCACAGGCATCCTCTAAATGAGAAAGAGAGAGCGAGTTGAGGTTCTGTGACATTTGTCAGGAAGTGAGATGTTAAATACCGGGAAGCACTAATGCTCACTGCCAGGGAAAATCCACAGAGGCAAGGAAAAGCTTTGTCTATGACCCTGCCTTTCCGATGTCTTGCCATACGTTTACATTTCACCCGGGACTATTTTCAGACACCGGCACCACCCCCCCTCTATCTCCCAGCTCCTCCTTCCCATCTTTAAACTAAAGATGGAACCACTCAGCTGGCCTTCAGCATAACCAGCCTTGGTTTTCCATTAGCATTATTACTATCTTGGCAACCTTGGGCAGAATCCACTCTGAGCAACTTTCAGACTGAACAAAAGCTGTGTTGTTGCACAGGTTCTATTACAAAGCCAAAATAGAGAGCTATAAATAGAGAGGCTGATGAGATAGACTCCAAGAAGATACTTCATTTCTCTCCTGGACAATAGTGAGTGGGGGGAAAAAATTATCTAAGGGCACTAGGAACACAGTGTGTTTTTCTTGAGCAAAGGGCATGCCGCTTTTAAAAGGAAGATTTGCTATGCACAATACAGTGGCCACTCTATAAATGGTTCTGTATGCTCCATGCCAACAAGCCTTAAAGCAATAGATTCCTTTTTTAAAACCCAAGGCGGCGGAGAGATTTGATGGGACGGTGACTGTGTACTAATCCCCTTTACCTTCATCGAGAACAGTAATCAACTGCAAACACCGGGATTTAAGCGTCTTAGAGCTCCCCCGGGGAGAAGGGTATTGATGCATTTGGCTGAGTTCCACCCACTTCAGCATAAGATGAACGTGAGCATTTTTCACATAGTTTTGTAGGCAGCCTGACGCCAGAAATGTTCACATTAGAGAAAGGATAAAAGATGATGGTTTCTTAGGGAAGAACCAACTCATCCTAATTTACAAAGTGTTCTAAAAAAACCATCATGGGTGATGCTAAGGTGGGCGCTATTAGTCATTCGGGGGTGGGGGGGGGGCGCGGTTAGGCAGAAACAAGACCCTGGTAATTTAGAAGCCCTTGGGGGACTAAATAGGCTTCCAAATGAGTTGAAGTTCAAAAATAATTTCTCTACCCTTGCTTAGGACACAAGGAAGGCTGTAGATATGAAAATCCCAGCCTGTCGGGTGAGATTCCTTTCACTGGCATTGGTTCCAGATGCCACAGTTGTGATGAGTGTGTTTGACTTTCCACATCCCTTGGACATAGGTACTGTCTGGGATGGCTGCTTCCCTGGTGGAAACAAGAAAATGATTAGAGACATGACCTCTGTTCCGGGTGGCTCACAGGTCCATCTGTCATTTGTTCCAAAGGTTAGATTGAAAGTTCCTGGAGGCTTCTGAAAGCACCACTGTCTGAGCGTTACTTTCATAAAAGTGCTCTAGTGACCTATGGAATTTTAGTTATAATAATAATAATGTCACATGAAGAGGCATCCTGGAGAAGGTATGAGAGGAATTTTAAGTAGCTGAACTCTCTATTTGTATTATTCACTTTACAAATAGTTTCAGAGCCTTTAAAAAAAAAAGTGCACCTTTTTTTTCCATTATCTGTGGTTTTGGTGCTCCAAAGGGATGATCTAGGACCTTCATAATTTAAAAATGATTCTCCCTTAAGTTGCATCCTGGGAATTGAGACTTTGACCTACTTTGAGATGATTTGTCACCATGAGGAAGAGGGTTGGAGCTATTTCAGGGATTTGTTCTTTGCTTGGATACAAGAGGGGATTTAAAAGTGTTCTGACTTGATGTCTCCTTGTCTCCTTCCTTTTCTGTCTTCCGTTCTTTGTTTATGGGGGAGAGGTGAGGGAGGAGTGCCTGGTTAAGAGGCTAAGAGATATAGTAGGACGGGGGCTTGGAA
This sequence comes from Neofelis nebulosa, assembly GCF_028018385.1. Lineage (NCBI taxonomy): Eukaryota > Metazoa > Chordata > Mammalia > Carnivora > Felidae > Neofelis > Neofelis nebulosa. The sequence goes on from NC_080787.1 coordinate 21,052,122, forward strand.
GTTTACACCTCTGTGTCTTCTTGCCCACAGGTGATAACCCCCGTGAGAACAGGACAAGGCTACGTGTATGAGTACCCGTCCAGATACCAAAAGGATATCTACGACATCCCTCCTTCCCACACCACTCAAGGGGTATGTACCAGGGCCATGGTCACCAGCAGAGGGGACCACTTCAGGGTGGTATTCCTTCAAAGCTACAGAGCAAAGGGAAGTTCACAGATTAGGTGTGTTTCATGTGAAGAATTATTAAGTTCACCCATCCAGAAGCCATTTTAGCCAATGTTATGTAAATTATGTTTTCTGGGGGCGCCGGGGTGGCTCAGTCATTTAAGCATCTGACTTCCGCTCAGGTCATGATCTCACAGTTCGTGAGTTCAAGCCCCACGTCGGGTTCTGTGCGGACAGCTCAGAGCCTGGAGCCTGCTCTGGGATTCTATGTATCCCTTTCTCTCTGCCCCTCCCCTGCTCACATTCTTGTCTCTCTCTCTTTCTCAAAAATAAACATTAAAAAAATTTTTTAATAAATTATGTTTTCTGGATTTGCTTTATCAGGAAATCCTAATAGGCTTTTACTTGACAAAGCTTTTATTGCTTATCATTTTGTTTCAGGAAGTGTAAATTTTAAACCACAGTTGAAAGTACAGTGTCGATATTTCACGTAATGTCATTTTTATATGCAGTCTGGGTCGAAAATTATGAAATATAAAAAGCAAAATTCCATCAAGCTCTTATGTAGAATGCAGTTAAAGAGCCAAGGTATACATAACCTGGCAAATAAATCCATAAGGAAAGGCTCAGTAGTGTAAAAAATGACAAGTATGCGACATTTCTGTTCTGGGTAACTCAAGTGTTTCTCTTCAGGTATATGACATCCCTCCATCATCAGTCAAAGTCCCTGTGTTTTCAGTTCCAGTGGGAGAAATAAAACCTCAAGGAGTCTATGACATCCCTCCTACAAAAGGGGTAAGTGACAGAGCAGCCCAAAAGGGGTGTGTGTGTGTTTATTGGAATAAAACAAGAAGGGCAAACCAAAGGGGAAAAACTAGTCTTTCTGAGAGAGTGAACGAGAGGAAAGAAAGGCGATAGTTAAAGATGAGTCTAAGGATTCCAGGGGCACGTGGCTGGCTTAGTTGATAGAACACTTGACTCTTGATCTCGTGAGTTCGAGCCCCGTGCTGGACATAGAGATTATTTAAAAAAAAAAAAAAAAAAAGTGAAAGGAAAAAAACACCTCAAAGATAAGTCTAAGGATTCCATATTTAGGGGACTGTGCTAAAAACGAGGTAGTCCGTAAAGGAGAGCCAGTAAGAAGGTACGATAATTCAGTTTGGCAAGCAACTAACACATCTCATATTTATGGAAAGTGTTACAGCTTCCTCGGCCCATAGACAGGGGTCAGTGCGTTTGATGCACTCTGTTATCTGCTGGGGTATGCCTGCACAAGAAGTACAGATAAGGGAACTGTGTGTCAGAACATTTAAGCAACTTACGCAGCATTTCACGGCCAACAGGTCCAGGGAGAGACCTTGGGTCTCCCGACACCCAGTCCTGTGTGTTAACACGTAGTCTGCTGCCCAGCCTGGCTCAGCCGAGGAAGGAGGCCCAGGAGGTGGTCAGAAACGCGGGACTGGGACCCAGGGAGGGCAACTCAGCCAGGCTCACAACTCACACACAGGCGGCACAGAGGCCACGGGGCGGGATGATCCTGTCAAAGGATGAGGGATGAACAGAGCCGAGCAGAGCCTTGGGAAACACTGGCCGTCAAGTGGGTAGAAGGTGAAAAACAAGGAGCCAGAGAGGCGGCCTGAGAATTCTAGCCTCATTTTAATGTCCTTTTCCATTTCTGCATGTTCGTATGCGCAAGCGAACAAATACCAGCTCCTGCTTCCTTTACTTTTCAGGTATATGCCATTTCACCCGCTACTTGCCGAGACGAGGCAGGGCTGAGGGAAAAAGAGTATGATTTCCCCCCTCCGGTGAGGCAATCGGGAAGGCTGGACGTCAGACCAGAGGGCGTTTATGACATCCCCCCAGCCAGCACCAAGCCAATGGGGAAGGACCTTCGCATAAAATATAACTGTGATGCTCCGGGAGCTGCTGAACTGGCCACACGAAGACACCAAAGCGTTTCGGTGAACCACCCACAGCTGGGACAGTCACTGGGCGCCCAGAATGATGCATATGATGTCCCCCGAGGGGTTCAGTTTCTGGAGCCAGCGGCAGAAAGCAGTGAGAAAGCAAACCCCGAAGAAAGAGACGGCGTGTACGACGTCCCTCTGCACAACCCACCAGATGTCAAAGCCTCTCAGGACGTGGTGGACAGTATCAATCGGTTATCTTTCTCCAGCACGGGCAGCACCAGGAGTAACATGTCCACGTCTTCGACCACCTCCAAGGACTCCTCGCTGTCAGCCTCCCCGTCTCAGGACAAAAGGCTCTTACTGGATCCAGACACAGCCATCGAGAGACTTCACCGGCTCCAGCAGACCCTGGAGACAGGCGTCGCCAGCCTCATGGCGCTGGTCACCACAGACTGGCGGTGTTACGGATACATGGAACGACACGTCAACGAGATCCGCACCGCGGTGGACAAGGTGGAGCTGTTCGTGAGGGACTACCTCCATTTTGCCAAGGGAGCTGTAGCAAACGCTTCCTGCCTCCCCGAACTCGTCCTCCATAACAAAATGAAGCGGGAGCTCCAAAGAGTGGAAGACTCCCACCAGATTCTGAGCCAGACCAGCCATGACTTAAACGAGCACAGCTGGTCCCTGAACATTCTGGCCATCAACAAGCCCCAGAACAAGTGCGATGATCTGGACCGGTTTGTGATGGTGGCGAAGACAGTGCCCGACGATGCCAAGCAGCTCACCACAACCATCAACACCAACGCGGAGGCCCTCTTTAGACCAGGCACGGGCAGCTCACACGTGAAGAGTGGGTCTGGGAACATCATGAACTCCGCTGAGTACCCACATGCTGCGTCCCAGATGCAGCTGCTGCATCCCGGGGACCACAAGGCCCAAGCCCTCACCAAGCCATTGCCCCCGAGCCTAGGCAAGGACCAGCCTCCTGACTGTAGCAGCAGCGATGGGTCTGAAAGGAGCTGGATGGATGATTATGATTATGTCCACCTACAGGTAAGGAAACCAGACCCATAAAAGCACCTATACTCGTGTCCAGAGAGCCTGGGATTGATACCTGTACGACTGGTAGGCTGGACTGCCGGAGGGGAGAACATGATTACTGGTTCACAAACAAAATTAGTAGTTCACAGATGGAGGCGATATCGTACTGTTGGGAGAACACTGGCCGGAGAGTCCTGAGTCCCCGGCTCTAGACCTTTCCCCGACACTAACTAAGTGTGATTGACTTCTCAAACCTCCCAGGGTTGTAATTTCTTCATTTGCAACATGAGTGAAGCACAGAGTTGGAGCGATCCATTGATATGCCTCAGGCAAGCAGAAAGAGACTCCCCAAGTAGGAGAGTGGGCCCCCAGATAATCATATCCTCACTACTTCTGTTGGCATTCTGTCATATAGTTCTGCGTGGTATTTTATTTGAAAAAGGAGAGAGGCACCGTTAAGGAAAAAAAAATGCAAACCTCTATACTAAAGCATGTCTAAGGTCCCTTCAGCTCTATAATGTGTGTGTGTGTGTGTTTAATTACTTACAGAAAAACTTAACCCGACCTCAGGCTTACCTTAAGGAACACTGGGCATTTGTCAATTGACTTAGAACTTAACCAGCACATGGGAAGCTGGACAGGCACAGTTGGCCTCCTGCAAGTGGGAAATTCTACAAAGCTGACCTGGGATCCCTTTCACTTTGGGGAATTCAGACATTCTACCAGGGTCCATTATTTAGAATTTGGTGTGCTGTCTTATTTCACTTGACTGAGAGGCATGGATTATCCTGAGAACTGACAAACTACTACAATTCCCTTGGGTGCAAGAGACTGGGGAAGGGAGAGAGCTGAGCCCGCCCTCCCTCCCCCATCTCCCAGTGCTAAGGAAAGGTGTGGAGAGAGAGTAGATGGGGGCGTTCACCATTCATATGGCGGGTTGTCCAGCTCTGTCTGTTGGAAATACCGACTTGGTGTAGAGTCATAGATGATTCAACGAAACCAGGAGCGCAGCGTGGATCCCATTAGAACGCCGAGAAACAGTGTTGCTTAAGGAGGTTTGAAGGGGATTGTGGGTCTCCAAGAATGGTGAAGTGGAGCAGAGATGGTGGCCTCTCACATGGACACAGACTTTACTTTTCAGCCTTGACCTACATGGTGACTCTGGAAGTCTGGCAGAGAAGCACACCAGGGCCTGGGGTTCACAGGGCCTAACTGGGCCTGTGGGAAATCGCCAAGGCATTGGAAAATGAAAGGGTGTTTACACGTTTGTCAATGAAATTGTTAGCATAAGTGAATCACAGGGGTGATGTAATGTTTTCTTTGTGTTGGAAAATAATAGGGCAAGGAGGAGTTTGAGAGGCAACAGAAAGAGCTGCTGGAAAAGGAAAATATCATCAAACAGAACAAGATGCAGCTGGAACATCATCAGGTAAGTTCACTCAGAACAAAACCTACTGGGTATTGAAAAGATTTCCCACTTAATAAGGAAGGTGTTACTTCAAAAGATTATGGTTTTGATCCTTCCAGCATACTTTGGCATAAATAGGCTCTAAGGCATATAATAGGGTATAAGAACAAAGAGAAAGTTTATAGCGTTGGTAATCCAGCTGGTGTTCCTGGATTATGTCCAAACAGCCATTTTTTTCTGGGCTAATTCTGTATATCTAACATATTAGGACTCTTTGGGTTAAAGCTGTTGGTCTCAAGGAGCAGGACCCACTCAAGCTAGCCCAGGCAAACAGGTTTTATAGTAGGGGAATGCAAGAACAGAAAATGCAGATACAGCCAGGTCTGATGAGAGCTAGGACTATAAATTCTCTCTCCTCTTGTACTTCCTTTGCTTTTCTCTAAATCTGCTTCCTTCTCTATTTTCTAGCAGTTTCCTTTGCTTATCTATTCATTTGTCACCCCTCTAACTTTACAAAACCCATAAATGGCCACTCAAAGTCCTTTCTACAGATGGCTTTTCGTCTCAGCTTCCTCAGCTGATGGTTTCCTACTGTGGTTCATCAGATTCCTCGAAAAAAAAAAAAGAGCCTAATTGGGTCATCTCTATCTCTCTCTCTCCTACAACTCAAGCCTATGGCTTGGCTGTTTGTTCTTGGTCCAATCGAAGAGAACGAGGGCAGGATCAAATGTTTTCAAATTACATGCAAGCTCTTAAACAAGGGATTTGGGCAGGGCAGGTTCACTCAACAGTTGGGCATGAGTGGGGCTGATAATGAGGGGTATTGCTAGTAACTGGGCACAAAAATAAAAAGCAATGGATTGAGGACTTATAAGCCTTTTAAATTGAAACGAAATGGCATGCAGAAACATGTCCTTGCTTTCGGACCAGCCAACTATGTGACCTCAGGCAAGTCACTTAACCTCCGTGAACTTCAGTTACTTACGTATAAAATGAGAAGATACCCCCAGCTCTCCATATAATAAGATGATACATTTATGAACATATTTGCAACAGCATAAACGAGATAACTTCAAACATCACGTTGTACCTGGTATATCCGCTTTGGCATTTGGCCAAGTAGGACAGCAGGGCTTTGGGGAATTTGTTGAAACCATAGCAATTCCTAAGAGGAAAGCAGAGTCGGTTGAAAAGTAAAGCTCATTGTGCATTTCTTGTGGGGGAAGCTGGACGAGGCTATCCCTACTCTGACTGAGCCCCACCTTGGAGGAGATCACTGAGTCCTAAGCTAAGGTCACAAATAGTCCTCACCTGCAAAAGAAGGGTCTTTCCTGAGATTTGGTAGAATAGCATGAAATTATTATCACTGCAGCTTAAATAATACACCAGCTGGACGCAGGAAGGGAAGAAGAAAGCTAACGCTCATTGAGTCTGTGTGTGAGGAGCTTTTCTTTCAACAGCTCTGAGCAGCTAAATGGTATGATGCACAATTATTCAGATTCCCATAGAGACGCTCTTCTCCACAACGTACATGTATTTACGTGCATTAGTCTCTCCTGTAGTGCTGGATAATAACATTCACGGATCTTGACTGAAAGAGTAGGAGAAATGGAAAGGGGTCACAGACTGTCATTTATCTAAGAGTCTGGAAGGGACAGAGTCAAGGCTTTCCCAGAGAAGGAACCAACTCTCAGTTTCCCTCGCCACCACTCAACGTTCAATAAACATTTACACAGAGGCTACAATAAACCAAACACCATTCTAAGCACTCTGTAAACCTTAACTCATTTAACCCTCATAAAGGTGCAGGTAACAGAGCTGAGTCTAAGCGCGAGCTGCCTTCCGGCCTTAGGGCAGAAGAGACCAATGCGCAGTCACAGGGGCCTGAGCTGGCCGATCCCTTAGGGATCCTCTACGTTTCACACTTTAGGAAAGTCAGACAACCTGACCAAGGCCTCCCATCTAATGCGCACTTGACTCTTGTTGGGGATTAAAATCCCTGTCCTTGAACTCCAAGCCCCGGGGTTCATTTCCGGCACAGCGCACTTGCCTTACCCTTCAGGAAATCTGCTCTTTGCTTCCTTGCAGCTAAGTCAGTTCCAGCTGCTGGAACAGGAAATTACCAAGCCCGTGGAGAACGACATCTCCAAGTGGAAGCCCTCTCAGAGCCTCCCGACCACAAACAGCAGCGTGGGCTCTCAGGATAGGCAGCTGCTCTACTTCTACTATGACCAGTGTGAGACCCATTACATCTCCCTCCTCAATGCCATCGACGCCCTCTTCAGCTGTGTCAGCTCCGCGCAGCCCCCGCGCATCTTCGTGGCCCACAGCAAGTTTGTCATCCTGAGCGCACACAAACTGGTGTTCATTGGGGACACGCTGACGAGGCAGGTGGCCACCCAGGACATTCGCCACAAAGTGATGAACTCCAGCAACCAGCTCTGCGAACAGCTCAAGACTATAGTGATGGCGACCAAGATGGCCGCCCTCCATTACCCCAGCACCACGGCCCTGCAGGAGATGGTGCACCATGTGACAGACCTGTCCAGGAACGCCCAGCTCTTCAAGCGCTCTTTGCTGGAGATGGCAACCTTCTGAGAAGGGCAGGAAGAAGGGGGAGCTGAGCGCGCCACCAAGGAAAACTGGAGATGCTATCTGGTTTTTGTAAATGTTATCTATTTTTGTAGATAATTTTATATGAAAATGAAATATTTTAACATTTGATGGGGTTAGATGACATTCAGAAATTCAGGGAGCTCGAGGGGGAATTTTTTTTTTTTTTCCTGTGTGGTTCTTATGAAAACACATAAGCATCTAAGGCATCAGCTGTACAGAAACGTGTCCATGTGCGTGTGTGTGCCTGTGTATGCACGTTCGTTTGTAGACGTCTGTCCGAGACATTCCATTAGAAAACATGAATTAAGAAGCACCTTAGTAACCACCTCCTAATGCTGCATTTTTTTCCTTTTTTTTTCTTTTTTTTTTTTTTTTTTTTTTAGAAAACATACCAGCTAGTTGTAATATTGCTATATGTATACTAGCAATTATCCTGAGCCTGTCACTTCCGAGTCTGGGAAGCACGTATACATGCAAATGTTCACCTTCCAATAATGAGGCATGATGTGACTTGTTCTTGTTTTGAGGCCCCTTTCAAAGTTGACCTTCTCAGGTACATTGTGGCAAAATGCCACACTTCTGAGGGAGGAAGCCCTGTTAGAAGTTTCAGGAAGTGTATGTTGATTCAAGCACCGATATTTTAGAAGTATTTCAAGGCCATATCCCCAGTTGGGGCTGGGTTGTTTCAAAACAGAGAGGACATCACAATAAAAGGAGAGCACATGTTTCCCCGGGGCTTTTTGATCATCTGCGTTTATGAGTGATTTGGCCATGAGGCTTTCCAGAGGGTGTTTTAAATTTGCAAAGACCAGATTATTTGCAGCAGGAATTCATAAAGACATATCAGACTACGATTGTCCACAAAAAGAAGGGATGGTTCCGTTCTGTCAGGTTTAAGCAGAGGCCTTTTTGGACTCTCAACATTCACTTGGGTGCTACCACCGTCAGTACCTGAGGGAAACTGACCAGTTTCTTAGTCACTTAAAGGTTAAGAGCCTCCAGGCCACATCCTACTCTATGAGAATCCATTGCTTGATCTCGCACCCTTCTTCAAACACGCAGCTGCTGACCCAACACTGAGCCCATCCAGTCTTTACAATTCTGTCTGGCCTACGGCCCTGTGTAAACAGCCCATTGCCATCTCACAGCTCAGCAAAGTCCGTCCCCCTTAAACCTGTTGGTGTTGGCACAGTACAGACACAACACAAGCCATCAGATTCATCTTGGGGCAGATGAGACCTTTCCTACCCAATGGGTAAAGGTATTCTCACATTACCAAGTCAGGAAGCATGTTATCTATGGGCTTTTGGTCCCGTTCTTATTTAATGGTTCTAGTCTAGCCTATTGGAAAACGTTTTTATTTTGCAATATATGCCTTGACTTCATTAAGCTTGCTTGTTTTAAAAACCAAATCATTGGAACAGGAAGGGATTTAAGAGAGAAGAATGTGCGATCTAAGTGTGATGGAAAAAAAAAAAAAATCAGTGAAACATCATAGAAGGTGCTTTTGAAAACAGCCGTAATTGTAGCTCTCCAAGTTCTCTGTCAAAAGATGATTACAAGTTGTATGGTTATATGACAAGTAAGTTTGTAGGGAAGAAGGAGACTGCTGAAAATCAACTAAGCAGGAGTTCAAAAGTGTCCCTATAGATTCCATTGTATAATAATGTGTATTTCTTAGGAGATGACAGACTTGTTCTAAGCTACGTGGTGACATTTCACGTTTTCGAAACCAAAACATTCAGTCTGTATTACTCTTTCCCATCTTGTATGTAAAGGTTATTTTTAAAACATTAAATTTTTAGATCTCGACTTCCAAAGGCACTGGGCTTTCTTTTCCATATTTCTCTTTGTCACAGAGCAATACTAGAGATCTGGATTTTTTTAGGAGAATTGAGAGTTGTGTATTCTTTCACTTGGTGTCACTTCAGAGTGTATTTACATATGAAGAAAATTCTGCGATCTGTGGACATTGCCAAACCCAAATATCTGGAACAAGGCTTGGCTTCCCCAGAAAGCCTGTCCATTTAAATCATGGGTACGATGATTTCTACCATCACAATACGGATGATACCATTTGTGAGGTTTTAGAATCAAAGAGAGTTGCTTAATTCATTTTGGAAGAGACATAAAGAAACAGTTAAAAGAAAACTAGATTTGATGAAAATTAGACATTCATATCCACATAAATTATTTTTAATGTTTAGCCCCCTCTTTCACACAGGTATCCTAACTGTGAGATTAACAGATGAAGTTATTTGTATATATTTTGTATCATTTTGTCCACATCTATAAACATGAGCTGAGTTTTAAGAAAAGTGTCAAGACACTTCAATGGGGACTGAAGTCTTTTGAAAACATCGTACAGGAACAACTGGATCTCTCCATGGAAAAAAACGAAGACTTACCTTACAGCCTACACAACACTGAAATGGAGCATAGACTTACATGTAATACTTCTAGAAGAAAACATAGGAGAAAATCTTTGTCATTTCAGGTAGATAAAAGTTCCTTAGATAGAAAAATAAATAAGTAAGTAAATAACGGGTGCCTGGGTGGCTGAGTTGGTTAAGTGTCCGACTTCGGCTCAGGTTATGATCTTCCGGTTCATGAGTTTGAGCCCCACTTTGGGTTCTGTGCTGACAGCTCAGAGCCTGTAGCCTACTTCAGATTCTGTGTCTCCCTTTCTCTCTGCCCGTCCCCAACTCATGCTCTGTCTCTCTGTCTCTGTCTCTCTCTCAAAAATAAAAAAATGTTAAAAAAATTAATAAGTAATGAAATAACTAAATAAATGAATAAATCATAAAAGAAAAAAAAATCGATAATTTGGACTTTACCAAAATTAAAAACTCTGCTCTTCTAAGGAGACCATTAAAAATACAAAAAGGCAGCCCGCAAAGCAGAAAATATTTGCATCACATAAATCCACCAGGGACATTAATCAGAATGAAGAGATGATGAAATTTTTTTTTAATGGGCAAAAAATGTGAACAGAAAGCTCACAAAAGAAGACCTACGAATGGGCAATAAGTAAATGAAATGTAAACACACCAAATAGAGTCAATAAAATTAAAAAGGCAAGCCATTCCAACTGTTGACGAGACAGGAGCAAATGGAACCCTCATACACTATTGGTGAGAGTGTAAAATGCTACAAACGCTTGGGAAAATACATAGGCAGTTCCTTAAAAAATTAAATGTATGCCTAATGTATTACTTAGGAAACCCTCTCATACGTATTTACTCAAGAGAAATAAAAGCATATGTCCATACAAAGACTTGAAGAAGAATGCTTACAGCAGCTCTATTTGTAATAGCCAAAAGCTAGAAACAACCCAAATCTCCGTCTGTGTGAATGCATAAAACCACTATTGTGTATCTACACAGTAGAATACTACACAGAAGTAAAAAGGGACGACAAAATTGAAACAAAAACAATATGATTGAATTTCAAAACCACTGCGACATACAAAAGAAGACAGACAAAACAGACTACATACGGTATGTTTCCATTTACACAAAATTCTAAAAATGCAAATTATAGTGACAGGAAGCAGCTCAGTGGTGTCCTAGAAAGAGGAGAGGTGGCAGGGATTCCAAAGGAGCTCAGGGATTCCCCAAAGTTCATCAAACTTTGGGGAAATGATGAAAATGGCTATTTTATTGATCATGGTGATAGCTTCACAGGTATACACCTGTCAAATCATCAGTTTGTACACCTGAAATACAGACGATTTATTCTTTTGTTAAGTTATAACTTTTTAAAAGCTAAATGATCTAAACGCACTAATTAAAAGTCAGATTCTCAAACTGGATTTTTTTTTTAAAAGCAAGACTAAGGGGCGCCTGGGTGGCTCAGTCGGTTGAGCGCCGACTTCGGCTCAGGTCACCATCTCGTGGTCCGTGAGTTCGAGCCCCACATCGGGCCCCTGTGCTGACAGCTCAGAGCCCAGAGCCTGTTTCGGATTCTGTGTCTCCCTCTCTCTGACCCTCCCCCGTTCATTCTCTGTCTCTCTCTGTCTCAAAAATAAATAAACGTTAAAAAAAAAAATTTAAAAAAAAAAAAGCAAGACTAAGCTATATACTATTTAAAAGACACCTGCACTAAATGAAAATATACATATAAGTTTAAAAGCAAAGGGATGGAAAGAGATGTACCGTGCACATTCTGATTTAAAAAGAAAGCTGGAGCAGCTACATTAGCAGACAAAGAATTGAGAACAAGGACAAAGGAGGACACTGCAAGATAAAAGGGTCAACTCATAAAAAAAATTATTTATTTTGTATGTACCTAATCACAAAGTTTCAAAATTTATGAAGCAAAAACTGATATAACTGAAAGGAAAAATGGGAAATCCGTAATTAAAGGTGGAGATTTAGATACTCCTGCCTCAGTAATTAATAGAACAAGTAAACAATTACCAGTAATAACTGGTAAAGATTATTCCAGGGAGCATCTGGAACTCCCTACACTGCTGGTAGGAATGTAAAATGGTGCCACCATTTTGGAAAATGGTTTGGCAATCTCATAAAGTTAAACATGCACTTACCATATAACCCAGCAATTCCAATCATAGGTATTTACCCAAGAGAAATTAAAATATGTACGTCCACACAAAAAACTAACTTGCTTTATTCATCATAGTCCCAAAGGAAAACAATCCAATGGCATCCACAGGTGAGTGGATAAATAAATTGTGGTCTATTCCTACAATGGAACACTATTCATTAATAGAAAGGAGTGAACGTCAGTAATTTCTCTGACAACAGCCATAGCAACATTTTTCTAGCTATGTCTCCTGAGGCAAGGAAAACAAAAGCAAAAATAAACTATTGGGATTACATCAAAATATAAAGCCTCTGCACAGTGAAGGAAATAATCAACAAAACAAAAGGCAACCTATAGAAGGGGAGAAGATATTTTCAAATGGCATATCCAATAAAGGGTTAGTATCCAAAATATATAAAGAACTTATACAACTCAATACCAGAAACCAAATAATCCAATTAAAAAATGGGCACAAGGGGCGCCTGGGTGGCTTAGCTGGCTGAGCACCCGACTGTTGATTTCATCTCAGGTCATGATCCCAGGGTTGTGGGATTGAGCCCTGTGTCAGGCTCTGCACTGAGTATGGAGCCTGCTTAAGATTCTGTCTCTCCCTCAGTCCCTCTCCCCTGCTCCCTCTCTCTCTCTAAAAACAAATAAAAAGTGGGCAGAAGCCATGAACAGACATTTCCCTGAAGAAGAGATACAGATGACAAATTGATACATGAAAAGATGCTCAACACCACTTCTCATCAGGGAAATGCAAATCAAACCACAATGAGATACCACCTCACATCTGTCAGAATGGCTAAAATAAAAAACACAAGGAACAAGTGTTGGTGAGGATGTGGAGAAAAAGGGACCCTCGTGCACTGTTGGTGGGAATGCAAACTGGTACAGCCACTGTGGAAAACAGTATGGAGGTTCCTCAAAAAATTGAAAATAGAATTACCATATTATCCAGTAATCACACTGCTGGGTATTTACCCAAAGAATACAAAAACACTAATTCAAAAGGATATATACACCCCTATGTTTATTGCAGCATTATTTACAATAGTCAAATTATGGAGGCAGCCCAAATGTCCATCAATAGATGAATGGATAAAGAAGGTGGTATACATACAAGGAATATTACTGAGCCATAAAAAAGAATGGCATCTTGCCATTTGCAACAACATGGATGGAGCTAGAGAGCATGATGGAAAGCAAAATAAGTCAAAGAAGGACAAATACCATACGATTTCACTCATATGTGGAGTTTAAGAAACAAAACAAATGTACAAATCAAAAACGAGACGCACCGAAAAAACTGATGGTTACCAGAGGGGAGGTGAGTGTGGGGACGGGCGACACAGACAAAGGACATTAAGAGCACACTTATCATGGTGAGCGCTGCGTAACGTACAGAATTGCCGCATCATATTGTACACCTGAAACTAACATAGTGCGATGTTAACTCTAAAAAAAGAAAGCAACCAAAACAAAAATAAATAAATAAAAAGGAGTGAATTAACGACACATGTAAGAGCATGGATGGATCCACCTTAGAAACATTTTGCTGAGAAAAAGCCACCCAAATAAAGAGTACATATATACGAAGTTCTAGAAAACACAGATCTACTTGGCAGTAACAGACATCAAATCAGTGATTTCCTGCAAGGGTGGGAGTTGGGAATAATTCGGAAAAGAGGACGAGGGAACTTTTTGGTGTGACGGACACGTTTTATTTCAGGGCCATACATATGTGTTATATCTGTGCTCTACGATGGAAATGTTAATATCTACTCAAAACGGGTGCATGTCATCACAGGTACGTCTAGCTCAATAAAGTTGATTTTCAAAAGAGGTAAGGCATTTCCCAACTGATTCTAATGTTCCATTTTTTTGTCAAACCGATACTGCCAATTAATTCACCAGAAACGCTGGCAGCCCCTCCCCAAAAAAAATTTAAAAAAAGGGCAAATAAGAAAGTTCAGCTTTTTAGTGACAACCCTGGGCTAGTTCAAGACTCACCAGGAAGACAGAGACAGTTTCCTGCTCTCCTAGTCAGTTAAAAGTCTATCTGGGCTTTAGATGTTTCCCCACATACCACATCCACATTCTTCACAGTTTTTGAGGAAGGATGACAAAAGAAATTGCCATTCACCAGAGGACATGAAAAACAAGGATTCATGCATTCATTGAACATTTCTTGCCTGGCCGCCACAGCACGGATCGGCTGTGCCCATCAAGGCAATGGCGGCCCCAGCCCGAGCAGTCGCCCAGCCTCCCAGCCAGGGTCTCTACCTGCTCAGCAAATGTGTGGTGCCCCAGCGGGGGCAGGAAGGAAATGGAAGTCCTGCTCTCTGCTTTGCTTTGTTTGAAGCCAAAAGTAAACATGCTTTGGAAACAATTTAAGGCAGATTACAGACAAAAGCCCAAGTGAAGGTCAATCTTGTACGAAGAGCTTTAAAATACAAGTACTTTTTAGACGGGACCCAAGAAAGTGAGAGGACAATGAAATCCATACAGAGAGAAAGAGAAAGAACAGTCAAAGATTGCCTGGCCTGTCTGGGGATTTGCTCTAAGGATTCCCATTTGCTTAACACTTAGGAAGTCTTCTCGAAAAGGCGGCCGTCATGATAACAGATGCCGTGTTCTGAACACAGCACTTGGTAGGGTGGAAGGCGGTGAGGACAGGCCTCGAGGATCCTGAGAGCTCAGTTAGGAAGCCCTCGTGTCCGTTGTAGGAGAAAGGGCGAAGGGAGCCTGGGCCAAAAAGGAGAGAGAAGCAGACAGACTCCAGGCATAGTATAGGAGAGGGAATCAACACGATTGATGAATTGCACATGGCACCTGATGCAGGGGTAGCTATGCTGAGGGTTTCTGGTTTGGGCATCGGGACGGATGTGGACCCATTCTGAACTAGGAAGCACCACAGTTCTGGACGTCTCCACGAAAGCAGCCTGGGGTGAACACTATCCCAGCCTGGCACTGAACCCCGAGGCTAGGCAAAAGAGGGAATAAACAAGGCCATAGAAACCCCAAACAGTACCACGGGAAGACTCCGTTCAGCCCACCCTTCTTTCCTCCCAGGTCCTGAACGTGTAGGCACACGCTTATTTTGTGCTTGAAAGCAAGAAAAGAGAAGAAAAAAACAACCTTGAAAGGGTTTTAATGAGTAGAGGCCAGAACACCGGAGAGAAACCTTTAAAAGGGGCAACGGAAAAAGTTGGGCAGGCTGACTTTTATCTCAGGGTTTACTGTTACCAGTCTCTGACACAAATTCCTCCACCGCCTGGAGGGAAGACAGAGCCCATACCTCACAACACGATTTAAGCCCATCTCCTACCAACTATAATTAAGAAAACTGAGTTAACAGAAAGGGCACCCTCGTTTGTCTCCTCGTGGACAATTTTCCAGGGAGACAAGAGTCAGCAAGGAATGATGTTAAATGAAAACATACCCTTAATTTTCTCCGGCCCGCCTGGCAGTTAGGATACCATCAGACATCAGACACTATCTACACTTCCCCCACAACAGTTACCACGCAAAAGCAGTTTATGAGTCTCCTTTATGACCCAGGGAGCATAACAGAGGGTTTTTTCAGAACTGCCTGAGCCCTTTGTGATTTAAATCCCTATCAAAGAAGTTGAAGTCTTGAAGAACAATGGTTCTGAACGGGACATTCTAAACACTGCAAAAAGAAGCAACATATTCCAGAGTCTTGCACAACGTTGAACTACCAAGACAAAGGGGTTGGTGTGGTGTATTTTTAGGAGGATGTAAAAATGTAAATGGACCACTTGAGTTAAGGTTGTCCTTCCCCCTGGGCAATTATTTCCACCTATCTGTCTAGACATCCAATCAACACTAGGGAGAAAACCTAAGAGTTGACAAAAGAAGGTTTTAGTTGAATAATGGGTCCCCCAGTCTTGTTTGCAAAAGGAAAATCAACAAGCAAGAAAACAAAAGGTCTGCAAAGAACCTTCAGAAGAGGGCCTGTGGGGGCCTGTTGTGTGGAGGAAAGCGTTCTGGAGAAAAGTTAGCATGTCCTGTCGCTTGCAAAGGGGACCAGACTTGCGTGTTTACACTTCCCAGGCAGCCGCCCTTATTGGAAAGGGCCCTCCAAGAGTCCTTTATGTCCCTGCCACTGCAAATGGCCTACGCTCATTCACTCCAGGTAACAATGGCTTTATCTGGACACCACCTACGATGGTTCTGAAGCTTTTCATTTAGTGCCTACCATTTTGCTGATCTAAAGCAGAGTTCACTCGGGAGCCCTCAGGGTAGCCTCACACAGCACCCCCCTGTGGTGAGTTGGGAAAACAAAAAGTCCGGAAGGGCAATTTGGCTTTTCTGACAGATTCTGCCATCACCCTGCTTTTGCAGGAGATGCTAACGCAGACCTTGTTCGGTGTTACACATATAAGCTTTTTTTAATGTTTTTATTATTTATTTTTGAGAGAGAGAGAGAGAGAGAGAGAGAGAGAGAGAGAGAGAGAGTGCAAGAAGGGAAGGGGCAGAGAGAGAAGGAGACACAGAATCCAAAGCAGGCTCCAGGCTCCGAGCTGTCAGCACAGAGCCCGATGCGGGGCTTGAACGCACACACCGGGAGATCATGCCCTGAGCTGAAGTCGGACGCTTAACCGACTGAGCCACCCAGGCGCCCTACAAATATAAAGCTTTTAAAAGAATTCTGCAGTGCTCTAGAAACACATAGCACTGCTCTTATTTCTCTGCCTGCACCTGTCCCTATTCTATTGTATATTTCAGACATAGGGCATCTGGAGTTCTTCTTTTCCATCTCATGGCCTGGAGTTCAAGTCATGTTTGCTGACTGGCTAACTGACCACACGAATGAATCTATTCCCCGAACGTCTCCTACCAGTCCCACACTGGAGAAGCCCTTTGAACCAAAAGGACTTTGCAGGATCCTTAAAGATCACAAATAAAATCTGAAATCCCTCCAAAGGGCAGGATTTAGAGTACTCATAAGTTCCGGTTGCATTGTTTCCCTTCATGTAAGTGATTTTCCATCATTCCTTTTAGTGCCTTCTTGTTGTGGTGGTTGTTGTTGCTGGGTGACTGCCATTTCGCTGCCAGCAATCTCCTGAGGTGGGATTTCCTGTTTCCTAGCTCCCTGCGGGCACAGCTCCAGGGCACTCCCTTGCAAGTTGGTGTAATGAGGCCAAACCCTCTGTCCCTGGATTTAGAATCCGTGGTTTTGGATTAACTGTGTTGTTACGTTACCTTATGTGCTCTCTCGATGGGACTCGCCTCTTCTGTTTCTTCCCCATCCTGGTACTCAGATCTTTAGACATCACAGCATTTACAGACCTTTCAACCACGGGACCTGGAAGTAAAAATCAATTACAGAGAAAATTGACAAGAGGCTAAGTGTTCAAGAAAAGCTCTATTACCAATAAGCAAAGCAAAGCAAAGACAGACGTATTCACGTTTAAGCATCGGGAATGTTTTGTCTCTTCTGAGTAACTGATCAGTTCTTTGTCATGGAAGTGAGATTTTTTTAACTAATTGATCATGTTTTCCTTTTTGCCTTTCCCATAGAGAAGTTCTGAGACAAATTCGATGCCAGTGTTAGTAACTATTTAGTAACCTACGGCTTGAGTATATGGGTTCTAACTTTTCGTCTAATGTTCTCTACCTAGATTATTCGCTATCCTCTCTTTTTAGCATACTATCTTTAATATCACATGTATTCGTGGGAAATATTTTAGCTGTGTAAGAGCTCAGATGCTCATGGGTGTGTAAAGAACCAGGGCTCTGCTTCTCCTTCCACAGAGTCAAGATGTTGGGCTGGCTCAGTCCTACTGGGCTCACAGCCATTCTGCCTACTGCCCAGGGTTCTGGGCTGGGACCAGTTCCGCTGGCGATTTCCGACACGTTGCAACGTCTCCCAGGTTTGGATGTGAAGCCAGTCCAGATTTCCATTTCTGCTGCTGTCTGCCTTCCCTCAAGGAACCGGTGCCCCTTCCTGAAATGTGGTCTCAGGCATTATGGGTGAGGATCCCATTCCTTGTTCTCTCGGGAGACATCTCAGCCGCTTTATCATTTCACAGATGCAAGCTTGACTCATCAGGGCCCAGAAACATCAAAGCCCCAAAGCTCTACCTGCGAGCAGTAACTCAGCCCTAACGAAATGCCCTGTGACGACTGGAAATCACAACAAAAGATGTGCGGACTTTCCAGCTGCAGGTGGAAGGAGCACATATTCCCCGCTTGTAACATTCCCGCGGAAGGGAAGGGAAGAACTTGCTTCCACCCTCACACGCATACGTATCTCCCTATGACTGGTGCCTCCAAGTGGCAGAGGAACATCCTTCAGCCTCCCCCCAGACGGCTTATTAGCGGCAAGGGGAAAATAGTAATTATTTTGTCTGAGAAATCAGACAACCGCTTGATGGAGCATGGTGATCCGAGCCACCGCCACCAGCGAGGGGCAGGCAGATATCGTGTGTCTCCAGAGATAAGATCCTGAGCCGGTCACCGCGTCTCCTATGTAGGACTGAATCTCCTTACCTAATCACGACAAAGCATCAAACACAAGATGAAGAATGCTTGTTCTATTTTGTTAAAGGCAGGAGGGGAAACATACTCTGCAAAAAAATATCAAGGTCACACAAGACACGGGAAGGGGATGAAATGTGTCCAGATGAAGGAGGCAAGAGAGATTTGACAACGAGAATACCTAGAACTAGTCTGGATCCCGTCCTGGCGGAAATGAGAAAAGACCTTATTACTGGGTTAACTGTCAACATTGAAATATAGACAGCAAACGAATAGACGTATCTCATCAGTGCTACATTTACTAAAGATAGACATGCGCTGATTGCGCAAAAGAACAGCCCTATTCCTAGCAAATACGCACTGACGTATTCTAGGGTAAAGGGCCACCGTGTGGGTATTTGCGTCTCAGAAGAACGTTACACACGCTAACAACAAAGAATCTCAGGAAGTGTGATATTCCTTGTTGCACCTTCCTTTACAACCTTTCTGTAAATTTGGGATTATTTCCAAGTAAAACACTTTAAAAACAACAACAATACCTCAATCTTGGCTTCAGCAAAAGAACCTGGGTTTAAATCTTATCTCTGCCTCTTAGCTGTGGGATCTTCGGTGATCTTACTCTC
Source organism: Neofelis nebulosa (assembly GCF_028018385.1). Taxonomy (NCBI): domain Eukaryota; kingdom Metazoa; phylum Chordata; class Mammalia; order Carnivora; family Felidae; genus Neofelis; species Neofelis nebulosa. The sequence goes on from NC_080787.1 coordinate 21,070,952, forward strand.
TGCAAAGCTTGATCTCCTTGTCAGTAAAATGGGCATAATAATAGTTGCTGTGTAGGAGGCTTGTTTCAAAGCTGAAATTAAAACTTAATGTTTATGAAGCATTTAGAACAGGTTCTGGCATACAGTCAGCGTCATGCAATTGTTTGAAAAATGTGTCACCACAATTCTGAAGTTAAAAACAAAACAAACACACAAAACGGCTTTTTCCAAACCTAAAAATCCCCTTAGGATCTATTGACTGACTAAATTAATACATCAGTGTTTTCAACGACCTAGCCTGAACTGTGTGTTAATTGCTAGGTGGCCAATCAGACAGATACGGTTCATCGAGTAAGGTCAGAAAGGTCGGGGGGAGCCTAAGCTATTTGTGTAACTTTGCTTTTATAAGAACAGTGAAATATATTACAAATCAGATATTCAGTTAAAATAAACACAGAGACGGGCACCTGGGTGGCTCAGTCAGTTGAGCATCTGACTTCCGCTCCAGTCAAGATCTCATTGTTTGCGAGTTTGAGCCCCATATCGGGCTCTCTGCTGTCAGTGCACAGCCAGCTTCAGATCCTCTGTCCTTCTCTCTCTGCCCCTCCTCCACTTGCACTCTCTCTCTCAAAAATAAACACTTAAAAGAGTGAAAAAAATAAAATAGAATAGAATAGAATAGAATAGAATAAAATAAAATAAAATAAAATAAAATAAAATAAAATAAACAGAAAATAAGTACTCATTGAACTGAACTGAACACATTTGAGTATTATATTGAGTTTCCAATACATAAAGGGGGAGAGGAAATACGATAACATCCTGGATGGTCCAGCCTTGGGGCGCCTGGGTGGTTCAGTTGGTTAAGCGTCTGACTTCGGCTCAGGTCATGATCTCACGTTTTGTGAGTTCAAGCCCTGCGTCGGGCTCTCTGCTGACAGCTCAGAGCCTGCTTTGGATTCTGTCTTCTTTTCTCTCTCTGCCCCTTCCCACGTATGCCGTTTCTCTGTCTCTCAAAAATAAGTAAATGTAAAAAAAAAAAAAAAAAAAAAAAAAAAAAGAATTTAGATGGTCCAGCCTTGTTCGGGGCCACAAAGTAAGCAGAAAGTCAGAAATGGTCTCCTCACAGCCATGACTTATTTCAAACTTCATAGGAGAATGCCCTATTACACCAAAAACCCAATGAAGGAAGGGTAAAAATCTCCTCTTTTCAACCTCTACTGTTGTTTCTCCTGGAAGACAGCAGAGTTAGGGCAACTAGGAGACTTTTTGCAAAGTTCCTCAAGACTCTTGTCAGGAAGCCTTCTTGTCGACAGGGCCCAAGTGAGCTCTCTCTCCAATCATCCCTGGGCTGCAGGGTGCCTCAAAAGGCCACCTGGTTCATCCTCCGGGTTCCAAAACAATGATCACCTACAGCAACCAAGGGATGGTGTGCCTCCAACACCTTGGTCAAGGTGATTGCAGCGTGGAGATGGTGATGAATATTCGTTTGGGCTACCCCAGAGATAAGCAGCTTATTCACACTTCCCGCTTTGCCAAACTTTATCCTGGTCAAGCCAGGATAAAACAGCCTCACCGTTCTCCTGCTGCAATGATGGGCTTTTTAATATTATTTTCAACAAAAAGTTTATTTATATAAGACACTTGAGTTAAAAGAAAAGCTACTTAGGATTCATTTCCTTCCGAGAAATGTGTTCCAACTTAAAAACAGATTCCCCGCATGTAACAGCTATGTACAAAAGACCGTAAAATGTTTAAGTTGTCCTTGGTTTTACAATGATAAAGGAAATCCATTGGAATTCCAAGCAGATAAAGTATGCAAAGGATTTTGTTGTTGTTGTTGCTTGTCAAACAATGAAAGCAAAATAATTTAATGGCATATAAAAATAAAAGTTGTGGGGCTCCTTGCTGGTTCAGTTGGTTAAGCATCTGACTCTTGATTTTGGCTCAGGTCATGATCTTGAGATCATGGGATCAAGCCCGCGTCAGGTGCCAAGCTGGGCATGAAACTTGCTTGGGATTCTCTCTCTCCCTCTCTCTCTGCCCCTGCCCTGCTCTCTCTCTCTCTCCAAATAAATACAAATAAACACTAAAAAACACTAAACACTAAATAAATAAATAAATAAATAAATAAATAAATAAAAATAAATAAATAAAAGTTGAATGAGCCTTTTTACAGAAACCTTTTTCTCCCCTCCATTTCCTTTGGATGTCAACAGAATACATCAATGACCCTTTAGTAAAAAAAATAATAATAGCACAATAAACCTGGTCACAAAAGCCAGTTACTTGACGTATGACGAAAGAAAGGAGATGGGAAAAGGACCGAGTACAAGTCAGGGTGTGGTGGAATCGAACCGCCCTTTTCCAACTGAGAACGGCTTCTCCTCTGAGTTCTGGAGGGAAGGAGCACATCACTTAATATTGTCATCCTTTGTCTCCACCCCACAGGTGCATTGGTTTCGCTGATTGCCCATCAAATTGGAATTTGATCTTCCTCAGTGACAAACCCTGTCATTCACAGGTTTTTATGCATTGGCTAGTGCTCACTCCTCGTAATCCCCAACAGAACGACCTGCCCCACCTCCTTAAATTAATTGGCTCCCCGCTCCCTGTCTCGACCCTGCCTTGGGTTTTGCATCGGCCATGGCAGGTGCTGGACACTCTCCAGTCGCTGTGGCACAAGAGAGGCCCCAGGAGGGGCAGACGGGGGGTGGCCGGGGGAAGAAGGGAGAACGCAGTGATGCTTTTGAGAAGAATTCTGCTGTTCCCAAGTGTCCCTTTCATAAGGCCTCCCTGAGAAATTGCTCTCTTGGGTCTCAGACCTAGAAATGGTTAAGGTCTCCTGAATAAGGGATTGGTTGTTGGAGGGCCCAGCGTTTGGTCCCATGCCCTACCCTTCTCCCTAAGGGATCCGACCCAGCCCCATCAACTTAGTCCAGGCGAGAGTCATCTCTCTCTTAGATGGTAGCAAATGCCCCCCGAATGCGCCTCCCTGTTCTCATACTTGCCTTTTACAATGCAATTATCACACAGCAGCCAGGACGGCCTCTTAGAAACATAAATCACATCCTGTTACCCCCCCCTCCTCCTGCTCAGTGCCCTGCAGTCCTCCTCTTTGCCCTTTGATTCAAACCTTGACTTATAAAGCCCTTCATGACCAGTGCTGACCTCTGACCTCAGCTCAAACCGCACTCACCCTCGCCTCCCACGTTCCAACCACAGGAGCCTCCTTTCTGTTCCTCAAATAAGCTAAAGTCACTCCTTGGTACCATCGGTCCTGCTGCCCTGAGGCTCCCTGCCGGACGGTTGAGATCAGGCTTTTTGTGGTTGCCCAGAGCTCAGGGGCTTTAACCTTCCAAATGAATGTCCCCTCCCAACCACCTTCTAGCACATTCACTTCTCTTAACCCTCTCAGAACCCTTATTACTAGCTTTTCTATTTCTTGCTTTTTTTTTTCTCTAGTTCCACCTAAAATGGGATCCCCTGGGAGAAGAAACCCCTCCTATCTTGTCCACTGCTGTGTTCTCAGAGCCAAATGGCGGCTGCAGCACGATAATTGCCAATAAGTATTTACTGAAAGAGTCTTCGGAACGCGGTAGACTTTGCAACCATGCGTTTTTCTCACAGCTGGGATCCCCAGTACTTTCAGAGTCAAAGGCGAGGCGCACTCCCACCCGCACCAGACCTTCCGGCATGCGCTTCGGGGAAACATCCTTAACTCTGAAGTTTCTTCATGCTTCTCTCCTCATTTTCCTCTGGCACCAATTTGCTCATCTTGAACAGTAGGTGTCAAGGGCTTGCATGCGCCACTAAGCTTCCCTCAACCCCTAATAAAATGTGGTGGTGTGCAAATGAACCATGGAGGTGGACTTCTGCTAAATGTTACAAGATAGGTTTGTGTGGTTAACAAGAGGAATCAGTCACCTGTGTCATTCACCAACCACAAGCTTCTGAGAACAAAACCCAACACCCTCCCTATCTGAGTCAGTGCTGGGGAGGCCATGAGAAAAATAAAGTGCGCTGCAGAAAGCCAGTGTGAATCCTCAGGTCATGGCCGATGTCAGTTACCAGGTGTTAAGGGAGCAGACACCAGGCTGAGCAGGCCCCAGGACCAGCGAAGGCGAACGAGGTGACAGGAGCAGGTGGGTTGACCCTGCTCAGCCTCATCAGATGAGGCAACCTTTTTTCTTTTTTTTTAAATTGTAAATCAGGCTAAACGTTTTTATTGCTTATGGTATGTCTTTTTTTTTTTTTAATTGTGGCAAGCACACACACACACACACACACACACACATCAAAACACACCATATAACACGAAATTTACCAACTTAACCATTCTTCCATGCACAGTTCACTAGTGCTAAGTATATTCACATTGTGCAGAACCTTTTTATCTTCCCATACTGAAGCTTTCCCAACCTCCGGCAACCACCTTTCTGCTTTTTGTCCATGAATCTGTCTACCCTAGGAAACTCATATAAATGGAAGTGCGCAGTATTTCTCTTTTTTTGTGGCCGGCTCATTTCACTCAGCATCATGTCCCCAAGGTCCTGCCATGTTGTAGCATGCATCTGAATTCCCTTCCTTCATAAGGCTGGATATTATTCCATTGTATGTATGTGCCATGTTTTGTTTATCTATTCATCCGTTGGTAAAGCCAATTGGGCTTCTTCTGTCCCTTGCTTATTGTCAGATGGGACACTTCTGCACCTACGTGTTCCCTGCTTTGGTCTAAGGGACATCTGACCACGTCAGGGCACTGGTCAGCATTCATTTCTTTCACAAGGCCAGGGGAAAAAAAAATCATACAACCACGTACACAGTTCCCTTCGTGGTTCCCACCTGCAGGTGGACACAAATACTGCTTAACAAGCCTCTGGCCAGCCTCCTCACTCACTGTGCAGGTGGCTAGCTCAGGCCTTCTCCACTTTCCTCACGCCTTCCATGATGCGTAACTATGTAGCTTGCACCTTGCAGAAGCCTCTGTAGACACGGTCTGTTCAGTGATGGCATTACCTACCGCCTACCCTGTTGGTGAAGCCAGAAGCCAAAAACCATTCCATTCTTTCAAGCTCCAGATCCAACAGTGATTTGGCCTCTAGTATCGTAGAACCTGTCTGCTTTTCATTGCCACTCCTATGGCGAGTCCTTCATTGCCAGGGACCATCTTCATGAGCTAGACTATGGCAAGGACCCCCTAAATGATCTGCCTGCGTGCACCCTGCCCGTCCCTATCCACGCTCCGTCCTGCATTCAGGGTAACTTTCTTCCAACTCCAGTGTGATTATGTCATCTCTCGGGGACACCCCAGTGTCCTCCTGGTGTGGCATACAAGGTCCTCCTTGACCGGAGCCTCGTCTCCTGCACCCTGTCCTGCCCACACTTGCCTTAGCCATGCCCTTCTTCACGCCATTTTACACCTTCTTAACTTTGCTCACTCCAGTTCTCCACCAAGCACACAACTGCCACGTTTCTTCACTGGCCTAATTCTTCATTACTCGGGAGTTACTCGTGCCTCCGTCCAATTCCTAAGCCCAGGCTCTTTCCTCCTGCACATCTTCTCTACTACTGAAGCACCTGTTTCACACTGCTCTTTCAGTTTTTCCAGGAATCATTTCTTTCCTCAGATTCCCATCAACAGTCTGAGTTTCTTGAACATGTTCCGGGGGCATAAAGTCACATTCTCCATCCCCCCACTGCCTTCTTTTCCATGCTAAGTAGACATTTCATAGGGTAATAGTGCATAGGAATTTCTCAAAAGCCTCACTGTTGAGCCTGAGTAACATATAAACAAATGCACTTTAGAATACTTAAATTGTGAATTATAGGTACAAAAGAAACCATAAACAATTTAAACTAGTGAAGAACTCCCCTGCTGTGTGCCTCTGTTTTATGTAAGTATTCATGCACAAGGGCTGAGTCACAGAACAATAAAGAATGGCTGTTCAGCTCAGCAGCAGAAACCACAAATGCTAAGGTCACAGACAGACATCCATTCTGTGTCCGCTTTTCAGTAGTTTATGAAAAATTAGCCTTTCAGTCTGAGGCTTTCTTTGTGTAAGCTCAAATTTCATTTTGGAAATTCTGAACAAGCTCTCTTCAATTAAAATGAATCACTTTTCCACATTATGAAAAATTTTAAATGTTTATGCAGAAAGTTGGTTGAACTTGGAGAACTGGTTGGTCAGAAAGGAATGAGAGCTGTCAAATAATATTAATAATAAAGATTTTGGTTAAGCAGGGTGAGGTTTTTAAAAGAAAGATGCTCCTTGGGGGAACATACCTTTTTTGAATTAGCAGTTTTAGGAAATGGGAATTTGGATAATCCTAAGCTCAAGTGGCAAAAACGAAAGAGAAACATGGTCATCAAATTTCTTTATGTTTTCATAGAAAGACATCTTTTTAATTTACGAGACTAACAACAATCTTTTCTCTCTTGCAGATCTAACCGCATATTTTGTTTTATTTTTTTAAATGTTATTTATATTTGAGAGAGACAGACCGAGTGCAAGTGGGGGGATGGTTGTTAGAGAGAGACAGAGGGAGACAGAATCCAAAGCAGGCTCCAGGCTCTGAGGTGTCAGCACAGAGCCTGATGCACAGCTTGAACTCACAGACTGCGAGATCATGACCTGAGCTGAAGTCGGACACTTGACCGACTGAGCCACCCAGGGGCCCCCTAACTGCATATTTTCATATGAATTCTCTCAGATTGATTCCTCGAATAAGATAACATACTACAGTTATGTTAGCCACTGCTAGAATTTTCAGTTCTCTGGAGAAGGTGTCTGTCTTCATACTTATGTTTAAATAAAGAACAGCATCAAAATAAAGCAATTAGAAATTAAGTAACTAACTAAACTAAAATTTGCATTCAAAAATAAGAAGAAAAGAACAAAATAAACCAAAATGAAGTGGAGAAAGAGGATTTCATCTCTCTATAGAGATAAAAGCAAAAAGCAATGAAAATTAAACAACAAACAAAATGTAGAATTGACAAGTAAAATCAAGATTTTTGGCTTTCAAATGTCCAGCAAAAAACACAAATTCCCAGTGCCTGTGTGCAGGAAAAAAAGAAAAAAAGAAAAAAAAAAAAAAAAAGAACCATGAGTCTATAACATTAGAAGTGAAAAGAGAGATATAATCATAGCATAGAGGAAAAACTACTAAATACAATTCTATGTGAGTGGGTTTGAAAATCTGGGTGAAATAGGACAGTGCCTGGAAATCTTAATCATCAGAGAAAAACCAGGAAGAGATAGAAAATTTCATGAAAAATAACCCTTCGGAGAAAAAAAATGAAAAAGTTTCAAAGCACTATTTCCAAAATAAGACACTGCATTCAGATAGATTTTGAAGAGAGTCCTATCAAAGTCCAGAGGAGGACATATATAATCCTGATGTGAATTAAAACTATTGCTGAATAGAGAAAAAGATGAAGAGTTTCTAATTCATCTTACAAGGTTTGCATAATCTTGATTCCAAAACAAGAGAAAAAAAGAGAAATAAGGACCAGTGTCCAAACGAATGAAACAGACACAGATTCTAAAAGGATATTCATAAATTGAAAGACATGCATACCTTAGTGCATTAAAAGAATCATGTGCCATAACTGAGTAAGGTTTAGTCCAGTTAGATAAGGCTACTATAACAGTAGAGAATCTGTTGGTGTAAACCACCACAAAAATAAGTTAAAAAAAAAAAAAGATCCATATGACCATTTCTATAAAGACAAAAAAGATATCCAATAAAATCCCACATCCATTCCTAACATACAAAAGCCCTTTGTATATTGGACTAGAAAGATGCTTCCATAATCTGAAACCAAAAGCAAAGAGCATACATGTTAATAAAACAATAGTGTCATTTCCACAAAGGTACAAAACAAGAGAAGGATGTCTAACCAGTGCAATAAAGCAGTAAGAAGATACTCGTTTTGAGTTTAAAAATTTACTTTAAACAAGAAAAGCTTAAGTGAAAGGCGATTTATTATAAAGATTAAGGAAACCAAAGAATAGGAAATACAGATGGACATCACAAGGGACTAAAAGTAAGACTTGAAAAAATCCCTGTACCGAACTGTTGTCTTTAAATATCTGCCTGTCTCTCTAGAAGCAGCATGATCCCAGATTTTATTCATTCTTCGTCCTCAGAAAATCTACTACCTCATCTACTTCTATATGATCCACAATGCTTATTCCAAATGGCAGCCTCAGCACTAAAAACTGTATGACCTTTCAACCATTATCTTTTAAAATACTGTTATGCACCATTCTCTCTCTCCCCTCCTACTGCAACACCATTTAAATGTCTGTTAGACTTTCTCATTTGATCATATATGTCTCTTACCCTCTGGGAGGTACTTCTCTTTTTTTTTTTTTTCTTTCTATGCATCATTCTGCCTTGCTGTTCAGTTTGCTAATTCTCTCTTCAGCTGTATCTATACTATTTTGAGTTCTTAATTTTAGTTATTTTATTTTTCAGTTCTGTAATTTCCATTAATTTTTCCTGTGAATTTAAAATATGGTTATTTTTTTTCAGTTCCTTCTTTATTTTTTTTTAAGTTTATTTTTGGGAGAGAGAGAGAAAGAGAGAGAGAGGGAGGGAGAAAGAGAATGTGAGTGGGGGAGGGGCAGAGAGAGAGGGAGAAAGAGAGGATCCCAAGCAAGCTCTGCACTATCAGCACAGAGCCTGAGGACAGGCTCAAACTCATGAACCATGAGATCATGACCAGAGTCAAAATCAAGAGTGGGACACTTAACCAACTGACCCATCCAGGCGCCCCTCAGTTCTTGAAATTGCTGATGAGAGTTTCAATATGGTGATTTTCTATTTCTGTATCTTTCTGCCTTTATTAGTTGTAATTCTCCCGTAATGAATACTTTCCCTTCACCAACTATTTTGTTACATAAAAACTCAGTTTGAAAGGAAAAACAGGAAAAATGCTTTATTCTTCCTAGAGTAAGAGTTGATACCCTAGCAATCTCCAACGCTAATCATTGTTTTTAAATGTATAGCATTATATACACTCATGAAATTTTGAAACAGCTTGAGACAAATTCATATGCCATAATGTTCACAATTTATACTACAACATTCAAGGGTGTTTAGTATATTTACAGAGTTGTGCAACCATCACCATAATCTAATTGTAGAATATTCTCATCATCACCCAAAGAAACCTTGTACCTATTAGTAATCATTCAAATTCTGCTGGGTCTCTGCCCACCAAGCCTTAGGCAACCACTAACATATTTTCTTCTCAGTAGATTTGCCTACTTAGGGTATTTCATATAATGGTATCATACAATATGTGGTCTTTTGTGACTGGCTTCTTCCACTTAGCAACATATTTTTGAGTTTCATCCATGTACTGTATCCAATACTGTATCAGTATTTCAGTCCTTTTATTGCTGAATAATATTCTATTGTAAGGATATACCACGTTTTGCTGATCCATTCATCAGTTGATGGACATTAAGTTGTATTCACTTTTAGCTCTATGAATAATGCTAGTATGAGCATTTGCATACAAGATTTTATGTGGACGTATGTTTTCATTTTCTTGGGCAGATAACTGCCTAAGGGAATTGCTGGGTTATACAGTAACTTTATGTTTAACATTTTGAGGAACTGTCAAACTCTTTTCCAAAGTGACAGCACTTTGCACACTTACACTAGCAGCATATGAGTTTCCAGATTCCCCACTTTCATCAACTTATCATTGTCCTTTTTGTTATAGCCATTCTAGTGGGTATGAAGTGATATATCGTTATGAATTTTATTTAAATCTTTCTAATAACTAATGATATTGAGCATGGTCTTACATGTTTTTAGCCATTCATTATCTCTTTTGGAGAAATGTCTACTCAAAATCTTCACCCATTTTTTAATTGGGCTGTCTATTATTATGGAGCTGTAAGAATTCCTTATACATTCTGAATACAAGTCCCTAATCAGATATATGATTTGAGAATATTTGGGAATGTAGGTGCACAAGTTTTGCTCTCTTTCAAGATTGTTCAGGTTGTTCTGATTCTCTTGCATAGCCATACAAATTTAGGATCAGCTTATCAATTGCTGGAAAAAAAAAAAGCCACCTGGAATTTTGACAGGGATTGTGTCAGATCTATAGATAAAATGGGTATATTGATATCTCAACAATATTAACTTTTCCAATCTGTTAACATAGGATGTCTTCCCATTTATTTAAATCTTCTTTAATTTCTTCCAACATTGTTTTGTAATTTTCAGTGTGCAATTCTTGCATCATTTTGTTACATTTATTCCTAAGTATTTTGTTGTTTTTGTAGCTGATGTAAAGGAAATTATCTTCTTCATTTCATTTTCAGATTGTTTATTGCTACTATATAAAAATGCATTTTTATATTGAACCTGATTATTAGTTCTAACATTTTTTAGCAGTGAATAAAAATAGTTTTACTTCTTTCTCTCCAACAGGAATGCTTTTCTCCTTCCTTCCTTTTTTTCTTCCCGCCTTCCCTCTCTCCCTCCCTCTTTCCTTCCTTCCTTCCTTTTCTTTTTCTTTCTCTTCCTTCATTCATTCCTCTCTCTCTCCCTCTCTCCCTTCCTCCCTTCCTTCCTTCTTTCTTTTTTGCCCACCATTTGCCCTGGATAGAATCTCTAGTACAATACTGAAGAGGCAAGAGTGGACAAGGTTGTCTTATTCTGAACTTACACATTTTTATATGATGTGTTTCTATCAATTGTAGCCATTATTCTCTTGTTGAGCTAAAATTTTCCCATTTTTGGTCAGTGGGAGTCTATTTCTACTTAATTCCTGTGAACTTTTAATACAGGCTTTTAACAAATACTTTTAACAAAGGCTTTAGCCTTTGATTGCTTTCTCACTTTCTGATATAAGAAGATGTCCCGGATCCAACTAGTGTTTTCCTGGTCCTGGAATCATCAAGTTTTCTAAAAATGCTCTCCTTTAAGTGGGAAATGATATTTAGAGACCACAATCTGGGCATAAGGGGTAACTATTCCTATGAGTCATCATTTCTTCTAGTCCCTATAGTTGACAGAACTAGGAAATAAGATTTTTTTATGTAATAAAGGAAAAAGTCACAAATTCACATTTATATTTTTAATTTAAATATAAAATTCCAAGGTTTTACTTAAATTCTTTGTACACTTTTATCTCATTTCACTTACACTGAAAATCTTGATCCCTTTTAAGGGTGATATAATTAGATATTTGTTTTATCTTATAATATTAATATAACAGCTTCCAAGTAATAACATCAATAGTATTACTGAAAATTAAATACTGAATACCATTCAAGGTTTTTGAGGTTTTTTGGTAGTTATTTTTGTCGCTAGAATATATCCCATGAGAGATGTACAGACAAATTAGTATAATGTAAAGTCACTTAGAGATTCTTTTCTCTTTGTGATTATGGTACCAACTTGATATACACTTAGGTTTATTTGTTTCCACTCATTTACTATTTTTATTGCTTGCTTTCACTCCTTTTTAATTTTTGTATTTTAATTACATAGAACATTTATAGTTCTCCAACATCAAAACTACTAAAGAAGATATTTTCACAAAAGGTTTGCTTCCATCCATCTCCCCTCTATCCTACTCCCTCACTCCCCTGTAAGTAACTTTTTTTCCTTTGAAAATTATCCCCACACAGTATAGAAAAGGCAATAGTTAACAACCTTGCATTCTTGTCTAAACCCAATAGACTGGTTGTATTATATTACCATTTTCCTATACCACTAGGTTCAAATTGCCAAAATTTTGTTTAGAATTTTTGCATCCATGGGGCGCCTGGGTGGCGCAGTCGGTTAAGCGTCCGACTTCAGCCAGGTCACGATCTCGCGGTCCGTGAGTTTGAGCCCCGCGTCAGGCTCTGGGCTGATGGCTCGGAGCCTGGAGCCTGTTTCCGATTCTGTGTCTCCCTCTCTCTCTGCCCCTCCCCCGTTCATGCTCTGTCTCTCTCTGTCCCAAAAATAAATAAAAAACGTTGAAAAAAAAATTAAAAAAAAAAGAATATTTGCATCCATATCCATAAGACAGACTGACTTGTAATTTTCCTTTCTTGCAATTTTCTTGCCAAATTATGCTGGCATCATAAAAAGAGTTCATGAGTGTTTCTTCTTTGTTCATTCCTTTTATGTGGTGAATTAAACTAATTATTTTAAAAATAATAACCAAGCATTGTTCGTGGAATAAACCCAAACAAAACAGCATAGAGTTATGTTTTGTTCTTAAACCTATTCTGACAATCTTTGTCTTTTAACTGGAGTGTTTAGTACATTTATATTTACTGTAATCACTAATTATTTGTTGTTTATGTAGTTTACCTGTTTTATGTTTCTTTTTCTTTCCCTTCTTCCCTTCTTTTAAAGAATCATTTACTTTTACCTCTCCATTAGCTTTTCAGTTATACATTCTTTTACTATTCTTAAACGAAGCATTTCTTCTACTATTCTTACATAATGTATTTCTCAGGTTATAGTTATACTGAGTATCTTAGAGATTGCAACATGTAAATTAGTATTTACACTCCCTCAAAATATTCATTCCTTAGAACACTTTTCTCTATTTACCCCCATCCTTCTTTATGTTTTATTATGTTTTGATTCAATGTAAATTTTTAAAGTCATGTTATTGCTGTATAGTCAATAGTCACTTACATTTACCTATATATCTTTTCTATTGCTCTTTAATCCTTCACATATCTTCATTTCCATCTGGGACTCTTCTCCTTGTGCTGAAGGCACTCTTTTTTAACAACAATTATTGATTTTTTGATGTATATTTCTATTAATCTTTTAAAAAAAATTTTTAATGTTTACTTATTTTTGAGAGACACAGAGAGAGAGAGAGACAGAACAAGCAGGGGAGGGCAAGAGATAGAGGGAGACGCAGAATCCAAAGCAGGCTCCAGGCTCCGAGCTGTCAGCACAGAGCCCAACACAGGGCTCAAACCCACGAACCACAAGATCATGATCTGAGCCGGAGTCAGACACTTAACCGACTGAGCCACTTGAGGAGCCCCTGAGTCTTAATGCACACATAGATTCGTGTATGCACCACCACAATTGTGATGCAGTACATGAAAACTCCATTTAATACTTCTTCTAAGTCTACCAGTGACATATGTAATATATACCCTCAGCTTTTGTTTTTCTGGAAATACCTTTATTTACTTTAGAAGGTTATTATCACCAGATATAGAATTCTAGACTGGCTATTATTTCCTGTCAGCCTTTTAAAGGTGTCATTCCATCATTCGGTTTTCATAATTTCCGTTGAGATGTTAACTTTCGGTCTTGTTGCTTCTTTGAAAATACTGCATCTTGTTTTCTCTACTTGCCTTTATCATTTCCTCTTTGCCTTTGATTTTTAATAATTTGATTATGATGTGCCAAGTGTGTAGTTTCTTTGCCTTTATCCTGCTTAAGTTTCTTAGTAACTTTTGATTCTGTGACTCAAAATTTTTTATCATTTTTGGGAAAGTCTTGGTTATTGTCCCTTCAAATATTACTTCTGCCACATTATCTTCTTCCCTTCTTGAATTCCAATTACATGTGTTAGAATGTTCCATATGATAGATTATGTCTCTTATACTCCTTTCTGTATTTTCTATCCTTTTAGTACTTCGGTCAAGATTTTTCTACTACCCTATCTCCAGCTTGCCAGCTCTCTCTTCAGGTGTGTCCAACATGCATGTTAAACCAACATGCTAATTTTGATTACTATATTTTTCAGTTCTAAAATTTCTATATTATTATTAAATGTCTAGATTCTTGTCCTTTAACAAAATTCTTCCCTTTTCCATTTATTTTCTTGATCACATTAATTAGAACTATTTTAAATCTGTGTCTGATAACTGTAATCATCCGGAACACCTCTGAGTATATTTCTATTATGTTTTCCTCTTGCCCCTACTTCTTAGATCCTACTAATTTTAGATTGAACGCTAATCACTGTGCCTGAAAGAGTGTAGAGGCTCCAGATGAAGTGATTTTCCTACAGGAAGAATTCAATCTATGGTCTAGCAGGCAGCTAGAGTACGGGCAGTTTATCTCAACGCGATGGGGGACTGAGTTGCAACAAGGTTTGCTCTACCCTAATGTACCCCCTCATAAGGGTCTCAACTGAAAGTCTAGGGCATTTACTAGATGCTTGCTGCCTCTTAGATCCTGATTTCCAGTTTGTATCTCCACAACAACCTAAAAATTCCACTCTGCACTCCAGCTGCTTTTCTTGCCTTCATAGCCTTTCACTTTATGGACTAAGAATCCCCAAGTCCTTCAAAGAGAACACCACCAAATATCAGCCTCACTTCTCTGCACCTCCCCTTTTTTCTGGAACCTGGGCTTGTAGAATCTTGGTTGATTTGGGAACCCACTCCAAGCATTAGCTCCTCAGACCTGTGAGACTGCCAAGGGCTCTGCCTCTTCTGTGCCTCTTAGCGGCCCCCCTCGACCAAATCTCTCAGCTTCTTTCTCAATGCCAAGGATCATCGATGCCAAGAGGAGAAAAGCAGCTTTCAGGATGTTGGGCTTACTTCAGTGAGGTTCCCTCTCTCTGATCCTTTGACCCTTCCACTCCAGGCTGTCCCAGTGGCTCCCTGAAAAACTCAAAAAGATCCATTTCAGTTGTGTCCATCTTTGTCAGTTGTTCTCAGTGGAAATCAGCAGTTTTCCGCTACCTACTCCATCATATCTGGAAATGGGAGTTGCCCCTCCGTTTCCTTTGACAACTGTGTGGTACTTCACTTTGTAGATATGCTGGAGTTTATTTAACCAGTTCTCTGTTGAAAAACACTTCCGTTGTCCCAGCCTTTTGCTATAACAAATAAGCAAAATATTCACAGTGAATAGCCTTCTGCATATATCTCCATATATATGCAGTTGGGTATCTGCAAATGCATATAAAATTTTGCTAGCTGTTCCCAATTTCACTCACAGAAGTTGTACTGTCTTGTGTCCCTACCGACGCTGTGTGAAAGCACCTGTTTTCACATAGCCTTGCCAAAATTTACATTGTCAAACTTTGGAGATTTTGTTTCAACCTGATAGATAAGAGACAGTTTCCCAGTAGTTCTGACACGCGTTTCTCTTATTGAGAATGAAGGCTATTAGTGTACTTTTCCTGTGAACTCTCTATTCATACATTTGCTTATTTTTAAAATCAGGTTGTGTATCTTTCTCTTCTCAATTTTTAGGAAATCCTTATTACATTGAGCATATTAATGTAAGTTACAAAATGTTTCCCAATTTGTAATTATCTTGTGATTCCACTTATTTTGTTTTGTTTGCACTGTTGTCAAATTTCTTCTCTTATTGAATCGATTTTGTTTTTTTTTTTTTCAGTTAGAAATTTCCATTCAGGTTATAAAATAAGATTCACCCATAGTTTTCTTCCAGTACTTGGGTGTTTTTTTTCCCCATTTTTGTTTTGTTTTCACTTAGATCTTTAACACAGTTGTAATTTATCCTGGACTACTTTACGAGAAAAAGATCTAATATTTTTCTTTTTCCTTGCTGTTACCTATTTGCTCCACCACAATTTAAAGTTAATTTTCCCCTCTGATTCAGAGCCTCTTTTGTAACACACTAAATTTTTCTTAATCACATTTCTGGGCAATGTGTTAGTTTCCAAGTCTTTCCCTGAGCCAGTACCTTACTGCTTTAATTTAGAGGATTTTAAGTGTCTCGGTGTATTCTAAGAGGATTAGCTACGCATTAGATATTCTTTCCAACTATTTCCTGGCTATTCTCTGTTGTTTATTCTTCCACATAAACTTCATAATCGACTTACCTAGTTCTGGAAAAAAAAAAGTCTGAGGAAATTTTTATTGAGGTTGCATTAATTAAATAACTAATTTAGGGAGACAATAGCATGTTTAGGATCTTAAGTTTCCCTTTGAAGGATAGGTATTTTTTTCAATTTGTTCAAAGCTATTTTAATATCTTTCAAGGATGTTTTACAGTTTTACTATTTTTGCATATTTCTTCTTAGGTTTCTGTGTAGGTGTTTAAATTTTTGTTGTTGTATACAGGGTCTTCTCTTCCATTGTATCTTCAAACTGCTTATCATTCATATATTTGAAGGCTATTGATTCCAGTATTCTCATTTTATATCATACTAGTTTATTATCTTATGGTTGGTAGCACTTGTCCATTGATTCGTATCCTTTGTTTTTTTCCAGACATTACCAACAAAGGGTTTGCCTCTTCCTTTCCAGTTCTCAGGAATCTAATTGTTTTCTCTTATTTAATGGGAGTAACTAATATTCCAATGCAATGTTAAACAACTGGAGAAGTAGTGGGTATCCTCCTCTTCTTCCTGACTTTGAGGAGATGCCTCCCTAAAGTGTTTGACATTTGACAATCACATAGGAAGCTGGATTTTGGACTGATATGCACACACACACACGCGCACACACACACACACACACACACACTCACACACACAGTTTTATTAGGTTAAAAATAGTATTGCCATGCTATTTTTTTAATTATACGCTGGGCATTTGCATTTGAAAAATTATTTGTAGAAATGAGGCCTAGGATGATATAGTTTGCTCCAGAGAGAATTTTTGTTGCTTATGCCATAATTTGGGGCACTATTAATAATCCAGACTAATCCTATTCTAATTTTAGGTTTTAGATTTTCTAGTCCTTTCAAATGACTTGAAAAGAGGCTGTGTTCCATAAGGAGGCCCATTTAATTCTAGTCCACCCTACTTTTAGGGGGCAGCTCTTTATGACTCTGATCCAAAGTACAGGGTATGTCCCAAGGTCTCCAACTTTGGCAAGCTCTGGACCCAGAACTCTTTCTCATAGCCTCAAGAAGTTTTTAAAAGTGTAGCTCAATATTTCAGTTCCCTGTTCAAGATCTGCAAACGTTCCCCAGACAAGAGCAGCCCCAACACTAAGCTCACTCTTGATTTCCATCTTCTCCCAGATCCTGACCAGTAATTTTTCACTACCTTAATTCTTTGATGATTTTAAAACCGAATTTATATTTTATCTAGCTTTAGTTTTATCTTTAGCAAGAAGGTTGGTCTGAATCACCTCGTTCTCTGTTAGCAAAAGCAGTGCACCTAGTTGATGACAACAACTTAAAAATTAGGGGACCCTGGGTGGCTCAGTGGGTTAAGCGTCCAACTTTGGCTCAGGTCATGATCTCATGATTCGTGGGCTCGAGCCCCATGTCGGGCTCTGTGTTGACAGCTCAGAGCCTGGAGCCTGCTTCAGATTCTTTGTCTTCCTCTCTCTGCCCCTCTCCCACTTGCGATCTTTCTCTCTCTCAGACATAAATAAACATTAAAAGATTTTTAAAAATTAATTTAGGGGCACCTGGGTGGCTCAGGTGGTTAAGCATCTGACTCTTGATTTCAGCTCAGGCCACAATCTCACGGTTGTGATATCCTTTTATGACTAAGAAGTAATAAAACAACAAAATTTATGTCCACAACATGCCCCCCAAAGTAGCATAACCTCATAGTCATACCTTAAATTTTATATAATTTACACATCCTCTAAGCTCTCCTAGGCTTATCTTAAGGCACATGAGATGTTATAAAACACTTAATGCTCAGAAAATGCTGAGCTCGGGGCACCTGGGTGGCTCAGTCGGTTAAGCATCTGACTTCGGCTCAGGTCATGATCTCACACTCCGTGAGTTCGAGCCCCGCATTAGGCTCTGTGCTGACAGCTCAGAGCCTGGAGCCTGCTTCAGATTCTGTGTCTCCCTCTCTCTCTGACCCTCCCTCGTTCATGCTCTGTCTTTCTCTGTCTCAAAAATAAAAATAAACATTAAAAAAAGAAAGAAAGAAAATGCTGAGCTCTTCCCTGATTCTTATTTGTTGCCTAAGCAAATTCTTCCATGGAAATCCCTCTCTTCCCACGCACAAGTAAAAAAATAAGCAAACAAAAAAACAACAACAGAAAAAGCATAAGGCATTTCTAATTCTTTGCTCCTTTGCCACTGCGCCAAATATAACGTGATGTGAGATCTCTTGATTGGATCACGTACTTCGGTGGGACTCTATCCCCAAGTTCCTCGATCTCATTTCTTTCAGGCGCTCAAAAGCATGACTCATTGGTTTAACAACCATACTTAAGAATTTGAACCAAATACTTTTGTAACAGTTTAAAAAGCAACTACCCAGAAGATTATAAGTCTCTTGGGCAGGTTGGCTAATATAGTTGGCATAGGATCTGACACTGAATGAGAATTGGCAATGCAGAAAACAGCCCTTGAAGGCAGCAACCGTAGGGAACCTAGGGAGGGAAGGAGAGACGGACCCATTTCAGGCAGGGCCCAGAGGTGCTACATATTTGGTTTCCAAGGTTCAAAATATACATCCATCACCAGGGATCTCTTCTGGCAACACAAAAGACTACCTAGGTGATGCAGACCAGCCTTCCTTTTCACTGTAAACACATAGAACCGTCAGATGTAATAGTTGTTTTTAATTGCGGTATTTCATAATGCAGCTACAAAGAAAGAAGGGGAGATAACTAGGAGCCAGGAACCAAGACAGAAATCAAAACTGGAGAAGTGAGAGGGAGCTGAGGCAGCACTGGGGTATGGAGGCCCACCAACAACAGGGTCCTGACAAAGACCCTGGGACCCTGACAATGTGGGCAGCAGACGTGGGCTCCAAATGGCAGGGGGCAGAGGCACTGGAACCAAGCAGAGGCATGAATCACTAAGCCTCATTTCTGAAAGGGGGACTAGAAGTTTTTGCACATCAGCCCAGGAAAGAGACAAGAAATTTGGTCATTTATGCATCTTGGGTAGGGGAAAATACTACCCTGAGGAATCAAAAACCTCAGGCATCTTCCATATGTGGGTATGAAAGAACATAATCCATAGCACTATCTTCGACCATATAAAAATAAGTTCAAAACGGATTAAAGGCTTAAATATAAAAATTAAAGAAAAATCCTTGGCAACTATGCATTTAGAGTAAGGATGGCAGTGATCTTCTTAACCAATACTGGAAACCCACAAGTTACTTAATAAAGACTGATATACATTTGGCTCTCTAGTCTTTTAAAATGCTTCATGACAAAAGGCAGCATAAACAAAATTAATAAACAAAAATAGACTCTGTCAATACAGAGAAGATAAGGTTACTAACTGCAGTATACAAACATTCCTTATTGAGTAACAAGAACGGAACAAAAACTAGAAAAAGGACACATAATATGGAGATAACTGACAGGTGACAAAAATTCAAATGGCCAACAAACGTATGAAAAAATGGGCAAACTTACTAATACCATTGGAAATGCCCACTAAATTTACGGTGAGCTATTTACTCCATATCCATCAGACTGGCAAAAGTTTTAAATATTCATAATACCTATTTGTTGTTGGGATTCAGGAAAAGAGATGATTTCAGGGACATGTGAATTATTACAGCTTTATTGGAAAGTAATCTGGCAGTTACTATTACAATTTTTAAAACTATACTTCATATCTCACTTCTGATAATCCATCCCTGGGCCAGCAAACTATGGCTGTGGGCCAAATCCAAACAACTACCAGGCTTTACAAATTAAGTTTTATTGAAACACAGCCACTCGTTTGTTTACATATTATCTATGGCTGCTTCAGGGCAAAAGCAGGGGTCAGAGAAGATGGTGTGACCCATCAAGCCTAAAATATTTATTATCTGGCTTTTTTCAGGGCAAGTTTGCTGACCCTTGCTCCATCCCATGGAAATAAAAGCACAAGTCTATAGAGCTTTTTGTACAGCATTGTATATTGGAATACCGCTTGTAAGGACAAACAAAATGAAAGTCCATTGTTAGAACGTGTCTGCATAAATTGTAATATGTCCATACCATGGAACAGTAAGTCTTAAAAGCAATGAGTTGGGGGTGCCTGGGGTGGCTCAGTCGGTTAAACAACTGACTCTTGATTTCAGATCATATCACAATCTCATGGCTCATGAGACGGAGTCCCGCGTCTACGCTGACAGCACGTAGCCTGCTTGGGATTCTCTCTCTCTCTCTCTCTCTCTCTCTCTCTCTCTCTCTCTCTCTCTCTCTCTCTCCCCCTTCCCTGCTTGTGTGCATGTGCTCTCTCTCTTTTGCTCTCTCTCAAAATAAACAAATAAATAACTATTTTTAAAAACCTATTAGATAACAGTATGAATATTTAAAAAAATAAAAACATGAATTAACATTTTACCAGTCGATTCGTAAGGATTTCCAGGAGGTATCTTTGAATAATACATCAAGAAGCATATGTACAATTCTACTTTCATGAAATAAACAATAACCAATCTATATGTCAAATATATTTGTATATAAAGGCTTAGTTTAAGATAATGTAACTATAAACTTCTGTCTCCCTAAAAAAAAAAAAAAAGATGACGGGTGCCTGGGTGGCTCAGTCGGTTGAGCATCCGACTTTGGCTCAGGTCATGATCTCACAGCTCGTGGTTTGAGCCCCATGTCGGGCTCTGTGCCGACAGCTCAGAGACTGAAGCCTGCTTCAGATTCTGTATCTCCCTCTCTCTCTCTGACCCTCCCCTGCTCACACTCTGTCTCTCTCTCTCTTTCTCTCTCAAAAATATACATTTAAAAAACATTTTTTTAAAAAGATGATTTAACCAAGGCAAAAACATGAGAGAATATACACTGCGTTGTTAACCTGAGTTACATAGAATAGGGAGAGGATAAAGAAAGTGGAAGACTGGAAGAAAGAGCCAAAGAAAAGAGAGAAAGAAAAAAGATTACACACACACACACACACACGCACACACACGCACGCACACACGTTTGACAAGGCCACATTTATGTATTTATATAAAATATAATTTTGTGTATGCATATAAACAGACAATGAAATCCAACTTAAATGGAACTCAACTGACAGGTTAAACCAACTGGACACAGCTGAAGAGAGAATTAATAAACTCACGGGGAACTATGAAGAAATCCAGTAAAAAGGAGCACATAGATAAAGAGTAGAAAAATTTGAAGGATCCAGCATTGGTCTACTTAGAGGCCCAGGAAAGACGAGAGAGGATGGAGAAGAAATGATTTCAAGGCAGTGGATGAGAATTTTCCAGAAATAAGAAAGCCCTAAGCAGCTCCATAACTCCCAAGCAACATGAATCAAACACATCTACCCCTAGGAACGTGGCAGTAAAACTCTAAGACAGCAGAGTAACTGGTGTGTGTTTGGGGGAGGTAGGGACACATAGCTTATAAAGGGATGATCACTGATAACTTTCCTAATTTCTCACCTGCAACAATACAGGCCAGAAGACAATGGAATCATAACTTGAAAGTGCTCAGGGAAAATACCTCCAATCTAAAATTCTATATCCAGTTCACGTCATGAAAGAAGGCAAGATAAAGATACATTCGGACAAAGACTGAGCATACACCACGCAAAGACCTTCACCGAGGAAGCTTCTGAGGGAGGTAAGGTCTTGGGTGAAAAGACTGAAGCCAGAAAGAAGAATGGATTGCAAGGAACAAGAAGACTAAAGAAATCGGTAAATATGTTGGTATAACCAAAGTCGCATAAACGCTGCGAGCTAAAATAATAACGAAGATGATTAATGAGTGGCTAATAGTAATTTACTCAACCACAATAACACGAAAGACGGATGGAACACTTACCAAGGTCGTGCCCCTGGGGAGGGAATGTTACTGTCTATCTTTAGAATCTGTTGAACAAACATCCTTGTTTTGAAAAAAAGGAAAAAGAAAGAAGAATACAGATGCCCACATAAACCAACTGGGGCTGACTAGAGCAGGAAAGAGATTGATCTCAGGCAGAGCCGGCCGGGTGAGAATACTGCTGCCCTCACTGTGGCATCACCTGCATCACCCTGGAGCCCCTGCCGGGGCTCCTGGGGGAATCACACCGCTGACCCAGAGGGAGGGCTTCCTGGGGCTCCATGGGGCCACGAGCTCCCACCCCAGTGGTGAGGATGTTACACAGGAAAGCTGCACGGGGGGGGGGGGGGGGGGAGCTCTTTCACTTTTACAGAGAGACTTGGGCTCTTGAGATCTCCCAAGAGATGCCCCCACGGGCCCAGTGAACAACTTCACATAAGCGCACCCTAACACAAAAATGATTTGCGTGAGAAGTGTAACTTCCCGCCGTGGGGAAGGGGAAGCGAGGCCACTTCATCAAGACAATGGAAGGTAGGAAAGGGGAGGGTGCTATTCATTTCCTAGGGCTCAAAACAACAGGAATGCATTCTCTCAAGGTTCTGGAGGCTACAAGTCCGAAAGGAAGTGGTTAGCAGGCCTGATTTCTTATTTTGTTGGCTCAGAGGGAGAAGCTGTTCCGTGCCTCCCTCTCTGCTAGCTTCTGGAGGTTGCTGGCAATCCCGGGCGTTCTTCAGCTTGTAGATGCATCACTCCAATCTCTGCCTCCACCTTCCCATGGTGTTGCCTCTGCGCCTTTGCGTGTGTGAATGTCCCTCTTCTTACATGGACACTAGTCATTGAACCAGGGCCCCGACCTCATCTAGTATGACCTTATCTTGGCACGATTACATCTGCAAACACTCCACTTCCAAAAAAGGTCTCATGTGCATGCTCCAGGTGGACAGGAATTTTGGAAAGAAATATTTGACCCCGTACAGGGGGGCTTAAAAAAACCCTAAAGGGAAAATCCTTCAAAAATGTAGATCCTTGGGGCGCCTGTTAAGTCAGACACTTAACTAACTTTGGCTCAGGTCATGATCTCACAGTTCATGGGTTCCAGCCCCACGTCAGGCTCTGTGCTGACAGCTCGGAGCCTGGAGCCTGCTTTGGATTCTGTGTCTCCCTCTCGCTCTGCCCCTCCCCTGCTCACTCACTCTCTCTCGAAAAGAAATGTTAAAAAAAATTTTTTTTTAACATAGATTCTTGGGGTGCCTGGTTGGCTCAGTCAGTTGAGAGTCCGGCTCTCGATTTCGGCTCAGGTCCTGATCTCACAGTTCATGAGTTTGAGCCCCACATCAGGCTGGTTGCTGTCCGTGCAGAGCCGGCTTCAGATCTTCTGTCCCTCTCTCTCTGCCCCTCCCTTGCCTGTGCCCTCTGTCTCAAAAATAAATTTAAGAAAATTTTTTTAATAAAAAAAATTTTTTTAATGTAGATTCTTAGTTCCAACCTTCCCAAGATTCTGATTCAGTGGACTAAAATGAGGAAGGGCCAAGAATCTGCATTTAGCAAGCATCCACGTGATTGTCCCTGTCAACAATAAAGGTGGAACAGGACACACAAATGGGAAGTGCTCCAGTAGAGGAAACGACACAGGAGCACAGGGTACAGGGAAGGGTGACAGAAGAGGTGGCTTTGGAGGGGGAGAAGAAGGACAGAGGTCTCCAGACAAGGTGACAAGTGTTTGCAGCAGCACAGAGCACAGGGCTAAAGAATCCATGTTCTGGGATAAAGAGGAAGGTCAGAGAGGCCAGGGCCTTGACTTTCTTTCTGTGCTCCCCTTCTGGGTCTGCCAAGGAGCGCTAAGAAGCCTGTTTTCACATGCCATCATGAATGAGGACACACTAACGCGACAACACTGGGTGCAAGACTTGTTGTGTATTTTGTTTTGAATTGTATTGTGCCTAAATCAAATGAACTGTGCCTCTGGATCTGTTCGCCAGGGTTGGTGAGTATTAGTCATTATTGGCAAACACATCTCCCTCCCTGGGAGCCCAAAGGGTCCTACGCAATCCAGAAAAGCTAGCAAAAGACTTTGCCCTTCAGTCCAACAGGGCTGCCTCTGAGATGTTTATCATTCAGCCCCTGTGAGAGCCACACCGGCATCACTCTCTGGACCACAGAAAACCTGGCTGCACTTTTCAAAGCCAGAGCTTAGAGCTCAGATCCCAAGTAGCTGCAAGCCATCCCCATCAAATCCCAAGTAGCTGCAAGCCACCTCCCAGGGCCCTGGAAGAAGAGGGTGAAATTTCTACTTCCCAATCCTTGGCAATCTAACTGCATTCTCCACCGGCCCCTGGGTCACTTTCCCTAAATGTCTTTTTCCCTACCAACCCTGTGCAAAGTGCTGCTCCCTAGCAGACCATCCAGGTTTGGAACCCCCATGGGCCAACACCTGTTGAGTCCCTCCTACAGTGAGGGAAACCCAGCACTATAGGACACAGGGGCCCGTAGCTCTACTGGGGGTTGGGGAGGTAACCAGAGAAAACAGACACCATGACTTTCTCAATTTATCCCGCCATGTACGCTCACATAAATTAGGGCTTCACCTAGTGTTTGCATTCAAACACGTATCCATTTCCCTTTGTGCTAAATGACCTAAGGCGACTGGGGTTTGTTTGTTCGGTTTTTGTTTTGTTTCATTTTGTTTCGGTGCTTTATGTAACAAAGAAATTGTGTTTCCTTTCTCTAAGCAACAAGGCAGAAGCCTGGGGTGTGGTGTTCACCTTGCCCATGGCCAAGCTACTTTGAACCTCAATTTCTTTACCTGTGAAGTAAAGGGAATATTTCCCCTGCCTTCCTCATGCCCCGCAAAGCTGTGGGGTTCGAGGAAAGCAAAAATATAAAAAAAGGATTGTGTGCATCGAAGGCACCATGAACACAAAGGCTTAGTGTTTCCATAACATCTCACCAATCCATCACTGGTTTTCTAAAATGGTCCTATTTCTGGGGTCAGACACTGGGAAGTGAAGTTCAAATTTGTGAGTGCTTTTTTTTCTCTGACTTCAAGTCCTTATCAGTAGGAATCAGAGGGACTATAAATATTGTTTCCTCAGCTTTAGATGGAGAGAAAAGATGTCCCTGTGTGGCCAGAACAGCCCTGGTTTGTATCTGTGGTCCTGGCCCAGTGATGAATAAACTGCCCTCTCCTCTTCACTCTCTAAAGTGTTCCAGTTTGATTAATTTATGTTCACGCCCTGGCTGCTTTAGGTAAAGAGGATTAAGTAAAATACCTGTGCTGTAAAACAGGATGTCACATAATTACCAAGCCCATGGACACTAGTCTAAAGGAGCACACCCCTACCGGGAACAGAAAACACTCACCGAATGCTTGAAATCTGTCGCCATCTTGTGGTCAAAAGCCATTCCACCCACAAGATCTTTTGACCTTTTCAGAAGGGACTGTGGAGCAAACCCACACAGAATCCGGGAAAGAATTAGGGGCTTGCAAAATAAGCATCTCATTAACATACACCTTGGTGCTCTCCCTGAAAGAAAACAGTAACCATTTTCAGGAGATGTAGATAAGGCAGGAATTAGGCCTCTGATTTTAGACTCAGATTATAACTAAAAGATGGGATATATGCAGCCTGTGGGTTAGAATGGTATTTCGATGGAGGTTCTGCCTTATATTGAAATAGTGACTAATTCAACTCAGTGAGGATGATGCTGCTTACTCAAATCAATCCACCAGTGAATGTTTAATTCTCCGTGGGGCCACCGAAGGAGAGGAAGATTGTCTATGTAACAAATGACCTCCCTGGAAAGGGGAAGGGTGGTGTTCAGAGAAGCTTCCCTGTGAAAGTGACCTGTGAGCTGAAATCTGGTGAATGACCAGGGGACAAGGGGAAGTGAGGCAAGTGTTCAAGTCAAGGCAAAGAGCCCTGACAAGGGTCCAGTGATGGTGGGGGTGGAGGTGGGTATTTGTGCAACTGGGGGTTGGCCTACACTGCCACAGGGATAGAGAGTGAGGGGGCTGTGGTATGAGACGAGACTGGTAAATGAGATCTTGCAACATATCACTGGGAGTGTTAAGGATTCTTAACCCATTTTCTAGAAGGAGCCATGGGAAACCATTTACATGTTATAAGCAAGGAGACTGCAGCGTCATATTTGAGTTTCAAAAAGATCATTCTGGTGACAAGGGGGAAAGACTTGTGAAGAGTTATAATGGATTTAAGACAACCACTGTGCAGTGATCCATGTGACCATTACAATGGTAGGGAACACGCAGTATATGCTGGGCACTGTTCTAAATGCTTTGCGTGGATTCACTCATTCCTATCAAAGACCCTATGAGATAGTTACTATGACTACACCCATTTTACAGATTAAAAAAAAAATGGGGCACAGAGAAGTCTAATTCCAGAAGCCACCCTGATGATCAATACACTATGATGCCTACAGATGGTAAAAAGAAAATGGAGAAAAACAGATGGTTTCAGGACTATTTCAGAAGTAAAACCAACAAGACATGATGTGCTAAATAGGGGGCCGGAAAGGGAGCTCCAGTGTACCTAGGCTGTAGACTTGGGCAACTGTAGAGGGACACTGGAAAAACACAGGCTCGGAAGGGACTACAGATTTGACCTTGCAGGTGTTGAGTTTGACCAGTGTTTAAGGCCATCAAGAGGAGATACTGAGAAGGCAGTTGGCTCAAGAGACAGGAATGTGGTCCCACTGGTGGAAGAGATAGTAATTGAAGTGACAAGTAAAGAAATAGCACAGGTAAGGAAAGAGGGCTACAACCTAGCCCTGGGGAACTCAGACATTTAATTGCAGAATAACTGTAAACGAGGTAAAGGGGGTGGGGGCAGACAGACAGTATTAAAACCTGTAAAGCCAGGAGAATTTAGTATCATGGAAACCAGAAGAATGTTTCAAGGAAGGGATGAGCAGCCACAACAAATGCTGCTGGGAGGTCAGGCAAAGTTGAGGACTGGAAAAATGCCCTTCAGATCTTGTGTCAGGGGTCCTAGAGGTAACTGCCCAGAGAAGTCTGTTGCTGAGAGGGAAGGGTGGCTGGCAGCTGAGGGAGAAAGAATAGGCTTTTTCTTCTCCCGAGACATAATATGCTTAATGAATATGTTTAAAAATTTTTTTTCAACATTTTTTTATTTATTTTTGGGACAGAGAGAGACAGAGCATGAACGGGGGAGGGGCAGAGAGAGAGGGAGACACAGAATCGGAAACAGGCTCCAGGCTCCAAGCCATCAGCCCAGAGCCTGACGCGGGGCTCGAACTCACGGACCGCGAGATCGTGACCTGGCTGAAGTCGGACGCTTAACCGACTGCGCCACCCAGGCGCCCCAATATGTTTAAATGTTGAAGAGAATGATCCAGTTGACAAAGTGACTGAATATACAGAAGAAATAGTTTTCCCTTGAACAACATAAATTTGAACTACGTGGGTCAACTTACACATGGATTTTTTTTTTAATTTATTTTTGACAGAGAGAGAGAGAGAGAGAGAGAGAGAGACAGAGCATGAGTGGGGGAGGGGCAGAGAGGGACGGAGACATAGAATCTGAAGCAGGCTCCAGGCTCTGAGCTGTCAGCACAGAACCTGATGTGGGGCTCGAACCCACGGACCGCGAGATCATGACCTGAGCCGAAGTCGTACGCTCAACCGACTGAGCCACCCAGGCCCCCCTACACATGGATTTTTTTAATACATACAGTACCATACTGTAAATGTATTTCCTCTTCCTTATGATTTTAATTTTTTTAATGTTTTATTTTTTTGACAGAGAGAGTGCAAGCGGGGGAAGGGGAGGGAGGGAGACGGGACAGAGGATCCCAAGTGGGCTCTGTCCTAACGGCAGAGGGCCCCATGTGGGGCTCAAACTCAGGAACCGTGAGATCATGGCCTGAGCTGAAGTCAGGTGCTTAAGAGACTGAGCCACCGAGGGTGGCCCTTCCTTATGATTTTAACAACCTTTTCTTTTCCTTAGCTTACTTTATCATAAGAATATGGCACACATATAACATATTAACAAAATATATGTTAATCAATTATTTCTGTTATTGGTAAGGCTCCCCGTCAACAGTTGGCTATTAAGTTTTAGGGGAGTCAAAAGTTATAAGCAGATTTCTGACTGCATGGGGGGGGGGGCGGATATTCCCACATTGCTCCAGAGTCAACTGTAATTTAAAGTGTCAATTTGCTGAAAAGGGGAGAATAGGATCCAAAGCACAGGAGGAGGGATTATTCCAGGTAGGTAGAGGGGTCTACCTGCTTATTTCAGTTGTCTCTGATATTGTAATTCTATAATTAAACGCTGCAACGAAGTAGAAGTGTAAAAGAAGGATTGCTATTTCTGTGTAAGCTTGGTTGAATGTTTTATGAAAATTTATTTGATAAAGCCAAGATGCTAAAAATCCTGTCCATCTAGAACAAGAGAGGCAATTATAAAAGATGGGAAAATATAGTAAAAATCTTTGTTCTGCAAGGTTCTGTTCTTGTTCCAATTTTAAGAGAACAAAACGAGAAATCATAGAATTATTAAGGCTAAGCTTTTACAAAGAAAATGAGGTTGGGGGGCCTGGGTGGCACAGTCAGTTGAGCGTCCCACTTCAGCTCAGGTTACGATCTCACAGTTCGTGGGTTCAAGCCCACATCGGGCTCTGTGCTGACAGCTAGGAGCCTGGAGTCTGCTTCAGATTCTGTGTCTCCCTCTCTCTGCCCCTCCCTCACTTGTGCTCTTTCTCTCTCTCTCAAAAATAAACATTAAAAAAAGAAAGAAAATGAGATTGAAACTCTAATGAATCAATAATCACTAAAAAACAAAAACAAAACAAAAAGCGCCTTAGTCTTACCCTAAATACTGTAGGATGAATGTATATGTTTTCATGATTTCCCGTTTCAACTCACTTTTTCAATGGACTGACCAACTCTTAGACCAAGCTGGCATTCAGAAGGTTTCTATGGTTACAAAATGAATAAGAAAGAAGAAGAGAGGGAGGTTAAGTTATGGGTTGCCTACTATACATTAACGAATATGCTTCGCTCGGATTTTTTAATTTTTTTTACATTTTTTAGCATTTATTTATTTTTGAGAGACAGAAGAAGTGGGAGAGGGGCAGAGAGAGAGGGAGACACAGAATCCGAAGCAGGCTTCAAGCTCTGAGCTGTCAACACAGAGCCCGACGCAGGGCTAGAACCCACGAACCGTGGGACCGTGACCTGAGCTGAAGTCGGACACTTAACCGATGAACCACCCAGGTGCCCCAAATATTGTTTTTTTTTTTTAATGTTTATTGACTTTTGAGAGAGAGAGTCAGATTTTTTAAAAATGTACTCCTTACAATAATCCTAGATGTTATCATTCCTATTCAGCAGATCAGGAAATAGGTTAAATAAACTACCAACTATGAAGATAAAGCATTGGGGTAGGAAGTCAGTTCTCCTGATTGTATCCTAAGTTCCAGATGGGCCATTTCCACTGGTCTTACATGTACCTGGACTCTTCCCCAAACGTGCCCCATCCACATCCCCCATCAGCCACCCACCACTGGCTCATCCTTATCCTTCACCTCCCATATCTATTCACATACCAACCCCAGTCAAATCAATTCCCACGGGGATTTGTTCAAGTTGTCTCCACTACCAACAGCCTTGCGCAGATTCACATCATCCTTTGCGTGGACTACTGCAAGTTTCCTGTTGCCACAATTTCTTAATAGGCAGATCTGAGCAATATCATTCTACATATATGTATCAGTTGAACGCTTGCACTGCTTTCCAGCTCTTTCTTTGGTTTGCTTCCAGCACATTACTTTCCTCCAGCTAGCTTCCTGGTTTTCTCCCCAGTCCTTCTCAATGTCCTCATGGTCTCTTTTTCTTCAGCCAGACTCTTAAATATCGGTGCTCTTCAAGGGCCACTTCTTTGTCTCTGCTTACGCTAGCCTCCTCCCCCAGTAGATATTATTTTTGCCTACAGCTTTCACTGCATTCACACTGATGATCACAGCCTATGTTTTCAAACCAGCCCCTCAGACCATTTTTACAACTGCTCAGTATTGCTGTCCAGCTAATGGCCCATAAGCACATCAAACTCAAATACGGACACCCAAAACAGGACTCTCGTCTTCGATCTCCCCGTGGCCGATCACAGACCTACTCCTTCCATGTGCATCCCTCAATGTCACCAGGCTCAAACTAACTCAAACGTTGAAACCATCCTTTACTTACCCTTCTTCTTCACCTGTCTTCACAGTCCAATCTCAAGTCCTGTTGACTCCCATGGTTGTCACTTCTTTCCACTAGCTTCCTATTTTCGTACTTGGACTACAGTAAGATATGCCGTTTCCACTGCGCCTCCAAAGTAGCCCTCCTTGACAGCTAGCATGAGCTTCCTGAGTCATCTGTACTTAGTCCAGGTGCCTGGAAAAATAGCCACTCAATGGCTAAAATGAACAAATCAGGAGACTATAGATGCTGGCGAGGATGTGGAGAAACGGGAACCCTCTTGCACTGTTGGTGGGAATGCAAACTGGTGCAGCCGCTCTGGAAAACAGTGTGGAGGTTCCTCAAAAAATTACAAATAGATCTACCCTATGACCCAGCAATAGCACTGCTAGGAATTTACCCAAGGGATACAGGAGTGCTGATGCACAGGGGCACTTGTACCCCAATGTTTATAGCAGCACTTTCAACAATAGCCAAATTATGGAGAGAGCCTCAATGTCCATCAACTGATGAATGGATAAAGAAATTGTGTTTTATATACACAATGGAGTACTACGTGGCAATGAGAAAGAATGAAATCTGGCCTTTTGTAGCAATGTGGATGGAACTGGAGAGTGTTATGCTAAGTGAAATAAGTCATACAGAGAAAGACAGAAACCCCATGTTTTCACTCTTATGTGGATCCCGAGAAACTTAACAGAAGACCATGGGGGAGGGGAAGGAAAAAAGAGAGAGAGAGGGAGGGAGCCAAACCATAAGAGACTTAAAAACTGAGAATAAACTGAGGGTTGATGGGGGGTGGGTGAGGGGTATGGAGGAGGGCACCTGTTGGGATGAGCACTAGGTGTTGTATGGAAACCAATTAGACAATAAATTTCATATTACAAAAAAAAAAAGCGGGGGCTCAGCCGGTTGAGCGTCCGACTTCATCCCAGGTCACGATCTTGTGGTTTGTGAGTTCAAGCCCCACATCAGGCTCTGTGCTTGGAGCCTGCTGCTGATTCTGTGTCTCCCTGTCTCTCTGCTCCTCCCCTGTTCACACTCTCTCTCTCTCTCTCAAAAATAAACATTAAAAAAATTTTTTTTAATTAAAAAAATTTTAAAAAAAATAGCCGTTCAATACACGTTAAACAAGTGAATCAATGCTCTCGCTCAATTCCAAGTATTTCAATGTTGTCCATCACAAATGCATGCACTTCAAAGCCCCTGCCCTTGCATACAAGGTCCTTTGTGACTTAGACCTTTCCCACCTCTGTGGGAAAAACCACTGTGCCCTATTAACCACTCTCTATTCCAGGAATAACCAACCATCTCCAGTTCTCCAAACAAAGCAGCTTTCCCTAACTCTGACTTTGCACATGCTTTCTTCTGTCTAGAATTCCTCGTCTCCTCCTCTACCCAGAAAATTCCCACTCCTCCAAGATCTTTCGAGAAGCTTTTGCTGTCCTTTCCTCCATGCTCCTCCCCCCACCCTCTAACATTCTCCATAAACAGCATCATTTTTTATAACTGAAGTACTCACTTGAACTTGCAGGCAACAATCATATACTGGCCTGTGGAGCTGCCAGGGGGGCCAGAGTGAAGAGAAATCATTCTGAGAGCTCTCCACAAAAACATTTTGAGAGACATTTAACATCCTAGACCTTGAGATCAGTACCCCAAGTCTCTGAACGAATCCCCAATTCATGGCCCTCTTCTCGATCCCAACTCCAGCCAGCACGTAACAGTGACCGTGGTGACAGTCCACAGAACCCCTAGAATGAGTCCCAGTTCTGATTCCCTTTCGATGGCAGTATTGACACTGCTCAGAACTGCTTCACCTCTAAAATTCTGATCTCCACCCCTAACTTCCTTCTATCCATTATACACAAATGTCACACTCATTTTATCTTCAATCTCTACCCCTTTCCATTCACCCAATTTATCAGTGTCTTACTGATCAGACTTCTCTTACAACCCAGCCCAAATCCACAGCCAATCTACAGTAATCTCTAATGGCCCTGCCCTTCAGACACTCCTACCTTATGAAGCCTGACCCTGGCAAAAACCACTTTTTCCCCACTCTACCTTCTTGGCAGCTAAGCATCACTGAGGAAAAATTAAAAAACCTGACTCCTAGCCTCTACAATTAATGATTTCCCATCTCAAACTGGTTTTCAAAGGCATCCCTCAATCTTTTTACTGGGCTTTGGTCTGTGTCCTCAGTCCTCTGGGTGGTTAATACCAACAAAAATGTGAGACATGACCTACGGTAAACAGAATATCAAAACAATCTTGAGGGTGTTGGATAAAATATGAGAAGAGAGCCAAAGGCTATACATGGGCAAAGCAATTTAGCTCAAATCCCTATGTCCTTTGGGTTCTACGTCAATTACTTTCATGGCACTAGGACCGTGGTTACTTTAATTCTTACAGACTCTTAGAGTGTGAAAAATGTGGTGAAGCGTGGACCACTGGGAAAAATGACTGCTTTCAACTCCCTTCATGCCCCAGGTACCCTTCATACTTACTATACTTTATCAATGACACACACCAAACTTTTGTTTTCAGTTTAATTTATTCTTTGCAGTTTAAAGTGAAAGTTAAAACATCAAACAAACCACAGAAGCTTTAGGTATATAGTACTGACCAGTTTTGAAACAAGAACAGTGAATGATCATTTACACACATTCCTTAACTCTAATTTTACATCTCGTTATATAATGGTACTATTGATGCACACATTTCTAATTCCTTATACATAGACCTATTTGTCAAGCAGCAGGATGGCAATGCATCATAGCACAGCACAAAATGTTTCCTTTAAGAAACCAGAGAAGCCATATTTGGTGGATGGTTATGCACAGAACTGACTCGGAAGGGTACCTACTGTTAAACACTGGTCATAAGGCAGGCAGCCCATGTACATTAAGAAATGGAAAATGGAAGTTTTAGTAATAGGAGATAAAATGCTATTCTTTATGCTTTAAGTTAAAAGCTATAGGATACTTTAAAAGCAGACGATACTAGGTGCTCGAATTCTAGACTCCATTAGCTGCTCCAAAGTCTACAACCTTTGAGTACTGCTCATTAGCTTTTAAAAGTCAACTTCAAATATAAAAGCACCTGAAGTTTACCAGTCAAAAATCTAATGTTACATTGGTTACATGTCACACTAAAACACAACTTCTAAGAAAAACGGACTTTAAAAAAAAATACTGCATTGTTGACTTAAAGTAATTTCAAACTACGTTGCTCCTAAAAATAAAAGAGCACTACTTTCAAATCTTTCAACACGTTTTGGTTTAAAGTAACATTTTGTGAAGCCATTAATATGGTTCACCCATCTTCCAGCAAAATACATTCCCACCTTTCAGCAAAATAACAGTTGAACTTGTTTTTAAGCCTAGCATCATCTAAAGAAATGGGTCAGCACATAGGTGAATTAGCTGTTCACCCAAAAACTAGGTATTTAATGTTTCCACCATGAAAACAATACTACAAAATCCACTGGATGAATTCTATTTTTAGCTTGATGTAAATATTAAAAACCTCACTGAACAGTGCCACACAAATATCTAGTGTTTTTTGGCATTGGAATCAGAGCAATGCAAACCAGTACGCTTGATTTAGGCGATTTTCACAAAAGTGTCATCAGAGGCAAAAAAAGATGTGGGAATGGTTGATTGGGAAGGAAATGAAACAACCTATCAGAGTCCTCAATTTTAGAATTAATCCTCAAAAGATGGCATAGTTGGTCACCATCTCTGTGAGTATTCAGACCAGATGGACACTTGAATGCACTCTTAATGCTCGGAACCTTCTAAGCTTCAAAATTAACCACAGGCTAGTCAGTCTCCCACTGAGAAAATGAAAATGCACGTATGAAGTGATGGTTAAGCACAGCTACAAAAGCACTAACAGAGAAATGGGAACAGAAACATTACCCCCACACAAATAATTGTGTGTTAACACTCCTCTCGCCTATCTTGGCAGCGGCCTTAGAAATACGTACTACGGTGAGTGTATCGAGGGGAAAAGGAATGCAAGAAAAGATAAAAGCTTTAAACAAAGGAACTGGTTTGCAAAACATTCATATTGGCATCAGTGATTTCTTTCTGCACTCCGAAGAGTTAAAAGGTGGTAGGGTGTAAGCTGCTTAATATGCTTTTGGATGTATTTCCTAAGTAAGTTCAACAGACCGTTTCCCTAAATCCTACTAAAAAAGATATCCCTGAAGCATAAATGTAAATAATACCAACATGTACACCTTCACATGGATTCATTTGTAGCCACCTGTGGATGACCCCTGCAGATTTTATGAAGTTACACCAGCCATCACTCTTTAATACTGAAACAGTACAGAAGCTCACTGGCTACTTAATGTTTGTCAGCAACTATGATTAGTATCTAAACCTAAGGTACACACTAGAAAGCAGAATCCACAGCTCAAAATATTAGACTATGAAAGACCTATTTTAAATATCCTCCCAGTAACCAAGAAGCTTTTAGGCATTAATTCTTTTCTAGCTGATGACCGTTTTAACGTGATAATGCAGCTAGTATGAAGCACAAAAATTAATGCTTGCAACTTGTGTCACGGTTCTGTTAATCGCCACAGTCACAAACAGAAAACTGCATCCAATAAGGAAATGACAGAAAGAGTATGTGCCTCTTCTCGGTTGCCGGGGATCTTCCCCTAGCAAATACTGAAAACTAAACTTATGGTCTGCAGATTCCCTTTCAGTTTATCCAAAGGGCTACAATGACGGCAGAGGCAAACCTCAGGAATACAAGCTGGGGCGCAGCAAGTGCGCCTGTTAACAAACCAACTATGGGCGTGAAAGACGAGGTATCAGACATGGTTCCACACGGTTGTAAAACAGAGGGGAGTGTCTGTGATGACTAGTTCTTGAGAAAAAAAAAAGGGGAAAAACCGAACAAGAACTTGGATTAATACAAGACACCGGCTTTGCAGTTCACTCTTGTACAGAGCAGGTAACACTGAACGGGAAGGGTCTTTGAATTCCTAGCTCTCTTCCCTGGTGAACACCCAGTCCAAAGTCCAGTGAAGACAAACACGGGCACCCGGCAGATCATTTTCCAGTGAGGCGGGCATGGTCACCACTCTATTTTATCCTCAATACCCAGGACCTCTGAGGTCTTGTCACTGAATCGTTTGTGAAGAAGTACTTTCTCCACAACGCATGCCTTGAGCATGAA
This sequence comes from Neofelis nebulosa, assembly GCF_028018385.1. Lineage (NCBI taxonomy): Eukaryota > Metazoa > Chordata > Mammalia > Carnivora > Felidae > Neofelis > Neofelis nebulosa. The sequence continues at coordinate 21,106,011 of NC_080787.1, forward strand.
GTCCTCCCACACAAAAGGGAGAAACTAATCCTCTTCCTGAAGTAGAAGACGGTTCTTAGATGCCTAAATTACTACTCTAAAACCGTGAATAGGTTGCAAAAAAAAACTGTATCTCCTAGAGGACCATTGTAACAGCCTAAGAGTCAGGACGAAGTTCCCCAATAAATAACCGCTATCCAACAAAGAAAAATAAATTTACAAACTATTTTTAACCTAAGATACCATCAACTGTAGGAGGCACCATGTGTACCACTAAGAAAAACCAGGCAATTAAACCGACACAATGCCTTCCCAGCATGTAGAATGTTGGTATTTATTGAAACGTTGTTCTAGAGTTAAACGGGTTTTTATCACACCGATCTTGCACATACCTGAAGAAAGTGTATGAATTAACTGGTTAAGTTATAACTATAACTTCATATTCTGAGTCCAACTCTTCTGAATCACTTCTCCAACCACAGCCGCGGAGGTCTGCTCGCTTCCACAGAACAGCACCCTTGGTGTCACCCAGAGCACTGGGGAGGCAGCATTTCATGAAAGGGTGTTCCACCGTGGCCTTCTGTTTCACGTCAGCAGACAGCTTGGAGCAAAACGATGTTTGACGCCTTAAAGACAGTCCTGCTCGGCGCATGAATCGATCACACCAGCCTCTCGTTGCTTTGAATTTTGTTTCGTCTATTCCCAGGGTTTTGGCAATTTCTCCCGCCTTTGATCGCATTGCCTGGCGCGTGACAGGCAATCCTTTTGCACGCATCTCACCAACAAAACATAGTACAGCTTCGTCCACTTGTGGGTATCTTCCTTTCTTAGGCCCCGTGAAGCATTTTGTTGTCGCTTTACAAGTAAATATGGAAGCACGGTCGTTCCTCCAGCGACGGATGTTGGCTTCGCTAATACCGAACGTGCGCCCGGCTGCCCTGTTTCCATGCTTTTCTGCGTACACGATAACTTTTCGTTTCAATGCTGAATCATAGTGCAATCTTTTGGAAGACATTTTTAAATGCCTCTTAAACCTGACGCATTTGACACCAATGATACAGTGATGACGCTGTCTAGGACAAGCTGTTAGTACGTGCACACATGCACGGGTTGGGTAACCCCATCATAACCATCTCCCAGCTGACGGTAATCACGAGCTACATCCCAATTTCAGACAAGGTTAACATGTGGTAACAAAAACAAAAACACAACATACATTATAGAACTAATAAAATATGGTTTTTCAAGCCTGTGATGTTTACCAGATTCACACCAGTGCAAGAAAATAAGCCCAGGAGGCAAAGAGTAGTTAAGTATGTAAGTAGAAAGCTAGTGAAGCAAACGATTATTCTTTAAGATGGAATTTGCAATGGTCTGATTTGGTTTTATTTAATTCCCTTTATTTTCATATGGCTTACATATAAATCTTTTTTTTTTTTTTCCAACTGGACTTAAAATCCAAGTAAAAAAAATGCAAAGCCAAGTCATTAAAGACAGAGGCTCCTCACTGCCTTTCATCATTCACTAGTACAAGACGAGGGCTGGGGGTCAGTGGCCTTCATCAGCAGGTGCCCTCCTTTGGCGAGCAGATCTCATCCTGTGTGAGGATGATGAAGTGTCTTCTTCTGTTTCAGAGCCTGATGGCTCATGATCTCCCTCCTGAGATCCTGTGTCTCCCACCAGTTCCCGCAGAAACTTGAATTTCGATAGAAAAAGATGCCATACAAAATACCAACCTAAAAAGAGACAGAAACATTAAGAAAAATTATTACAAGCAATTTTATCAATTGAGAACATTCTAGTTAATTGTATAGGCATGGGGGTATTTCACCAAGCAGTATGTAAAATACCAATATATATGTGATTACAAATATATTTTTATATAACAAACATTTACTAAGCATTTACTACAGACAAGGAGTAAGAATAAACTCTTACATTATACAAGGGTGGTAAAAAGGTTCTGCCTTCATGGAATTTAGAATCCAAGCTTGGTCCATCTACATTAAAATTATGATGAGACTATGACATCTACATCCAAGTGTTTATTTTATTAGAGTCAAATTTCTAAGAGCACTTTTCTGGGGAAAAAAGAATACACTCTGTGTTTCCTTGGACATTCACATCTCAGTGCTAATATTTACTAAAACCAAGTCTCCTTCAACTGCAAGGTGAAGGCCATGCCATGGCAGGGGCACCCGCACTTCAGTAGGAACTTTGGTCAGGGGCGCTGGGGGCTTCAGCAGTAGGTTAAGCGTCCGACTCTGGGTTCCGGCTCAGGTCATGATCTCACAGTTCATGAATTCCAGCCCCGCATCAGGCTCTGCACAAACAGCGGGGAGTGTGCTTGGGATTCTCTCTCTCTGCCCCTCCCTGCTCATTCTCTTGCTCTCTCTCTCTCAAAATCAATAAATAAAACAAAAATGAACTTCCGTCAGACTCAAGCTATTCATAAGTTTCTAGAAATAATAAACTTTCAAAGAAAATTAATACATTTTCTTTCATTACACGACAAAAGAATAAAGCCAGAGCACCACTATCGAGGCTCAAGGTTTTTAAAAACATGGCATTTTCATGTCAGAGTCATTAAAAAGTCTGAACAACTCTACTTACAAAAAAAAAAAAAAAAAATCACTAACCAAGTTTTGTTTGTGTTACGAGAAGTTTGAAGTTCACTACGTTTTAGTTGCCCACGAATAAGGATCAATCAATAAATGAGTGCACAGGATAAAACCTGTGAACCCATGATAGTTGGTCTGAAATGTTAAGAGTATATGAAAACAAACAAAAGTAACCACTGTAACAAAGCTTTCCATGCGAGTGCCTTTCACTATGCCTTCCACTTTATACACTCTAGCAGAAAAGCAATTGATCACAGCATATCCTGATGAGGAGCATTTTATGAAAACAAAATCCAAGCACCTCTTCTACCCCCAGCATTACACCAGACCAGGATGAATGGCCAACTGAAGGAAATTTCTAATTCTACTTGTTACTTTCTTGCAATCTCTGAAGGAAAAAAAAAAAAAAAAGAAAGAAAGAAAAAAGATCAACGCAAGCTCCTTGGTATTAAAAGATTAATAACTTCAGGGATTTAACCCTATTTCCCAAGTATTCGCTTTCCTAAACTGCTGAATGGTAACCAACCAAACCACACCACAAATATATATTGGCCAACTGTGAGTTAAGCATTGAACTCTGTAAAACAGTATTTTAATAAAATTCCAAAGTAGCGTGCTCCTGTCTTTACCCAAAATTCTTTGTAAACACAGGCACAGAGAATTAGCAGAAAAAACTCTGGAGTCAGGAATCCCAGTTCTGACAGAAGACTCACAAAGCTGCTGTAAGAACTAAATGAGAAGGTACATACAGGGCTCAGGAGTCCAGCACTGAGTAAGCATTTTGTAAAATGCTTCGTGCACCTAAGCTGTGGTAGTCCCTGGGCAGTGGAATCTGAGGTGCCTTCTATTTTGTCAATTATCTTTTTTTTTTTAATTGAATTATGTTTCACATAGCATAAAATTCCCTCTTCAAAAGTATACAATTCAGTGGTTTATAGCATATTCACAAGGTTGTGCGACCATCACCGTGGTCAGTGTCTGTCCAGAACATTTTCATCGACCCCAAAAGAAACCCCGTATCCATCAGCAGTCACTCCCCATGTCCTTCTCCCTCCAGCCCCTAGCAACCACTTGTCTCCTTTTTCCTGTCTCTACGGATTTGTCTATTCTGAACATTTCATATAAATGGAATCACAATATGTAGTCTTCTGTCTGGCTTCCTCCCGTCCGCGTATACTTTCAAGGTTCATCATCCACGTTGTTACAGGCATCATCATTCCATTCCTTCTTATTGTTGAATAGTATTCCAGTGCATGGACACATCACACTAGGTTTAACCATTCAACAGTGAACGGACATCTGGGTAGCTTCTACTTTGGGGCTGGTATAAAAAAACGTTTCTGCTTTTGGGTGCAAGGACCATTTGTGTACAAGTTTTTGAAGAGACATGTTTTCATTTTTCTTAGACACCCAACAGTACAACTAGGAGTACAACTACCGGGTCATATGGTAACTTTGTGCTTAACCGTTTGTGAAATTGCTAAGTCGTCTTCCAAAAAGTGGCTGTGCCACCTTATATCCCCACCAGCAACGCATGAGGCGCCACTTTCTCTACATCTTCACCAAGACTTTTTATTGTCCACCTTCTTTTCCATTACGGTCATCCTAGTGGGTGTAGCACTGTGGCTTTTACTTGCATTTCCCTTGTGACTAAGACATTGAGCATCTTTTCGTGTTTACTGGCCATCTGCGTATCTTCTTCGGAGAAATATCTATTCAATTCCTTTGCCTACTTTTTAAAACAGGTTGTTTGTCTTTTCAGCTTGTAAGAGTTCTTTATATATTCTTGATACTAGACCTTTATTAGATACGATTTCCAAACATTTCCTCCCATTCTGCGGGTTGTCTTTTAACTGTCTTGACAATGTCATTTGAAGTACAAATGTTTTCAATGATGATGAAGCCTAATTTATCATTTTTTTCCTTTGATGAAATCCAACTTATTTATTTTTTCTTTGCTTGCTTCTATTTGTGGTGTCCTATCTAAGGAAGCAATGGCTAACCCAAGGTCATAAAGATTTACACCTGTGTTCTTCTAAAAGTTTTAGTTTTAGGTCCGATCCATTTTAGTTAATTTTGGTGTGAGAGATTCAAATTCATCCATTCTTCATATGGATACCAAGTTGTTCCAGAACCATTTGTTGAAAAGGCTGTTCTTTTCCCCATTAATGTTTGGCACCTTTGTTAAAAATCAAATGAACAGGGGCGCCTGGGTGGCTCGGTCGGTTGGGCGTCCGACTTCGGCTCAGGTCATGATCTCAAGGTCCGTGAGTTCGAGCCCCGCGTCGGGCTCTGTGCTGACAGCTCAGAGCCTGGAGCCTGTTTCGGATTCTGTGTCTCCCTCTCTCTCTGCCCCTCCCCTGCTCATGCTCTGTCTCTCTCTGTCTCAAAAATAAATAAACATTAAAAAAAAAAAATTTTTTTAAATCAAATGACCATAAGGAGGTGGGGTGGTAAAAAAAAAAAAAAAAAGTCAAATGACCAGATTGATGTACGATATCTTTATGCTAGTACTGCACCGTCTTGATTACAGTAGCTTTGTATTAAGTTTTGACATTGAGACTGAAAGTCTACCATCTTTGTTCTTCTCAAGGTTGTCTCGGCTGTTCTGAGTTATTTGCATTTCCATGTGAATTTAGAATTGCACTGTGGACTTCTGCAAAAAAGGCCATGAGAATTTTAATAGGGGTTACAGTGAATCTGTAGACTGACATGGGGGCCCTACACAGTTTTTTAATACTTCCCTGTACTGAACGTAATTTTTCTACAACAGACACACATGGGTTTTGATAAACGGGAAAATCAGGGGAAAAACAAGTCAGAAACTATAAGTAAATCATGAACACTCTATAGATGTGTAGGTTTAAACATGCCAATGCCATTAATTGGCCTAAATTATTAAAGCCAGTTGATTTCTTTTATTTTCAATATTTTTTAAATTGTTTTTTTAATTTAATTTATTGTCAAGCGGCTAACATACAGTGTATGCAGTGTTCTCTTGGTTTGGGGAGTAGATTCCCATGATTCATCGCTTACACACAACACCCAGTGCTCATCCCAACAAGTGCCCTCCTCAATGCCCATCACAGAGCCAGTTCATTTCAATAAATACTAAGGAAAACCCGTAACTCTTGGATTAGTTGTGACTATCGAAGATGACAGTCTTGACCTCAAAAAACACAAAGATTCCAACAGTGGCTGCAAGGTGTAAAACGACCATAAAGAAACGTAAGGGTTACAGGTTTAAATTTTTTTATTAAAAAGAGACTACAGTGAAGGGCTGGCATGACTGGAGCTCCACCATGAAACACTACAGTGCCCTTGCGACGGTTAAGACAAAGCGAAGTCTCCTAGCACAGAAATCTACAAAATAAGGAATTGAAGACAGCCGTCACAGTCAGTTCGGGAAGCTACAAAAGCATTCAGCGAGATCACAAACTCAGCTTTAAGAAAACAAAAAAATGTTTTCAATCTCTGCCAACAACCTATGTAAGGGATTCAATCTCGAGTCAAAATTCAGAATGTGGCTGCCAGCGAGACGCCTGAGTTCAGAGCAGTAAGTTACGGCTCAGCACCCCCTCCTCACCCGCACCAGCTAAGCCATTCAACTTCACACCTCTAATGTTTATCCCCCAACCTGGAGAAAAGAAAACTCCCCACTCTGGTCTGGGTGGAAGATATGCAAGGGCTGGCAGTGGAGGGGGGAGCATGTGGGTAGTGACACTGCTTCCCACAAAAAATTGTGAGGTAGAGAATTCCAGATACGGAGTTCATCTGCTGGCCGGCCACAAAGAACAAATACTCACCGTGCCTGTTTTTCAGGGGCTACTATAATGACAGGGTAGGAATGCAAAGCTAAGAGAGAAATTGCAGTGTTGATAAGAACTGCGGTGGTATTCATTAAAGTGAGGGAAGTTCAACAAGCTGTTCTCCAAGTAAAATGAGTACGTTCTTACAGAGATAGAGATAGAATTTGTTGAAGACAGATGTGGGGGAAGGGAGTTTCCATATCACAGTACTTACGAATAGTAACATCTCATGGTTCTACAAAGAGTATTAGTAGTCTGAACAAAGGATGACACCAAAAATTCCAGGCAATTTGATCAAAAACAAAAAACAATCACACAGGCTGTAATTTATTTTAGAAAAAGAACCATTATTAAAACCCCAGTGGGTATATGCCAGGAAAAGCATGACTTAGCAAACAAAAAACTAAGAGAGGTACTATCACCGTGCCAGATAAAACTAACAAGATAGTCACTGACTGTGTTAATTAGACATGGAAATCATATTAGCTAACTTTTTTTTGTCCGACTTGGGGACAGGTACTATAAGGAAACGCTTTGCACATATTTAATGGCCAAACTGTCACTCAGTTTAACTAAACTGTTTCTTCACGTATTCCTGGTAGCTGATTAATGGGGCCCTGACCTATTCATCTATAGCACCTTACTTGTACTGATCTGACGACAAATAACAAAGTAGAAAGGCATATACACATTCCTCTCCTCTTAAGTTAATAAAGCAGCTTTTCCTTCAAGTAACAGAAACGTTGGCTTATCTTAACCAAAAAGAGGGAATTTATTGTTAGCTTACAGGAGAGTCTCAGAATGCATGGGAAGAAGCACCCTTACTGGGGACAGAACAAGAAGACTCTTGTGAACTGAGGTAGTTCTCACAGCATTATCTGTTTCCCTCTACACACTTGCTTCACTTTCTTCTCGGCTTATCTTGCACATAGCTGCTTCTTCCCAGTTCTATGAAAGACTTCTCAGTTCATACCCTCAAAAAAAATAAAAAATATAAAATAACATAATAAAATAAAATAAAACCCTGGAATCTCTATCCCAACTTGGGTCACATGTCAGCCCCAGGGCCAGTGTGCATCTCCTCAGTTGGGTATTGTGAATGTGGCTGTCAGGCCTACCACGTAGAATTTGTGTGATCTTAGCGACAGCAGGGGGGTGATGGGATAGCCTGGAGAAAGAAGCCAGTAAAGCTGTCTCTCCTACTTCCATTAGCAACAGAGTCCTGGAGGACAGTCTCCACTAATGAGTCACTCCAGAACAAAACATCCCAGAGCTAGGCAGACAATTCTTCTGATGGATAAAGTCTAGCCAAAACCTTCAATAGTCTTGCCTTGATTCCTTCAAAACCTTCAATCTCCTCACCCTGATTCCTTCTAAACTGCAACACAGTGCAACCTTTAATGAATGTCCACACTGCAAGAAGTCCTCAACCTCTTGAAATGAGAAACTACTTACCTAAGGAGGGGTGAGTGAGATCAGAGAAGGCTGGGAGTCATATTCTCCCTTTTACAGAAAAGAACACATGTAAATGCAAGGCAAGTTCAAAAGCATTCGTTATACAATGGAATGACCCTCGTTAACAATAGGTGACTACCACATTACAGCCATTCACAACAAAATCACTCAAATTGGCCACTCATCACACTCTGCTAGGAAGCTTTGAGAAATTACAGCTTCCCAAAGACTCATGCCAGATAAATCGTACCCCAAGGACTGCGCTTACTCATTTTTTTTAAAGCTCCCTAAATGATTCTGATGCACATGCAGGTTTGGAAAAAAGAAATGAAGAAGACACATGAGTGCTGTTGCAGCTCAAATATGGAGATGAGCCAAGGAAAAGGAAAAAAAAGATGAGCAGTGGATCAGCAGTGGGGAGGAGGCAAGAAACCAGCTGAGCAGGCCATCTAACAGAGAAGATCGCACTTGAGAAAAAGCCACAAGAGCCACATTAGCCGTTAATAGGACAAAGTAAGTGTATGAGGGGGAGCTACAAAGAAACTTTCCCAGGCATCGCTGGTAAGGGGGGCGATGCTGCAGAAGGATGATGGATGTGTAATGAAGGATGTAACGGATGGTCAGAAGTTGGACGTAAAGAACAATCATACCTTTGCTCCAAGTAGAATTCGGTTACGACCCGGTTAACAGAATGACTTAATGAAACACTTACGAATCTGAAGTTCATTCTGTTGTATACTATGAACATAAGAGAAAACAAATGGGAAGTTGCGTAACATAAAATGAAGCATCACACTCACTCTACGTGTTACTGATGTAAGACAGTATCGAATAGGAGAGGGGAGTGTGTGCCGGGAGGTGGAAAGGCATCACCGACACAAAGGACAGAATCAACAGTTCAGATTTACGACTGTGACTTTCCATATTAATAGAGCAGCTCAATTTGGACTCTGGGCCCTAGTGACTAACTTCTACCAGATACGTGTATGTATCTTCGTGGAGGAGTGGGATAAAAGGAAGAATAATCACTACGAAGGCTATCTTTTACTGAAAAGGACTTACCCTTGTACCCTGCACACCTGCAGCCGACAGGAACTCTCCCGGGAGTACAGCTCATATAATCCCTCCCACTGAGACCTGATATGCAGGTACCACAAACTCCCTACCTAACCTCACTCTATGGGATGCGTGTCTTGTGCCTTGTCCTGGGATTTAGTAAGAGAGAAATGGGAAGGAGGAAGGGAGAAAAGAAGTGGCAGAGGAGAACTGTCCACAATTAGATGTGTACATGTTAAAACGAGTGCTGCAGCTTTTCACAGTTTCAAAGGCAAGTCTGCACCTTGCTGGTCTCACACTGGTAAGCGCTGTATGTCAGAAACACTGGCTGGCAACACAGGGTGTATATTCTGGGACAAGCAAATGAGCACTCTCTTGCGTGTGCCAACAATTAAGCGTTATTAGCTCAAAGGATGAATTTCACGAAACACATCGTACGTTGTTTTCCTGTGCAAGATAAACGTGCTGGCAGCAGAAGGGTGGTGATAGCAGATGAACCTGAGTGATGAACCAACACCATCAACACACCACAAGCCCAAGGGACGGTTGTAATTATAGAGTTCTCCCTTTACAAAGTGCTTTTCTATTCAGCGTCTCCTCTAATCCTCCCAATTA